>NC_084771.1:378351-978351 GCF_028858725.1 Colius striatus
TGTCTGGCTCACTATGTGGAAGGGGAGGCTCTATGGGGGGGTCTCAATGGCTCACTATATGGCAGGGGGCTCTATGGGGGTCACTATGTGGCAGGGGGCTCTATGGGGGTCTCCATGGCTTACTATGTGGCAGGGGGGGGTCTATGGGGATCTTAATGGCTCACTATATGGCAGGGGGCTCTATGGGGGTCACTATATGGCAGGGGGTTCTCTATGGCTCACTATGTGGCAGGGGGGTCTATGGGGGTCTCTATGTGGCAGAGGGTCTATGGGGGTCTCAATGGCTCACTATGTGGCAGGGGGCTCTATGGGGTCACTATGTGGCAGGGGGCTCTATGGGGGTCTCTATGTGGCAGGGGGGGTCTATGGGGGGGGTCTCTGGCTCACTATGGGGCAGGGGGGTCTATGGCGGCCTCAATGGCTCACTATGTGGCAGGGGGGCTCTATGGCGGTCACTATGTGGCAGGGGGCTCTATGGCGGTCTAATGGATCACTATGTGGCAAAGAGGGATCTATGGGGAGGGTCACTGTGGCATGGGGGTTTATGGGGGTCACTATCTGGCAGGGGGGGCTCTATGGGAGTCACTATGTGGCAGGGCTCTATGGGGGTCTCCATGGCTCACTATGTGGCAGGGGGGTCTATGGGGGTCTCAATGGCTCACTATGTGGCAGGGGTCTCTATGGGGGTCTCAATGGCTCAGTATTTGGCAGGGAGTCTATATGGGGATCTCTGGCTCACTATGTGGCAGAGGGGGCTCTATGGGGGGGTCTCAATGGCTCACTATGTGGCAGGGGGGTCTATGGGGGTCTCAATGGCTCAGTATTTGGCAGGGGGGTCTATGGGGGGTCACTATGTGGCAGGGGGGCTCTATGGGGGTCTCAATAGCTCACTATGTGGCAGGGTGGGGGATGGGATGGGGTGGGTCACTATTTGGCAAGGGAGGGTCTATGGGGGGGTATCAATGGCTCACTATTTGGCAGGGGGCTCTATGAGGGTCTCAATGGCTCAGTATTTGGCAGGGGGGACTATGGGAGGGTCACTATGTGGCAGGGGGGCTCTATGGAGGTCTCAATACCTTACTATTTGGCAGGGGGGTCTATGGGGGTCTCAATGGCTCAGTATTTGGCAGGGGGTCTATGGGGGGTCACTATGTGGCAGGGGGGCTCTATGGGGGTCTCAATGGCTCACTATTTGGCAGGGGGGTCTATGGGGGTCACTATGTGGCAGGGGAGGGTCTATGGGGGGGTCTCTGGCTCACTATGTGGCAGGGGGTCTCTATGGAGGTCTCAATGGCTCACTATGTGGCAGAGGGGTCTATGGGGGTCTCAATAGCTCACTATATGGCAGGGGGCTCTATGGGGTCACTATGTGGCAGGGGGCTCTATGGGGGTCTCTATGTGGCAGGGGAGGGTCTATGGGGGTCTCAATGGTTCACTATGTGGCAGGGGGGCTCTGTGGGATCACTATGTGGCAGGGGAGGGTTTATGGGGGTCTCAATGGCTCACTATGTGGCAGGGGGCTCTATGAGGATCACTATGTGGCAGGGGAGGCTCTATGGAGTCTCAATGGCTCACTATATGGCAGGGGGCTCTATGGAGCTCACTATGTGGCAGGGGGGTTCTATGGGGGGTCTCCATGGCTCACTATATGGCAGGGGGCTCTATGGGGGTCACTCTGTGGCAGAGGGGGGCTCTATGGGGGTCTCAATGGCTCACTATGTGGCAGAGGGGTTCTCTATGGATCACTATGTGGCAGGGGGTTCTCTATGGATCACTATGTGGCAGGAGGAGCTCTATGGGGGGTCTCAATGGCTCACTATGTGGCAGGGGGGTCTCAATGGCTCACTATATGGCAGGGGGCTCTATGGGGGTCACTATGTGGCAAGGGCTCTAGGGGGGTCTCAATGGCTCACTATATGGCAGGGGGCTCTATGGGGCTCACTATGTGGCGGGGGGGGTCTATGGGGGTCTCCATGTGGCAGGGGGGGTCTATGGGAAGGGTGTCTGGCTCACTATGTGGCAGGGGAGGCTCTATGGGGTCTCAATGGCTCACTATATGGCAATAGGCTCTATGGGGGTCACTATGTGGCAGGGGGCTCTATGGGGGTCTCTGGCTCACTATGTGGCAGAGAGAGATCTATGGGGGGTCACTGTGGCGGGGGGGGGGTCTATGGGGGTCACTATCTGGCAGGGGTCTCTATGGGAGTCACTATGTGGCAGGGCTCTATGGGGGTCTCCATGGATCACTATGAGGCAGGGGGCTCTCTGGGGGTCACTATGTGGCAGGGGAGGCTCTATGTGGCAGGGGGGGCTCTATGGAGGTCTCATTGGCTCACTATGTGGCAGAGGGGTCTATGGGGGTCTCAATGGCTCACTATATGGCAGGGGGCTCTATGAGGGTCATTATGTGGCAGGGGAGCTCCATGCGGGTCTCCATGTCTCACTATGTGGAAGGGGGCTCTCTGGGGGTCACTATGTGGCAGGGGAGGCTCTATGTGGCAGGGGGGGCTCTATGGGGGTCTCCATGGCTCACTATGTGGCAGGGGGGTCTATGGGGGTCTCCATGGCTCACTATGTGGCAGGGGGCTCTATGGCGGTCTCTATGTGGCAGGGGGTCTATGGGGGTCTCAATAGCTCACTATGTGGCAGGGGGCTCTATGGGGTCTGAATGGCTCACTATATGGCAGGGGGGTCTATGGGGGTCTCAATGGCTAACTATATGGCAGGGGGCTCTTTGGGAGTCACTATGTGGCAGGGGAGGCTCTATGGGGGTCTCAATGGCTCACTATATGGCAGGGGCGTCTATAGGGTCTCAATGGTTCACTATGTGGCAGGGGGGGTCTATGGGGGTCACTATGTGGCAGGGGGCTCTATGGGGGTCTCTGGCTCACTATGTGGCAGGGGGCTCTATGGGGGTCACTATGTGGCAGGGGGCTCTATGGGGGTCTCTGGCTCACTATGTGGCAGGGGGCTCTATGGGGGTCTCCATGGCTCACTATATGGCAGGGGGCTCTATGGGGGTCACTATGTGGCAGGGGAGGCTCTATGGGGGTCTCCATGGCTCACTATGTGGCAGGGGGCTCTATAGGGGTCGCTATGTGTCAGGGGGGGCTCTATGGAGGTCTCAATGGCTTACTATTTGGCAGAGGGGTCTATGGGGGTCTCAATGGCTCACTATATGGCAGGGGGCTCTATAGGGGTCACTATGTGGCAGGGGAGCTCTATGGGGGTCTCCATGGCTCACTATGTGGCAGGGGGCTCACTATGTGGCAGGGGGGGAACTATGGGGGTCTCAATAGCTCACTAAGTGGCAGGGTGGGGGATGGGATGGGGTGGGTCACTATTTGGCAAGGGAGGGTCTATAGGGGGGTCTCAATGGCTCACTATTTGGCAGAGGGGTCTATGGGGGTTTAAATGGCTCACTATATGGCAGGGGGCTCTATAGGGGTCACTATGTGGCAGGGGGCTCTATGGGGGTCACTATGTGGCAGGGGAGCTCAATGGGGGTCTTCATGGCTCACTATGTGGCAGGGGGCTCTCTGGGGGTCACTATGTGGCAGGGGAGGCTCTATGTGGCGGGGGGGCTCTATGGTGGTCTTAATGGCTCACTATGTGGCAGGGGGGTCTATGGGGGTCTCTGGCTCACTATGTGGCATTGGGCTCTATGAGGGTCTCTATGTTGCAAGGGGGGCTCTATGAAGGTCACTATTTGGCAGGGGGGTCTATGGGGGGGGTCTCTGGCTCACTATATGGTGGGGGGTTTATTGGGTCACTATGTGGCAGGGGGGCACTATGGGTGGGCTCTGGCTCACTATATGGCAGGGGGCTCTATGGGGGTCACTATGTGGCAGGGGAGCTCTATGGGGGTCTCCATGGCTCACTATGTGGCAGGAGGATCTCTGGGGGTCACTATGGGGCAGGGGAGGCTCTATGGAGGTCTCAATGGCTCACTATGTTGCAGAGGGGTCTATGGGGGTCTTAATGGCACACTATTTGGCAGGGGGGTCTAAGGGGGAGTCTCAATGGCTCACTATTTGGCAGGAGGGCTCTAAGGGGGTCTCTATGGCAGGAGGTGTCTATGGGGGTCTCAATGGGTCACTATTTGGCAGGGGGGTCTTTGGGGGGGGTCTCTGGCTCACTATGTGGCAGGGGGGCTCTATGGGATCACTATGTGGCAGGGGAGGGTCTATGGGGGTCTCAATGGCTCACTATGGGGCAGGAGGGTCTATGGGGGTCTCAATGGCTCACTATATGGCAGGGGGCTCTATGGAGGTCACTATGTGGCAGGGGGGTCTATGGGGGTCTCAATGATTCACTATGTGGCAGGGGGGTCTATGGGGGTCTCAATGGCTCAGTATTTGGCAGGGAGTCTATGGGGGGGGTCTCTGGCTCACTATGTGGCAGAGGGGGCTCTATGGGGGGTCTCAATGGCTCACTATGTGGCAGGGGGGTCTATGGGGGTCTCAATGGCTCAGTATTTGGCAGGGGGGTCTATGGGGGGTCACTATGTGGCAGGGGGGCTCTATGGGGGTCTCAATAGCTCACTATGTGGCAGGGTGGGGGATGGGATGGGGTGGGTCACTATTTGGCAAGGGAGGGTCTATGGGGGGGTCTCAATGGTTCACTATTTGGCAGGTGGCTCTATGGGGTCTCAATATCTCACTATGTGGCAGGGATCTATGGGGGGGGTCTCTGGCTCAATATGTGGAAGGGTAGGGGATGGGAAGGGGGACTGGGTCACTATGTGGCAGGGGAGGGTCTATGGGGGTCTTAATGGCTCACTATGTGGCAGAGAGGGATCTATGGGGGGGTCACTGTGGCATGGGGGTCTATGGGGGTCACTATCTGGCAGGGGGGCTCTATGGGAGTCACTATGTGGCAGGGCTCTATGGGGGTCTCCATGGCTCACTATGTGGCAGGGGGGTCTATGGGGGTCTCAATGGCTCACTATGTGGCAGAGGGGTCTATGGGGGTCACTATGTGGCAGGGGAGCTCTATGGCGGTCTCCATGGCTAACTATGTGGCAGGGGGCTCTATGGGGGTCACTATGTGGCAGGGGGCTCTATGGGGGTCTCAATAGCTCACTATGTGGCAGGGGGCTCTATGGGGGTCACTATGTGGCAGGGGACGCTCTATAGGGGGGTCTCAATGGCTCACTATATGGCAGGGGGCTCTATGGGGGTCACTATGTGGCAGGGGGCTGTATGGGGGTCTCAATAGCTCACTATGTGGCAGGGGGCTCTATGGGGGTCACTATGTGGCAGGGGAGGCTCTATGGGGGGGTCTCAATGGCTAACTATATTGCAGGGGGCTCTATGGGGGTCACTATGTGGCAGGGGGGCTCTATGGGGGTCTCCATGGCTCACTATGTAGCAGGGGGCTCTATGGGGGTCTTAATGGCTCACTATATGGCAGAGAGGGATCTATGGGGGGGGTCACTGTGGCATGGGGGTCTATGGGGGTCACTATCTGGCAGGGGGGGCTCTATGGGAGTCACTATGTGGCAGGGCTCTATGGGGGTCTCCATGGCTCACTATGTGGCAGGGGGGTCTATGGGGGTCTCAATGGCTCCTTATGTGGCAGCGGGGGTCTTTGGGGGTCTCTGGCTCACTATGTGGAAGGGGGTTCTATGAGGGTCTCTATGTGGCAAGGGAGGCTCTATAGGGATCACTATTTGGCAGGGGGGTCTATTGGGGTCTCAATGGCTAACTATATGGCAGGGGGCTCTATGGGAGTCACTATGTGGCAGGGGAGCTCTATGGTGGTCTCAATGGCTCACTATGTGGCAGGGGGGTCTATGGGGGTCTCAATGGCTCACTATGGGGCAGGGGGGTCTATGGGGGTCTCAATGGCTCACTATATGGCAGGGGGCTCTATGGGGGTCAGTATGTGGCAGGGGGCTCTATGGGGGTCTCCATGGCTTACTATGTGGCAGGGGCTCTATGGGGGTCTCAATGGCTCACTATGTGGCAGGGGGGTCTATGGGGGTCTCAATGGCTCACTATGGGGCAGGGGGGTCTATGAGGGTATCAGTGGCTCACTATATGGCAGGGGGCTCTATGGGGTCACTATGTGGCAGGGGGCTCTATGTGGGTCTTAATGCGGCAGGGGGGTCTATGGGGGTCACTATCTTGCAGGGGGGTCTATGGGAGTCACTATGTGGCAGGGCTCTATGGGGGTCTCCATGGATCACTATGTGGCAGGGGGCTCTCTGGGGGTCACTATGTGGCAGGGGAGGCTCTATGTGGCAGGGGGGGCTCTATGGAGGTCTCATTGGCTCACTATGTGGCAGAGGGGTCTATGGGGGTCTCAATGGCTCACTATATGGCAGGGGGCTCTATGAGGGTCATTATGTGGCAGCGGAGCTCCATGGGGGTCTCCATGTCTCACTATGTGGAAGGGGGCTCTCTGGGGGTCACTATGTGGCAGGGGAGGCTCTATGTGGCAGGGGGGGCTCTATGGGGGTGTCCATGGCTCACTATGTGGCAGGGGGGTCTATGGGGGTCTCCATGGCTCACTATGTGGCAGGGGGCTCTATGGCGGTCTCTATGTGGCAGGGGGTCTATGGGGGTCTCAATAGCTCACTATGTGGCAGGGGGCTCTATAGGGTCTGAATGGCTCACTATATGGCAGGGGGGTCTATGGGGGTCTCAATGGCTAACTATATGGCAGGGGGCTCTTTGGGAGTCACTATGTGGCAGGGGAGGCTCTATGGGGGTCTCAATGGCTCACTATATGGCAGGGGCGTCTATAGGGTCTCAATGGTTCACTATGTGGCAGGGGGGGTCTATGGGGGTCACTATGTGGCAGGGGGCTCTATGGGGGTCTCTGGCTCACTATGTGGCAGGGGGCTCTATGGGGGTCACTATGTGGCAGGGGGCTCTATGGGGGTCTCTGGCTCACTATGTGGCAGGGGGCTCTATGGGGGTCTCCATGGCTCACTATATGGCAGGGGGCTCTATGGGGGTCACTATGTGGCAGGGGAGGCTCTATGGGGGTCTCCATGGCTCACTATGTGGCAGGGGGCTCTATAGGGGTCGCTATGTGTCAGGGGGGGCTCTATGGAGGTCTCAATGGCTTACTATTTGGCAGAGGGGTCTATGGGGGTCTCAATGGCTCACTATATGGCAGGGGGCTCTATAGGGGTCACTATGTGGCAGGGGAGCTCTATGGGGGTCTCCATGGCTCACTATGTGGCAGGGAGTCTATGGGGGGGGTCTCTGGCTCACTATGTGGAAGGGTGGGGGATGGAAGGGGGACTGGGTCACTATGTGGCAGGGGAGGGTCTATGGGGGTCTTAATGGCTCACTATGTGGCAGAGAGGGATCTATGGGGGGGTCACTGTGGCATGGGGGTCTATGGGGGTCACTATCTGGCAGGGGGGGCTCTATGGGAGTCACTATGTGGCAGGGCTCTATGGGGGTCCCCATGGCTCACTATGTGGCAGGGGGGTCTATGGGGGTCTCAATGGCTCACTATGTGGCAAGGGGCTCTATGGGGGTCTCTATGTGGCAGGGGGGGATCGATGGGGGTCTCCATGGCTCACTATGTGGCAGGGGGGCTCTATGGGAGTCTCAATGGCTCACTATATGGAGGGGGGTTTATGGGTGTCACTATGTGGCAGGGGGGCTCTATGGGGGTCTCTGGCTCACTATATGGCAGGGGGCTCTATGAGGGTCTCTATGTGGCAAGGGGGGCTCTATAGGGGTCACTATGTGGCAGGGGGCTCTATGGGGGTCTTAATGGCTCACTATGTGGCAGAGAGGGATCTATGGGGGGGGTCACTGTGGCATGGGGGTCTATGGGGGTCACTATCTGGCAGGGGGGGCTCTATGGGAGTCACTATGTGGCAGGGCTCTATGGGGGTCTCCATGGCTCACTATGTGGCAGGGGGGTCTATGGGGGTCTCAATGGCTCACTATGTGGCAGCGGGGGTCTTTGGGGGTCTCTGGGTCACTATGTGGCAGGGGGCTCTATGGGGATCACTACGTGGCAGGGGGGCTCTCTGGAGTCACTATTTGGCAGGGGGGCCTATGGGTGGTCTCCATGGCTCACTATGTGGCAGGGAGGGTCTATGGGGGTCTCCATGGCTCACTATATGGCAGGGGGCTCTATGGGGGTCACTATGTGGCAGGGGGCTCTATGGGGGTCTCTGGCTCACTATGTGGCAGAGAGCTCTATGGAGGTCTCAATGGCTCACTATGTGGCAGAGGGCTCTATGGAGGTCTCAATGGCTCACTATATGGCAGAGGGCTCTATGGGGGTCACTATGTGGCAGGGGAGCTCTATGGGGGTCTCCATGGCTCACTATATGGCAGAGGGCTCTATGGGGGTCACTATGTGGCAGGGGGGCTCTATGGGGGTCTCCATGGCTCACTATATGGCAGAGGGCTCTATGGGGGTCACTATGTGGCAGGGGGGCTCTATGGGGGTCTCCATGGCTCACTATGTGGCAGGGAGGCTCTATGGGGGTCTTAATGGCTCACTATATGGCAGGGGGCTCTATGGGGGTCACTATGTGGCAGGGCAGCTCTATGGGGGTCTCCATGGCTCACTACGTGGCAGGGGGCTCTATGGGGGTCACTATGTGGCAGGGGGGCTCTATGGGGGTCTCCATGGCTCACTATGTGTCAGAGGGCTCCATGGGGCTCACTATGTGGCTAGGGGGCTCTATGAGGCTCTCCATGGCTCAGTATTTGGCAGGGTGGGTCTATGGGGCGTCACTATGTGGCAGGGGGATCTATGGGGGTCTCAATGGCTCACTATGTTGCAGAGGGGTCTATGGGGGTCTTAATGGCTCACTATTTGGCAGGGGGTCTATGGGGGAGTCTCAATGGCTCACTATTTGGCAGGAGGGCTATAAGGGAGTCTCTATGGCAGGAGGTGTCTATGGGGGTCTCAATGGGTCACTATTTGGCAGGGGGGTCTTTGGAAGGGGTCTCTGGCTCACTATGTGGCAGGGGGGCTCTATGGGATCACTATGTGGCAGGGGAGGGTCTATGGGGGTCTCAATGGCTCACTATGTGGCAGGGCCGGGCCCTATGGGGTGAGGCAATGGCTCACTATGTGGCAGGGTGGGGGATGGGAAGGGGGACTGGGTCACTATGTGGCAGGGGAGGGTCTATGGGGGTCTCAATGGCTCACTATATGGTAGAGAGGGATCTATGGGGGGGTCACTGTGGCAGGGGACTCTCTGGGGGTCACTATGTGGCAGAGGGATCTATGGGGGTCACTATGTGGCAGGGGAGGCTCTATGGGGGTCTCAATGGCTCACCATGTGGCAGGGGGCTCTATGGGGGTCACTATGTTGCAGCGGGGGTCTTTGGGGGTCTCTGGGTCACTATGTGGCAGGGGGCTCTATGGGGATCACTACGTGGCCGGGGGGTTCTCTGGGGTCACTATTTGGCAGGGGGGGCCTATGGGTGGTCTCTGGCTCACTATGTGGCAGGGGAGGCTCTATGGGGGTCTCAATGGCTCACTATGTGGCAGGGGAGGCTCTATGGGGTCTCAATGGCTAACTATGTGGCAGGGGGCTCTATGGGGGTCACTATGTGGCAGGGGAGCTCTTTGGCGGTCTCCATGGCTCACTATGTGGCAGGGGGCTCTAGGGGGGTCACTATGTGGCAGGGGAGCTCTATGGGGGTCTCCATAGCTCACTATGTGGCAGGGGGCTCTCTGGGGGTCACTATGTGGAAGGGGAGGCTCTATGTGGCAGGGGGGGCTCTATGGGGGTCTCAATGGCTCACTATATGGCAGGGGGCTCTATGGGGTCTCAATGGCTCACTATATGGCAGGGGGCTCTATGGGAGTCACTATGTGGCAGAGGGCTCTATGGGGGGGTCTCCATGGCTCACTATATGGCCGAGGGCTCTATGGGGGTCTCCATGGCTCACTATATGGCAGGGGGTCTATGCGGATCGCTATGTGGCAGGGGAGGCTCTATGGGGGTCTCCATGGCTCACTATGTGGCAGGGGGTCTATAGGGGTCACTATGTGGCAGGGGGGCTCTATGGGGGACTCAATGGCTCACTATATGGCAGAGGGCTCTATGGGGGTCACTATGTGGCAGGGGGGCTCTATGGGTGTCTCCATGGCTCACTATGTGGCAGGGGGGGTCTATGGGGGTCTTAATGGCTCACTATGTGGCAGGGGGGGTCTATGAGGGTCTTAATGGCTCACTATGTGGCAGAGGGGTCTATGGGGGTCTCAATGGCTCAGTATTTGGCAGGGGGGTCTATGGGGGTCACTATGTGGCAGGGGTCTCTATGGGGGTCTCAGTGGCTCAGTATTTGGCAGGGAGTCTATGGGGGGGGTCTCTGGTTCACTATGTGGCAGAGGGGGCTCTATGGGTTGGTCTCAATGGCTCACTATGTGGCAGGGGGTCTATGGGGGTCTCAATGGCTCAGTATTTGGCAGGGGGGTCTATGGGGGGTCACTATGTGGCAGGGGGGCTCTATGGGGGTCTCAATAGCTCACTATGTGGCAGGGTGGGGGATGGGATGGGGTGGGTCACTATTTGGCAAGGGAGGGTCTATAGGGGGGTCTCAATGGCTCACTATTTTGCAGGGGGCTCTATGGGGTCTCAATGGCTCAGTATTTGGCAGGGGGTCTTTGGGGGGTCTCAATGGCTCACTATGTGGCAGGGTGGGGCGGGGTGGGTCACTATTTGGCAAGGGAGGGTCTATAGGGAGGGTCTCTGGCTCAGTATTTTGCAGGGGGGTCTATGGGGGTCTCAATGGCTCACTATAGGGCAGGGGGCTCTATGGGAGTCACTATGTGGCAGGGGAGCTCTATGGGGGTCTCAATGGCTCACTATGTGGCAGGGGGTCTATGGGGGTCTCAATGGCTCACTATGGGGCAGGGGGGTCTATGGGGGTCTCAATGGCTCACTGTATGGCAGGGGGCTCTATGGGGTCACTATGTGGCAGGGGGCTCTATGGGGGTCTCCATGGCTCACTATGTGGCAGGGGGCTCTCTGGGGGTCACTATGTGGCAGGGGAGGCTCTGTGTGGCAGGGGGGACTCTATGGAGTTCTCATTGGCTCGGTATGTGGCAGAAAGGTCTATGGGGGTCTCAATGGCTCACTATATGGCAGGGGGCTCTATGAGGGTCACTATGTGGCAGGGGAGCTCTATGGGGGTCTCCATGGCTCACTATGTGGCAGGGGGCTCTATGGGGGTCACTATGTGGCAGGGGAGCTTTCTGGGGGTCTCCATGGCTCACTATGTGGCAGGGGGCTCTCTGGGGGTCACTATGTGGCAGGGGGGGCTCTATGTGGCAGGGGGGGCTCTATGGGGGTCTTATTGGCTCACTATGTGGCAGGGGGTTCTATGGGGGTCTTAATGGCTCACTATATGGCAAGGGGCTCTATGGGGGTCCCTATGTGTCAGGGGGGTCTATGGGGGTCTCTGGCTCACTATTTGGCAGGGGGCTCTATGAGGGTCTCTATGTGGCAAGGGGGGCTCAATGGGAGTCACTATTTGGCAGGGGGGTCTATGGGGGGGGGTTTCTAGCTCACTATGTGGTGGGGGGTCTATGGGGTCACTATGTGGCAGGGGGCTCTATGGGGTTCACTATGTGGCCGGGGGTTCTCTATGGCTCACTATGTGGCAGGGGGGTCTATGGGGGTCTCCCTGGCTCACTATGTGGCAGGGGGCTCTATGGAGGTCACTATGTGGCAGGGGAGGCTCTATGGGGGTCTCAATGGCTCACTATATGGCAGGGGGGCTCTATGGGGGTCACTATGTGGCAGGCGAGGCTCTATGGGGGTCTCAATGGCTCAATATATGGCAGGGGCGTCTATGGGGTCTCAATGGCTCACTATATGGCAGGGGGGTCTATACGGTCTCAATGGCTCACTATATGCCAGGGGGCTCTATGGGAGTCACTATGTGGCAGGGGAGCTCTATGGGGGGGTCTCCATGGCTCACTATATGGCAGAGGGCTCTATGGGGCTCTCCATGGCCCACTATATGGCAGGGGGCTCTATGGGGGTCACTATGTGGCTGGGGGGCTCTATGAGGCTCTCCATGGCTCAGTATTTGGCAGGGGGGGTCTATGGAGGTCTCAATGGCTCACTATTTGGCAGAGGGGTTTATGGGGGTCTCCATGGCTCACTATATGGCAGGGGGCTCTATAGGGGTCACTATGTGGCAGGGGAGCTCAATGGGGGTTTACCTGGCTCACTATGTGGCAGGGGGCTCACTATGTGGCAGGGGGGGATCTATGGGGTCTCAATGGCTCACTATATGGCAGGGGGGCTCTATGGGGATCACTATGTGGCAGGGGGCTCTATGGGGGCCACTATGTGACAGGGGGCTCTATGGGGGTCTTAATGGCTCACTATGTGGCAGAAAGGGATCTATGGGGGGGTCACTGTGGCATGGGGGTCTATGGGGGTCACTATCTGGCAGGGGGGGCTCTATGGGAGTCACTATGTGGCAGGGCTCTAGGGGGGTCTCCATGGCTCACTATGTGGCAGGGGGTTCTCTATGGATCACTGTGTGGCAGGAGGAGCTCTATGGGGGGTCTCAATGGCTCACTATGTGGAAGAGTGGTCTATGGGGGTCTCAATGGCTCACTATATGGCAGGGGGCTCTATGAGGGTCATTATGTGGCAGGGGGCTCTATGGGGTCTAAATGGCTCACTATATGGCAGAGGGCTCTATGGGGGTCACTATGTGGCAGGGGGGCTCTATGGGGGTCTCCATGGCTCACTATATGGCAGGGGGCTCTATGGGGGTCTTAATGGTTCACTATGTGGCAGGGGGCTCTATGGGGGTCACTATGTGGCAGGGGGCTCTATGGGGGTCTCCATGGCTCACTATGTGGCAGGGGGGCTCTATGGGGGGTCTCAATGGCTCACTATGTGGCAGAGGGCTCTATGGGGGTCTCAATGTCTCACTATATGGCAGGGGGCTCTATGAGGGTCACTATGTGGCAGGGGGGCTCTATGGGGGTCTCAATGGCTCACTATATGGCAGGGGGGCTCTATGGGGGTCACTACGTGGCAGAGGGGTCTATGGGGGTCTTAATGGCTCACTATGTGGCAGAGAGGGATCTATGGGGGGTCACTGTGGCAGGGGCGTCTATGGAGTCACTATGTGGCAGGGGAGGCTCTATGGGGTCTCATTGGTTCACTATGTGTCAGGGGGCTCTATGGGGGTCTCTATGTGTCAGGCGGTCTATGGGGGTCTCAATAGCTCACTATGTGGCAGGGGGCTCTTTGGAGGTCACTATGTGGCAGGGGAGGCTCTATGGGGGTCTCAATGGCTCACTATATGGCAGGGGGGTCTATGGGGTCTCAATGGCTCACTATATGGCAGGGGGCTCTATGGGAGTCACTATGTGGCAGAGGAGCTCTATGGGGGGGTCTCCATGGCTCACTATATGGCAGAGGGCTCTATGGGGTCTCAATGGCTCACTATATGGCAGGGGGCTCTATGGGGGTCACTATGTGGCAGGGGAGGCTCTATGGGGGTCTCCATGGCTCACTATATGGCAGAGGGCTCTATGGGGGTCACTATGTGGAAGGGGAGGCTGTATGGGGGTCTCCATGGCTCACTATATGGCAGAGGGCTCTATGGGGGTCACTATGTGGCAGGGGGGCTCTATGGGGGGGGTCACTGTGGCAAGGCGGTCTATGAAGGTCACTATCTGGCAGGGGGGTCTATGGAAGTCACTATGTGGCAGGGCTCTATGGGGGTCTCCATGGCTCACTATTTGGCAGGGGTCTCTATGGGGGTCTCAATGGCTCAGTATTTGGCAGGGAGTCTATGGGGGGATCTCTGGCTCACTATGTGGCAGAGGGGGCTCTATGGGGGGGTCTCAATGGCTCACTATGTGGCAGGGGGGTCTATGGGGGTCTCAATGGCTCAGTATTTGGCAGGGGGGTCTATGGGTGGTCACTATGTGGCAGGGGGGCTCTATGGGGGTCTCAATGGCTCAGTATTTGGCAGGGGGGTCTCTGGGGGGTCACTATGTGGCAGGGGGGCTCTATGGGGGTCTCAATAGCTCACTATGTGGCAGGGTGGGGGATGGGATGGGGTGGGTCACTATTTGGCAAGGGAGGGTCTATGGGGGGGTCTCAATGGCTCACTATTGGGCAGGGGGGTCTATGAGGGTCTCAATGGCTCAGTATTTGGCAGGTGGGACTATGGGGGGGTCACTATGTGGCAGGGGGGCTCTATGGAGGTCTCAATAGCTCACTATTTGGCAGGGGGGTCTATGGGGGTCTCAATGGCTCAGTATTTGGCAGGGGGTCTATGGGGGGGTCACTATGTACCAGGGGGGCTCTATGGGGGTCTCAATGGCTCACTATTTGGCAGGGGGGTCTATGGGGGTCACTATGTGGCAGGGGAGGGTCTATGGGGGGGTCTCAATGGCTCACTATGTGGCAGGGTGGGGGATGGGATGGGGGCTGGGTCACTATTTGGCAAGGGAGGGTCTATGGGGAGGGTCTCAATGGCTCAGTATTTAGCAGGGGGGTCTATGGGTGGGGTCTCTGGCTCACTATGTGGCAAGGTGGGGCTGGGGTGGGTCACTGTTTGGCAAGAGAGGGTCTATGGGGGTCTCAATGGCTCAGTATTTGGCAAGGGAGGGTCTATGGGGGACTCAATGGCTCACTATTTGGCAAGGGAGGGTCTATGGGGTCTCAATGGCTCAGTATTTGGCAGGGGGTCTATGGGGGGGGTCTCTGGCTCACTATATGGCAGGGGGCTCTATGGGGGTCACTATGTGGCAGGAGAGGCTCTATGGGGGTCTCTATGGCTCACTATGTGGCAGGGGGGGCTCTATGGGCGTCTCCATGGCTCACTATGTGGCAGGGGGGGTCTTTGGGGGTCTCTGGGTCACTATATGGCAGGGGGCTCTATGGGGATCACTATGTGGCGGGGGCTCTATGGGGTCAATATTTGGCAGGGGGGCCTATGGGTGGTTTCTGGCTCACTATGTGGCAGGGGGTCTCTATGGAGGTCTCAATGGCTCACTATGTGGCAGAGGTGTCTATGGGGGTCTCGATGGCTCACTATACGGCAGGGGGATCTATGGGGTCACTATGTGGCAGGGGGCTCTATGGGGGTCTCTATGTGGCAGGGGAGGGTCTATGGGGGTCTCAATGGTTCACTATGTGGCAGGGGGGCTCTGTGGGATCACTATGTGGCAGGGGAGGGTCTATGGGGGTCTCAATGGCTCACTATTTGGCGGGGGCTCTATGGAGGGTCTCAATGGCTCACTATGTGGCAGGGGGCTCTATGAGGATCACTATGTGGCAGGGCGGGTTCTATGGTGGGTCTCAATGGCTCACTATATGGCAGAGGGGTTAATGGGGGTCTCAATGGCTCACTATGTGGCAGGGGGGCTCTATGGGGGTCTCCATGGCTCACTATCTGGCAGGGGGGGCTCTATGGGAGTCACTATGTGGCAGGGCTCTATGGGGGTCTCCATGGCTCACTGTATGGCAGGGGGCTCTATCGGGCTCACTATGTGGCAGGAGGCTCTATGGGGGTCTCCATGGCTCACTATATGGCAGGGGGGTCTATGGAGGTCACTATGTGGCAGGGGGGCTCTATTGGGGTCTTAATGGCTCACTATGTGGCAGGGTGGGGGATGGGATGGGGTGGGTCACTATATGGCAAGGGAGGGTCTATGGGTGTCTCTATGGCTCAGTATTTCGCAGGGGGGTCTATGGAGTCACTATTGGCAGGGGGGCTCTATGGGAGTCACTATGTGGCAGGGGGGCTCTATGGGATCTCAATGGCTCACTATTTGGCAGGGGGGTCTATGGGGGTCACTATGTGTCAGGGGAGGGTCTATGGGGGTGTCTCAATGGCTCACTATGTGGCAGGGTGGGGGATGGGATGGGGGCTGGGTCACTATTTGGCAAAAGAGGGTCTATGGGGAGGGTCTCAATGGCTCAGTATTTAGCAGGGGGGTCTATGGGTGGGGTCTCTGGCTCACTATGTGGCAAGGTGGGGCTGGGGTGGGTCACTGTTTGGCAAGAGAGGGTCTATGGGGGTCTCAATGTCTCAGTATTTGGCAAGGGAGGGTCTATGGGGGACTCAATGGCTCACTATTTGGCAAGGGAGGGTCTATGGGGTCTCAATGGCTCAGTATTTGGCAGGGGTGTCTATGGGGGGGGTCTCTGGCTCACTATATGGCAGGGGGCTCTATGGGGTCACTATGTGTCAGGGGAGCTCAATGGGGTTCTCTATGGCTCACTATGTGGCAGGGGGCTCTATGGGGGTCACTATGTGTCAGGGGAGCTCAATGGGGTTCTCTATGGCTCACTATGTGGCAGGGGGCTCTATGGGGGTCACTATGTGTCAGGGGGGTCTATGGGCGTCTCCATGGCTCACTATGTGGCGGGGGGGGTCTTTGGGGGTCTCTGGCTCACTATGTGGCAGGGGGCTCTATGGGGATCACTATGTGGCAGGGGGCTCTATGGGGTCACTATTTGGCAGGGGGGCCTATGGGTGGTCTCTGGCTCACTATGTGGCAGGGGGTCTCTATGGAGGTCTCAATGGCTCACTATGTGGCAGAGGGGTCTATGGGGGTCTCGATGGCTCACTATATGGCAGGGGGCTCTATGGGGTCACTATGTGGCAGGGGGCTCTATGGGGGTCTCTATGTGGCAGGGGAGGGTCTATGGGGGTCTCAATGGTTCACTATGTGGCGGGGTCTCTATGGGGGGTCTCAATGGCTCACTATGTGGCAGGGGACTCTCTGAGGATCACTATGTGGCAGGGGAGGCTCTATGGAGTCTCAATGGCTCACTATATGTCAGCAGGCTCTATGGGGCTCACTATGTGGCAGGGGGGGGTCTATGGGGGGTCTCCATGGCTCACTATATGGCAGGGGGCTCTATGGGGGTCACTCTGTGGCAGAGGGGGGCTCTATGGGGGTCTCAATGGCTCACTATATGGCAGGGGACTCTGAGGGTCACTATGTGGCACGGGAGGCTCTATGGGGTCTCAATAGCTCACTATATGGCAGAGGGCTCTACGGGGGTCACTGTGTTGCAGGGGGGCTCTATGGGGGGTCTCAATGGCTCACTATGTGGCAGGGGGTTCTCAATGGCTCACTATATGGCAGGGGGCTCTATGAGGGTCACTATGTGACAGGAGGAGCTCTATGGGGTCTCAATGGCTCACTATATGGCAGGGGGCTCTATGGGGGTCTCTATGTGGCAGGGGGGGATCTATGGGGGTCTCCATGGCTCACTATATGGCAGGGGGCTCTATGAGGGTCACTATGTGGCAGGGGAGGATCTATGGGGTCTCAATGGCTCACTATATGGCAGGGGGCTCTATGGGGGTCACTATGTAGCAGGGGGGCTCTATGGGGGTCTCAATGGCTCACTATATGGCAGGGGTCTCTATGGGGGTCACTGTGTGGCAGGAGGGCTCTATGGGGGTCTCCATGGCTACACTATGTGGCAGGGGGTTCTCTATGGATCACTATGTGGCAGGAGGAGCTCTATGGGGGGTCTCATTGGCTCACTATGTGGCAGGGGGCTCTATGGGGGTCTCTATGTTGAAGGGGGGGATCTATGGGGGTCTCCATGGCTCACTATATGGCAGGGGGGTCTATGGGGGTCACTATGTGGCAGGGGGGCTCTATGGGGGTCTCCATGGCTCACTATGTGGCAGGGTCTCTATGGGGGGTCTCAATGGCTCACTATGTGGCAGGGGGCTCTATGAGGGTCACTATGTGGCAGAGGGGTCTATGGGGGTCTCAATGTCTCACTGTGTGGCAGGGGGTTCTCTATGGATCACTATGTGGCAGGAGGAGCTCTATGGGGGGTCTCAATGGCTCACTATGTGGCAGGGGGTTCTCTATGGATCACTATGTGGCAGGAGGAGCTCTATGAGGGGTCTCAATGGCTCACTATGTGGCAGAGGGGTCTATGGGGGTCTCAATGACTCACTATATGGCAGGGGGCTCTATGGGGCTCACTATGTGGCGGGGGGGGTCTATGGGGGGTCTCCATAGCTCACTATATGGCAGGGGGCTCTATGGGGGTCACTATGTGGCAGGGGAGGCTCTATGGGGTCTCAATGGCTCACTATATGGCAGGGGGCTCTATGGGGGTCACTATGTGGCAGGGGGGCTCTATGGGGGTCTCAATGGCTAACTATACGGCAGGGGGCTCTATGGGGGTCACTATGTGGCAGGGGGGGTTCTATGGCGGGTCTCAATGGCTCACTATATGGCAGGGGGCTCTATGGGGGTCTCAATGGCTCACTATATGGCAGGGGGGTCTATGGAGTCACTATGTGGCAGGGGGGCTCTATAGGGGTCTCCATGGCTCACTATCTGGCAGGGGGGGCTCTATGGGAGTCACTATGTGGCAGGAGGCTCTATGGGGGTCTCCATGGCTCACTGTATGGCAGGGGGCTCTATGGGGCTCACTATGTAGCAGGAGGCTCTATGGGGGTCACTATGTGGCAGGGGGATCTATGGGGGTCTTAATGGCTCACTATGTGGCAGAGAGGGATCTATGGGGGGGGTCACTATGGCATGGGGGTCTATAGGGGTCACTATCTGGCAGGGAAGCTCTATGGGGGTCTCCATGGCTCACTATGTGGCAGGGGGCTCTTAGGGGCTCACTATGTGGCAGGGGGGGATCTATGGGGTCTCAATGGCTCACTATAATACAGGGGGGCTCTATGGGGGTCACTATGTGGCAGGGGGCTCTATGGGGGTCTTAATGGCTCACTATGTGGCAGAGAGGGATCTATGTGGGGGGTCACTGTGGCATGGGGGTCTATGGGGGTCACTATCTGGCAGGGGGGGCTCTATGGGAGTCACTATGTGGCAGGGCTCTATGGGGGTCTCCCTGGCTCACTATGTTGCAGGGGGGTCTATGGGGGTCTCAATGGCTCAATATTTGGCAGGGGGGTCTATGGGGGGTCACTATTTCGCAGGGGGGCTTTATGGGTGGCTCAATAGCTCACTATGTGGCAGGGTGGGGGATGGGATGGGGTGGGTCACTATTTGGCAAGGGAGGGTCTATGGGGGGGTCTCAATGGCTCACTATTTGGCAGGGGGCTCTATGGGGTCTCAATGGCTCAGTATTTGGCAGGGGCGTCTATGGGGTGTCATTTTGTGGCAGGGGAGGGTCTATGGGGGGGTCTCAATGACTCACTATTTGGCAGGGAGTCTATGGAGGGGTCTTTGGCTCACTATGTTGCAGGGTGGGAGATGGGATGGGGGGCTGGGTAACTATGTGGCAGGGGAGGGTCTATGGGGGTCTCAATGGCTCACTATTTGGCAGGGGGTCTTTGGGGGGTCTCAATGGCTCACTATGTGGCAGGGCGGGCCCTATGGGGTGAGGCTATGGCTCACTATGTGGCAGGGGGGCTCTATGGGGGTCACTATGTGGCAGGGGGCTCTATAGGGGTCACTATGTGGCAGGGGAGCTCTATGGGGGTCTCCATGGCTCACTATGTAACAAGGGGCTCTATGGTGGTCTCTATGTGGCACGGGGGGATCTATGGGGGTCTGCATGGCTCACTATATGGCAGGGGGCTCTATGGGGGTCACTATGTGGCAGGGGGGGCTCTATGGGGGTCTCTGGCTAACTATGTTGCAGGGGGCTCTATGAGGGTCTCTATGTGGCAAGGGGGGCTCTATAAAGGTCACTATATGGCAGGGGGCTCTATGGGAGTCACTATGTGGCAGGGGGCTCTAGGGTGTCACTATGTGGCAGGGGGCTCTATGGGGGTCTCTATGTGGCAGGGGGGGTCTATGGGGGGGGTCTCTGGCTCACTATGGGGCAGGGGGGTCTACGGTGGTCCCAATGGCTCACTATGTGGCAGGGGGGCTCTATGGGTGTCACTATGTGGCAGGGGGCTCTATGCGGGTCTTAATGGATCACTATGTGGCAGAGAGGGATCTATGGAGGGGGTCACTGTGGCAGGGGGGTCTATGGGGGTCACTATCTGGCAGGGGGGGCTCTATTGGAGTCACTATGTGGCAGGGGGGTCTATGGGGGTCTCAATGGCTCACTATGTGGCAGGGGTCTCTATGGGGGTCTCAATGGCTCAGTATTTGGCAGGGAGTCTATGGGGGGATCTCTGGCTCACTATGTGGCAGAGGGGGCTCTATGGGGGGTCTCAATGGCTCACTATGTGGCAGGGGGGTCTATGGGGGTCTCAATGGCTCAGTATTTGGCAGGGGTGTCTATGGGGGGTCACTATGTCGCAGGGTGGCTCTATGGGGGTCTCAATAGCTCACTATGTGGCAGGGTGGGGGATGGGATGGGGTGGGTCACTATTTGGCAAGGGAGGGTCTATGGGGGGGTCTCAATGACTCACTATTTGGCAGGGGGGTCTAAGAGGGTCTCAATGGCTCAGTATTTGGCAGGGGGGACTATGGGGGGGTCACTATGTGGCAGGGGGGCTCTATGGAGGTCTCAATAGCTCACTATTTGGCAGGGGTGTCTATGGGGGTCTCAATGGCTCAGTATTTGGCAGGGGGTCTATGGGGGTCACTATGTGGCAGGGGGGCTCTATGGGGGTCTCAATGGCTCACTATTTGGCAGGGGGGTCTATGGGGGTCACTATGTGGCAGGGGAGGGTCTATGGGGGTGTCTCAATGGCTCACTATGTGGCAGGGTGGGGGATGGGATGGGGGCTGGGTAACTATTTGGCAAAAGAGGGTCTATGGGGAGGGTCTCAATGGCTCAGTATTTAGCAGGGGGGTCTATGAGTGGGGTCTCTGGCTCACTATGTGGCAAGGTGGGGCTGGGGTGGGTCACTGTTTGGCAAGAGAGGGTCTATGGGGGTCTCAATGGCTCAGTATTTGGCAAGGGAGGGACTATGGGGGACTCAATGGCTCACTATTTGGCAAGGGAGGGTCTATGGGGTCTCAATGGCTCAGTATTTGGCAGGGGGGTCTATGGGGGGGGGTCTCCTGCTCACTATATGGCAGGGGGCTCTATGGGCGTCACTATGTGGCAGGAGAGGCTCTATGAGGCTCTCCATGGCTCACTATGTGGCAGAGGGCTCTATGGAGTCACTATGTGTCAGGGGAGCTCAATGGGGTTCTCTATGGCTCACTATATGGCAGGGGGCTCTATGGAGTCACTATGTGGCAGGGGGGGCTCTATGGGCGTCTCCATGGCTCACTATGTGGCGGGGAGGGTCTTTGGGGGTCTCTGGCTCACTATGTGGCAGGGGGCTCTATGGGGATCACTATGTGGCAGGGGGCTCTATGGGGTCACTATTTGGCAGGGGGGCCTATGGGTGGTCTCTGGCTCACTATGTGGCAGGGGGTCTCTATGGGGGTCTCAATGGCTCTCTATGTGGCAGAGGGGTCTATGGGGGTCTCGATGGCTCACTATATGGCAGGAGGCTCTATGGGGTCACTATGTGGCAGGGGGCTCTATGGGTGTCTCTATGTGGCAGGGGAGGGTCTATGGGGGTCTCAATGTTTCACTATGTGGCAGGGGGCTCTCTGAGGATCACTATGTGGCAGGGGAGGCTCTATGGAGTCTCAATGGCTCACTATATGTCAGCGGGCTCTATGGGGCTCACTATGTGGCAGGGGGGGGTCTATGGGGGGTCTCCATGGCTCACTATATGGCAGGGGGCTCTATGGGGGTCACTCTGTGGCAGAGGGGGGCTCTATGGGGGTCTCAATGGCTCACTATATGGCAGGGGACTCTGAGGGTCACTATGTGGCACGGGAGGCTCTATGGGGTCTCAATAGCTCACTATATGGCAGAGGGCTCTACGGGGGTCACTGTGTGGCAGGGGGGCTCTATGGAGGTCTCAATGGCTCACTATGTGGCAGAGGGGTTCTCTATGGATCACTATGTGGCAGGGGGTTCTCTATGGATCACTATGTGACAGGAGGAGCTCTATGGGGGGTCTCAATGGCTCACTATGTGGCAGAGGAGTGTATGGGGGTCTCAATGGCTCACTATATGGCAGGGGGCTCTATGAGGGTCACTATGTGGCAGGGGAGGCTCTATGGGGTCTCAATGGCTCACTATATGGTAGGGGGCTCTATGGGGGTCTCTATGTGGCAGGGGGGGATCTATGGGGGTCTCCATGGCTCACTATATGGCAGGGGGCTCTATGAGGGTCACTATGTGGCAGGGGAGGCTCTATGGGGTCTCAATGGCTCACTATATGGCAGGGGGCTCTATGGGGGTCACTATGTAGCAGGGGGGCTCTATGGGGGTCTCCATGGCTCACTATGTGGCAGGGGGGGTCTATGGGAGTCACTATGTGGCAGGGCTCTATGGGGGTCTCCATGGCTACACTATGAGGCAGGGGGTTCTCTATGGATCACTATGTGGCAGCGGGAGCTCTATGGGGGGTCTCATTGGCTCACTATGTGGCAGGGGGCTCTATGGGGGTCTCTATGTTGAAGGGGGGGATCTATGGGGGTCTCCATGGCTCACTATATGGCAGGGGGGTCTATGGGGGTCACTATGTGGCAGGGGGGCTCTATGGGGGTCTCCATGGCTCACTATGTGGCAGGGTCTCTATGGGGGGTCTCAATGGCTCACTATGTGGCAGGGGGCTCTATGAGGGTCACTATGTGGCAGAGGGGTCTATGGGGGTCTCAATGTCTCACTGTGTGGCAGGGGGTTCTCTATGGATCACTATGTGGCAGGAGGAGCTCTATGGGGGGTCTCAATGGCTCACTATGTGGCAGGGGGTTCTCTATGGATCACTATGTGGCAGGAGGAGCTCTATGAGGGGTCTCAATGGCTCACTATGTGGCAGAGGGGTCTATGGGGGTCTCAATGACTCACTATATGGCAGGGGGCTCTATGGGGCTCACTATGTGGCGGGGGGGGGTCTATGGGGGGTCTCCATAGCTCACTATATGGCAGGGGGCTCTATGGGGGTCACTATGTGGCAGGGGAGGCTCTATGGGGTCTCAATGGCTCACTATATGTCAGGGGGCTCTATGGGGGTCACTATGTGGCAGGGGGGCTCTATGGGGGTCTCAATGGCTAACTATACGGCAGGGGGCTCTATGGGGGTCACTATGTGGCAGGGGGGGTTCTACGGTGGGTCTCAATGGCTCACTATATGGCAGGGGGCTCTATGGGGGTCTCAATGGCTCACTATATGGCAGGGGGTCTATGGAGTCACTATGTGGCAGGGGGGCACTATGGGGGTCTCCATGGATCACTATCTGGCAGGGGGGGCTCTATGGGAGTCACTATGTGGCAGGAGGCTCTATGGGGGTCTCCATGGCTCACTGTATGGCAGGGGGCTCTATGGGGCTCACTATGTAGCAGGAGGCTCTATGGGGGTCACTATGTGGCAGGGGGCTCTATGGGGGTCTTAATGGCTCACTATGTGGCAGAGAGGGATCTATGGGGGGGGTCACTGTGGCATGGGGGTCTATAGGGGTCACTATCTGGCAGGGGGGGCTCTATGGGAGTCACTATGTGGCAGGGCTCTATGGGGGTCTCCTTGGCTCACTATGTGGCAGGGGGGTCTATGGGGGTCTCTGGATCACTATGTGGCAGGGGGCTCTATGGGGATCACTACGTGGCCGGGGGGCTCTCTGGGGTCACTATTTGGCAGGGGGGTCTATGGGTGGTCTCTGGCTCACTATGTGGCAGGGGAGGCTCTATGGGGGTCTCATTGGCTCACTATGTGGCAGGGGAGGCTCTATGGGGGTCTCCATGGCTCACTATGTGGCAGGGGGTTCTATGGGGGTCTCAATGGCTCACTATATGGCAGGGGGCTCTATAGGGGTCACTATGTGGCAGGGGAGCTCTA
Organism: Colius striatus; assembly: GCF_028858725.1. Taxonomy (NCBI): domain Eukaryota; kingdom Metazoa; phylum Chordata; class Aves; order Coliiformes; family Coliidae; genus Colius; species Colius striatus. Next base: position 402,108 of record NC_084771.1, read on the forward strand.
TGGGGGTCTCCATGGCTCACTATGTGGCAGGGGGCTCTATGGGGGTCATTATGTGGCAGGGGAGCTCTATGGGGGTCTCCATGGCTCACTATGTGGCAGGGGGCTCTCTGGGGGTCACTATGTGGCAGGGGAGGCTCTATGTGGCAGGGGGGACTCTATGGGGGTCTTAATGGTTCACTATGTGGCAGGGGGTTCTATGGGGGTCTTAATGGCTCACTATATGGCAGGGGGCTTTATGAGGGTCACTATGTGGCAGGGGGGTCTATGGGGGTCTCTGGCTCACTATGTGGCAGGGGGCTCTATGAGGGTCTCTATGTGGCAAGGGAGGCTCTATGAAGGTCACTATTTGGCAGGGGGGTCTATGGGGGGGTCTCTGGCTCACTATATGGTGGGGGGTTTATGGGGTCACTATGTGGCAGGGGGGCTCTATAGATGGTCTCTGGCTCACTATATGGCAGGGGGCTCTATGGGGGTCACTATGTGGCAGGGGGTTCTCTATGGCTCACTATGTGGCAGGGGGGTCTATGGGGGTCTCCATGGCTCACTATGTGGCAGGGGGCTCTATGGGGGTCTCTATGTGGCAGGGGGTCTATGGGGGTCTCCATAGCTCACTATGTGGCAGGGGGCTCTTTGGAGTTCACTATGTGGCAGGGGAGGCTCTATGGGGGTCTCCATGGCTCACTATGTGGCAGGGGGTTCTATGGGGGTCTCAATGGCTCACTATATGGCAGGGGGCTCTATAGGGGTCACTATGTGGCAGGGGAGCTCTATGGGGGTCTCCATGGCTCACTATGTGGCAGGGGGCTCTATGGGGGTCATTATGTGGCAGGGGAGCTCTATGGGGGTCTCCATGGCTCACTATGTGGCAGGGGGCTCTCTGGGGGTCACTATGTGGCAGGGGAGGCTCTATGTGGCAGGGGGGACTCTATGGGGGTCTTAATGGTTCACTATGTGGCAGGGGGTTCTATGGGGGTCTTAATGGCTCACTATATGGCAGGGGGCTTTATGAGGGTCACTATGTGGCAGGGGGGTCTATGGGGGTCTCTGGCTCACTATGTGGCAGGGGGCTCTATGAGGGTCTCTATGTGGCAAGGGAGGCTCTATGAAGGTCACTATTTGGCAGGGGGGTCTATGGGGGGGTCTCTGGCTCACTATATGGTGGGGGGTTTATGGGGTCACTATGTGGCAGGGGGGCTCTATAGATGGTCTCTGGCTCACTATATGGCAGGGGGCTCTATGGGGGTCACTATGTGGCAGGGGGTTCTCTATGGCTCACTATGTGGCAGGGGGGTCTATGGGGGTCTCCATGGCTCACTATGTGGCAGGGGGCTCTATGGGGGTCTCTATGTGGCAGGGGGTCTATGGGGGTCTCCATAGCTCACTATGTGGCAGGGGGCTCTTTGGAGTTCACTATGTGGCAGGGGAGGCTCTATGGGGGTCTCCATGGCTCACTATATGGCAGAAAGCTCTATGGGGGTCACTATGTGGCAGGGCGGCTCTATGGGGGTCTCCATGGCTCACTATGTGGCAGGGGGGGTCTATGGGGGTCTTACTGGCTCACTATGTGGCAGGGGGTGATCTATGGGGTCTCAATAGCTCACTATATGGCAGGGGGCTCTATGGGGTCACTATGTGGCAGGGGGCTCTATGGGGGTCTCTATGTGGCAGGGGGGGTCTATGAGGGGGTCTCTGGCTCACTATGGGGCAGGGGGGTCTATGGGGGTCTCTATGTGGCGGGGGGGTCTATGGGGGTCTCAATGGCTCACTATATGGCAGGGGGATCTATGGGGGCCTCAATGGCTCACTATGTGGCAGGGGGGTCTATGGGGGTCTCAATGGCTCACTATGGGGCAGGGGGGTCTATGGGGGTCTCAATGGATCACTATGGGGTAGGGGGGTCTATGGGGGTCTCAATGGCTCACTATATGGCAGGGGGCTCTATGGGGTCACTATGTGGCAGGGGGCTCTATGGGGGTCTCTATGTGGCAGGGGGGCTCTATGGGGGGGGTCTCTGGCTCACTATGGGGCAGGGGGGTCTATGGGGGTCTCAATGGCTCACTATGTGGCAGAAGGGTCTATGGGGGTCTCAATGGCTCACTATGGGGCAGGGGGTCTATGGGGGTCTCAATGGCTCACTATATGGCAGGAGGCTCTATCGGGGTCACTATGTGGCAGGGGGGCTCTATGGGGGCCTCCATGGCTCACTATATGGCAGAGGGCTCCATGGAAGTCACTATGTGGCAGGGGAGGCTCTATGGTGGTCTCTGGCTCACTATGTGGCAGAGAGGGATCTATGGGGGGTCACTGTGGCGGGGGGGGGTCTATTGGGGTCACTATCTGGCAGGGGGTCTCTATGGGAGTCACTATGTGGCAGGGCTCTATGGGGGTCTCAATGGCTCACTATGTGTCAAGGGGCTTTATGGGGGTCTCTATGTGGCAGGGGGGGATCGATGGGGGTCTCCATGGCTCACTATATGGCAGGGGGCTCTATGGGGGTCACTATGTGGCAGGGGGTCTCTATGGGGGTCTCTGGCTCACTATGTGGCAGGGGGCTCTATGAGGGTCTCTATGTGGCAAGGGGGGCTCTATAGGGGTCACTATTTGGCAGGGGGGTCTATGGGGGTCTCAATGGCTAACTATATTGCAGGGGGCTCTATCGGAGTCACTATGTGGCAGGGGAGCTCTATGGGGGTCTCAATGGCTCACTATGTTTCAGGGGGGTCTATGGGGGTCTCAATGGCTCACTATGGGGCAGGGGGGTCTATGGGGGTCTCAGTGGCTCACTATATGGCACGGGGCTCTATGGGGTCACTATGTGGCAGGGGGCTCTATGGGGGTCTCTGTGTGGCAGGGGGGGTCTATGGGGGGGGTGTCTGGCTCACTATGTGGCAGGGGAGGCTCTATGGGGGGGTCTCAATGGCTCACTGTATGGCAGAGGGGTCTATGGGGTCTCAATGGCTCACTATATGGCAGTGGGCTCTATGGGGGTAACTATTTGGCAGGGGGCTCTATGGGGGTCTCCATGGCTTACTATGTGGCAGGGGGCTCTATGGGGGTCACTATGTGGCAGGGGGGGTCTATGGGGATCTTAATGGCTCACTATATGGCAGGGGGCTCTATGGGGGTCACTATGTGGCAGGGGGCTCTATGGGGGTCTCTGGCTCACTATGTGGCAGAGGGCTCTATGGAGGTCTCAATGGCTCACTATGTGGCAGAGGGGTCTATGGGTGTCTCAATGGCTCACTATATGGCAGGGGGCTCTATAGGGGTCACTATGTGGCAGGGGAGCTCTATGGGGGTCTCCATGGCTCACTATGTGGCAGGGGGCTCTATGGGGGTCACTATGTGGCAGGGGGGGATCTATGGGGTCTCAATGGCTCACTATATGGCAGGGGGGCTCTCTGGAAGTCACTATGTGGCAGGGGGCTCTCTGGGTGTCTTAATGGCTCACTATGTGGCAGAGAGGGATCTATGGGGGGTCACTGTGGCAGGGGGGTCTCTGGGAGTCACTATCTGGCAGGGGGGGCTCTATGGGAGTCACTATGTGGCAGGGCTCTATGGGGGTCTCCATGGCTCACTATGTGGCAGGGGGGTCTATGGGGGTCTCAATGGCTCCTTATGTGGCAGCGGGGGTCTTTGGGGGTCTCTGGATCACTATGTGGCAGGGGGCTCTATGGGGATCACTACGTGGCAGGGGGACTCTGTGGGGTCACTATTTGGCAGGGGGGGCCTATGAATGGTCTCTGGCTCACTATGTGGCAGGGGAGCTCTATGGGGGTCTCCATGGCTCACCATGTGGCAGGGGGTTCTATGGGGTCTCAATGGCTCACTATATGGCAGGGGGCTCTATAGGGGTCACTATGTGGCAGGGGAGATCTATGGGGGTCTCCATGGCGCACAATGTGGCAGGGGGCTCTCTGGGGGTCACTATGTGGCAGGGGGCTCTATGGGGGTCTCTGGCTCACTGTGTGGCAGGGGGGTCTATAAGAGTCTCTATGTGGCAAGGGGGGCTCTATGAAGGTCACTATTTGGCAGGGGGGTCTATGGGGGGGTCTCTGGCTCACTATATGGTGGGGGGTTTATGGGGTCACTATGTGGCAGGGGGTTCTCTATGGCTCACTATGTGGCAGGGGGGTCTATGGGGGTCTCCATGGCTCACTATGTCGCAGGGGGCTCTATGGGGGTCTCTATGTGGCAGGGGGTCTATGGGGGTCTCCATAGCTCACTATGTGGCAGGGGAGGCTCTATGGGGGTCTCAATGGCTCACTATATGGCAGGGGGCTCTATGGGGTCTGAATGGCTCACTATATGGCAGGGGGCTCTATGGGGTCTGAATGGCTCACTATATGGCAGGGGGGTCTATGGGGTCTCAATGGCTCACTATATGGCCGGGGGCTCTATTGGAGTCACTATGTGGCAGAGGAGCTCTATGGGGGGGTCTCCATGGCTAACTATATGGCAGAGGGCTCTATGGGGGTCTCCTTGGCTCACTATATGGCAGAGGACTCTATGGGGGTCACTATGTGGCAGGGGAGGCTCTATGGGGGTCTCCATGGCTCACTATCTGGCAGGGGGGGTCTATGGGTGTCTTAATGGCTCACTATGTGGCAGGGGGCTCTTAGGGGCTCACTATGTGGCAGGGGGGGATCTATGGGGTCTCAATGGCTCACTATATGGCAGGGGGCTCTATGGGGTCACTATGTGGCAGGGGGTTCTATGGGGGTCTCTATATGGCAGGGGGGTCTATGGGGGGGTCTCTGGCTCACTATGGGGCAGGGGGGTCTATGGGGGTCTCTATGTGGCGGGGGGGTCTATGGGGGTCTCAATGGCTCACTATATGGCAGGGGGCTCTATGGGGATCACTATGTGGTGGGGAGGCTCTATGTGGCTCTCCATGGCTCACTATGTGGCAGGGGGTCTATGGGGGTCTCAATGGCTCACTATATGGCAGGGGTTCTCTGTGGGGTCACTATGTGGCAGGTGGAGCTCTATGGGGGTCTCTATGGCTCACTATGTGGCAGGGGGATCTATGGGGGCCTAAATGGCTCACTATGTGGCAGGGATGTCTATGGGGGTCTCAGACTCACTATATGGCAGGGGGGCTCTATGGGGGTCACTATGTGGCAGGGGGCTCTATGGGGGTCTCAATAGCTCACTATGTGGCAGGGGGGCTCTATGGGGATCACTGTGTGGCAGGGGCGTCTATGGGGGGGTCTCAATGGCTCACTATATGGCAGGGGGCTCTATGAGGGTCACTATGTGGCAGGGGGCTCTATGGGTGTCTCAATAGCTCACTATGTGGCAGGGGGCTCTATGGGGGTCATTATGTGGCAGGGGAGGCTCTATGGGGGGGTCTCAATGGCTCACTATATGGCAGGGGGCTCTATGGGGGTCACTATGTGGCAGGGGGGCTCTATGGGGGTCTCTACGGCTCACTATATGGCAGAGGGCTCTATGGGGGTCACTATGTGGCAGGGGGGGTCTATGGGGGTCTTAATGGCTCACTATGTGGCAGGGGGCTCTATGGGGGTCTCAATAGCTCACTATGTGGCAGGGGGCTCTATGGGGCTCACTATGTGGCAGGGGGGCTCTATGGGGGTCTTAATGGCTCACTATGTGGCAGGGGGCTCTTAGGGTCTCACTATGTGGCAGGGGGGGATCTATGGGGTCTCAATGGCTCACTATATGGCAGGGGGGCTCTATAGGGTTCACTATGTGGCAGGGGGCTCTATGGGGGTCTTAATGGCTCACTATGTGGCAGAGAGAGATCTATGGGGGGGGTCACTGTGGCAGGGGGGTCTATGGGGGTCACTATCTGGCAGGGGGGTCTATGGGAGTCACTATGTGGCAGGGCTCTATGGGGGTCTCCATGGCTCACTATGTGGCAGGGGGGTCTATGGGGGTCTCAATGGCTCACTGTGTGGCAGCGGGGGTCTTTGGGGGTCTCTGGGTCACTATGTGGCAGGGGGCTCTCTGGGGGTCACTATGTGGCAGGGGAGGCTCTATGTGGCAGGGGGGGCTCTATGGAGGTCTAAAAGGCTCACTATGTGGCAGAGGGGTCTATGGGGGTCTCAATGGCTCACTATATGGCAGGGGGCTCTATGAGGGTCATTATGTGGCAGGGGAGCTCTATGGGGGTCTCCATGGCTCACTATGTGGAAGGGGGCTCTATGGGGGTCACTATGTGGCAGGGGAGGCTCTATGTGGCAGGGGGGGCTCTATGGGGGTTTTAATGGCTCACTATTTGGCAGGGGGGCCTATGGGTGGTCTCTGGCTCACTATGTGGCAGGGGAGGCTCTATGGGGGTCTCTGGCTCACTATGTGGCAGAGGGCTCTATGGAGGTCTCAATGGCTCACTATGTGGCAGAGGGGTCTATGGGGGTCTCAATGGCTCACTATAAGGCAGGGGGCTCTATAGGGGTCACTATGTGGCAGGGGAGCTCTATGGGGTTCTCCATGGCTCACTATGTGGCAGGGGACTCTTAGGGGCTCACTATGTGGCAGGGGGGGATCTATGGGGTCTAAATGGCTCACTATATGGCAGGGGGGCTCTATGGGGATCACTATGTTGCAGGGGGCTCTATGGGGGTCACTATGTGGCAGGGGGCTCTATGGGGGTCTTAATGGCTCACTATGTGGCAGAGAGGGATTTATGGGGGGGGTCACTGTGGCATGGGGGTCTATGGGGGTCACTATCTGGCAGGGGGGGCTCTATGGGAGTCACTATGTGGCACGGCTCTATGGGGCTCTCCATGGCTCACTATGTGGCAGGGGGGTCTATGGGGGTCTCAATGGCTCACTATGTGGCAGCGGGGGTCTTTGGGGGTCTCTGGGTCACTATGTGGCAGGGGGCTCTATGGGGATCACTACGTGGCAGAAGGGCTCTCTGAGGTCACTATTTGGCAGGGGGACCTATGAGTGGTCTCTGGCTCACTATGTGGCAGGGGAGGCTCTATGGGGGTCTCAATGGCTCACTATGTGGCTGTGGAGGCTCTATGGGGGTCTCAATGGCTCACTATGTGGCAGGGGGCTCTATGGGGGTCTCTATGTGGCAGGGGGGGATCTATGGGGGTCTCCATGGCTCACTATATGGCAGGGGGGTCTATGGGGGTGACTATGTGGCAGGGGGGCTCTATGGGGGTCTCCATGGCTCACTATGTGGCAGGGGGCTCTATGGGGGGTCTCAATGGCTCACTATGTGGCAGGGGGCTCTATGAGGGTCACTATGTGGCAGAGGGGTCTATGGGGGTCTCAATGTCTCACTGTGTGGCAGGGGGTTCTCTATGGATAACTATGTGGCAGGAGGAGCTCTATGGGGGGTCTCAATGGCTCACTATGTGGCAGGGGGTTCTCTATGGATCACTATGTGGCAGGAGGAGCTCTATGAGGGGTCTCAATGGCTCACTATGTGGCAGAGGGGTCTATGGGGGTCACTATGTGGCAGGGGAGCTCTATGGGGGTCTCCATGGCTCACTATGTGGCAGGGGGCTCTTAGGGGCTCACTATGTGGCAGGGGGGGATCTATGGGGTCTCAATGGCTCACTATATGGCAGGGGGGCTCTATGGGGATCACTATGTGGCAGGGGGCTCTATGGGGGTCACTATGTGGCAGGGGGCTCTATGGGGGTCTTAATGGCTCACTATGTGGCAGGGGGCCCTATGGGTGGTCTCCATGGCTCACTATGTGGCAGAGAGCTCTATGGAGGTCTCAATGGCTCACTATGTGGCAGAGAGCTCTATGGGGGTCTCCATGGCTCACTATATGGCAGGGGGCTCTATGGGGGTCACTATGTGGCAGGGGGGCTCTATGGGGGTCTCCATGGCTCACTATATGGTAGAGGGCTCTATGGGGGTCACTATGTGGCAGGAGGGCTCTATGGGGGTCTCCATGGCTCACTATGTGGCAGGGGGGGTCTATGGGGGTCTCAATGGCTCACTATATGGCAGGGGGCTCTATGGGAGTCACTATGTGGCAGGGCAGCTCTATGGGGGTCTCCATGGCTCACTATGAGGCAGGGGGCTCTCTGGGGGTCACTATGTGACCGGGAAGGCTCTATGTGGCAGGGGGTGCTCTATGGAGGTCTCAATGGCTCACTATGTGGCAAAAGGTTCTATGGGGGTCTCAATGGCTCACTATATGGCAGGGGGCTCTATAGGGGTCACTATGTGGCAGGGGAGGCTCTATGTGGCAGGGGGGGCTCTATGGGGGTCTTAATGGCTCACTATGTGGCAGGGGGTTCTATGGGGGTCTTAATGGCTCACTATATGGCAAGGGGCTCTATGGGGGTCACTATGTGGCAGGGGGGTCTATGGGGGTCTCTGGCTCACTATGTGGCAGGGGGCTCTATGAGGGTCTCTATGTGGCAAGGGGGGCTCTATGAAGGTCACTATTTGGCAGGGGGGTGTATGGGGGGTTCTCTGACTCACTATATGGTGGGGGGTTTATGGGGTCACTATGTGACAGGGGGGCTCTATGGGTTGTCTCTGGCTCACTATATGGCAGGGGGCTCTATGGGGGTCATTATGTGGCAGGGGGTTCTCTATGGCTCACTATGTGGCAGGGGGTCTATGGGGGTCTCCATGGCTCACTATGTGGCAGGGGGCTCTATGGGGGTCTCTATGTGGCAGGCGGTCTATGGGGGTCTCAATAGCTCACTATGTGGCAGGGGGCTCTTTGGAGGTCACTATGTGGCAGGGGAGGCTCTATGGGGGTCTCAATGGCTCACTATAAGGCAGGGGGCTCTATGGGTTCTGAATGGCTCACTATATGGCAGGGGGGTCTATGGGGTCTCAATGGCTCACTATATGGCAGGGGGCTCTATGGGAGTCACTATGTGGCAGAGGAGCTCTATGGGGGGGTCTCCATGGCTCACTATATGGCAGAGGGCTCTATGGGGGTCTCCATGGCTCACTATATGGCAGGGGGCTCTATGGGGGTCACTATGTGGCAGGGGAGGCTCTATGGGGGTCTCCATGGCTCACTATATGGCAGAGGGCTCTATGGGGGTCACTATGTGGCAGGGGGGCTCTATGGGGGTCTCCATGGCTCACTATGTGGCAGGGGGGGTCTATGGGGGTCTTAATGGATCACTATATGGCAGGGGGCTCTATAGGGATCACTATGTGGCAGGGGAGCTCTATGGGGGTCTCAATGGCTCACTATGTGGCAGGGGGCTCTTAGGGGCTCACTATGTGGCAGGGGTGGATCTATGGGGTCTCAATGGCTCACTATATGGCAGGGGGGCTCTATGGGGGTCACTATGTGGCAGGGGGCTCTATGGGGGTCTTAATGGCTCACTATGTGGCAGAGAGGGATCTATGGGGGGGGTCACTGTGGCATGGAAGTCTATGGGGGTCACTATCTGGCAGAGGGGGCTCTATGGGAGTCACTATGTGGCAGGGCTCTATGGGGGTCTCCATGGCTCACTATGTGGCAGGGGGGTCTATGGGGGTCTCAATGGCTCACTATGTGGCAGGGGGGTCTATGGGGGTCTCAATGGCTCAGTATTTGGCAGGGGGGTCTATGGGGGGTCACTATGTGGCAGGGGTCTCTATGGGGGTCTCAATGGCTCAGTATTTGGCAGGGAGTCTCTGGTTCACTATGTGGCAGAGGGGGCTCTATGGGGGTCTCCATGGCTCACTGTGTGGCAGGGGGGTCTATGGGGGTCTCAATGGCTCAGTATTTGGCAGGGGGGTCTATGGGGGGTCACTATGTGGCAGGGGGGCTCTATGGGGGTCTCAATAGCTCACTATGTGGCAGGGTGGGGATGGGATGGGGTGGATCACTATTGGGCAAGGGAGGGTCTATGGGGGGTCTCAATGGTTCACTATTTGGCAGGGGGCTCTATGGGGTCTCAATGGCTCAGTATTTGGCAGGGGGGTCTATGGGGGGTCATTTTGTGGCAGGGGAGGGTCTATGGAGGGGTCTCAATGACTCACTATTTGGTAGGGAGTCTATGAGGGGGTCTCTGGCTCACTATGTGGCAGGGTGGGGGATGGGATGGGGGGCTGGGTCACTATGTGGCAGGGGAGCGTCTATGGGGATCTCAATGGCTCACTATTTGGCAGGGGGTCTTTGGGGGGTCTCAATGGCCCACTATGTGGCAGGGCGGGCCCTATGGGGTGAGGCAATGGCTCACTATGTGTCAGGGTGGGGCGGGGTGGGTCACTATTTGGCAAGGGAGGGTCTATAGGGAGGGTCTCTGGCTCAGTATTTGGCAGGCGGGTCTATGGGGGTCTCAATGGCTCACTATATGGCAGGGGGCTCTATGGGAGTAACTATGTGGCAAGGGCTCTATGGGGGTCTCTGGCTCACTATGTGGCAGAGAGAGATCTATGGGGGGTCACTGTGGCGGGGGGGGTCTATGGGGGTCACTATCTGGCAGGGGGTCTCTATGGGAGTCACTATGTGGCAGGGCTCTATGGGGGTCTCAATGGCTCACTATGTGGCAGGGGGCTCTCTGGGGGTCACTATGTGGCAGGGGAGGCTCTATGTGGCAGGGGGGGCTCTATGGAGGTCTCAATGGCTCACTATGTGGCAGAGGGGTCTATGGGGGTCTCAATGGCTCACTATATGGAAGGGGGCTCTATGAGCTTCATTAGGAGGCAGGAGAGCTCTATGGGGGTCTCCATGGCTCACTATGTGGCAGGGGGCTCTTTGGGGGTCACTATGTGGCAGGGGAGGCTCTATGTGGCAGGGGGGACACTATGGGGTCTCAATGGCTCACTATATGGCAAGTGGCTCTATGGGGGTCATTATGTGGCAAGGGCTCTATGGGGGTCTCAATGGCTCACTATATGGCAGAGGGCTCTATGAGGGTCACTATGTGGCAGGGGAGGCTCTATGGGGTCTCAATGGCTCACTATGTGGCAGGGGGCTCTCTGGGGGTCACTAAGTGGCAGGGGAGGCTCTATGGGGGTCTCTATGTGGCAGGGGGGGTCTATGGGGGGGGGGTCTCTGGCTCACTATGTGGCAGGGGGGCTCTATGGGGGTCTCAATGGCTCACTATGTGGCAGGGGGGTCTATGGGGGTCTCAATGGCTCACTATGTGGCAGGGGGATCTATGGGGGCCTCAATGGCTCACTATGTGGCAGGGAGGTCTATGGGGGTCGCAGACTCACTATATGGCAGGGAGCTCTATGGGGGTCACTATGTGGCAGGAAGGGTCTATGGGGATCACTATGTGGCAGGGGAGTCTATGGGGGTGTCTCAATGGCTCACTATATGGCAGCGGGCTCTATGGGGGTCTCTATCTGGCAGGGGGCTCTATGGGGGTCTCAATAGCTCACTATGTGGCAGGGGGCTCTATGGGGGTCACTATGTGGCAGGGGAGGCTCTATGGGGGGGTCTCAATGGCTCACTATATGGCAGGGGGCTCTATGGGGGTCACTATGTGGCAGGGGGGCTCTATGGGGGTCTCTATGGCTCACTATATGGCAGAGGGCTCTATGGGGGTCACTATGTGGCAGGGGGGGTCTATGGGGGTCTTAATGGCTCACTATATGGCAGGGGGCTCTATGGGGGTCACTATGTGGCAGGGGGCTCTATGGGGGTCTCTGGCTCACTATGTGGCAGAGGGGTCTATGGGGGTCTCAATGGCTCACTATATGGCAGGGGGCTCTATAGGGGTCACTATGTGGCAGGGGAGCTCTATGGGGGTCTCCATGGCTCACTACGTGGCAGGGGGCTCTTAGGGGCTCACTATGTGGCAGGGGGGGATCTATGGGGTCTCAATGGCTCACTATATGGCAGGGGGGCTCTATGGGGGTCACTATGTGGCAGGGGGCTCTATGGGGGTCTTAATGGCTCACTATGTGGCAGAGAGGGATCTATGGGGGGGGTCACTGTGGCATGGGGGTCTATGGGGGTCACTATCTGGCAGGGGGGGCTCTATGGGAGTCACTATGTGGCAGGTCTCTATGGGGGTCTCCATGGCTCACTATGTGGCAGGGGGGTCTATGGGGGTCTCAATGGCTCACTATGTGGCAGGGGGCACTCTGGGGGTCACTATGTAGCAGGGGGCTCTATGGGGATCACTGCGTGGCAGGTGGACTCTGTGGGGTCACTATTTGGCAGGGGGGCCTATGGGTGGTCTCTGGCTCACTATGTGGCAGGGGAGGGTCTATGGGGGTCTCAATGGCTCACTATGTAGCAGGGGAGCTCTATGGGAGTCTCCATGGCTCACTATGTGGCAGGGGGCTCTCTGGGGGTCACTATGTGGCAGGGGAGGCTCTATGTGGCAGGGGGGGCTCTATGGAGGTCTCAATGGCTCACTATGTGGCAGAGGGGTCTATGGGGGTCTCAATGGCTCACTATATGGCAGGGGGCTCTATAGGGGTCACTATGTTGCAGGGGAGCTCTATGGGGGTCTCCATGGCTCACTATGTGGCAGGGGGCTCTATGGGGATCACTATGTGGCAGGGGAGGCTCTATGTTGCAGGGGGGGCTCTATGGGAGTCACTATGTGGCAGGTCTCTATGGGGGTCTCCATGGCTCACTATGTGGCAGGGGGGTCTATGGGGGTCTCAATGGCTCACTATATGGCAGGGGGCTCTATAGGGGTCACTATGTTGCAGGGGGTTATATGGGGGTCTTAATGGCTCACTATATGGCAAGGGGCTCTATGGGGGTCACTATGTGGCAGGGGGGTCTATGGGGGGTCTCTGGCTCACTATGTGGCAGGGGGCTCTATGAGGGTCTCTATGTAGCAAGGGGGGCTCTATGAAGGTCACTATTTGGCAGGGGGGTGTATGGGTGGGTCTCTGGCTCACTATATGGTGGGGGGTTTATGGGGTTACTATGTGGCAGGGGGGCTCTATGGGTGGTCTCTGGCTCACTATATGGCAGGGGGCTCTATGGGGGTCACTATGTGGCAGGGGGTTCTCTATGGCTCACTATGTGGCAGGGGGGTCTATGGGGGTCTCCATGGCTCACTATGTGGCAGGGGGCTCTATGGGGGTCTCTATGTGGCAGGGGGTCTATGGGGGTCTCAATAGCTCACTATGTGGCAGGGGGCTCTTTTGAGGTCTCAATGGCTCAGTATATGGCAGGGGGCTCTATGGGGTCTGAATGGCTCACTATATGGCAGGGGGTTCTATGGGGTCTCAATGGCTCAGTATATGGCAGGGGGCTCTATGGGGGTCACTATGTGGCAGGGGAGGCTCTATGGGGGTCTCCATGGCTCACTATATGGCAGAGGGCTCTATGGGGGTCACTATGTGGCAGGGGAGGCTCTATGGGGGTCTCCATGGCTCACTATGTGGCAGAGGGCTCTATGGGTGTCACTATGTGGCAGGGGAGGCTCTATGGGGGTCTCCATGGCTCACTATATGGCAGAGGGCTCTATAGGGGTCACTATGTGGCAGTGAAGGCTCTATGGGGGTGTCAATGGCTCACTATGTGCAGGAGGCTCTTAAGGGCTCACTATATGGCAGGGGGTCTATGGGGGTCTCAATGGCTCACTATATTGCAGGGGGCTCTATGGGGTCACTATGTGGCAGGGGACTCTATGGGGGTCTCTATGTGGCAGGGGGGGTCTATGAGGGGGTCTCTGGCTCACTATGGGGCAGGGGGGTCTATGGGGGTCTCTATGTGGCGGGGGGGTCTATGGGGGTCTCAATGGCTCACTATATGGCAGGGGGCTCTATGGGGATCAATATGTGGTGGGGAGGCTCTATGTGGCTCTCCATGGCTCACTATGTGGCAGGGGGTCTATGGGGGTCTCAATGGCTCACTATATGGCAGGGGTTCTCTATGGGGTCACTATGTGGCAGGTGGAGCTCTATGGGGGTCTCTATGGCTCACTATGTGGCAGGGGGATCTATGGGGGCCTCAATGGCTCACTATGTGGCAGGGAGGTCTATGGGGGTCTCAGACTCACTATATGGCAGGAGGGCTCTATGGGGGTCACTATGTGGCAGGGGGGCTCTATGGGGATCACTATGTGGCAGGGGCGTCTATGGGGGGGTCTCAATGGCTCACTATATGGCAGGGGGCTCTATGGGGGTCACTGTGGCAGGGGGCTCTATGGGGGTCTCAATAGCTCACTATGTGGCAGGGGGCTCTATGGGGCTCACTATGTGGCAGGGGGGGTCTATGGGGGTCTTAATGGCTCACTTTGTGGCAGGGGGCTCTATGGAGCTCACTATGTGGCAGGGGGGTCTATGGGGGTCTTAATGGCTCCCTTTGTGGCAGGGGGCTCTTAGGGGCTCACTATGTGGCAGGGGGGGATCTATGGGGTCTCAATGGCTCACTATATGGCAGGGGGGCTCTATAGGGGTCACTATGTGGCAGGGGGCTCTATGTGGGTCTTAATGGCTCACTATGTGGCAGGGGGGTCTATGGGGGTCACTATCTTGCAGGGGGGTCTATGGGAGTCACTATGTGGCAGGGCTCTATGGGGGTCTCCATGGATCACTATGTGGCAGGGGGCTCTCTGGGGGTCACTATGTGGCAGGGGAGGCTCTATGTGGCAGGGGGGGCTCTATGGAGGTCTCAATGGCTCACTATGTGGCAGAGGGGTCTATGGGGGTCTCAATGGCTCACTATATGGCAGGGGGCTCTATGAGGGTCATTATGTGGCAGGGGAGCTCTATGGGGGTCTCCATGGCTCACTATGTGGCAGGGGGCTCTCTGGGGGTCACTATGTGGCAGGGGAGGCTCTATGTGGCAGGGGGGGCTCTATGGGGGTCTTATTAGCTCAGTATTTGGCAGGGGGGCCAGTGGGTGGTCTCTGGCTCACTATGTGGCAGGGGAGGCTCTATGGGGGTCTCAATGGCTCACTATGTGGCAGGGGGCTCTATGGGGTTCACTATGTGGCAGGGGAGCTCTATGGGGGTCTCCATGGCTCACTACGTGGCAGGGGGCTCTTAGGGGCTCACTATGTGGCAGGGGGGGATCTATGGGGTCTCAACGGCTCACTATATGGCAGGGGGGCTCTATGGGGGTCACTATGTGGCAGGGGGCTCTATGGGGGTCTTAATGGCTCACTATGTGGCAGAGAGGGATCTATGGGGGGGGGTCACTGTGGCATGGGGGTCTATGGGGGTCACTATCTGGCAGGGGGGGCTCTATGGGAGTCACTATGTGGCAGGTCTCTATGGGGGTCTCCATGGCTCACTATGTGGCAGGGGGATCTATGGGGGTCTCAATGGCTCACTATGTGGCAGGGGGCACTCTGGGGGTCACTATGTGGCAGGGGGCTCTATGGGGATCACTACGTGGCAGGTGGACTCTGTGGGGTCACTATTTGGCAGGGGGGCCTATGGGTGGTCTCTGGCTCACTATGTGGCAGGGGAGGCTCTATGGGGGTCTCAATGGCTCACTATGTGGCAGGGGAGCTCTATGGGAGTCTCCATGGCTCACTATGTGGCAGGGGGCTCTCTGGGGGTCACTATGTGGCAGGGGAGGCTCTATGTGGCAAGGGGGGCTCTATGGAGGTCTCAATGGCTCACTATGTGGCAGAGGGGTCTATGGGGGTCTCAATGGCTCACTATATGGCAGGGGGCTCTATAGGGGTCACTATGTTGCAGGGGAGCTCTATGGGGGTCTCCATGGCTCACTATGTGGCAGGGGGCTCTATGGGGGTCACTATGTGGCAGGGGAGGCTCTATGGGTGTCTCCATGGCTCACTATGTGGCAGGGGGCACTCTGGGGGTCACTATGTGGCAGGGGAGGCTCTATGTTGCAGGGGGGGCTCTATGGGAGTCACTATGTGGCAGGTCTCTATGGGGGTCTCCATGGCTCACTATGTGGCAGGGGGGTCTATGGGGGTCTCAATGGCTCACTATATGGCAGGGGGCTCTATAGGGGTCACTATGTTGCAGGGGGTTATATGGGGGTCTTAATGGCTCACTATATGGCAAGGGGCTCTATGGGGGTCACTATGTGGCAGGGGGGTCTATGGGGGGTCTCTGGCTCACTATGTGGCAGGGGGCTCTATGAGGGTCTCTATGTAGCAAGGGGGGCTCTATGAAGGTCACTATTTGGCAGGGGGGTGTATGAGTGGGTCTCTGGCTCACTATATGGTGGGGGGTTTATGGGGTTACTATGTGGCAGGGGGGCTCTATGGGTGGTCTCTGGCTCACTATATGGCAGGGGGCTCTATGGGGGTCACTATGTGGCAGGGGGTTCTCTATGGCTCACTATGTGGCAGGGGGGTCTATGGGGGTCTCCATGGCTCACTATGTGGCAGGGGGCTCTATGGGGGTCTCTATGTGGCAGGGGGTCTATGGGGGTCTCAATAGCTCACTATGTGGCAGGGGGCTCTTTGGAGGTCTCAATGGCTCACTATATGGCAGGGGGCTCTATGGGGTCTGAATGGCTCACTATATGGCAAGGGGTTCTATGGGGTCTCAATGGCTCACTATATGGCAGGGGGCTCTATGGGGGTCACTATGTGGCAGGGGAGGCTCTATGGGGGTCTCCATGGCTCACTATATGGCAGAGGGCTCTATGGGGGTCACTATGTGGCAGGGGAGGCTCTATGGGGGTCTCCATGGCTCACTATGTGACAGAGGGCTCTATGGGTGTCACTATGTGGCAGGGGAGGCTCTATGGGGGTCTCCATGGCTCACTATATGGCAGAGGGCTCTATAGGGGTCACTATGTGGCAGTGAAGGCTCTATGGGGGTGTCCATGGCTCACTATGTGCAGGAGGCTCTTAGGGGCTCACTATATTGCAGGGGGCTCTATGGGGTCACTATGTGGCAGGGGGCTCTATGGGTGTCACTATGTGGCAGGGGAGGCTCTATGGGGGTCTCAATGGCTCACTATATGGAAGGGGCGTCTATAGGGTCTCAATGGTTCACTATGTGGCAGGGGGGGTCTATGGGGGTCACTATGTGGCAGGGGGCTCTATGGGGGTCTCTGGCTCACTATGTGGCAGGGGGCTCTATGGGGGTCACTATGTGGCAGGGGGCTCTATGGGAGTCTCTGGCTCACTATGTGGCAGGGGGCTCTATGGGGGTCTCCATGGCTCACTATATGGCAGGGGGCTCTATGGGGGTCACTATGTGGCAGGGGAGGCTCTATGGGGGTCTCCATGGCTCACTATGTGGCAGGGGGGGATCTATGGGGGTCTCAATAACTCACTAAGTGGCAGGGTGGGGGATGGGATGGGGTGGGTCACTATTTGGCAAGGGAGGGTCTATAGGGGGGTCTCAATGGCTCACTATATGGCAGGGGGCTCTATAGGGGTCACTATGTGGCAGGGGAGCTCTATGGGAGTCTCCATGGCTCACTATGTGGCAGGGGGCTCTATGGGGGTCACTATGTGGCAGGGGAGCTCAATGAAGGTCTCCATGGCTCACTATGTGGCAGGGGGCTCTCTGGGGGTCACTATGTGGCAGGGGAGGCTCTATGTGGCGGGGGGGCTCTATGGGGGTCTTAATGGCTCACTATGTTGCAGGGGGTTCTATGGGGGTCTTAATGGCTCACTATATGGCAAGGGGCTCTATGGTGGTCACTATGTGGCAGGGGGGTATATGGGGGTCTCTGGCTCACTATGTGGCAGGGGGCTCTATGAGGGTCTCTATGTGGCAAGGGGGGCTCTATGAAGGTCACTATTTGGCAGGGGGGTCTATGGGGGGGGTCTCTGGCTCACTATATGGTGGGGGGTTTATGGGGTCACTATGTGGCAGGGGGGCACTATGGGTGGTCTCTGGCTCACTATATGGCAGGGGGCTCTATGGGGGTCACTATGTGGCAGGGGGGCTCTATGGGGGTCTCCATGGCTCACTATGTGGCAGAGGGCACCATGGGGGTCACTATGTGGCTGGGGGGCTCTATGAGGCTCTCCATGGCTCAGTATTTGGCAGGGTGGGTCTATGGGGCGTCACTATGTGGCAGGGGAGCTCTATGGGGGTCTCCATGGCTCACTATGTGGCAGGGGGCTCTCTGGGGGTCACTATGTGGCAGGGGAGGCTCTATGTGGCAGGGGGGGCTCTATGGAGGTCTCAATGGCTCACTATGTTGCAGAGGGGTCTATGGGGGTCTTAATGGCTCACTATTTGGCAGGGGGGTCTAAGGGGGAGTCTCAATGGCTCACTATTTGGCAGGAGGGCTCTAAGGGGGTCTCTATGGCAGGAGGTGTCTATGGGGGTCTCAATGGGTCACTATTTGGCAGGGGGGTCTTTGGGGGGGGTCTCTGGCTCACTATGTGGCAGGGGGGCTCTATGGGATCACTATGTGGCAGGGGAGGGTCTATGGGTGGTCTCTGGCTCACTATATGGCAGGGGGCTCTATAGGGGTCACTATGTGGCAGGGGGTTCTCTATGGCTCACTATGTGGCAGGGGGGTCTATGGGGGTCTCCATGGCTCACTATGTGGCAGGGGGGTCTATGGGGGTCTCTATGTGGCAGGGGAGTCTATGGGGGTGTCTCAATGGCTCACTATATGGCAGGGGCGTCTATAGGGTCTCAATGGTTCACTATATGGCAGGGGGGTCTATGGGGTCTCAATGGCTCACTATATGGCAGGGGGTTCTATGGGAGTCACTATGTGGCAGGGGAGCTCTCTGGGGGGGTCTCCATGGCTCACTATATGGCAGAGGGCTCTATGGGGGTCTCCATGGCTCACTATATGGCAGGGGGCTCTATGAGGGTCACTATGTGGCAGGGGAGGCTCTATGGGGGTCTCCATGGCTCACTATGTGGCAGGGGGCTCTATGGGGGTCACTATGTGGCAGGGGGGCTCTATGGGGGTCTCAATGGCTCACTATATGGCAGAGGGCTCTATGGGGGTCACTCTGTGGCAGGGGGGCTCTATGGGGGTCTCCATGGCTCACTATGTGGCAGGGGGGGTCTATGGGGGTCTTAATGGCTCACTATGTGGCAGGGGGCTCTATGGGGGTCACTATGTGGCAGGGGGCTGTATGGGGGTCTCTGGCTCACTATGTGGCAGGGGGCTCTATGGGGGTCTCTATGTGGCAGGGGGGCTCTATGGGGGTCTCCATGGCTCACTATATGGCAGAGGGCTCTATGGGGGTCACTATGTAGCAGGGGGGCTCTATGGGGGTGTCCATGGCTCACTATATGGCAGAGGGCTCTATGGGGGTCACTATGTGGCAGGGGGGCTCTATGGGGGTGTCCATGGCTCACTATATGGCAGAGGGCTCTATGGGGGTCACTATGTGGCAGGGGGGCTCTATGGGGGTCTCCATGGCTCACTATATGGCAGAGGGCTCTATGGGGGTCACTATGTGGCAGGGGGGCTCTATGGGCGTCTCCATGGCTCACTATGTGGCAGGGGGCTCTATGAGGGTCACTATGTGGCAGGGGAGGCTCTATGGAGGTCTCAATGGCTCACTATTTGGCAGAGGGGTCTATGGGGGTCTCAATGGCTCATTATATGGCAGGGGGCTCTATAGGGGTCACTATGTTGCAGGGGAGCTCTATGGGGGTCTCCATGGCTCATTATGTGGCAGGGGGCTCACTATGTGGCAGGGGGTATCTATGGGGTCTCAATGGCTCACTATATGGCAGGGGGGCTCTATGGGGATCACTATGTGGCAGGGGGCTCTCTGGGGGTCACTATGTGGCAGGGGGCTCTATGGGGGTCTTAATGGCTCACTATGTGGCAGAGAGGGATCTATGGGGGGGTCACTGTGGCATGGGGGTCTATGGGGGTCACTATCTGGCAGGGGGGGCTCTATGGGAGTCACTATGTTGCAGGGCTCTATGGGGGTCTCCATGGCTCACTATGTGGCAGGGGGGTCTATGGGGGTCTCAATGGCTCACTATGTGGCAGCAAGGGTCTTTGAGGGTCTCTGGGTCACTATGTGGCAGGGGGCTCTATGGGGATCACTACGTGGCAGGGGGACTCTGTGGGGTCACTATTTGGCAGGGGGGGCCTATGGGTGGTCTCTGGATCACTATGTGGCAGGGGAGGCTCTATGGGGGTCTCAATGGCTCACTATGTGGCAGGGGAGCTCTATGGGGGTCTCCATGGCTCACTATGTGGCAGGGGGCTCTCTGGGGGTCACTATGTGGCAGGGGAGGCTCTATGTGGCAGGGGGGGCTCTATGGAGGTCTCAATGGCTCACTATGTGGCAGAGGGGTCTATGGGGGTCTCAATGGCTCACTATATGGCAGGGGGCTCTATGGGGGTCACTATGTGGCAGGGGAGCTCTATGGGGGTCTCCATGGCTCACTATGTGGCAGGGGGCTCTATGGGGGTCACTATGTGGCAGGGGAGCTCTATGGGGGTCTCCATGACTCACTATGTGGCATGGGGCTCTCTGGGGGTCACTATGTGGCAGGGGAGGCTCTATGTGGCAGGGGGGGCTCTATGGGGGTCTCAATGGCTCACTATGTGGCAGGGGAGCTCTATGGGGTTCTCAATGGCTAACTATGTAGCAGGGGGCTCTCTGGGGGTCACTATGTGGCAGGGGGGGCTCTATTGGGTCTCAATGACTCACTATATGGCAGGGGGCTCTATGAGGGTCACTATGTGGCAGGGGAGGCTCTATGGGGTCTCAATGGCTCACTATATGGCAGGGGGCTCTATGGAAGTCACTATGTGGCAGGGGGGCTCTATGGGGGTCTCAATGGCTCACTATGTGGCAGGGGGGTCTATGGGGGTCTCAATGGCTCACTATGGGGCAGGGGGGTCTATGGGGGTCTCCATGGCTCACTATATGGCAGGGGGCTCTATGGGGTCACTATGTGGCAGGGGGCTCTATGGGGGTCTCTATGTGGCAGGGGGGGTAAATGGGGGGGGTCTCTGGCTCACTATGGGGCAGGGGTGTCTATGGGGGTCTCAATGGCTCACTATGTGGCAGGGGGGTCTATGGGGGTCTCAATGCCTCACTATGTGGCAGGGGGTCTATGGGGGTCTCAATGGCTCTCTATATGGCAGGGGGCTCTATGGGGTCACTATGTGGCAGGGGGAGGCTCTATGGGGGTCTCTCTGGCTTACTATGTGGCAGGGGGATCTATGCGGGCCTCATTGGCTCACTATGTGGCAGGGAGGTCTATGGGGGTCGCAGACTCACTATATGGCAGGGGTCTCTATGGGGGTCACTATGTGGCAGGGGGCTCTAGGGGGGTCACTATGTGGCAGGGGGCTCTATGGGGGTCTCAATAGCTCACTATGTGGCAGGCGGCTCTATGGGGGTCACTATGTGGCAGGGGGGGTCTATGGGGGTCTTAATGGCTCACTATATGGCAGGGGGCTCTATGGGGATCACTATGTGGCAGGGGGCTCTATGGGGGTCTCTGGCTCACTATGTGGCAGGGGGCTCTATGGGGGTCACTATGTGGCAGGGGGGCTCTATGGGGGTCTCTATGGCTCACTATATGGCAGAGGGCTCTATGGGGGTCACTATGTGGCAGGGGGGGTCTATGGGGGTCTTAATGGCTCACTATATGGCAGGGGGCTCTATGGGGATAACTATGTGGCAGGGGGCTCTATGGGGGTCTCTGGCTCACTATGTGGCAGAGGGCTCTATGGAGGTCTCAATGGCTCACTATGTGGCAGAGGGGTCTATGGGGGTCTCAATGGCTCACTATATGGCAGGGGGCTCTATAGGGGTCACTATGTGGCAGGGGAGCTCTATGGGGGTCTCCATGGCTCAGTATGTGGCAGGGGGCTCTTAGGGGCTCACTATGTGGCAGGGGGGGATCTATGGGTTCTCAATGCCTCACTATATGGCAGGGGGGCTCTATCGGGATCACTATGTGGCAGGGGGGCTCTATGGGGGTCTCAATGGCTCACTATGTGGCAGGGGGGTCTATGGGGGTCTCAATGGCTCACTATATGGCAGGGGGCTCTATGGAGGTCACTATGTGGCAGGGGGGTCTATGGGGGTCTCAATGGCTCACTATGTGGCAGGGGGGTCTATGGGGGTCTCAATGGCTCAGTATTTGGCAGGGAGTCTATGGGGGGGGTCTCTGGCTCACTATGTGGCAGAGGGGGCTCTATGGGGGGGTCTCAATGGCTCACTATGTGGCAGGGGGGTCTATGGGGGTCTTAATGGCTCAGTATTTGGCAGGGGGGTCTATGGGGGGTCACTATGTGGCAGGGGGGCTCTATGGGGGTCGCAATAGCTCACTATGTGGCAGGGTGGGGGATGGGATGGGGTGGGTCACTATTTGGCAAGGGAGGGTCTATGGGGGGGTCTCAATGGCTCACTATTTGGCAGGGGGCTCTATGGGGTCTCAATGGCTCAGTATTTGGCAGGGGGGTCTATGGGGGGTCATTTTGTGGCAGGGGAGGGTCTATGGGGGGGTCTCAATGGCTCACTATGTGGCAGGGAGTCTATGGGGGGGGTCTCTGGCTCAATATGTGGAAGGGTAGGGGATGGGAAGGGGGACTGGGTCACTATGTGGCAGGGGAGGGTCTATGGGGGTCTTAATGGCTCACTATGTGGCAGAGAGGGATCTATGGGGGGTCACTGTGGCATGGGGGTCTATGGGGGTCACTATCTGGCAGGGGGGGCTCTATGGGAGTCACTATGTGGCAGGGCTCTATGGGGGTCCCCATGGCTCACTATGTGGCAGGGGGGTCTATGGGGGTCTCAATGGCTCACTATGTGGCAGCGGGGGTCTTTGGGGGTCTCTGGGTCACTATGTGGCAGGGGGCTCTATGGGGATCACTACGTGGCCGGGGGGCTCTCTGGGGTCACTATTTGGCAGGGGGGCCTATGGGTGGTCTTTGGCTCACTATGTGGCAGGGGAGGTTCTATGGGGGTCTCAATGGCTCACTATGTGGCAGGGGAGGCTCTATGGGGTCTCAATGGCTAACTATGTGGCAGGGGGCTCTATGGGGGTCACTATGTGCCAGGGGAGCTCTATGGGGGTCTCCATGGCTCACTATGTGGCAGGGGGCTCTCTGGGGGTCACTATGTGGCAGGGGAGCTCTATGGCGGTCTCCATGGCTCACTATGTGGCAGGGGGCTCTATGGGGGTCACTATGTGGCAGGGGAGCTCTATGGGGGTCTCAATGGCTCACTATGTGGCAGCGGGGGTCTTTGGGGGTCTCTGGGTCACTATGTGGCAGGGGGCTCTATGGGGATCACTACGTGGCCGGGGGGCTCTCTGGGGTCACTATTTGGCAGGGGGGCCTATGGGTGGTCTTTGGCTCACTATGTGGCAGGGGAGGTTCTATGGGGGTCTCAATGGCTCACTATGTGGCAGGGGAGGCTCTATGGGGTCTCAATGGCTAACTATGTGGCAGGGGGCTCTATGGGGGTCACTATGTGGCAGGGGAGCTCTATGGGGGTCTCCATGGCTCACTATGTGGCAGGGGGCTCTCTGGGGGTCACTATGTGGCAGGGGAGCTCTATGGCGGTCTCCATGGCTCACTATGTGGCAGGGGGCTCTATGGGGGTCACTATGTGGCAGGGGAGCTCTATGGGGGTCTCCATGGCTCACTATGTGGCAGGGGGCTCTCTGGGGGTCACTATGTGGAAGGGGAGGCTCTATGTGGCAGGGGGGGCTCTAAGGGGTCTCAATGGCTCACTATATGGCAGGGGGCTCTATGGGAGTCACTATGTGGCAGAGGGCTCTATGGGGGGGTCTCCATGGCTCACTATATGGCCGAGGGCTCTATGGGGGTCTCCATGGCTCACTATATGGCAGGGGGTCTATGCGGATCACTATGTGGCAGGGGGGCTCTATGGGGGTCTCAATGGCTCACTATATGGCAGAGGGCTCTATGGGGGTCACTATGTGGCAGGGGGGCTCTATGGGGGTCTCCATGGCTCACTATGTGGCAGGGGGGTTCTATGGGGGTCTTAATGGCTCACTATGTGGCAGGGGGGGTCTATGAGGGTCTTAATGGCTCACTATGTGGCAGAGGGGTCTATGGGGGTCTCAATGGCTCAGTATTTGGCAGGGGGGTCTATGGGGGGTCACTATGTGGCAGGGGTCTCTATGGGGGTCTCAATGGCTCAGTATTTGGCAGGGAGTCTATGGGGGGGGTCTCTGGCTCACTATGTGGCAGAGGGGGCTCTATGGGGTGGTCTCAATGGCTCACTATGTGGCGGGGGCTCTATGGGGGTCTCAATAGCTCACTATGTGACAGGGTGGGGGATGGGATGGGGTGGGTCACTATTTGGCAAGGGAGGGTCTATAGGGGGGTCTCAATGGCTCACTATGTGGCAGGGGGCTCTATGGGGGTCTCTATGTGGTAGGGGGGGTCTATGGGGGGGGTCTCTGGCTCACTATGTGGCAGGGAGCTCTATGGGGGTCTCCATGGCTCACTATATGGCAGAGGGCTCTATGGGGGTCACTATGTGGCAGGGGGGGCTCTATGGGCGTCTCTATGGCTCACTATGTGGCGGGGGGGGTCTTTGGGGGTCTCTGGGTCACTATGTGGCAGGGGGCTCTATGGGGATCACTATGTGGCAGGGGGGCCTATGGGTGGTCTCTGGCTCACTATGTGGCAGGGGGTCTCTATGGAGGTCTCAATGGCTCACTATGTGGCAGAGGGTTCTATGGGGGTCTCAATGGCTCACTATATGGCAGGGGGCTCTTTGGGGTCACTATGTGGCAGGCGGCTCTATGGGGGTCTCTATGTGGCAGGGGAGGGTCTATGGGGGTCTCAATGGTTCACTATGTGGCAGGGGGGCTCTGTGGGATCACTATGTGGCAGGGGAGGGTCTATGGGGGTCTCAATGGCACACTATTTGGCGGGGGCTCTATGGGGGGTCTCCATGGCTCACTATATGGCAGGGGGCTCTATGAGGGTCTTAATGGCTCACTATGTGGCAGGGGGTTCTATGGGGGTCTTAATGGCTCACTATATGGCAGGGGTCTCTATGGGGGTCACTGTGTGGCAGGAAGGCTCTATGGGGGTCTCCATGGCTCACTATGTGGCAGGGGGCTCTATGGGGGGTCTCAATGGCTCACTATGTAGCAGGGGGCTCTATGAGGGTCACTATGTGGCAGAGGGGTCTATGGGGGTCTCAATGTCTCACTGTGTGGCAGGGGGTTCTCTATGGATCACTATGTGGCAGGAGGAGATCTATGAGGGGTCTCAATGGCTCACTATGTGGCAGAGGGGTCTATGGGGGTCTCAATGCCTCACTATGTGGCAGGGGGTTCTCTATGGATCACTATGTGGCAGGAGGAGCTCTATGAGGGGTCTCAATGGCTCACTATGTGGCAGAGGGGTCTATGGGGGTCTCAATGACTCACTATATGGCAGGGGGCTCTATGGGGCTCACTATGTGGCAGGGGAGGCTCTATGGGGTCTCAATGGCTCACTATATGGCAGGGGGCTCTATGGGGGTCACTATGTGGCTGGGGGGCTCTATGAGGCTCTCCATGGCTCAATATTTGGCAGGGCGGGTCTATGGGGGGTAACTATGTTGCGGGGGGGTTCTATGGTGGGTCTCAATGGCTCACTATATGGCAGAGGGGTCTATGGGGGTCTCAATGGCTCACTATGTGGCAGAGGGGTCTATGGGGGTCTCAATGGCTCACTATCTGGCAGGGGGGACTCTATGGGGCTCACTATGTGGCAGGAGGCTCTATGGGGGTCTCCATGGCTCACTATATGGCAGGGGGGTCTATGGAGGTCACTATGTGGCAGGGGGGCTCTATTGGGGTCTTAATGGCTCACTATGTGGCAGGGTGGGGGATGGGATGGGGTGGGTCACTATATGGCAAGGGAGGGTCTATGGGGGTCTCTATGGCTCAGTATTTCGCAGGGGGGTCTATGGAGTCACTATTGGCAGGGCTCTATGGGGGTCTCCATGGCTCACTATGTGGCAGGGGGTTCTCTATGGATCACTATGAGGCAGGAGGATCTCTATGGGGGGTCTCAATGGCTCACTATATGGCAGGGGGCTCTATGAGGGTCACTATGTGGCAGGGGAGGCTCTATGGGGGTCTCAATGGCTCACTATGTGGCAGGGGGCTCTATGGGGGTCACTATGTGGCTGGGGGGCTCTATGGGGGTCTCAATGGCTCATTATGTGGCAGAGGGGTCTATGGGGATCTCAATGGCTCACTATATGGCAGGGGGCTCTATGGGGGTCACTATGTGGCAGGGGGCTCTATGGGGGTCACTATGTGGCAGGGGGGCTCTATGGGGGTCTCAATGGCTAACTATATGGCAGGGGGCTCTATGGGGGTCACTATGTGGCAGGGGAGGCTCTATGGGGGTCTCTATGGCTCACTATGTGGCAGGGGGCTCTATGGGGATCACTATGTGGCAGGGGAGGCTCTATGGGGATCTCCATTGCTCACTATGTGGCAGGGGGGCTCTATGGGCGTCACTATGTGGCAGGGGAGGCTCTATGGGGGTCTCCATTGCTCACTATATGGCAGGGGGCTCTATGGGGGTCACTATGTGGCTGGGGGGCTCTATGGGCGTCACTATGTGGCAGGGGGGCTCTATGGGGGTCTCCATGGCTCACTATATGGCAGGGGGCTCTATGGGGGTCACTATGTGGCTGGGGGCCTCTATGAGGCTCTCCATGGCTCAGTATTTGGCAGGGGGGGTCTATGGGGGGTCACTATGTGGCAGGGGGGGTTCTATGGGGGGTCTCAATGGCTCACTATATGGCAGGGGGCTCTATGGGGGTCTCAATGGCTCACTATGTTGCAGAGGGGTCTATGGGGGTCTTAATGGCTCACTATATGGCAGGGGGCTCTATGGAGTCACTATGTGGCAGGGGGGCTCTATGGGGGTCTCCATGGCTCACTATCTGGCAGGGGGGGCTCTCTGAGAGTCACTATGTGGCAGGGGGGCTCTATGGGGGTCTCCATGGCTCACTATGTGGAAGGGGCTCTCTGGGGATCACTATGTGGCAGGGGAGGCTCTATGGGGGTCTCTATGTGGCAGGGGGGGTCTATGGGGGGGGGGTCTCCGGCTCACTATGTGGCAGGGGGGCTCTATGGGGGTCTCAATGGCTCACTATGTGGCGGGGGGGTCTATGGGGTCTCAATGGCTCACTATGGGGCAGGGGGGTCTATGGGGTTCTCAATGGCTCACTATATGGCAGGGGGCTCTATGGGGTCACTATGTGGCAAGGGGCTCTATGGGGGTCTCTATGTGGCAGGGGGGTCTATGGGGGGGTCTCTGGCTCACTATGTGGCAGGGGGCTCTCTGGGGGTCACTATGTGGCAGGGGAGGCTCTGTGTGGCAGGTGGGACTCTATGGAGTTCTCATTGGCTCGGTATGTGGCAGAAAGGTCTATGGGGGTCTCAATGGCTCACTATATGGCAGGGGGCTCTATGGGGTCACTATGTGGCAAGGGGCTCTATGGGGGTCTCTATGTGGCAGGGGGGTCTATGGGGGTCTCTGGCTCACTATGTGGCAGGGGGCTCTCTGGGGGTCACTATGTGGCAGGGGAGGCTCTGTGTGGCAGGGGGGACTCTATGGAGTTCTCATTGGCTCGGTATGTGGCAGAAAGGTCTATGGGGGTCTCAATGGCTCACTATATGGCAGGGGGCTCTATGAGGGTCACTATGTGGCAGGGGAGCTCTATGGGGGTCTCCATGGCTCACTATGTGGCAGGGGGCTCTATGGGGGTCACTATGTGGCAGGGGAGCTTTATGGGGGTCTCCATGTCTCACTATGTGGCAGGGGGCTCTCTGGGGGTCACTATGTGGCAGGGGGGGCTCTATGTGGCAGGGGGGGCTCTATGGGGGTCTTATTGGCTCACTATGTGGCAGGGGGTTCTATGGGGGTCTTAATGGCTCACTATATGGCAAGGGGCTCTATGGGGGTCCCTATGTGTCAGGGGGGTCTATGGGGGGTCTCTGGCTCACTATTTGGCAGGGGGCTCTATGAGGGTCTCTATGTGGCAAGGGGGGCTCAATGGGAGTCACTATTTGGCAGGGGGGTCTATGGGGGGGGTCTCTAGCTAACTATGTGTCAGGGGGCTCTATGGGGGTCTCTATGTGGCAGGCGGTCTATGGGGGTCTCAATAGCTCACTATGTGGCAGGGGGCTCTTTGGAGGTCACTATGTGGCAGGGGAGGCTCTATGGGGGTCTCAATGGCTCACTATATGGCAGGGGGGTCTATGGGGTCTCAATGGCTCACTATATGGCAGGGGGCTCTATGGGAGTCACTATGTGGCAGAGGAGCTCTATGGGGGGGTCTCCATGGCTCACTATATGGTAGAGGGCTCTATGGGGTCTCAATGGCTCACTATATGGCAGGGGGCTCTATGGGGGTCACTATGTGGAAGGGGAGGCTGTATGGGGGTCTCCATGGCTCACTATATGGCAGAGGGCTCTATGGGGGTCACTATGTGGCAGGGGGGCTCTATGGGGGGGGTCACTGTGGCAAGGGGGTCTATGGGAGTCACTATCTGGCAGGGGGGTCTATGGGAGTCACTCTGTGGCAGGGCTCTATGGAAGTCTCCATGGCTCACTATGTGGCAGGGGTCTCTATGGGGGTCTCAATGGCTCAGTATTTGGCAGGGAGTCTATGGGGGGATCTCTGGCTCACTATGTGGCAGAGGGGGCTCTATGGGGGGGTCTCAATGGCTCACTATGTGGCAGGGGGGTCTATGGGGGTCTCAATGGCTCAGTATTTGGCAGGGGGGTCTATGGGAGGTCACTATGTGGCAGGGGGGCTCTATGGGGGTCTCAATAGCTCACTATGTGGCAGGGTGGGGGATGGGATGGGGTGGGTCACTATTTGGCAAGGGAGGGTCTATGGGGGGGTCTCAATGGCTCACTATTTGGCAGGGGGGTCTATGAGGGTCTCAATGGCTCAGTATTTGGCAGGTGGGACTATGGGGGGGGCACTATGTGGCAGGGGGGCTCTATGGAGGTCTCAATAGCTCACTATGTGGCAGGGGGGTCTATGGGGGTCTCAATGGCTCAGTATTTGGCAGGGGGTCTATGGGGGGGTCACTATGTACCAGGGGGGCTCTATGGGGGTCTCAATGGCTCACTATTTGGCAGGGGGGTCTATGGGGGTCACTATGTGGCAGGGGAGGGTCTATGGGGGGGTCTCAATGGCTCACTATGTGGCAGTGTGGGGGATGGGATGGGGGCTGGGTCACTATTTGGCAAGGGAGGGTCTATGGGGAGGGTCTCAATGGCTCAGTATTTAGCAAGGGGGTCTATGGGTGGGGTCTCTGGCTCACTATGTGGCAAGGTGGGGCTGGGGTGGGTCACTGTTTGGCAAGAGAGGGTCTATGGGGGTCTCAATGGCTCAGTATTTGGCAAGGGAGGGTCTATGGGGGACTCAATGGCTCACTATTTGACAAGGGAGGGTCTATGGGGTCTCAATGGCTCAGTATTTGGCAGGGGGTCTATGGGGGGGGTCTCTGGCTCACTATGTGGCAGGGGGTCTCTATGGAGGTCTCAATGGCTCACTATGTGGCAGAGGGGTCTATGGGGGTCTCGATGGCTCACTATATGGCAGGGGGCTCTATGGGGTCACTATGTGGCAGGGGGCTCTATGGGGGTCTCTATGTGGCAGGGGAGGGTCTATGGGGGTCTCAATGGTTCACTATGTGGCAGGGGGCTCTATGGGGGGTCTCAATGGCTCGCTATGTGGCAGGGGGCTCTCTGAGGATCACTATGTGGCAGGGGAGGCTCTATGGAGTCTCAATGGCTCACTATATGTCAGCGGGCTCTATGGGGCTCACTATGTGGCAGGGGGGGGTCTATGGGGGGTCTCCATGGCTCACTATATGGCAGGGGGCTCTATGGGGGTCACTCTGTGGCAGAGGGGGGCTCTATGGGGGTCTCAATGGCTCACTATATGGTAGGGGACTCTGAGGGTCACTATGTGGCACGGGAGGCTCTATGGGGTGTCAATAGCTCACTATATGGCAGAGGGCTGTACGGCGGTCACTGTGTGGCAGGGGGGCTCTATGGAGGTCTCAATGGCTCACTATGTGGCAGAGGGGTTCTCTATGGATCACTATGTGGCAGGGGGTTCTCTATGGATCACTATGTGACAGGAGGAGCTCTATGGGGGGTCTCAATTGCTCACTATGTGGCAGGGGGTTCTCAATGGCTCACTATGTGGCAGAGGAGTGTATGGGGGTCTCAATGGCTCACTATATGGCAGGGGGCTCTATGAGGGTCACTATGTGGCAGGGGAGGCTCTATGGGGTCTCAATGGCTCACTATATGGCAGGGGGCTCTATGGGGGTCTCTATGTGGCAGGGGGGGATCTATGGGGGTCTCCATGGCTCACTATATGGCAGGGGACTCTATGAGGGTCACTATGTGGCAGGGGAGGCTCTATGGGGTCTCAATGGCTCACTATATGGCAGGGGTCTCTATGGGGGTCACTGTGTGGCAGGGGGGCTTATGGGGGTCTCCATGGCTCACTATGTGGCAGGGGGGGTCTATGGGAGTCACTATGTGGCAGGGGGGCTCTATGGGGGTCTCTATGTTGAAGGGGGGGATCTATGGGGGTCTCCATGGCTCACTATATGGCAGGGGGGTCTATGGGGGTCACTATGTGGCAGGGGGGCTCTATGGGGGTCTCCATGGCTCACTATGTGGCAGGGTCTCTATGGTGGGTCTCAATGGCTCACTATGTGGCAGGGGGCTCTATGAGGGTCACTATGTGGCAGAGGGGTGTATGGGGGTCTCAATGTCTCACTGTGTGGCAGGGGGTTCTCTATGGATCACTATGTGGCAGGAGGAGCTCTATGGGGGGTCTCAATGGCTCACTATGTGGCAGGGGGTTCTCTATGGATCACTATGTGGCAGGAGGAGCTCTATGAGGGGTCTCAATGGCTCACTATGTGGCAGAGGGGTCTATGGGGGTCTCAATGACTCACTATATGGCAGGGGGCTCTATGGGGCTCACTATGTGGCGGGGGGGGTCTATGGGGGGTCTCCATAGCTCACTATATGGCAGGGGGCTCTATGGGGGTCACTATGTGGCAGGGGAGGCTCTATGGAGTCTCAATGGCTCACTATATGGCAGGGGGCTCTATGGGGGTCACTATGTGGCAGGGGGGCTCTATGGGGGTCTCAATGGCTAACTATACGGCAGGGGGCTCTATGGGGGTCACTATGTGGCAGGGGGGGTTCTATGGTGGGTCTCAATGGCTCACTATATGGCAGGGGGCTCTATGGGGGTCTCAATGGCTCACTATATGGCAGGGGGGTCTATGGAGTCACTATGTGGCAGGGGGGCTCTATGGGGGTCTCCATGGCTCACTATCTGGCAGGGGGGGCTCTATGGGAGTCACTATGTGGCAGGAGGCTCTATGGGGGTCTCCATGGCTCACTGTATGGCAGGGGGCTCTATGGGGCTCACTATGTAGCAGGAGGCTCTATGGGGGTCACTATGTGGCAGGGGGGTCTATGGGGGTCTCAA
The DNA here is from genome assembly GCF_028858725.1 of Colius striatus. Lineage (NCBI taxonomy): Eukaryota > Metazoa > Chordata > Aves > Coliiformes > Coliidae > Colius > Colius striatus. Next base: position 433,367 of record NC_084771.1, read on the forward strand.
TGGCTCACTATGTGGCAGCGGGGGTCTTTGGGGGTCTCTGGGTCACTATGTGGCAGGGGGCTCTATGGGGATCACTACGTGGCCGGGGGGCTCTCTGGGGTCACTATTTAGCAGGGGGGCCTATGGGTGGTCTCTGGCTCACTATGTGGCAGGGGAGGCTCTATGGGGGTCTCAATGGCTCACTATGTGGCAGGGGAGGCTCTATGGGGGTCTCAATGGCTAACTATGTGGCAGGGGGCTCTATGGGGGTAACTATGTGGCAGGGGAGCTCTATGGGGGTCTCCATGGCTCACTATGTGGCAGGGGGCTCTATGGGGGTCATTATGTGGCAGGGGAGCTCTATAGGGGTCTCCATGGCTCACTATGTGGCAGGGGGCTCTCTGGGGGTCACTATGTGGCAGGGGAGGCTCTATGTGGCAGGGGGTCTCTATGGGGGTCCCGATGGCTCACTATATGGCAGGGGGGTCTATGGGGTCTTCATGGCTCACTATATGGCAGGGGGCTCTATGGGAGTCACTATGTGGCAGGGGAGGTCTATGGGGGGGTCTCCATGGCTCAGTATATGGCAGCGGGCTCTAAGGGGGTCTCCATGGCTCACTATATGGCAGGGGGCTCTATGGGGATCACTATGTGGCAGGGGAGGCTCTATGGGGGTCTCCATGGCTCACTATGTGGCAGGGGGCTCTATGGGGGTCACTATGTGGCAGGGGGGCTCTATGGGGGTCTTAATGGCTCACTATATGGCAGAGGGCTCTATGGGGGTCACTATGTGGCAGGGGGGCTCTATGGGGGTCTCCATGGCTAACTATGTGGCAGTGGGGGTCTATGGGGGTCTTAATGGCTCACTATGTGGCAGGGGGGGTCTATGGGGGTCTTAATGGCTCACTATGTGGCAGGGGGCTCTATGGGGGTCACTATGTGGCAGGGGAGGCTCTATGGGGGTCTCCATGGCTCACTACGTGGCAGGGGGCTCTATGGGGGTCACTATGTGGCAAAGGGGATCTATGTGGGTCTTAATGGCTCACTATGTGGCAGAGAGGGATCTATGGGGGGGGTCACTGTGGCATGGGGGTCTATGGGGGTCACTATCTGGCAGGGGGGGCTCTATGGGAGTCACTATGTGGCAGAACTCTATGGGGGTCTCCATGGCTCACTATGTGGCAGGGGGCTCTATGGGGGTCTCTATGTGGCAGGGGGTCTATGGGGGTCTCAATAGCTCACTATGTGGCAGGGGGCTCTATGGGGTCTGAATGGCTCACTATATGGCAGGGGGGTCTATCAGGTCTCAATGGCTCACTATATGGCAGGGGGGTCTATGGGGTCTCAATGGCTCACTATATGGCAGGGGGCTCTATGGGAGTCACTATGTGGCAGAGGAGCTCTATGGGGGGGTCTCCATGGCTCACTATATGGCAGAGGGCTCTATGGGGATCTCCATGGCTCACTATATGGCAGGGGGCTCTATGGGGGTCACTATGTGGCAGGGGGGGTCTATGGGGGTGTTAATGGCTCACTATATGGCAGGGGGCTCTATAGGGGTCACTATGTGGCAGGGGAGCTCTATGGGGGTCTCCATGGCTCACTATGTGGCAGGAGGCTCTTAGGGGCTCACTATGTGGCAGGGGGGATCTATGGGGTCTCAATGGCTCACTATATGGCAGGGGGCTCTATGGGGTCACTATGTGGCAGGGGGCTCTATGGGGGTCTGTATGTGGCAGTTGGGGTCTATGGGGGGGTCTCTGGCTCACTATGGGGCAGGGGGGTCTATGGGGGTCTCTATGTGGCGGGGGGTCTATGGGGGTCTCAATGGCTCACTATGTGGCAGGGGTTCTCTATGGGGCTCACTATGTGGCAGGGGAGGCTCTATGCGGGGGTCTCAATGGCTCACTATATGGCAGGGGGCTCTATGGGGGTCACTATGTGGCAGGGGGGTCTATGGGGGTCTTATTGGCTCACTATATGGCAGGGGGCTCTATGAGGGTCTCTATGTGGCAAGGGGGGCTCTATAGGGATCACTATTTGGCAGGGGGGTCTATCGGGGTCTCAATGGCTCACTATATGGCAGGGGACTCTATGGGAGTCACTATGTGGCAGGGGAGCTCTATGGGGGTCTCAATGGCTCACTATGTGGCAGGGGGTTCTATGGGGGTCTCAATGGCTCACTATGGGGCAGGGGGGTCTATGGGTGTCTCAGTGGCTCACTATATGGCAGGGGGCTCTATGGGGTCACTATGTGGCAGGGGGCTCTATGGGGGTCTCTATGTGGCAGGGGGCGTCTATGGGGGGGGTGTCTGGCTCACTATGTGGCAGGGGAGGCTCTATGGGGGGGTCTCAATGGCTCACTATATGGCAGGGGGCTCTATGGGGGTCACTATGTGGCAGGGGGCTCTATGGGGGTCTCCATGGCTTACTATGTGGCAGGGGGGGTCTATGGGGATCTTAATGGCTCACTATATGGCAGGGGGCTCTATGGGGGTCACTATGTGGCAGGGGGCTCTATGGGGGTCTCTGGCTCACTATGTGGCAGAGGGCTCTATGGAGGTCTCAATGGCTCACTATGTGGCAGGGGGGGATCTATGGGGTCTCAATGGCTCACTATGTGGCAGGGGGCTCTATGGCGTCACTATGTGGCAGGGGAGGGTCTATGGGGGGGGGTCTCTGGCTCACTATGTGGAAGGGTGGGGTATGGGAAGGGGGTTTGGGTGCTGGGGAAGGAGTTTTGGAGGGGGGCTGGGTGCTGGGGAGGGCTCTGGGTGCTGAGGGAGGGGGTTTGGATGCTGGGGGAGGAGCTAGGGAGGGGATCGGGTGCTGAGGGAGGGGATCAGGGTGCTGGGGAGGGGGAGTTGGGTGCTGGGGAGGGCTGGGTGCTGAGGAAGGAGTTTGGGAGGGGGTTTGGGTGCTGGGGGAGGGTTCAGGGTGCTGGGGAGGGGGATAGGGAGGGAATTTGGGTGCCGAGGAGGGAATTTGGGAGGGGTTTGGGTGCTGGGGCAGGGCTCTGGGTGCTGAGGCGGGCTCAGTCTTGAAAGGGGGCTCCTGGTGTTGGGGGGTGGTCAGGGTGCTGGGGGAGGGGTCAGTCTGGTTGGGGGGGTCAGACTGAAAGGGGGCTCAGGCTGGTTTGAGGGAGTCAGGCTGGTTTGGGGGCTCAGGCTGGTGTGGGGGTGTCTGTTTTAGGGGGCTCAATCTGGTGTGGGGGTGTCTGTGTTTTGGGGGGCTCAGGCTGGTTTGTGGGTGTCTGTGTTTTGGAGGGCTCAGGCTAGTTTTGGGGGGCTCCGGCTGGTGTGGGGGTGTCTGTGTTTTGGGGGGCTCAGTGTGTTTTGGGGGGCTCAGGCCGGTTTGGGGGTGTCTGAGTTTTGGAGGGCTCAGGCTGGTTTAGGGGGCTCAGGCTGGTGTGGGGGTGTCTGTGTTTTGGGGGGCTCAGGCTGGTTTAGGGGGCTCAGGCTGGTTTTGGGGGGCTCAGGCTGGTGTGGGGGTGTCTGTGTTTTGGGGGGCTCAGGCTGGTTTTGGGGGACAGTGTGTTTTGGGGGCTCAGGCTGGTGTGGGGGTGTCTGTGTTTTGGGGGGCTCAGGCTGGTTTTGGGGGCTCAGGCTGGTTTTGGGGGGCTCAGGCTGGTGTGGGGGTGTCTGTGTTTTGGGGGGCTCAGGCTGGTTTTGGGGGCTCAGGCTGGTTTTGGGGGGCTCAGGCTGGTGTGGGGGTGTCTGTGTTTTGGGGGGCTCAGGCTGGTGTGGTAGTGTCTGTTTTGGGGGGCTCAATCTGGTGTGGGGGTGTCTGTGTTTTGGGGGGCTCAGGCTGGTTTGTGGGTGTCTGTGTTTTGGAGGGCTCAGGCTAGTTTTGGGGGGCTCCGGCTGGTGTGGGGGTGTCTGTGTTTTGGGGGGCTCAGTGTGCTTTGAGGGGCTCAGGCCGGTTTGTGGGTGTCTGTGTTTTGGAGGGCTCAGGCTAGTTTTGGGGGGCTCAGGCTGGTGTGGGGGTGTCTGTGTTTTGGGGGGCTCAGGCTGGTTTAGGGGGCTCAGGCTAGTTTTGGGGGGCTCAGGCTGGTGTGGGGGTGTCTGTGTTTTGGGGGGCTCAGGCTGGTGTGGGGGTGTCTGTGTTTTGGGGGGCTCAGGCTGGTTTTGGGGGACAGTGTATTTTGGGGGCTCAGGCTGTTGTGGGAGTGTCTGTGTTTTCGGGGGCTCAGGCTGGTGTGGGGGTGTCTCACCGACACAGTCGAGCTGCGCCGGGTCCAGCCGGTGGCCGGGGTCACAGCTGCAGGTGAAACCGTCGGGGAGCCGCACGCAGCGCCCGTGGCGGCACCCACTGAGCACCCCACACTCCTCCCCTGGGGCTGGGGGGGTCAGGCTGGGGGTCAGCACCCCAAAATCCACCCCCCCTCCACCCCACCCCCTCCCCAAACTCAGCCTCCTCCTCTTCCTTCTCCTCTTCCTCCTCCACCAAGGCTCCGTGGGCTTGGTAGGACCAGGCGTGGGGGTCGGGGTGGGGGTCAGGGTGGGGGTCGGGGGGTTTATAACGGGGTCCCCGAGGTCGGTGAGGGATGAAAGGTAAAGGGGGGGCCTCAAAATCATCCCCCTCGTACCGGGGGGGGGGCGTAAAGAGAATCGTGAGCGCCGATGCCGCCAAGCCCCGCCCCGAAAGAGGAAGGGTCGTATTCGGAACGGGGGGGCAGAGTGGGGGGGCGAGGTGGGGCCCCCCGAAATAGTCGGGGCTGTAAGGGGGGGGTAGGGGGGGCGTAAGGGGGGGAGGTGCTCGAAGGGGGGGGCGACGTAGCCCGGGGGGCGCAGAACGTTGCACAGGAACTCGAAGTCGTCTGGGGAGGAGGGAGGGGAGAGAGAGGAGAGAGGGGGGTTATGGGGGACCCCCAGACACAGTAAACAGGAATGGGAGGGGGTTGGGGGGCTGGGGAGGGGGTTGGGGTGGGGGTTTGGGTGCTGGGGAGGGAGTGTGGGTGCTGGAGGTGGGCTCAGGGTGCTGGGGAGGGGGTTTGGGTGCTGGGGGAGGGCTCTGGGTGCTGAGGGAGGGGGTTTGGATGCTGGGGGAGGAGCTAGGGAGGGGATCGGGTGCTGAGGGAGGGGATCAGGGTGCTGGGGAGGGGGAGTTGGTTGCTGGGGAGGGCTGGGTGCTGAGGAAGGAGTTTGGGAGGGGGTTTGGGTGCTGGGGGAGGGCTCAGGGTGCTGGGGAGGGGGATAGGGAGGGAATTTGGGTGCCGAGGAGGGAATTTGGGAGGGGTTTGGGTGCTGGGGCAGGGCTCTGGGTGCTGAGGCGGGCTCAGTCTTGAAAGGGGGCTCCTGGTGTTGGGGGGTGGTCAGGGTGCTGGGGTAGGGGTCAGTCTGGTTGGGGGGGTCAGACTGAAAGGGGGCTCAGGCTGATTTGAGGGAGTCAGGCTGGTTTGGGGGCTCAGGCTGGTGTGGGGGTGTCTGTTTTAGGGGGCTCAATCTGGTGTGGGGGTGTCTGTGTTTTGGGGGGCTCCGGCTGGTGTGGGGGTGTCTGTGTTTTGGGGGGCTCAGGCTGGTTTAGGGGGCTCAGGTCGGTTTTGGGGGGCTCAGGCTGGTTTTGGGGGACAGTGTGTTTTGGGGGACTCAGGCTGGTTTTGGGGGTGTCTCACCGACACAGACGTGCTGCGCCGGGTCCAGCCGGTAGCCGGGGTCACAGCTGCAGGTGAAACCGTCGGGGAGCCGCACGCAGCGCCCGTGGCGGCACCCACTGAGCACCCCACACTCCTCCCCTGGGGCTGGGGAGGTCAGGCTGGGGGTCAGCACCCCAAAATCCACCCCCCCTCCACCCCACCCCCTCCCCAAACTCAGCCTCCTCCTCTTCCTTCTCCTCTTCCTCCTCCACCAAGGCTCCGTGGGCTTGGTAGGACCAGGCGTGGGGTCGGGGTGGGGGTCAGGGTGGGGGTCGGGGGGTTTATAACGGGGTCCCCGAGGTCGGTGAGGGATGAAAGGTAAAGGGGGGGCCTCAAAATCATCCCCCTCGTACCGTGGGGGGGCGTAAAGAGGATCGTGAGCGCCGATGCCGCCAAGCCCCGCCCCGAAAGAGGAAGGGTCGTATTCGGAACGGGGGGGCAGAGTGGGGGGGCGAGGTGGGGCCCCCCGAAATAGTCGGGGCTGTAAGGGGGGGGTAGGGGGGGCGTAAGGCGGGGAGGTGCTCGAAGGGGGGGGCGACGTAGCCCGGGGGGCGCAGAACGTTGCACAGGAACTCGAAGTCGTCTGGGGAGGAGGGAGGGGAGAGAGAGGAGAGAGGGGGGTTATGGGGGACCCCCAGACACAGTAAACGGGAATGGGAGGGGGTTGGGGGGCTGGGGAGGGGGTTGGGGTGGGGGTTTGGGTGCTGGGGAGAGGGTTGGGGAGAGTGGCTGAGTGCTGGGGAGGGGGTTGTGAGGGGGTCAGGGTGCTGGGGAGGGGGTAGAGGAGGGAGTTTCGGTGCTGGGGAGGGGGTTGTGGGGGGTCAGGGTGCTGGGTAGGGATGCTGGGGGTGGGCTCAGTGTGCTGGGGAGGGGGTTTGGGTGCTGGGGATGGGGTTGTGGGGTGGGGTTGGGTGCTGGGGAGGGAGTGTGGGTGCTGGAGGTGGGCTCAGGGTGCTGGGGAGGGGGTTTGGGTGCTGGGGGAGGGCTCTGGGTGCTGTGGAGGGGGTTTGGGTGCTGGGGAGGGGGTTGTGGGGGGGTCAGGGTGCTGGGGAGGGGGTAGAGGAGGGAGTTTCGGTGCTGGGGAGGGGGTTGTGGGGGGTCAGGGTGCTGGGTAGGGATGCTGGGGGTGGGCTCAGTGTGCTGGGGAGGGGGCTTGGGTGCTGGGGAGGGGGTTGTGGGGTGGGGTTGGGTGCTGGGGAGGGAGTGTGGGTGCTGGAGGTGGGCTCAGGGTGCTGGGGAGGGGGTTTGGGTGCTGGGGGAGGGCTCTGGGTGCTGTGGAGGGGGTTTGGGTGCTGGGGAGGGGGTTGTGGGGGGGTCAGGGTGCTGGGGAGGGGGTAGAGGAGGGAGTTTCGGTGCTGGGGAGGGGGTTGTGGGGGGTCAGGGTGCTGGGTAGGGATGCTGGGGGTGGGCTCAGTGTGCTGGGGAGGGGGCTTGGGTGCTGGGGAGGGGGTTGTGGGGTGGGGTTGGGTGCTGGGGAGGGAGTGTGGGTGCTGGAGGTGGGCTCAGGGTGCTGGGGAGGGGGTTTGGGTGCTGGGGGAGGGCTCTGGGTGCTGTGGAGGGGGTTGGGGAGGGGGTTTGGGTGCTGGGGAGGGGGTTTAGGTGTTGGAGGTGGGCTCAGGGTGCTGGAGAGGGGGTTGGGAAGGGGGTTTGGGTGCTGGGGGTGGGCTCAGGGGGTCTGGGTGTTGGGAGGGGCTTGGGGGGGACAGGGTCCTCGGGAGGGGATTTGGGTGCTGGGGAAGGAGTTCGGGAGGGGGTTTGGGTGCTGGGGAGGGGTTTTGGGTACTGAGGGAAGGGCTCAGGGTGCTGGGGAGGCGGTTTGGGTGCTGGGGAAGGAGTTTTGGAGGGGGGCTGGGTGCTGGGGAGGGCTCTGGGTGCTGAGGGAGGGGGTTTGGATGCTGGGGGAGGAGCTAGGGAGGGGATCGGGTGCTGAGGGCGGGGATCAGGGTGCTGGGGAGGGGGAGTTGGATGCTGGGGAGGGCTGGGTGCTGGGGAAGGAGTTTGGGAGGGGGTTTGGGTGCTGGGGGAGGGCTCAGGGTGCTGGGGAGGGGGATAGGGAGGGAATTTGGGTGCCGAGGAGGGAATTTGGGAGGGGTTTGGGTGCTGGGGCAGGGCTCTGGGTGCTGAGGCGGGCTCAGTCTTGAAAGGGGGCTCCTGGTGTTGGGGGGTGGTCAGGGTGCTGGGGGAGGGGTCAGTCTGGTTGGGGGGGTCAGACTGAAAGGGGGCTCAGGCTGATTTGAGGGAGTCAGGCTGGTTTGGGGGCTCAGGCTGGTGTGGGGGTGTCTGTTTTAGGGGGCTCAGTCTGGTGTGGGGGTGTCTGTGTTTTGGGGGGCTCAGGCTGGTTTGTGGGTGTCTGTGTTTTGGAGGGCTCAGGCTAGTTTTGGGGGGCTCCGGCTGGTGTGGGGGTGTCTGTGTTTTGGGGGGCTCAGTGTGTTTTGGGGGGCTCAGGCCGGTTTGGGGGTGTCTGTGTTTTGGAGGGCTCAGGCTAGTTTTGGGGGGCTCAGGCTAGTGTGGGGGTGTCTGTGTTTTGGGGGGCTCAGGCTGGTTTTGGAGGTGTCTCACCGACACAGTTGAGCTGCGCCGGGTCCAGCCGGTAGCCGGGGTCACAGCTGCAGGTGAAACCGTCGGGGAGCCGCACGCAGCGCCTGTGGCGGCACCCACTGAGCACCCCACACTCCTCCCCTGGGGCTGGGGGGGTCAGGCTGGGGGTCAGTACCCCAAAATCCACCCCCCCTCCACCCCACCCCCTCCCCAAACTCAGCCTCCTCCTCTTCCTTCTCCTCTTCCTCCTCCACCAAGGCTCCGTGGGCTTGGTAGGACCAGGCGTGGGGTCGGGGTGGGGGTCAGGGTGGGGGTCGGGGGGTTCATAACGGGGTCCCCGAGGTCGGTGAGGGATGAAAGGTAAAGGGGAGGCCTCAAAATCATCCCCCTCGTACCGGGTGGGGGCGTAAAGAGGATCGTGAGCGCCGATGCCGCCAAGCCCCGCCCCGAAAGAGGAAGGGTCGTATTCGGAACGGGGGGGCAGAGTGGGGGGGCGAGGTGGGGCCCCCCGAAATAGTCGGGGCTGTAAGGGGGGGGTAGGGGGGGCGTAAGGGGGGGAGGTGCTCGAAGGGGGGGGCGACGTAGCCCGGGGGGCGCAGAACGTTGCACAGGAACTCGAAGTCGTCTGGGGAGGAGGGAGGGGAGAGAGAGGAGAGAGGGGGGTTATGGGGGACCCCCAGACACAGTAAACGGGAATGGGAGGGGGTTGGGGGGCTGGGGAGGGGGTTGGGGTGGGGGTTTGGGTGCTGGGGAGAGGGTTGGGGAGAGTGGCTGAGTGCTGGGGAGGGGGTTGTGGGGGGGTCAGGGTGCTGAGGAGGGGGTAGAGGAGGGAGTTTCGGTGCTGGGGAGGGGGTTGTGGGGGGTCAGGGTGCTGGGTAGGGATGCTGGGGGTGGGCTCAGTGTGCTGGGGAGGGGGTTTAGGTGCTGGGGAGGGGGTTGTGGGGTGGGGTTGGGTGCTGGGGAGGGAGTGTGGGTGCTGGAGGTGGGCTCAGGGTGCTGGGGAGGGGGTTTGGGTGCTGGGGGAGGGCTCTGGGTGCTGTGGAGGGGGTTGGGGAGGGGGTTTGGGTGCTGGGAAGGGGGTTTAGGTGTTGGAGGTGGGCTCAGGGTGCTGGAGAGGGGGTTGGGAAGGGGGTTTGGGTGCTGGGGGTGGGCTCAGGGGGTCTGGGTGTTGGGAAGGGCTTGGGGGGGACAGGGTGCTGGGGAGGGGGGTTGGGTACTAGGGGAGGGCTCTGGGTGCTATGGAGGGGGTTGGGGAGGGGGCTTGGGTGCTGGGGAGGGGGTTTGAGTGCTGGGGGTGGGCTCTGGGTGCTGGGGAGGGGGTCTGGACACTGGGGTGGGCTCTGGGTGCTGGGAGGGGAGTCAGGGTGCTGAGGGGGAGGGGGATTGGTGCTGGGGGGATAAAAACGGCCCCCAAAGGGGTCGTGAGATGGGGGGGTGGGGGGCTACACGCGACCTTCTTAGTGAGGCACTTGGGGTCCCATCATGGGGGTGCATGGAGGGGTCAGCTGGATCCCTCCCATCGCCACGGGGTGAGTGGGGGATGTTGAGGGGTCCCTGTGTTAGCGGGGGGGTGCCCCGAGGCTCCCACCTGAGCGGCGCTCGGGGCACAGGGCGCAGTCCACGCCCCAGGCGTGTCCGTACAGGCAGCAGCACTCGCTGTACGGCACCTGCCCGTCCCGCCGCGCCCCCCGCACACCAGCTCCGGCCGCAGCTCCTGCCAGCACACGGCCCGCGCCGCCGCTGCGCGGGGGGCTGCCGTCACGCGCCGCGACCACCCCCCGCACAGCGCCACACACCCCCAGATCCGCGCTGGCCCCGCAGAATGCGCTTGGGGACTCCAAAGTCTCCCCCGAAAACACCCCAAAACTCCCCCTTTTGTCCCTCGGAACTCCACCAAAACGCAACTTTTTCACTCAAAACTCCACCAAAACTCCCCTTTTCCCCTCAAATCTCCTCTAAACTCCCACTTTTGCCTCAAAACTTCACCAAAACCTCACTTTTTGGCTCAAAACTCCCCCCAAACCCCCCTTTTTCCCCTCAAAAGCCCCTTTCATCCCTTAAGATCCCCAAATCTCTCCTTTTTCTCCTCAAAACCTTCCTTTTTCCTACTAAAACCCCGCTTTTCCTCTCAAAAACTCCTCTTTTAACCCTTAAGACCCCAAAATCTTCACTTTTTCCCCTCAAAACCCCCCTTTTATTCCTTAAGACCCCCAAAGCCCCCTTATCCCCTCAAAATCTCCGTTTTTCCCCTCAATGCCCCCTTTTTCCCTTCAAAACCCCTTTTATCCCTTAAGATCCCCAAACCTCCCTTTTTTCACCTCAAAACCACTTTTTATCCCTTAAGATCCTAAAACTCCCCCTTTTTTTGCCCTCAAAACTTGCCTTTTATCCCTTAAGACCCCAAAACCCCTTTTTCCCCTCAAAACCCCCTTTTTCCCGCCTTTAGACCCAAAGCCGCCCCTTTTCCCCTCAGCGCCAGGCCCCGCCCCTCCCCTCGGCCCGTCCATTTCTCACGGGGGGGGGCGAAACAAACCCCCCTCATTTTATACAAAACCTTTATTCTGTAACAGTGTGTGTTGGGGTGGGGGGTCCCCCAAACCTCCCCCCGCGACCCCCCAACACTGAGAGGGGGGAGCACAGCGGGTGCCAAGGGGGGACACACGCATAGGTGCCCCCCCCCGCCATCATCCCGAGGGCCACAATGCCGCCCCCCCCCCGCCTTAAATCTCTTGATCTACACAATAAATACGGCGGGGGGCGGCTCAGGCGCGGGGGAGGCAGCGGCGGGACCAGGCCGGGGGGGCACAGGCAGCGGAACGAGCCCGCGGTGTTGAGGCAGCGGCCGGGCTGGCAGCGGGGGGGGCCCGAACACTCGTCCACGTCTGGGGAGGGCGGCGGCACAGAAGGGGTTAATGGGGTATTGGGGGGGGGATGGGGAGGGCTCAGGGTGCTGGGGAGGGGGTTTGGGTGCTGGGGGAGGAGGTTTGGAGGGGATTTGGGTGCTGAGGAGGGGGTTTGGGTGCTGAGGGAGTGGGTTTGGGTGCTGGGTTGGGCTCAGGGTGCAGGGGAGGGTCCTCGGGAGGGGATTTGGGTGCTGGGGAAGGAGTTCGGGAGGGGGTTTGGGTGCTGGGGAGGGGTTTTGGGTACTGGGGGAAGGGCTCAGGGTGCTGGGGAGGGGGTTTGGGTGCTGGGGAAGGAGTTTTGGAGGGGGGCTGGGTGCTGGGGAGGGCTCTGGGTGCTGAGGGAGGGGGTTTGGATGCTGGGGAAGGAGCTAGGGAGGGGATAAGGGTGCTGGGGAGGGGGTTTGGGTGCTGGGGGAGGGCTCAGGGTGCTGGGGAGGGGGATAGGGAGGGAATTTGGGTGCCGAGGAGGGAATTTGGGAGGGGTTTGGGTGCTGGGGCAGGGCTCTGGGTGCTGAGGCGGGCTCAGTCTTGAAAGGGGGCTCCTGGTGTTGGGGGGTGGTCAGGGTGCTGGGGGAGGGGTCAGTCTGGTTCGGGGGGGGTCAGACTGAAAGGGGGCTCAGGCTGATTTGAGGGAGTCAGGCTGGTTTGGGGGCTCAGGCTGGTGTGGTAGTGTCTGTTTTGGGGGGCTCAATCTGGTGTGGGGGTGTCTGTGTTTTGGGGGGCTCAGGCTGGTTTGTGGGTGTCTGTGTTTTGGAGGGCTCAGGCTAGTTTTGGGGGGCTCCGGCTGGTGTGGGGGTGTCTGTGTTTTGGGGGGCTCAGTGTGCTTTGAGGGGCTCAGGCCGGTTTGTGGGTGTCTGTGTTTTGGAGGGCTCAGGCTAGTTTTGGGGGGCTCAGGCTGGTGTGGGGGTGTCTGTGTTTTGGGGGGCTCAGGCTGGTTTAGGGGGCTCAGGCTAGTTTTGGGGGGCTCAGGCTGGTGTGGGGGTGTCTGTGTTTTGGGGGGCTCAGGCTGGTGTGGGGGTGTCTGTGTTTTGGGGGGCTCAGGCTGGTTTTGGGGGACAGTGTGTTTTGGGGGTTCAGGCTGGTGTGGGGGTGTCTGTGTTTTGGGGGGCTCAGGCTGGTGTGGGGGTGTCTCACCGACACAGTCGAGCTGCGCCGGGTCCAGCCGGTGGCCGGGGTCACAGCTGCAGGTGAAACCGTCGGGGAGCCGCACGCAGCGCCCGTGGCGGCACCCACTGAGCACCCCACACTCCTCCCCTGGGGCTGGGGGGGTCAGGCTGGGGGTCAGCACCCCAAAATCCACCCCCCCTCCACCCCACCCCCTCCCCAAACTCAGCCTCCTCCTCTTCCTTCTCCTCTTCCTCCTCCACCAAGGCTCCGTGGGCTTGGTAGGACCAGGCGTGGGGGTCGGGGTGGGGGTCAGGGTGGGGGTCGGGGGGTTTATAACGGGGTCCCCGAGGTCGGTGAGGGATGAAAGGTAAAGGGGGGGCCTCAAAATCATCCCCCTCGTACCGGGGGGGGGGCGTAAAGAGAATCGTGAGCGCCGATGCCGCCAAGCCCCGCCCCGAAAGAGGAAGGGTCGTATTCGGAACGGGGGGGCAGAGTGGGGGGGCGAGGTGGGGCCCCCCGAAATAGTCGGGGCTGTAAGGGGGGGGTAGGGGGGGCGTAAGGGGGGGAGGTGCTCGAAGGGGGGGGCGACGTAGCCCGGGGGGCGCAGAACGTTGCACAGGAACTCGAAGTCGTCTGGGGAGGAGGGAGGGGAGAGAGAGGAGAGTGGGGGGTTATGGGGGACCCCCAGACACAGGAAACGGGAATGGGAGGGGGTTGGGGGGCTGGGGAGGGGGTTGGGGTGGGGGTTTGGGTGCTGGGGAGAGGGTTGGGGAGAGTGGCTGAGTGCTGGGGAGGGGGTTGTGGGGGGGTCAGGGTGCTGAGGAGGGGGTAGAGGAGGGAGTTTCGGTGCTGGGGAGGGGGTTGTGGGGGGTCAGGGTGCTGGGTAGGGATGCTGGGGGTGGGCTCAGGGTGCTGGGGAGGGGGGTTAGGTGTTGGGGGAGGGCTCAGGGTGCTGGGGAGGGGGTTGGGAGGGCTCTAGGGTGCTGGAGAGGGGGTTGGGGTGGGGGTTTGGGTGATGGGGAGGGGGTTTAGGTGCTGGAGGTGGGCTCAAGGGTGCTGGGGAGGGGGTTGGGGAGGGAGTTTGGGTGCTGGGGAGGAGGTTGGGAGAGATCAGGGTGCTGGGGAGGGGGTTAGGAGTGCTTGGGATGCTGGGGAGGGGGTTTAGGTGTTGGGGGTGGGCTCAGGGTGCTGGGGAGGGGGTTGGGAGGGCTCTAGGGTGCTGGAGAGGGGGTTGGGGTGGGGGTTTGGGTGATAGGGAGGGGGTTTAGGTGCTGCAGGTGGGCTCAGGGTGCTGGGGAGGGGGTTGGGGAGGGGGTTTGGGTGCTGGAGAGGGGGTTGGGAGAGATCAGGGTGCTGGGGATGGGGTTGGGAGGGCTTGGGATGCTGGGAAGGGGGTTTAGGTGTTGGGGGTGGGCTCAGGGTGCTGGGGAGGGGGTTGGGAAGGGGGTTTGGGTGCTGGGGGTGGGCTCAGGGGGTCTGGGTGCTGGGAGGGGGTTGGGGGGGACAGGGTGCTGGGGAGGGGGTTTGGGTACTGGGGGAGGGCTCTGGGTGCTATGGAGGGGGTTGGGGAGGGGGTTTGGGTGCTGGGGGTGGGCTCAGGGTGCTGGGGAGGGGGTTTGGGTGCTGGGGGTGGGCTCAGGGTGCTGGGGAGGGGGTTTGGGTGCTGGGGGTGGGCTCTGGGTTCTCCAACAGTCCAACCTTGAAGGAGTAGAAAGCGGCCTGCTGTCTGCGCTGACTACGTGACAGCAACTGCTTTAACCATGGCTCTGACTCTGGTCTTGATTGTGCATTATATTTATATAACTAGAACTCAGACTGCCTTGCCCCGTCGGGCCTAACATTATACCCTGGGATCCGTGTCCATTCTCCCTTAACCACTCCTCGACAAATCCCCCGTTTTGTTTTTGCACAATCAAGACTGAGTCAGTCAATGTATGCACTGCCTTCATAATACAACTATATACTATTCTAAACATTACAAGCAAAAGCAAAATAACCAAAATCCATCTTAACCCTTCTTTGATTAACGTAGTCAACCAAGGTGACAACCCCCCAAAAGCTGATTGAAGCCAATTATCAAAAGGGTTATAACCCACCATAATATTCTTAGCATGAACCTTTAAATATGCCAAAGCTTTGTGAATAGATTCACTATGATCAGAAAGATTAAAACAACACGTGCCTTCAAAGTCTTGGCATCCGTTCCCTTGTGCCAATAGCAAAAATCAATAGCTGCACGATCCTGCAATAAGGCATGTCTAAGGCTTTTCTGGTCTGCTAGCAATTTTTCAGTAACATCAGTAGTAACATTAGCTTGCTGCTCCGACCAACATACTAGTTTTTCTAACTGCTGTAAGGCCTGGGCTGCAGCCAACCCAGGTACAAATGCTGAAGCAAACACATTCGCCGTAATGGACCACAATTGTACTTTACCATCACAATCTCCTTTTAAGTTGTGGGTGTTTCTTGTTTTCTGTAACTTGGTAATTTTTAACCAGTCCTGCTGTCGAGGAGCAAACAAAGTTAGTTTCCCTAAATAACATGGTTTCTAGATCTTTCTCTTGATCTACAGTAAATGCCTCCTCCTGAGCAATGAGGATATCATGCATACAATGATACACAAGTGCATGTCTAATATTACTTACATCACTAATCAAGCCTTCTAATGTCATTGAGGTTTGGTTACTTTGTTTGCTAAGCCAGCATCCTAATTTGCATAGCTGAGTTAATGAAGCAGATACTCCTACACCTGGAGCAAATATACTAGTTGCTATTATTGCTGAGGGAGACCAAAGGTAACATGGTCATCACATTCGCCAGTAAATGCATGCACAAATTGTTTTGGACAATGATGTTTCTAAATCATTGTGTGATTAGGCATCAAGACCATCAGTTGTCCCAAACTGCGTGGTCCCCTTTGTAATCTCGAGGGTATCCCAGGCCATGCCTGGTCCCCACAGATCAGAAAAATTCCCTTTGGTAACTGTACAGGCACAAGACCTGGATCTTTTTGGTGAAGTATAATTGCACCAAGATGTTGTGTTCTTATACACGCCCAGGATGGGATCCACATTCTGTCCCAAATGTTTTGGTATTGCTGGTAAAATTAAACATAACACAAAAATCCGTCTTTATAGATCCCAATAATTCTAACTCCTGTGGCTCTGTTGTCATTATTGGCAACCATGAAATGATCAAATCCCAGCTGTCAACTTTGCCATTACCCTTAACTGAGGGATTTGTTTTTAATGCATTTGGTATAGGCCATTGTGCCACATCTGATGGAACTCCCACCAAACAGGTAGAAAAAGGATTATCTGGAGTGGCCATTGATAAACATATTGTAGACTGATTGATTGCTTTGGCCAGTGTAACCCACATGTTTTGCTTGGTTTTTTGAAATTGCCTAAAACCATTAACTACAATCATTTGAAGCATCAACACAAACCACCTTTTAGCTTCTCAATGCCAAAATGTTCTGTTCCTGACACCTAAAACGACTTAGAGAGTTTCCACTGTAAGAAAACCACTATTCATTATCACATTTACAGCAAAATGCATAACATCACGACCAACAGTTTTTACACTCGTTGAGGCAAGGGACTGAGGATGGAAAGGACGAGCCCAGCGGTCCGTGAGGGCCGGGGCCGGCGGTGTCGGCGCGGTGTGTGTGGGGGGGCTCCGGAGACACCGACCGGGCGCGGGAAGCGGCTGCGCGGCGGCGGCTGCGGATGGAAGGGGCGGGGGGGGTCTGGCTCACTCCGTGCCGTCCCCGGCGCCGGCGGCGCAGCCGCTGTTACTCTCTCCCGTGTTTTCTTTGTCTCCCCTCACATGCCCGATGGTGCCCAGTCTAACACGGGGTCGCGCTCCCCCACTCTCCTCTGATCATCCTGCGCCGCACCCCGGCCCGACTCCGCCCGCTCGGCATTCCCCTGCGAGTCGTCCCAGGGGTAACTCGGCGGGCTGGGCTCGAATGGGAAGCAGCTCTCCCGCGGGGGCTCTGCTCCGAAGCCCCTTCGCCTCTCTGACTTTGTAAATACTCTTGTGTAGAGAAGAACCTTTTTCTTTTTTCTCGGTATCATCCGCCTCAGCGCCGCTCCCGACACCACTCTCGGTGCTGCTCCCGGCGCTTCTCCCGGCGCCTCTCCCGGCGCTACTGTCGGTGCCTCTGCCAGTTCACTCTCTGCCCCAGGGACAGGCTCACTAAGTTGGGGGTGCAGAGGCAGGGGCTCTTTAGGCCGGCACTCTCGTTCCTCGGGAGGGGCCGATGACTCACATGGCTCCCGCACCCCATTTTCTACACGCGGGGTGGGGAGCATTACTTTTGAGACGGTAGGAGCCAGCAGGGTGGATTGGAACCAGTCATGCTCATAGTTTTTGTTCTTACTCTGTGCTGCTGATGTGTGCTCAGCAGCCTTCTTTTCTGCCTGATGTTGCAACAACTCATTGTGCACTATCCTCCAAAGCTTCCCTAACTTTTCAGCTATCTCATCATCCTCCAGGGTAGCTTCCCATAATTTATCCCCAAACTTTCGCCATTCACTTAACTCATGAACAGTATGTGGGTTCTGAAAACAACCCTTAGCATACCCATAAGCTAAAAGCCCAGGGAGATCCTTTTGCAGATCTATTCCCTTAACCTGTCGCTTCTTTAAAAAGCAAGTAAATAAATCATATGCTGCTTGCCTTTCCATTTTCAGAAGTCGTCAGCGCTGTTGCAGCCCCACAAGGTCTCGGCAGCACGTATCGGCCGGGCTCGTCTGTACGGTCACCCAGGGCACGGCACCACCCCTTCCTTCTGCTTTCTGGTGCTTAGTTGCCGTCCTCGCTGCTAGGACCCGAGCTCCTTCGCCGCTCCACCGTGGTTGCCAATCTTGTATCACGTCGGTATATCACGTCCCCCGTGTATCACATCGAGGTCACCATTTGTCGGAGACAGCGGGAGAAATGCAACACGACCAACAAGGATGATCAGCAAATCTCACTTTATTTGCAAAGACACCACTCTTTTATAGCATCAATAATCAGCCTCATACATATTGCCAAAGCTAAGCTCATCATTGGCTATTTGTCTAAATGTCAACTCCTCTTAAGAAACATCTTGCTCTACATTTTTGTGGTTAATACATCCTCTTTTTATATCCTGTCTACATGCAGCTGCAAGCAGTCCCTTATCTCAAGGACAATGCGCCCTTGGGCTAACCTTTTTTCTATTTAAGACATTTCTATTAGGTTAACATTGCTATGACCTCTTTCTTTCAGCCATACTTGAGCAACACTCTCCACAGTGGTGCAAGGAGTAGGAACAGTGAGAGAAACAACCACGCGGACTCCAAGGTCAGCGATGAAAGAGAGGAGGAGGTGTGCTGGAACAGAGACCCCCCTGCATTCTATGGAGAGAACTGGTGAAGCTGAGGTTTGTTTGCATTTCTTTAAAGACCCTACAGCAGCGGTAGAGACTCATTTTGCTAAAGCTGGCCCCAGTCCAGGGGCAGCGATTCACTTCATTAATGGCCCTGAGCCAGGGGCAGTGATTTCCTTCTTTATCACTATGGCCAGAGCAGGCCGTGTCCCGAAGGAGGGACCCAATATCCACAGCTGTAACTGTGGGGAGGAACCATATTGGGATTTATCAAAATGAGACAGAACATGGTTAAAAATGTCATCATGAATGCATTCTGTGTCAGACATTCCTGTCAGCCTTTCTTCTAGCTGCCAGAAGGGCAGGCTTTGGGCTATTTTTAGCAGAAGTAGTTAAATTACAAATTCACAAATCTCCTTTATTCTTAGAAGTCAAGATATTTTAGTTTGTTATATCTTAATAATTAAAAACCCCACTTACCTGTGTAAAATGATGCTCACCTGATGAACCATTTCTGCCTCATCTCCTGAATTAGTGAATGTCAGCACCTTCTGAAGATTACTGTGGGTAAAAGCCAGTATTTTGAGTAACACAGCGGTTCTTTCACTGTCCATACAAGGCTGTACAACCTAAAGGTGGATACAAACCAGAGGGCTGGTAATTCATGTAATCTAGACATGCTTTACTGTGTATTTCTTCTTTTCAGAAGCACGAAGCATTGTTATATGCCAAAGAACATTGGTAAATCCTAAATCTTCTGTTAAACTTGTAATGTACAATATACAGCTCTCACAAAGGGTGTGAATTTCTGACAGCTTCCAGAAGCAAAATTAAAACCCATCACAATCAAAATCTCACATCGGTATTTTCTTATACATGTGATTTTTGATGATTTGTCAGTGTTGAAGTTTCTCACTGAAGTACCACTGAAGAAGTTTCACACTCCATAAGCACAGTGCACTACCTCAGATAGTCTTAAAAAAAGCCCCAAAACATGGACATTTGCAGTGCTGCCAAATCACTAGACTTTTCACAAAAAGTGATGTTTTTCCAGTTTCATGTCATGCTCAGAATGTCTGGTCTTAGAGACTTCCCAACATTCTCAATCCCCAAATGATTATGTTTTGAGTCATTGAAGAATTCAGATCATACTTGTAACATTTGATACAATTGTTCAGCTCTACACCACACTGACTGGAAGTTCCATGAGAAGACACCTCAGGATATACAGTAGCTTTCTCAAAATATTAGGTCAAATTAATTTCTGCACTGTGTGGCACAGAGCAGCCAAACAAGCATTTTACTAGCTCTGTCTTTGGAAAACTCACTTGTAGTTCTGCCACTCAATCAACAACCACAAAAACATTCTGAACATTCTGGTCACAAACAACTAAGACAGCCTACATTGCATTCAAGTGTCATTAAGACGACAGAAGTATTCTTACTTCCTCAGATTTTCACATTTTTAGCTGCTTCTTTGTTCTGCCCAAGTATTAACAACATTGGATGAAGCTGTCTGGAGCATCTCTGGTATGTTTTCAGTAGCTCAAAAACAAGTTGTGCCTTCTTCCACCCAGGACACAAGATAAGTGCTAGTGGCTAGGTGTGTATGTACAAAAAAGTTACACTAGAGCATGAGACAACTGTTTAGAATCTTAGTCATTGTACTATTTCAGAATTTAGGGCAAAACTAAAATCCGCAAAACAGGCCTTTCAATGCTTCAAACAGAAGCTTTTAACACCATATCACCTCTTAAATGCAGATGGTACAGGCCCGAGGAACCGTGCACCAAGCTGGAGACAAATGGATGTGCAGCAACACACGGTGAAAGGTCCAAAAGTTTCATAGAAGCAGAAACATCTTGTCTTACTTGGAGCTGTGTGAGCCATTTTCAGTGGTCCCTTACAGCCTCAGTGAGTCTATGTTTCTGTGATCTAATGCATTAGAAAATGAATGACAAGGTTTTAAAAATCAAACCAGACATTTCCATTTCACTATGTAACAGCCCCTTAAAAATCAAGCTTCATCGAGTATCAAAGTGACATGACATTAACCACTTGTTAGATATTACTTGATAAATAAGTTACAGACTCCCACACTCATGCAGTCCATCTCTGTCAATGTCTAAGCAGATGGCCTAAATAACCTGGGAAGCATCATGAAGATACTCTAAGACTACATCAGATGCACCCATTCTCAACATGCACTACCTTTTGGATCATTCATTGACATTTGCACCTTAGAACACAAAACCTGCAGTACTCTAATATATACATCCTCCACTCCTGTTTCTCAAGGCTTTGTAGCAACTGCTCGACTGCAAAAGTGTAAGAACTGGTGGAATATACAAGAAAGGATTATTTCCCTGATATGAGATGGCAACTACATCACATCCTTGAGCCAACAGTAAGATTCAGTGGAGTTAGGGCCTAAAACTTTTTTCCAAGTAAGTTCCTACAGAAAGAGAAATAAAGAGTTCTACCTGAAAATCGTGTGCTTGAAACACCAACAAGGCAACACAAAGCACTGAGCAATTTAAAAGCCTTTGACCCACTGCATAATACATTTCCTTAACACACAATATGATAAGAGTTCTTCTGGGATGAGGATTTAAATTCTTACATCCAATTCAAATGCCATCATTTGTAGCAGTGGTTGATAGATCAGATGAAACTGTACAATTCTACAGTCTCTCTGAAGCATAATTTACTCAACCGTATGAACAACCTCCTACACATTCCTCAATCAAAATTAGCTACTATAATATTTAGTATCTGAAAGTTAAGGTCTGATACTAGCCTTAAAAATACTAAACGTAATGTATTACATTAGCATTACCCTTTCCAGATCTTCAAGAAGTGGTGCTGTTTCCAGAATTGATGGTGGCTTCATTTTCTTGCCAAGAAAGACAAAGTTTCTTTCTTCAAGATTTTGAAAACTCTGAAACCATATGAAATAGATGACAAAGGCAATACTTAGTAGATGGGTTTGAGCTTACATCCAACTTAAAAACTATTTTTTTGAGAAGAATTAGCCAAAGAAATGTAAACACAAATGAAGTACGACTCACACACACGTCACACAGAACAGTGCTGAGACTCCTACTGTCCCCTGACTTGGCCATTGCCTCTGTTTCTTGCTTTTTTTCTTTTTGTCTCTTCCCCTGCATTTTTTTTTGCCCTTCATATTTTCACAGAGGCACCATCAACATTGCTGGCTTGCTGACCTTTGGTCTGGTCTTGTTGCTGATGTGGCTGGATTGAGTCCCTGATGTCCCTCCACAGAGTCCCTCCACAAAGACCACTCTTGTAGCCTCAACACTACCCACACCTTCCACATATATGACACACGTTTGCAGAGGTTTAAATGGAAGTTATATCCTGGAATTACCTGTTGCTCATTTTCAGTTCTATGTGTGTTCAAAGGATCAGAATTTAAGCACTGCTGAAGCCTGAGAAATATACAAATATTAAATTCAATGGAAATGCAAAAGGAAAGTGTAATTGATAAATATCACCAATAATTCTAAAATGGCACGAAACAGTTCACCTACAAAATATCTCTGATGTATTACCTGTGCCAACAAAAACCCTCAAATATGAAAGAAGAAATCAAAAAGTATCATTTTGGATGTAAAATTTACTATTAGGTTTTAGGTATCTGAAAATAACCCGAAGGCTTTTTTAACCAAGACAATTGGTGGGTTCCCCAACTTCAGAAGAAAATCAGATGGGACTGCAGGAAAAAGGTGTCTTAAAGTTGCAAAAACATGAAACAATGTATTTTTGCAACAGTTAAAACTTGAATTAAAAACACTCCTCAGGTTGTTTACATATGCAGCAAGTGATCTGCAGCATAATAAAAGCCTTGCACAAGTCAACTCAGTCAGATTTCATTCAGCTGGAAAACTTTATAAATCACACTAAGAATAAAATAAGGCAACTGAATATGCTGAGTGTGCAGAAACGTACTGCCTCATCACAGCCTTGTTTTCAAGCTACTGTTTAGAAAGAATTGCTATTTTTACTGTGGTCTGGATAAGTATCAGCAGCTTCTAATGGCCTCCTTCCCCAATACCATGTGCACACATCTTGTCTTACCCTCTGTCCTTTTAGCTGTCTAAGAAGAGTAACTGGAAACATACTACAGCTCCTAATTATCTGACTACACGATTGGTTCAAATATGTAACATACTGTACCACACCTGTCTGTGTGAACTGCTGGATTTTCCTTGAAAGGCAATCCTGGGATTGTTTTGGCAATCTATCAAGAAAAGACAAACCCTTTTCTGGCAGTAAAATACTGTTTAAGAGCAACATTTTAGAAAAAAAAGATTACTGAGCTCAAGGTGGTTTTCTTACCTAACAGAATTTTCTTCATTAAGAATCAAACATGCAACAAGAACATCAACCACACAGGAGAATCAGTTCATGTTCACAGCTCAAGCTATAGCTTCTGGCAGCTCTTTCTTTGAAGAATCTGCCCCTGTATTCCCCCAACAACTACCAAAAGCTGGCCACACAGAACCACTACACATCTTCACAGAACTAGAGCAAGTGAGTACAAAAGGAGACACAACCTGTTCAAAGTCCATCGTTGCAATCTAAAAAACCAAAACCACCAGAACCACAAACTTGAAGGACAACGTTCTCTTTTAACTAGATCAAGAGTTAGTCCCAGATCTGTTACATAAAAGGACGTGATAGCTGACTACAGTATTCCTAATCTGCCTTACAGATGCTTCACTTAATTCATTCTGACATTTGAATAGAAAATCTAACACTTACAGATGTGGTAGTTTCACTGTCATCTGTGTTGGAGCTTTGTCATGTCTTTTCAAGAACAGAACCAGATACAGCAAGATCTAGAAAGACAATTTTAAAAGATGCAGAAACACGTTTGTGATTATCTGAATCTATGAAAGGCCAGTCTTTTTACAGTTGGTTGCAACTGACTTCTTTCTCTGCTTGTCTCATTTTCTAATGGCAAAAAGAACAACCAAAAGACAGTTGTATTTACATAAAGATATGCAAATGAACCGAGGGAACAAGGACAGAGGATATTTATAGTGATTCAAGTCTGTTTTAAACAAGACAACTCACAGAAAACATTCAAGTTACCTCTGTGTAGAGAAATCCCTCTAAACTCAAATCAAACAGTAAGGTATCACTGATCAATGCTACAAGTTATTTCAACAGTATCTAATGCTTTTCAGCATATCAACAAATGACCCTGAAACTCACCCTCTGTCTTATCAAGTACAAAATGCTTCAGAATATTCCTGCATCTGCTGATTTGATTGCTCTTTGTAAAGTCTGATACATAGGCAGTGTTTGTTAGGATACCTTTTGTTCCACTTGTTGGATTCCAACTGATACAGTAGGTCAATATATCCAGGTAAAGACAAATGATGCACTGCATGAATGATTGCTGCCAACACACACGGTTCCCACTTGTTTCAGGATCTGTTGATACCTTCTGCTGGAGCAGCACTGTCCTCAAATCAAGTGCAGGATTAACAACTCTCATTGGAAGAGAGTCAAGATTTAATGCTGAACTCACTGCATTCTCACTTAATGCTGAACTCACTGCATTCTCTTCAGCTTGCTCAAAATGAGCAAAGCTGCTTAAGACGAGATCATCATTAATGCATACGTAAAAAACCCAAGTATTTGACTGACCAGAATCAACAAGCAAGTCACCATCACATACTGCTTTAGAATTTACTTGAAGCTGGAGACAACAGGAAGACATGCAGTGTGTACAAATGCTTTCTGAAGAGTACTCATTCCAGGGCAGGAAAGTTGGTCATATCTTCCTCTATGTTCTCCAAACAGGTGTTACTTACCAGTTTCATGCTTTTGCCTAACATTCTGTGCTCAGTTTTCTATCAGCTTTAAACATTTTTAGAAAAACTATCTTAGTTTTGTGTCCCTTTGATTCAGAGTGCATCCAAACCTGGCAGGAAAAAACAATATTCAACTTAAAAGTTCTCACTGGCTCAGAGAGAAGTGACACTTGCCAACTGTGATTCTGAACAGAGAAGGTATTCAAATTAAGATGTAATCCAAGTTATTGTCTACAGTGAAGACCACAGCTCTAATGTTAAAAGTCTTGGTAAAATACTCCAAATGGCAGCAGGTTTCAAACACATTTATTTTTGTCTACTAGGCAGCTGCTTAAGTCTGACAGTAGCTGCAGCAGAGATTTAGCAGGAGTTACGCACTTTGGTAAGTGCAACGAGCTTTCTTCCTTTCTCCCAACTGTTTGGGAATTCAGCCTTATGCACATATGAACTTGTATTTATTTTCATAACACCATGCAACTGCCTTCATGAAATATCTTTAAGTGTATCACAAAGAAGGACAAGAGTACAGTAAATTCACATAGTTGTTCATCTGAAGTACTTGGGGGACTTCATTTGCTTGTCAATACCTTCCAAAGCGGTTCACAAGTTTCCACCTCACAGAATTCATTCCAAAGTTCACAAACAACAGATTTAGAAAATAAATCTTCTAGTAAGTTAATGATTGCACTTCTACTGTATATGGCAAATTACAAAATTCACTTGCAAATAACACTTTTCGGTCTTAAATTTGTCACAAAGTTATAACTTCTACAGCACAGTGCACAAAGAGCTTTATAGAGAGAAAAATATCTTACCTTTTCACCTTTTATTGTCACATAAAGGAAAACATCAGATGTGGTATCTTCTACAGCACATACTTTGGCTGTTGTCTGGGTAGTAGCAAAACTGAGTGATGGTGTTTCAATGGCGCAGCTGCCTGCTCTTTCCTGCTCTTCTCCAGCCCAGTGTTTCCTCACTAACCCAGCACCTGGAAGAGCAAACAATGGGTGTTTTAAAAGTCTCCCTCTCACTGTAGTGGTGACAAGTTTCTGTTGATCTCCTGGGGACTTTACTTTGGGTTTGCTTTGACATTTTGGCCACCTGGACTTGAGAATTCTCCCTCCCTTTTCCACCCCTCTTTTCACATTTGTTGCCTGGGATTCTCCCTTTATAGTTCTTGCTGGACATTTATCCAGACTCTGTGCTCTGCACTTGAAACAACCAGCAGATGATTTCTGATGGAACCTGAGGCTCTCTGCACTGGCCTGATGCAAAGGCAATTTGCATCAAAACTCCTCCAAAATCCTTGTTTTTCTCTCAGAATTGCACCAAAACCTCATTTTATCCCTCACAACTCCCCCAAACCCCACTTTTTCCCCTCAAAACGCTTCCAAAACTCCACTTTTTCCCTCAAGATGGCACTTCTTTACCCAACAGTTCCCAAAAATCCCACTTTTCCCTCAGAATAGCACCCAAAACCCACTTTTCCTCTGAAAATACCTCCAAAACCTCACTTTTTCATTCAGAACTCCACCAAAACACCACTTTTTCCCCTCAAAACACTACCAAAACACTTGTTTTTCCACAAATCCACCCAAACCCCACTTTTCCCCTCAAAACTCCACCCAAATCCCACCTTTTCCCCTCAGAATTGCACCAAAGCCTCATTTTATCCCAGAACTCCACTGCTTTTGGCCCTCAGAAATGTACTCAATCCCAGCTTTCCCCTGCAAAACTGCACCAAAGCCCCACTTTTTCTCCCAAAACTCCAACAAAACCCCACTTCTCCTTTCAGAAATAAACCAAAACACCACTTTGCCCCTCAGAATTGCTCCAAAACCCTACTTTTCCTCTCGAAACTACACCCAAATCCCAATTGCTTTCCCTCACAATTACCCCAAAACCTCTTTTCATCCCTCAGAACTCCCCCAAAACCCCACTTGGTCCTTCAAAAAAATCACACAAAACCCCTTTTCTCCTCACATCTTCCCCAAAGTCTCTCTTTTCCCCTCAGAATTACTCCAAAACCTCACTTTTTCCATCCAAACTCTACCTAAACCCCACTTTTGCTCTCAGAAATTTACCAAAACCCTGCTTTTTCCCTCAAAACTCCACCCAAATGCCAATTTTCTTTCTCAGAAATGTACTCAAACCCCACTTTACAGCCTCAGAACTCCACCAAAACACCACTGTTTCCCTCAAAACTTCACCAAAACCCCGCTTCTTTCCCCAGAAGTTCCCCAAAACTGCACCTTTCCCCTCAAGACTCTACCAAACCCCACTTTTTCCCCTCAAAACTCCACCAAAACCCCATTTTCCCCCTCAAAACTCCACCCAAACTCCACTTTTACCCTCAGAATTTCCACAAAACCCCACTTTTCCCCTCAAAACCCCACCAAAACACTTGTTTTTTTCAAAAATCCACCCAAACCCCACCTTTTCCCCTCAGAATTGCACCAAAACCTCATTTTATCCCACAACTCCACTGCTTTTGGCCCTCAGAAACCTACTCCATCCCCACTTTTCCTCTCAAAACTCTTCCAAACTACACTTTTCCCTGCAAAGCTGCACCAAAACCCACTTTTTCTCCTAAAACTCCAACAAAACCTCACTTTTGCTCTCAGAAATAAACAAAAACTCTACTTTTTCCCTCAGAATTGCTCAAAAACACCGCTTTTCCTCTGTAAAATTCCACCCAAATCCCAACTGTTTTCCTGTAAAATGCCACCCAAACCTCACCTTTCCCCTCAGATTTGCCCCCACACCTCATGTTATCCCTCACAACTCCCACAAACCCTCACTTTTCCCCTCTAAATCCCAACAGAAAACAGCTTGTTCCTTCAAACCTCCAGCCAAACCCCCACTTTGGACCTCAGATAGTTACCAAAACCTTCCTTTTTTTCTCACACCTCTACTCAGACCTCACACTTTCCCCTCAGGATTTCCCCAAAAGCTCACTTTTCCACTCAAAACTCTACCAAATCAAACACTTTTCCCCACAGAAATACCCTCAAAACCCCACTTTTGCCGCCTCAGAAAACCACCAAAACCCCCACTTTTCCCCTCAGACATGCCCAAAAACCTCCTTTCATCCCTCACAACTCCACTGAAACCACACTTTTGCTCTCAGAATTGCGCCAAAACCTTATTTTATCCCTCCAAACACCCCCCAAACCCTACTTTTCTTCTCAAAACTCTACCAAAACCCCACTTTTTGCCACCTAAGTTCCCCAAAAACCCATTTTTACACTCAAAACGCCACCCAAACCTCACTTGACTTCAGAATTGCCCCCAACCTCATTTTATCTCTCAGAACTCCCCTAAATCCTCACTTTTCCCCTCAAAACCCCAACAAAAACACACTTTTTCCTTGCAAACTCCACACAAACCCACACTTTTGCTCTCAGAATTGAAACAAAACCCCCTTTTAGCCCACAACTCCACCGCTCTTTGCCCTCGCAAATGTACTCAATCCCAGCTTTCCCCTGCAAAACTGCACCAAAGCCCCACTTTTTCTCCCAAAACTCCAACAAAACCCCACTTCTCCTTTCAGAAATAAACCAAAACACCACTTTGCCCCTCAGAATTGCTCCAAAACCCCACTTTTCCCCTCAAAACTACACCCAAATCCCAATTGCTTTCCCTCACAATTACCCCAAAACCTCTTTTCATCCCTCAGAACTCCCCCAAAACCCCACTTGGTCCTTCAAAACTCACACAAAACCCCTTTTCTCCTCACATCTTCCCCAAAGTCCCTCTTTTTCCCCTCAGAACTACTCCAAAACCTCACTTTTTCCATCCAAACTCCACCTAAACCCCACTTTTGCTCTCAGAAATTTACCAAAACCCTGCTTTTTCCCTCAAAACACCACCCAAATCCCACCTTTTCCCTCAGAAATGCCCCAAAACCTCATCTTTGGCCTCAAAACTCCACCCAAATGCCACTTTTCTTTCTCAGAAATGTACTCAAACCCCGCTTTACAGCCTCAAAACTTCTCCAAAATCCTTGTTTTTCTCTCAGAATTGCATCAAAACCTCATTTTATCCCTCACAACTCCCCCAAACCCCACTTTTTCCCCTCAAAACGCTTCCAAAACTCCACTTTTTCCCTCAAGATGGCACTTTTTTACCCAGCAGTTCCCAAAAATCCCACTTTTTCCCTCAGAATAGCACCCAAAACCCACTTTTCCTCGGAAAATATCTCCAAAACCTCACTTTTTCACTCAGAACTCCACCAAAACACCACTGTTTCCCTCAAAACTGCACCAAAACCCCGCTTCTTCCCCCAGAAGTTCCCCAAAACTGCACCTTTCCCCTCAAAACTCCAACAAAACCCCATTTTCCCCCTCAAAACACCACCCACACTCCACTTTTACCCTCAGAATTTCCCCAAAACCCCACCAAAACACTTGTTTTTTCAAAACTCCACACAAACCCCACTTTTTCCCCTTAAATATTTACCAAAACCCCACTTTTTCCCTCAAAACTCCACCAAAATCCCACCTTTTCCCCTCAGAATTGCACCAAAACCTCATTTTATCCCACAACTCCACTGCTTTTGGCCCTCAGAAATCTACTCCATCCCCACTTTTCCTCTCAAAACTCTTCCAAACTACACTTTTCCCTGCAAAGCTGCACCAAAACCCACTTCTTCTCCTAAAACTCCAACAAAACCTCGCTTTTGCTCTCAGAAATTGTCGTGGTTTAGGCCCATCAGGGAACAAAGACCAAACACCCAAACTCAAACATCCAAACACCCCCCAAACCCTATTTTTCTTCTCAAAACTCTACTAAAACCCCACTTTTTGCCACCTAAGTTCCCCAAAAACCCATTTTTACACTCAAAACGCCACCCAAACCTCACTTGACTTCAGAATTGCCCCCAACCTCATTTTATCTCTCAGAACTCCCCTAAACCCTCACTTTTCCCCTCAAAACTCCAACAAAAACCCACTTTTTCCTTGCAAACTCCACACAAACCCACACTTTTGCTCTCAGAATTGAAACAAAACCCCCTTTTAGCCCACAACTCCACCGCTCTTTGCCCTCGCAAATGTACTCAATCCCAGCTTTCCCCTGCAAAACTGCACCAAAGCCCCACTTTTTCTCCCAAAACTCCAACAAAACCCCACTTCTCCTTTCAGAAATAAACCAAAACCCCACTATGCCCCTCAGAATTGCTTCAAAACCCCACTTTTCCTCTCAAAACTACACCCAAATCCCAATTGCTTTCCCTCACAATTACCCCAAAACCTCTTTTGATCCCTCAAAACTCCCCCAAAACCCCACTTGGTCCTTCAAAACTCACACAAAACCCCTTTTCTCCTCACATCTTCCCCAAAGTCTCTCTTTTCCCCTCAGAACTACTCCAAAACCTCACTTTTTCCATCCAAACTCCACCTAAATCCCACTTTTGCTCTCAGAAATTTACCAAAACCCTGCTTTTTCCCTCAAAACACCACCCAAATGCCACTTTTCTTTCTCAGAAATGTACTCAAACCCCACTTTACATCCTCAAAACTCCTCCACAATCCTTTTCTTCCTCTCAGAACTGCACCAACACCTCATTTTATCCCTCAGAACTCCCCCAAACCCCACTTTTCCCGTCAAAACCCAACCATCTCCCCCCTTTTTTGCATTCAAAATACACCCAAACCCCACTTTTTCCCCTCAAAATGCTTCCAAAACTCCACTTTTTCCCTCAAGATGGCACTTTTTTACCCAGCAGTTCCCAAAAATCCCACTTTTTCCCTCAGAATAGCACCCAAAACCCACTTTTCCTCTGAAAAGACCTCCAAAACCTCGCTTTTTTACTCAGAACTCCACCAAAACACCACTGTTTCTCTCAAAACTGCACCAAAACCCCGCTTCTTCCCCCAGAAGTTCCCCAAAACTGCACCTTTCCCCTCAAAACTCTACCAAACCCCACTTTTTCCCCTCAAAACTCCAACAAAACCCCATTTTCTCCCTCAAAACTCCACCCAAACTCCACTTTTACCCTCAGAATTTCCACAAAACCCCACTTTTCCCCTCAAAACACCACCAAAACATTTGGTTTTTTCAAAAATCCACCCAAACCCCACTTTTTCCCTTTAAAAATTTACCAAAACCTCACTTTTTCCCTCAAAACTCCACCAAAATCCCACCTTTTCCCACAGAAATACCCAAAACTCTCATCTTTTCCCTCAAAACTCCACCAAAATCCCACCTTTTCCCTCAGAAATGCCACCCAAACCTCACTTTTCCTCTCAGATTTGCCCCCACACCTCATGTCATCCCTCACAACTCCCACAAACCCGCACTTTTCCCCTCTAAATCCCAACAGAAAACAACTTGTTCTGAAAGAATAAAATGAAATAAAATGGAGCCGGTGAGACTCAGTCACAGCAAGGCTGACTAGGCCACGAGAAAGGATGATGAAACCAACCCTGGCCATTGCATCAGAAACCGCAGGGGCTGAGAAACATTTCTCAGAGAATTGGATCCATTGTCCCCACCGTGCCAGCAGGGCACCTGGGTTAAGGGGAAGCTGTGTGCGTGTGTTGGAATTTTCCGTCCCTCATCCCCAGCATACATAAACCCCTACCTGCAAAGCCTCGGGGCCGCCTCCTCTGTCTCCTGCGTGAGATACGAGACGGCCCGGAGCTCCGCAATAAAGCTCACCTCTTGCTTTTGCAACAAGCCGGTCTCTCGTCTTCCTTGGGGTGTTCGCCGTCCGGGCTTGGAGCGAAAGCCTGCAGCTTTCAACATCACGACCAACAGTTTTTACAGTCGTTGAGGCAAGGGACTGAGGATGGAAAGGACGAGCCCAGCGGTCCGTGAGGGCCGGGGCCGGCGGTGTCGGCGCGGTGTGTGTGGGGGGGCTCCGGAGACACCGACCAGGCGCGGGAAGCGGCTGCGCGGCGGCGGCTGCGGATGGAAGGGGCGGGGGGGGTCTGGCTCACTCCGTGCCGGCCCCGGCGCCGGCGGCGCAGCCGCTGTTACTCTCTCCCGTGTTTTCTTTGTCTCCCCTCGCATGCCCGATGGTGTCGAGTGTAACACGGGGTCGCGCTCCCCCACTCTCCTCTGATCATCCTGCGCTGCATCCCCGCCCGACTCCGCCCGCTCGGCATTGCCCTGCGAGTCGTCCCAGGGGTAACTCGGCGGGCTGGGCTCGAATGGGAAGCAGCTCTCCCGCGGGGGCTCTGCTCCGAAGCCCCTTCGCCTCTCTGACTTTGTAAAACACTTGTGTAGAGAAGAACCTTTTTCTTTTTTCTCGGTATCATCCGCCTCAGCGCCGCTCCCGGCACTACTCTCGGTGCTGCTCCCGGCGCTTCTCCCGGCGCCTCTCTCGGCACCTCTCCCGGCGCTTCTCCCGGCACCTCTCCCGGCACCTCTCCCGGCGCTTCTCCCGGCGCTGCTCTCGGCACCTCTCCCGGCGCTTCTCCCGGCGCCTCTCTCGGCACCTCTCCCGGCACTACTGTCGGTGCCTCTGCCAGTTCACTCTCTGCCCCAGGGACAGGCTCACTAAGTTGGGTGGGGGGGAGGCGGGGGCTCTTTAGGCCGGCACTCTTGTTCCTCGGGAGGGGCTGATGGCTCATATGGTTCTCGTACCCCGTCCGTGCCTCCAGGGTCATTTTCTACACGCGGGGTGGGGAGCATTACTTTTGAGACGGTAGGAGCCAGCAGGGTGGATTGGAACCAGTCACGCTCATCGTTTTTGTTCTTACTCTGTGCTGCTGATGCGTGCTCAGCAGCCTTCTTTTCTGCCTGATGTTGCAACAACTCATTGTGCACTATCCGCCAAAACTTCCCTAACTTTTCAGCTATCTCATCGTCCTCCAGGGTAGCTTCCCACAGCAAATGCCCAAATCTACACCATTCGCTCAATTCATGCACTGTATGTGGATTCTGAAACACTCCCTTAGCATACCCATAAGCTAACAACCCTGGTAGGTCTTTTTGCAGATCTATACCCTTTATCTGCCGCTTCTGCAAGAATGCAGTAAATAAATCATATGCCGCTTGCCTTTCCACACCTATTTGTCAGCGCGCTGTTGCAGCCCTTCAAGGTCCAGCGGCACGTAACGGCCGGGCTCGGCTATGCGGTCACCCAGGGCACGGCGTGTTCCCAATTTTCACGCTTATTGCCGTCCTTGCTGCATAGGACCCGAACCCCTTCGTCGCTCTGCCGTGGCGCCCAGTCGGTATATCACGTCCTTCGCGTATCACGTCCGGGTCACCATTTGCTGAAGACGACGGGAGACAAGCCCACCCTGTAGTGCAACAAGTCTCAACTTTATTTGCAAAGATACAGCTGTTTTATAGATACAATAATCAGGCTCATACATATTGCAAAAGCTAAGCTCATCATTGGTTCCCAGTTAGGTGCAAACCTCGCCCTTGTTTCAACATACTCCAGATACGTGTGGCTGCTTAACCCAAACTAAGCTCCTGCTTTCTCATCCTGTTATCATACAGCTCTCTTGCTCTCACGGCCTTGAGCAGGAGTCCACTATCTTATCGCTTAATGCTTACTGCCTAACCAGCTGTATTCTATCATGTCCTCTTTTCTCTAGCCAAGTCTCCACAAAACTCCCCACATAGGTGGGGTCTGCCTTCCTGCTTTCTTGTAGCTCCCATACGCAGCGGTATAACTTAACTGACACATGTATTTTTATCAAAGGGAGTTGAGCAGTCCAGATGAGTGGGATTGAAGATAGCTCCCACAGGAAAGCAGCTGCAAATGTGACACAGTGCTGGCTGATAGACTGCATGGGGATCCACTTACTCCTGTAGCTGGGGTCTGCCTTCCTGCTTTCTTGTAGCTCCCATACGCAGTGCTGTAACTTAACCGACAACATGTGTTTTTTCAATGGGAGATGAGGAGACAAAGAGTGTGGGATTGAAGATAGCTCCCACAGGAAAGGAGCTGCAAATGTGACACCGTGCTGGCTGATAGAACTGCATGGGGACCTACGTACGACTGTAGCTGGGGTCTTCCTTCCTGCTTTCTAGTAGCTCTCATACGCAGTGGTATAACTTCTACCGACAGTTTGTATTTTTTCAATGGGAGTTGAGGTTAATTATGGACGGATAAAGTTGTGATGGCCCGGCTTGCACCTCCTCGTCCACATCCATAGCAAGCTTGAGCAAGGGGAAAACCGAAACAGCAGATTGTAACAGAAACAAGGTCAAAGCAAGAAGATAGGACAGGACATTAAACCAAGCGTTGTTAGAGGACTGAATATAGCATTCAATTTAGCATTGTATGATTGACTGTACTTGACTAATAAATGGTAATATATGTAACTAACAATAATATAAAGGTAACTAAACGTAAGGTAAGCATAAACATAGTGTGAGAGAAAACTAACTGAAGGCCGAACAGATGGGGTGATATTTTAGACACAATAAGGCTGATGTTTTATGCACAATAAGGATGGTGTTTAAACACAGTGAGGCTGGTGTTTAAGTTCTTACCAAAATGAAACTTTGAGGGCTTATGCATAGTGCGTGATGCTTAGTATTAACTATTTGCCATGAATTGTGGCATGTACAAAGCATTTGGAAAAGGTATAGAAGTGATGATGATGTGACAATAAATTGGAGCTGATGCACATCAGATTGGCGTCTGGTCACTCCCATTTCACGCAACAAAGAAGAACCCCTGCACAAAGAAAAAGAAACCCTGCAGAACAGGCTGCCCAGAGGGCTTGTGGAGTCTCCTTCCTTGGAGGATTTCAGCACAAGCCTGGACACTTTCTTGTGCGACCTGATCTAGGTGAACTGAATTCTGGGGGAGGGGGTTGCTCTAGATGATCTCTAATGGTCCCTTCCAACCCCTACCACTCTAGGATTCTATGATGTCACACAGTCTAGATGCAGTACCCAGATGTGCTGTGATGTCACAGAGCACTGTTGAGGCATCCAGAGGTGATGTGATGTTATAGAGAACTGTTGCCATGCCCACGTCTGCTGTGATGTCACAGAGTCTCGTTTCAGTGCCCAGATATTGTGTGAAATCTCAGAGCACTGTGTATCCAGTGTCCAGACATCCTGTGATGTCACAGAGCACTATTGCAGTGCCCAGATGTGCTGTCATATCACACAGCCCTGCTGCAAAGCCCAGATGTGCTGTCGCGTTACATAGTCCTATTGCAGTGCACACGTCTTATAATGTCACAGAGTACTGTTGCCTTTCCCAGATGTGCTGTGATGTCACAGAGCACTGTTGCACTGCCTAGTACTAGGACGTCGCAGAACCCCACGGCAGTGTCTGGATGTGATGTGATGTCAAACACTCTTGTTGCAGTGCCCAGATTTTCTGTGATGTCCTACAGCCCCGTTCCAGTGCCTAGATATGCTATGATGTCACGCAGCAGTGTAGCACTGCCCAGATGTGCTGTGACGCGACACACACCGCACATCCTCTGCAATGCCCACATGTACTGCTGTGCCACACAGTCCTGTTGTAGTGCCTAGATGTTCTCTGATTTCACACACCCCCTCGTAATGCCCAGATGTGCTGTGATGTCACACGGCCCTGTTGCAGGGCCCAAATGTGCTATGATGTCACAGAGCACTGTTGCAGTGCCCAGATGCGCTGTGATGTCACAGAGTACCACTGCAGTTCCCACTTGTGCTGTGATCTCACAGGCACTGTAGCAATGTCCTCTTGTGATAGGATGTTTCAGAGCACTGTTGCAGTGCCCACGTCTGCTGTGATGACAGAGCCTCATTTCAGTGTTCAGATACTATGTGAAGTCTCAGAACAGTGTGTGTCCAGTGCCCAGACGTCCTGTGATGTCACAGAGCACTATTGGAGTGCCCAGATGAGCTGTGATGTCACACAGCCTCTCTGCAATTCCCACTTGTGCTGCAATGACAGAGCCCCGTTGCAGTACCAACATGTGCTGCAATATCACACAGCCATGTTGCAGTTCCCAGATGTGATGTCACAGAGAACTCTTGGAGTGCCCAGATGTGCTGGATGTAACAGAGTCCCACTGCAGTTCCCAGATGTGCTGTGATGTCACAGAGCACTCTTGCAGTGCCCAGATGTGCTGTAAGGTCACAGAGCACTGTAACAATGTCCATTTGTGCTGTGATGTCACAGAACACTCTTGCAGTGCCCTGGAGTGCTGTGATGTCACAGAGCACTGTTACAGGGCCCACACGTCCTGTGATGTCACAGGGCACTGTTGCAGTGTTCAGATGTGCTGTGATGTCAAACGTCCGCGGAAGAGGAAGACGGAGCACTGGAACAGGTTGCCCACAGGGCTTGTGGACTCTCCTTCCTTGGAGGACTTCAGCATAAGCCTGGACACGTTCCTGTGCTACCTGATCTAGGTGAACTTGATTCTGGAGGAGGGGGTTGGTCTAGATGATATCTAATGGTCCGTTCCAACCCCTACAATTCTAGGATTCTATGATGTCACATAGCCTGGATGCAGTACCCACATGTGCTGTGATGTCACAGAGCACTGTTAGAGTGTCCAGAGGTGATGTGATGTTTTAGAGCACTTTTGCCATGCCCACGTCTGCTGTGATGTCACAGAGTCTCTCTGCAATTGCCACATGTGTGGCAATGTCACTGAACCCCGTTGCAGTGCCCACGTGTGCTGTGATGTCCCCATGTAGTCTATCAGCCAGCACTGTGTCACATTTGCAGCTGCTTTCCTGAGGGAGCTATCTCCATTCCCACTCACTGGGACTCCTCAGCCCCCATTGCAAAAATACATGGTATCGGTTAAGCTCTACCACTGAGAATGGGAGCTACAAGAAAGCAGGAAGGCAGACTCCACCTATAGTGGTAAGTAGGTCCCATTGTAGTCTATCATCTTGCACTGTGTCACATTTGCAGCTGCTTTCCTGTGGGACTTATCTCCAATCCCCTGCACTTGGGCTGCTCAGTTCCCATTGAAAACACACAGGCTGCCAGTAGAAGTTATGCCACTGCGTGTGAACACTACAAGAAAGCAGGTACACAGACCCCAACTACAATGGTAAGTAGGTGTGGTACTTTGAGCCTGGCTGGATGCCAGGTGCCCACCACACCACTCTGTCCCCCACCTCCTCAGCAAGCCAGGAAAGGAGAGAAAAATAAGATGGGAGTCTCGTGGGTTGAGATAAAAGCAGTTTAATAAAGAAGCAGCAAAGCCGCGCGCGGGAAGCAAAGCAGAAGCAGATAAAGCTGTTCCTCTCCACTTCCCATCAGCAGCGATGTCCGGCCACCTCCCGAGAAGCAGGGCTTCAGTACGCGTAGCGGTTGCTTTGGGAAGGCCAGAAATGAATCTCGCCTCCCCTTCCTGCTCCTCTCCCCCAGTTTATATTACGGAGCTGATGTCATATGGTACGGAATATCTCCTTGGTCAGCCTGGGTCAGCTGTCCTGGCCATAGTCCCTCCCAAGAGCATGCCCACCCACAGCTATTGGTGAAGGTGGGGGAAGGAATGCTGGAGGGACAGCCCTGATGCTGTGCGAGCGTTAGTCATAATATTGATATCAACAGTAAGCACAGCACTGCAGGAGCTGCTATGGAAAATCACTACCATCCCAGACCCACTACAGACAGTCACAGGAATGTAGACATATTACAAACACTATTGTTTCTGTGTTCAAACGAAACACACAGTCAGTAATATCAATCATGAAAACATCTCCTTAATTGTAGCATTCTTTTTTCATAAAGTGTATGCTCAAAAGACCTTGTAAACTCTTACAAGGGCTCCAAGTTTGCTGCATGTCCAATATGTTCATGTGGCTGCACAGCTTCTGAAGTTGTGTTCTATGCTCTGCATTGTCAGTTCCCAGACCTGTAGGCAAAACCTCAGATTGAACGTCGTATTCGTTAACTGACATCTTCAAGTCTGGAAGCCTGGTAACCCGGACCTTGGATGACGAAACACACCAAGTTGAAACCATAACTCATCAGTAGTCTCTCTCTAACTCTAAGCTACTCTAAGTGAAACTTTAAACATGTACCCGTTTATTGATACCTGTAAGTAATTGGTTTTCTCCCAATGTCCCAACAGACACGTTCCCATGTTTAATTCTTCTCCAGATATTGCCATCTTTTTCATCATAATAGTGTCGTAAGGAACTCGTAGTTAACTCCATGGAACACAACCAAGAGAGCAACCAAGTAAACAATCTGAGCCCTGATTACACAAGTTACAGCTGAAATACTCACCACACAGAATAACTTCCTAGACCAAAACATAGAAGAAAACTGCTGGGGGGACACAGTTAGAGAAACTCTAAACAATAGCATAGCAATCAGAAAAAGGCTGAGATGTGCCATATAGAAAAGGAAGCTGTTAAAGAGAATTACTTCCAGTAATTCCCCGTTTCCACTTTATTTTTCATCTGAAATTGACTGAATGCTCAGATGGAAAACAGCATCACACATTCCAAAACACTAACTAACTGTACTCTTGGACAGGACCAAGCAGCCAAAAGAGGCACGTCACGATCCTGAGAGGGAGGGGTGGCCTTTCTGATGAACTTGTCCAGACAATTAAAAAATAACCAACTCTTTAATCAAAACTCATCTCTAAGTCAATCTCCTACCAACAAGGTTTTGGGAGAATAGGAGAATGCTCAGAGGAAACACTCACTGCACGGAGGGCTGTTACCTTCTAGTCAGTCTTACCCAGAAGAATATTTGCCAGTGCCTTTATTACAGGTCAGGGAACTGACAGAACAATACAAACGTGGCACTGACTGTAATATTTTCATTTCAGGAAAACCTGAAGAGTTGACTCTGAGAAAACCAATAATTAAAACAATTTCATCCCATGCCTGAGATTACTGCCATGAGAAGTTATCTCAGTTTACCACAGAATGGCTGTGGCTGGAATGGCCCTCTGGAGATAATTTCATCCAAACTCCCTGCTCAAGCAGGGACACCTAGAATCATGTGCCCAGGACCACATCCTGGTTGCTTCTGATTATTTCCAAGGACAGAGACTCTACAGTCTCTGAGAAACCTGTTCCAGGGGTCAGACGCCACCACAGTAAATTATCCAACAGTATTACCTGAATACCGTGTGGAATCAAATTGAACTTGGAACGGATAGAAGCAAAGAAAAGAACAGGTGCTCTTGGTAAAGGAGTTTAGATACAAATATTTTGTAATGCTGCAATTCTATACCTCCCATTGGGTCAATCCCAGTTGTGTTTCCCAAGGTCAGTACTACTTTCGCTTTGTGTAGTTCTCCTTTAACTGTTTGATGAATAGAATTAGTTACCTAGGGAAAAACAAAGTCACTGCACTTGAGGTGAATTCCAACATAACTTTACAATAACTGTAATGAAACAAATCTTCCAAGCTTAAAAATGACACGAGTATTAAACAAATAAAACCAGATTTTGTTACTCATTAAGGAAGGAGCTTCCTGAATGGGACAGTACTCAAACACAGTTTCATTTACAGAGGCTACCCTTCCCCTGTTCAATCCCCACAGATGCAAAAGCAGCAGTAACGTTTTCTGGAAGAAGATACTGAATTCAGAAGAATTGAAGGAAAAAAATCGCATAAATCTCACTTGATTTTGCAGGAAAACAAACCAAGAAAGCTGACTTCTCAGAATCTGGCCAATAGTAGATATTTCTTGTCAATACTAATGAGGAGTTAAATTTGAAAACTAACTTTGCAGTTCATTACTGCTTTCTTACAGAAAATAACACACAAAGAGAAATAAAAGAACATACCATTGAAAATCTGATAAATAGTACCTTTGGGTTCCACTCAAATTCATTACCAATGGGTTTCACTCTACAAATTCCCCAGCCTGGGGTGGCAGACACTGAAACTTGGCAGGTGAGTGAAGCAGCTGGTAACTTTGGACTTGACATGTTCTGCCTTCATCTATATAGTTAATTTTGACACTACAGAACATATTTTCCTTCTCTTTTGGGGAAATATCTAGCACCTGAGCCCTTCAGAGTTGGAGAGGAAACAAAGAATTATTACAGTTGTAAAGTTTCTTCACCTACTTGTGTCTAAAAAAGATTAAACTTTCACAGCACAATGTTCAGTGGTGTGTATGTGGAGCCATTCTGGCTTCCCTTCAGTACAGGCAGCATGTGAGAGCTTTTTAAAGAACAATTTGTACAGCAGAGATTTTTTTGCTAGTTTTCATGGTGGATTAACTTTAACTTAGCAGTAAAAGTTCTAAACTACTTTGTATTAAAAAGTGCACATGAATAATTTAAACCAAAACAAATCCACATTTTTACCTGTGAACAACTGTTTTCTGACATAAACCATGAAATGCCAGCTTCTCCACATTTTTAACAGCAATCTTATTACCAGGTTCCTTAAAATACCCATTAATTCCTTCAGCAAGAATTGTATATTGGTTCTTCTGCTGATCTACTCTTCGACCAAAGTAGTTTGTTGCATTTACAACGTGGAGAGGCAGAATCTGAAAGCATAAAATACGTTATAAAGACAACTGATGGTTTCTTAAGCTAATGAGACGTTTTCATGTTGAAGATGACCTACCTCTTTCCAGCCTAAAGAGATGACAAATACTGCTGTACACATGCATTTCAGAAGATGATGACCTCTTATTACTCCAAAGATTAGGAATAATCCTGAATGAATGAATCCTTATGAATGGTAACTGTCCATAGCCCAGTCCAGACTGGACACAAGTTTATAGAGCAAGATCTATTAGGTCTTGGTGGTATTCCACTTAAATGAACACTAGTGAACTACAGTATTACCTGTCAAGCTACTAACCACTAAGGCATTTCACATCATCCAAGCTTAATTTTAAGTGTTCTCCAACCTTACAATGAGATTTAGAAGAACTGACTGGGGAAGCGTGACGCCTTCCCTCTTTTTGCATGGAAAATGCTTGACATAAGCTATCAAGAACACCAATTCACACAATGCTGGGTGCATTTCATCCAAAGGCTCATGCTAGGCACAAGTACTGAGATACAGCTGAGTGTATGAGGCCAGACAGAAACGAAGACCAGAAAGGTAATTTCCACTTACTAAAACCCTAAAACTCTCACAGTGCAACTAGAGATTCTTAAAGAAAGCAATACGATACCGAGTTCTAAACAAAAGAGACAGTGAACACTTATCTAATTGACAACTGATTTGTAAGACATATATCCAGGCTCTGCAGTCAGCAGAAGCAGAACTAGATGAGGAAAGAGGCCACAACTGCTGTCTTGAGTGCACAAAAGGGAAGTACAAGTTTATAACAGGAGTATTATGAAATCTGTCCAGGTTTCAAGCACTCAAACTGTATCTATAGGTTATCAACGAGTTTCAACTACCAGCTGCCAACAAAAGCTTATTTATTAGGCAGAAATGGAGTGACACCAAGGAATCCACCCAGTTTTTATTGTCTATTCTCACAACCTATGATTTTTGGGAATGGGGAACACCCATTGATTGCATGACTTGAGCGCACCTGAATTCTAGCTAAAGACAGGAAAGGAAGAAAGTGTAAGCAGTTCATCCAAAAAGGAAAGCACCAGCAGTTCTCAGATCCAAGTACTAACCTTGAAAGGAAGCACCAGTGTCTACACATCTGCCCTCAGCAATCATTATCCAAGGTGGAGACGAGACAGACTCTACAGTACTGCTGTACAGGAAGACTATCTAGTAAAGTCGGGACTGAAAAGCCAAGTGAAGGGAGTTTTGACATACAAATTGTTACTGAGATGTGAAGAGCCACTATAGCAAAGTCAAACCAGTAACCAGGAAGGTTTCATGACTATTTAACTACTAAAAATGGCAGTCTGAATGTAACAGGATTCTATCAAAACTGTTTTCAAAACCACAATGACACCTTAGTAGGAAGCAACTGCTCCATCTAGAAGAGAGAATTTATATCCCATGTCTATGGACAGTGCAAATAGAGAAAATATTTGGTTCAATTGACAAGGCCAGAATATACTCATTTTTCAGGAAGTCTGCATCAACATGACAGAGAAGGAAAAATCCTCCCTTCAACTCTTGTTAAACAGGCATGATCTTCCACTGCAACGTTTCTTCACTCCAGAGGATTGTGTTTGCTCTACTACAAAAATAATGACATTTACAGGACCTTTAATCTTTGCCTATTTTGGTTTATGTTCTAAATAGATAGAGGAAAGGAATAAACAGAACAAATGCCCTCTTCCCATAGAACATGAGGCTCCAATGCAGGAGAAAATCTAAGGTAAACTCAGAACCACCTACAAAACAATTTTAGGTCAAGCTAAAGATTAAGGGAAAATCTGACACACACTTAAGCAACGGAGAAACTAAAGAAGCTAAAAATCTCCCAAATATCCAAGAGATGTGGGATATGTACTACATTAACATGAAGGTAATATGCTAAGGAGGTATTTAAGATGTGTTCTTGGTACACCAAACCAAGGGAAAAAGCAATAACTGTAACTTACCATCAGATATCCAGGTGTTTGTGTCACTGTATCTGGGATATGCTGGGGCACGTCTATTTGTAAGTTAACTTGATGACGATCCAGACAATTTAGACATTCACCTGAATGAGACCTGTTCAGCCATCCACAGGGTTTTAGCAAGCACATCGCTACTTGATTCTGCAAGAATGGTTTCAGAGATACAGCACATTAGAAAAGGTGATTCAGGTCACTAACCAATCCAAATGGAGTCCTAAAAGGGTGATAAAATTACTCACAAATATTACACATTTGGTTTTCTTTCCTCTGCAATAGGTTTAGCAGCCACTGCCAGGCCAGGCAAAGGTAGGAGAGGCCAGGTTCAGGAGGAGAATGGTTCTGACACTTTGCTGAACCTTCTCTGTTCTCCTGGGGACTGACACTCCAGAGTAGGGGCATGTCCACGTGTCCAGGAATCACTGGAGGACCTTGTGAAAACAGCTTTCACCTAGCAGGGGAGAGAGTGAAGGATGGGGGCAAAAGATAACCATGACATTTCTTACTGGTACCAATTGGAAACCAATTAAAGATCTCCTTTGGGATGGCTGCATTAAAGCTGAAACTTTACCACCCAAGGATTTCTTCCTCGCAAATCTCTCCAGAGTGTGGCCAGTGCTGTCAAACAGACACAGGCACCATGTTAGTCCAGTTTCGGGTTATCATGGAAATCCAGCAGGTTACTGTTTGAAATATGGCAAGATATTTGGAAGGAAAAAGAAAAGCAAGAAGCACCTCTCTATCAACTCCAGCACTCACAGGTCAGACCAGAGTGTTTCTTCCACTGACACCTTCCCTTTCCACACCTTCAGGCAGTTTCCTGCCTGAGGCAAAGCACCTCCTCCCTTCTCCAGTTAACTGGAAGGCATATTTCAAACAGGCATGTGCCAAAGCCACACTGTAATCAATTGTAACAAAGCCCAGCAGCTCAGGCTGCAAAAGGGTACTTGCCATGATTTCCTGGGAGTGCCACTGGGGAGTTGTCTCAGTGAAACACACATTTCTTGGCTTCCCCAAACAGAAGCAGCAGCTACAGAAATGGCAACCACTGCCTAGCCGTGACTCCAGGACCATACAGGAGGTGCAAAGGATGCCAGGCTAAAGATCATTGAAGCAGTCAATTCATCAGTTCTGGCTTTGTTTCCTCTGTCCTGAGCCACCAAGGGAGAGAATGTTTCAAATAGGGCTGCCATGCTGTTTGGCATCACACACCCACAACGCTTAAAAGGCACAAGGAAGGAGCCACATACTCAGAAAAACACCTTCTCTTCCCTTCTGTGCCCAGAATGGCTCTGCTGTGGCTCTTTGGCACTTCAGCAGAGGAAGGCAGGAGGGTACAGAAAAAAGAAACAGAGGTTCCTGCAGTCAGTGAGAACACTGTGAATCCCATGCACCAAGTTAACGTGCTGTGCTGGCTCTGTTGTACCTGCGCCAGACTCAAACAACATGTCTCGGCATAGATGGGATTGACAGAGAAAAACATTCCTGTCAGCTACAGACACGCTTCCATCTCTCTGTAAAGGACTCTGGTCTGGTCAAAGTACCAGAGCATTCTACCATTCTTCTACCATTGCAGCAAGTGGCACACATGCTTTTTTTGTTCATACTCTGGATAACAATCTGAGCCTTTATGGGACATTACTGCATAAATGATGAAAGAAATACTTGCTGGGATCCTTTGTCACAACTGACAGAGGAGTTCTCCAAAACACTGCTGCACGTCTGGAACAAAGGAACCAGAGCAGTCAGTCGAGCACCTTCCTTCCTGCCCCTGATGGCAATGATCCTGACTTTTTCCACAGTACTTTGTGTCCATGAGAGAGCATAGTTGCCTCATGTTTTGACCACAAACACTGTGGTTATGGCCAGCTTATGTCTAACTCTTCATACAGACTCATGGCTAACTCACTACTGCCAGAGAAGCAGTGGCTGGCTTTAGTGCTCTTCCCTGAAACTGCCTTAAGATGAGAGGAAATGTTAGTGCACTTCTGAAAAGACAGAGCTCCAATTTCTGCATGAACCTGTCAAAGTAAGTTCCTCTCCAGTGACCCTCTTATGACACTGTTGAAAAACAGACTCAAATTTATTCCAGTATCAGAGTCCCAGGAGTCTCAATAGAACTCTGAGCTGCAATGGCTGTGCTTGAGAATTCAGTGTGTGCCTTGATGCATGAAAGAAGTGCCAAACCTCCCCAGACAGTGACGCTGTACATCACAGTCTGGGAATGGCTGGGACACACAGAAGCGTGCAAGTGGCAGGTTTCCTTCCAAAATGTCTGGAAAGGACTTGTTCTGATGAGCTGCAAAGCACACACACACCTGATGGCATAAGGCAACCCTCCCCAAAGGGCCTGCACCCAATCCCACTAGTTCTTCTCTTTACTTAGACAACAGAAATTGAAGAAGCTTCATGGTGTTTTCAGCTTCTTTTCACTTCTAGGGTTTGAAAGGCTGTAGGCAACACACCATGGCTGCACACACAAGCCAAGAACTAATAACCCAAATTCAAGGCAAAGCTTTTACAACTAGAAAGCAATTAGGGGAACATGCCTCTCCCTCCACTTCCCTGGTCTCTGTTGGTCAGATGTACTCATTGCTTAAGTACTTCCACCATTGGAAAGAACTCTTATGACTAAACCTCCGTAACCTGAATAATCAGTCACTCGGTGGCTTCCTCTGGAAAATAACTCTCTATTGCACACTGCTGTCACATATAAACAAGCACAGAACCTTGCAGCATGCACCATATAAGCATTTCAACCACAACATCATGCAACCCCCTAGCTGAAAGCAACCCTGCTAGTGAGATGTCTAGTTACTGTCTGCATGCTGTGTCACCTCCTGACATGCACAGCACCACACACCCTTTCCTGCTCTGTGTACAAACAACCCTCAAACCCTGACAGTTTAAAAGGGTAATCCTGTACCAGTTTGAAAGGGCTCTTCTGAAATCTCCTCTGGGGAGCACGTTCCATTGCACAGTCTCATTCCTGTGGGCCCTGAAGCTTCACGAGGTCCCTGAGGCAGCTGTGTGCTCTCGACGTCACCAGCACTGACCCCACCAGACAAAGGCCAGCTGACAGGAGACAAAGATTTGCTGCTCTAGAGAAATATGGATTTCTAAAGGATTTTCTCACCCACCATACCTTTCACACAGTTGCCAGCTTCAGTTTTCCCTCTGATCAGAGGGAACCCTTTGATTTCAGATTTTCATTCCACACTGGCCTCAATGGCAAAGACTCAGATTTCTGGCTGAACACTTCAGCCATTTCCTTTACATTTGAAGGCTTAGACCCTTCCTTGGGAGACTTTGGATACTTGGGCACCGAGGCTTTCAGACACGTTTCAGATGGGGATCCCCACTTGTCTGCCTCTGATCTCCATTCAGGACAACAAACTTACCAGGAATGCTACAGAGCCAATTGATTCATTGGATTCACACAGATGATTCCCTGGCCTAAAGATCAGAAACAGGAACTGAGTCAGTACTAAAGGTTTACTCACCACCCTGCCAAAGCTCTGCTGTGCATTTGTGCAGCCTGAAGAGATCACTCCAAAAGTTCAGGACTCACCACGCTTCTCCTGCAATCCTGCCAAATGCATGTGTTAGCTAGGTCCTTCAATGCATGTGTTAGCTCAGGTCCTTCAATGCATGTGTTAGCTCAGGTCCTTCATGTGCCTGTTCCAATATACAAGTTACCCTGTCAACAAATTAAATCCAAGTTGTTGTTCTGCTGAGGGCCACAAATTCTGCACCAATCTGCAGCATCACTTCCCTATGGCAGGATCAAACTGGCCAGTCCACACTTATACAGAACAAGCCCATTGTTGCTTCTCTCGTCTAGATTTTGAGAGCAGCATTCCCAAAGGCAGTAGCAAACAGCGCCACCTCCACGGGACACTGCGGGATGAAAAGGCTTCTGAAAAGTTCCCTTGGCTGCCAGGGTTTTGCTTGTACAGTACTAACTTTATTTTGCACTCTATTTACAGAGCTGGAACAGACAAACCACAAC
Organism: Colius striatus; assembly: GCF_028858725.1. Lineage (NCBI taxonomy): Eukaryota > Metazoa > Chordata > Aves > Coliiformes > Coliidae > Colius > Colius striatus. The sequence goes on from NC_084771.1 coordinate 478,167, forward strand.
AGGGACGGGCAGCAATGGGCAATTGCTCTTCTCTCTCTCGCAGAGAGCAACCGACGCATCTGGGAAACTATGGACAGACTGTGCAACTACGACAGACTGCACAACTATGGACAGACAGACTGCACAGCTATGGAAACACAGACTGCACAACTATGGACAGACAGGCTGCACAACTACGGACAGACAGGCTGCACAACTACGGACAGACAAACTGCACAACTACGGACAGACAGACTGCACAACTATGGAAAGACAGACTGCACAACTATGGACAGACAGGCTGCACAACTATGGACAGACAGACTGCACAACTACGGACAGACAGGCTGCACAACTACGGACAGACAGACTGCACAACTACGGACAGACAGGCTGCACAACTATGGACAGACAGACTGCACAACTATGGACAGACAGGCTGCACAACTATGGAAAGACAGACTGCACAACTACAGACAGACAGACTGCACAACTATGGACAGACTGGCTGCACAACTACGGACAGACAGGCTGCACAACTGTGGACAGACAGGATGCACAACTATGGAAAGACAGACTACACAACTACGCACAGACAGGCTGCACAACTACGGACAGACAGAAAGCACAACTATGGACAGACAGACTGCACAACTATGGACAGACAGACTGCACAACTATGGACAGACAGGCTGCACAACTACGGACAGACAGGCTGCACAACTATGGACAGACAGACTGCACAACTACGCACAGACAGGCTGCACAACTACGGACAGACAGACTGCACAACTATGGACAGACAGGCTGCACAACTACGGACAGACAGGCTGCACAACTATGGACAGACAGGCTGCACAACTACGCACAGACAGGCTGCACAACTATGGACAGACAGGCTGCACAACTATGGAAAGACAGACTGCGCAACTACAGACAGACAGACTGCACAACTATGGACAGACAGGCTGCACAACTATGGACAGACAGGCTGCACAACTATGGAAAGACAGACTGCGCAACTACAGACAGACAGACTGCACAACTATGGACAGACTGGCTGCACAACTACGGACAGACTGGCTGCACAACTATGGACAGACAGGCTGCACAACTACGGAAAGACAGACTGCACAACTACGGACAGACAGGCTGCACAACTACAGACAGACAGACTGCACAACTACGGACAGACTGGCTGCACAACTACGGACAGACAGACTGCACAACTATGGACAGACAGGCTGCACAATTATGGACAGACAGATTGCACCACTATGGAAAGACAGACTGCACAACTACGGACAGACTGGCTGCACAACTATGGACAGACAGACTGCACAACTACGGACAGACAGGCTGCACAACTATGGAAAGACAGGCTGCACAACTACGCACAGACAGGCTGCACAACTGTGGAAAGACAGGCTGCACAACTACAGACAGACAGACTGCACAACAATGGACAGACAGACTGCACAACTATGGAAAGACAGACTGCACAACTACGGACAGACAGGCTGCACAACTATGGACAGACAGGCTGCACAACTACGCACAGACAGGCTGCACAACTGTGGAAAGACAGGCTGCACAACTACAGACAGACAGACTGCACAACAATGGACAGACAGACTGCACAACTATGGAAAGACAGACTGCACAACTATGGACAGACAGACTGCACAACTACGGACAGACAGGCTGCACAACTATGGAAAGACAGGCTGCACAACTACAGACAGACAGGCTGCACAACAATGGACAGACAGACTGCACAACTATGGAAAGACAGACTGCACAACTATGGAAAGACAGACTGCACAACTATGGACAGACAGACTGCACAACTACGGACAGACAGGCTGCACAACTATGGAAAGACAGACTGCACAACTACGGACAGACAGGCTGCACAACTATGGACAGACAGACTGCACAAATACGGACAGACAGACTGCACAACTATGGAAAGACAGACTGCACAATTATGGACAGACTGGCTGCACAACTATGGACAGACAGGCTGCACAATTATGGACAGACAGGCTGCACAACTACAGACAGACAGACTGAACAACTATGGACAGACAGACTGCACAACTATGGAAAGACAGACTGAACAACTATGGACAGACAGGCTGCACAATTATGGACAGACAGGCTGCACAACTATGGACAGACAGGCTGCACAACTACGCACAGACAGGCTGCACAACTACGGACAGACAGACTGCACAACTATGGACAGACAGACTGCACAAATACGGACAGACAGACTGCACAACTATGGAAAGACAGACTGCACAATTATGGACAGACTGGCTGCACAACTATGGACAGACAGGCTGCACAATTATGGACAGACAGACTGCACAACTATGGACAGACAGGCTGCACAACTACGCACGGACAGGCTGCACAACTACGGACAGACAGACTGCACAACTATGGACAGACAGGCTACACAACTATGGACAGACAGACTGCACAACTACGCACAGACAGACTGCACAACTATGGACAGACAGGCTACACAACTATGGACAGACAGACTGCACAACTACAGACAGACAGGCTGCACAACTATGGACAGACAGGCTACACAACTATGGACAGACAGACTGCACAACTACGCACAGACAGGCTGCACAACTATGGACAGACAGACTGCACAACTACGGACAGACTGGCTGCACAACTACGGACAGACAGGCTGCACAACTATGGACAGACAGACTGCACAACTACGCACAGACAGGCTGCACAACTATGGACAGACAGGCTGCACAACTATGGACAGACAGACTGCACAACTACGCACAGACAGGCTGCACAACTATGGACAGACAGACTGCACAACTACGGACAGACAGGCTGCACAACTATGGACAGACAGACTGCACAACTATGGACAGACAGGCTGCACAATTATGGACAGACAGACTGCACAACTACGGACAGACAGACTGCACAACTATGGACAGACAGGCTGCACAACTATGGAAAGACAGACTGCACAACTACGGACAGACAGACTGCACAACTATGGACAGACAGGCTGCACAACTACGGACAGACAGACTGCACAACTATGGACAGACAGACTGCACAGCTATGGAAACACAGACTGCACAACTATGGACAGACTGCACAACTACGCACAGACAGGCTGCACAACTACGGACAGACAGACTGCACAACTACGGACAGACAGACTGCACAGCTATGGACAGACAGACTGCACAACTACGGACAGACAGACTGCACAACTACGGACAGACAGACTGCACAGCTATGGAAACACAGACTGCACAACTATGGACAGACAGACTGCACAACTACGCACAGACAGGCTGCACAACTATGGACAGACAGACTGCACAAATACGGACAGAAAAACATGCCAGTGGCGCAGGGGCACGCAGAGGGCAGGTGTCAGCGACTCAGCCATTTGTACCTCCTGCCAATCAGCCTCAGCACTCTGTCCACTACACGTGGGGAGCCTGGAAGACAAAATCCCACAGAGAGAAAGTCAGCAGCACGGGCAGGCTGAGGACACCTCCACCCCTGCCACGGGAAGCAATTCAGCCACCAGAAGCCTCCTGTGCTCCATCAACCAGTTCAGTTGGAACAGATTGGCCACAGATCCGAAGATCAAACCACTGGGAGCAACTCACATCCCCAGGTCCCAGTTCCAACAGCTTTGGCCTCCAGCATGAACCCAACCCTCCGGAAGGTACTTTGCAGCCACAATTGATCCAACGTCCTTCCCAGTCCAGACTGCCTGTGCTGACACACTTCCCACAGCTGCTCCTGCAAGCCCAAAGGGACCCTCCTGCAAAAGGTAAACTCCAGCAGCCAAAGCTGTTCACATGCATTCTCAGCCCGAGGGCAGAGGCTTCACATGCCCAGGCCCAGGCGACCTGTCACATCCCTCTGCTGGAACAGCGCTGAGCAGAACACTTTGGTAACGGCACTGGCCTCAAAAAGCAACTGAATCCATTCCAGTCCCTTGCCTGACTAATGAAGGCCCCCAAGCTGCATCCTAGGCCTAGACCCAAGCTGCATGCCTCTTACCTTTGATGTAACAGACTTTGGTGCCACGGAGATCAGGGAGCGTTGAGATGGAAACTTTGGGCCCAGACTCTGTCCTCAAGGCTTTAGTAAAATTTCCTTCTTTGCCAATCAAGCATCTCACCAAAGCCTTGATGAAAGGGACAAGAAAGCCAGAGTCAGGGAGAGAAATGTTCATCAAACAACACTGTTCTCTGGGGCTCCTTTTTCTAAATGCTGACACCCTTGTTGGTTGGTTGGTTGGTTTGTCCCTGGGATGGCACTGAGATGGTGTCAGACTGGAAGAAGCAGAAGATGGCTCGGTAGGGCAGGGCAGGAGGCGCAACCAGGACAGGGGCTGCTTACCTTCGGCATCTCTGTTTCCCTGACAACGACCTTGGACTGTGTGGATTTTCTTCTTAGGTGAGAGTTCAGGTGAGTCCCTGACTTCCACTCGAGACACTCGGTGTCCACCGAGTCCACGTCAGGCACCGTTAAATCTGCAAGGCAGGCACCCGTGTCAGCATTCAGACAGCCCACACAATGCAGTCCCCAGACACCAGGCCAGGAGAAGAGATCCTTGTGTCGAGAGCTGACAGGGAGCACTTGCTACGCATCGCGTTGGGATGTTCCCGGATCGGGTCGCCCAGGATGTCAGAAAGGGTCAAGTCCCACCACACAGAGCCCACCGAAAGCTCCCTTTGCTCCCTGGGGAAAAAGCAGCCCAGCTCTGGGAATGCAAGAGCAGGAGGCCCGAGTTCAGCAGGCGTCCTTCACACACAGTGAGCCCTCGCCCAGCAGCAGAGACCAGACACTGCAACAAGTGCGAGCTGCCGGCTGAGCGAGAGCTCCGCCGATTCCCTGCCCCATCCAGCAGCACCTCAGCAACCTGCCTTACAGCCTCCTCCAAGCAGCAGCCCAGCAGCCCAGAGCAGCCCCCGGCGCCGACCAAAAGCCGCCCCGACGGAAGCGGCGGCCGTTCGTGTCGGTGCCCCAGCCCGGCCAGGTGCCGAGCGGCCCGGCACGGCCCCTACCTGCGGCGGCATCCGCGTCGCTGCCCGCCGCCGGCGGCCCCCGCTCAGGGGCAGCAGCGCCGGCCGCCTCCGGAGGGGCATCGGCCGGGGCGGCCGCAGCCGCGCAGAGCGCGGCGGGCACGTCCCGCGGGGCCCCCGGCAGCGCTTCCTCGCTGCGCACGCGGCGCTGCGCCCCACGGCGTCTGGCGCGGCCGGGAGCGGCCCCGCTCACAGCCCGGGGCTCTGCCCGCGGCGGCGGCGGCAGCGCGGCGGCGCTCTGGGCCCCGCTCGGCTCCGGCGGGGTCCCGCAACCGCTGCCGGCGGCGGCCGCTGCTCTGGGCGCCGCTCCGGGTGCTGCTCCGGCCGCCGCTCCGGGTGCCGCTCCGGCCGCTGCTCCGGGCGCTGCTCCGGGCGCCGCTCTGGGCGCCGCTCCGGGCACTGCTCCGGCCGCTGCTCCGGGCGCCGCTCCGGGCGCCGCTCTGGGCGCCGCTCTGGGCGCTGCTCCGGCCGCTGCTCCGGCCGCTGCTCCGGGCGCCGCTCTGGGCGCCGCTCTGGGCGCTGATCCGGGCGCTGCTCTGGCCGCTGCTCCGGGCGCCGCTCCGGCCGCTGCTCCGGCCGCTGCTCCGGGCGCCGCTCCGGGCGCCGCTCTGGGCGCTGATCCGGGCGCTGCTCTGGCCGCTGCTCCGGGTGCTGCTCCGGCCGCTGCTCTGGCCGCTGCTCCGGGCGCCGCTCTGGGCGCTGCTCTGGCCGCTGCTCCGGCCGCCGCTCCGGCCGCTGCTCTGGCCGCTGCTCCGGGTGCTGCTCCGGCCGCTGCTCCGGCCGCTGCTCCGGGCGCCGCTCTGGGCGCTGATCCGGGTGCTGCTCCGGGCGCTGCTCCGGGTGCTGCTCCGGCCGCTGCTCCGGCCGCTGCTCCGGGCGCCGCTCTGGGCGCTGATCCGGGCGCTGCTCTGGCCGCTGCTCCGGGTGCTGCTCCGGCCGCTGCTCTGGCCGCTGCTCCGGGCGCCGCTCTGGGCGCTGATCCGGGCGCTGCTCTGGGCCGGCGCCTCAGCGGCAGCCCTGGCTGGGGCTCTGGGCGCGCGGTGAGCACAACGGACAAACCGGCAGGGCCGCGGGCTTCTGCTCTGGGCCGCGGTTCCTTCTCCGGCCCTGCTTTCTGCCGTGCTTCCTCAGCGGCTGTTGCTGGTTCGGCACCGTCCCTGGCCTGCGATTTTCGGGAACAGAGCCACCACCAGCCCAGCAGTGCCAGCGCTCCAGGCACGGCGTATGCCATCACCTTGCCGAAGCGCAGCGACATTGTGCACAGCTAGCAGGAGAAACAGGAGAAACAGAAAGCGTGTTCCAAGAGTCACGGGTAAAGGAACGGGAAGGCAAAAGCGTCAGAAATGCCTTGAGGTATTTCTAGGAGCAGTTTTGCAGCTGCTCCTGAATCTCACAGCTCTGCCCCACCACCTCTAGCCTCCACGCCCTCCTATTTGGGCCCAAACCCTCCTTTGTAGCTGCCGGTCCCTCCTCTCTGCAGCTGGGAGCCCAGAACTCGACACAGGATGCCAGATGAGGCCTCCCCAGGTCAGAATAGAGAGGGAGTAGAACCTCCCTGGCCCTGCTGCCCACACCCTTGGTGCATCCCAGGCTGCCATTGGCTTCTTGCCCACGAGGACACTTTGCTGGCTCATGTTCAGTTTATTACCACCCAGCACTTCCAGGTCTGTCTCCTGGAGCTGCTCTCCAGCAGGTCACCCCCAGCCTGTCCTGGTGCAGGGGGTTGTTCCTTCCCAGATGCAGGACTCTGCACTTGTCCTTGTTGAACCTCAGGAGGTTCCTCTCTGCCCAACTCTCCATCTGGTCGAGATCCTGCTGAATGGTAGCACAGCCTCTGGGGAATCAGCCAGAGGAAGTGGTGCTTGAAGATCAACCAGCTCTCTCGGGCACTTCTACCATCCAGGATCCTATCCCATGAGATCCCTCCAAGCAGGTCCCAGAACCCATCCCTGTGGAACTCCTCTGGCCACAGGCCTCCAACCTGACTCTGTGCCATTGATCAGCATCCTCTGGGCTCTGTCATTCAGCCAGCTCTCCATCCACCTCACTGTCCACTCATCCAAGCTCATCCACTCATCCAAGCATCAGGGGACTCCAGTCCCCTGATCATCTGGGTGGCCCTGCACTGGCCTCTCTCCAGCAGTTCCCTGTCCCTCTGCAGCTGGGGAGCCCAGACTGGACACAGGACTCCAGATGAGGCCTCAGCAGATGTGACAGAGCAGAGGGGGAGCAGAAGCTTCCTGGCCCTGCTGCCCACACTCTGCTGGATGCCCCCAGGCTGCCATTGGCTTCTTGCCCACGAGGCCACGTTGCTGCTCATGGGCAGTTTATCACCCAGCACTCCCAGGTCTGTCTCCTGGAGCTGCTCTCCAGCAGGTCACCCCCAGCCTGGCCTGGTGCAGGGGGTTGTTCCTCCATGGCTGCAGGACTCTGCCCTTGGCATTGGCTCTGTCATTCAGCCAGCTCTCCATCCACCTCACTGTCCACTCATGCAAGCCTCACTGCCTGAGCTTTCTGATGAGGATGTTGTGGGAGACAGTGTCCAAAGCCTTGCTGAACTCAAGGTAGATGCTGCTCCCCTTTAACTAACCAGCCGATTATATCCTCATAGAAGGCATCAGGTTGGTCAAACGGGATTTCCCCTTGGTGATCCATGTTGATGCCCCCTGGCAATCATTTGTTCCTTCATATGTTTAGTGGTGACAGTCAGGATGAGTTGTTCCATCACCTTTCCAGGGATAGAGGTGAGGCTGACCAGCCTGTAATGCTTAAAGATCAACCAGCTCTCTCAGGCACTTCTACCATCCAGGATCCTATTCCATGAGATCCCTCCAAGCAGGTCTTTGAAGAGAACAAAGTGGGCTCACCTGAAGTCCAGGGTCACAGTCCTTGTTGGTCCCTCGATCACCTGTGACAGGAAGTCATCACAAACAAACTGCAGGAACCTCCTGGACTGTGTGTGCTTGGCTGAGTGGCTTTCCCAGCTAATATCAGGGAGGGTGAAGTCCCCCATGAGGGCCAGGGACTGTGATCGTGAGGCAGCTCTCAGCTGTTCGTAGAAGGCCTCATCCACTTCCCTCTCCTGATCAGGTGGCCTGTAGCAAAATATCAGCTGCCTTGCCCTGACCATTAATTTTCAGCCATATCGCACCCAATTCTCACCCAAACGCCTCAAGGGAATTAGGCTGTGTTCCTCTGAAAAGGGGTCACAGCCAACAGTCCATCTGAAGGGCCTCTGCAAGCAGAGGGCAAGGAGCAGCAGCAGCTGGAAGCCGCTGTGCAGCTAAAGAGCAGCAACTTAATCACTGTCACGACTGGAGAGCACACACTACTGTACCTGTGGCCTGAACACAGGCTGGGGGTAGCTGACTGGCAGCCATTTCTAGCTGAGGCAATTTGCAGCCCAGGGCAGCTTCCTTCTGATCTCTCTGTGTTCCTCCTCTCTCTGGCAGACTAATCCTGCCTCCTCCCCATGCAGCCCCCCCAGGCCTCAGGCTGGTGCTGCTTGGCAGAGTGAGGGAGCTGTGAGGCTCTGGGCTGAGGGCTGAGCCTGCGCTGGCCATGCTGGCCAGGCCTGGAGCAGAGACTCCCCTGGAGACCAGGGCAGAGAGAAGGGTGAAACAGCTATTTCCCTGCAGCCCGTGCACAGCAACGTGTTGGAGCAGCTCTCCCCACTGCAGCCTGTGGAGAGCCCATGTTGGAGCACGTTCTCCTGAAGGTGGCTGTGGCCTGTGAGGCGAATCCAGGCAGGAGCAGGTTTCTCCTGAAGGCCTGCAGGCCGTGGAGAGGGCTGGTGCTGGAGCAGAAGGGGGAGGAGAAGCGCAGCAGATGGGTGACTCCTAAATCTAGTCCTCGGTCTCTAACAGGGGACGCTGTGACCCTGAGCACAGGCAGGGAGAGCAACTTTCAGGATGCTCTTCCTCAAGCCTGTTCTCAACACCAGCTTTGGAGGGAGGGCTCAGAGCTCAGGCTCTCTCCTGGGCAGATGCCATTTCAAGAGACAGAGGCTGTGAGCGAGCCAGCTCTGAGGAAGCCTTGGACACACTTCTCACTGGGCTCCAGCTGGGACAGAGCAGGTTCAGGCCTGAGCTGCAGGGAGAGGAATCCAAACGTCTCTAGAGGAACATTGTAAGCACAGACAGAGCAACAGCAGGAATGGTCAATGTCCTGATAAAGACAGTTTAATAAAGAAAAGCAAAGGCTGTGTGTGGCAGCAAAGGGAAACAACGAGATTTCCTTCTGTCCTTCCCCTCAGCTCCTGCTGCCCAGCCGCTCTCTGGGAAGAGGGGCCTCAGATGCCCTGCAGGTGCTTTGGGAGACAAATGACTCCCAAACGCCGTCCCGCAGGCAGCAGCAGAGGCCAGGAATGGAGCAGCTCAGCACACTCAGAGGCCATGGGAAGGACACCTTGTAACTGGGCTGGTTGTTCCAGCTTTAAAGCAAACAGGTTTTCAGGTGGCCACGTTCAAGGCTCAGAAGGGCCAGAAGCGCTGCCACCACCGTCTCTGTCCTGCGGGTAACTTCTCCCAGAGAGACGTCAGGATGTAGATGGTCTGAGTTGCCAGGTGGGCCACTGAGGGTTCCTCGTCTCTTGTCAGGGGCTGGAGGGCTGCCAGAGAAAGAAGCAGAGCAGCCATGAACCCCCCCTGCCTGCAGAGACCCCCAGCAGTGCCCTCCAGGCCGTGCCCACTCACCCACCTCTTTCCCTTGCCAGGAGGAGCGGGTGAGACAAAGGGACCTGCTGGAAGCCGCTGCCCAGCAATGCCCCCGTGCCCCTGGCATCCCTCTGCCCCCCCAGTGTTTCCCTGGAGCAGGGCCACACTCTGTGCCCTTCCTCACCAGCCCCAGACCACAACACTGGCCCTACTCACCGTTGCAGGCGTCCTGCAGCTTCTGGCGTCTCAGGGGCTTTGGGTGCTGCGCGGCAAGACCTGGGGACAGAGCGGCTGTCAGAGCTGCCACGGGCCCTGCACCCTCCTGCCCCTCAGCAGGGACGGCCCCAGGGAAGGGAGGGGAGTAGCTGGGGCTGTGGGACTGACAGGCTGCCTCCAAGCCAGGCGTGTGGGCAGGGGGAAGGCAGGAAGGCACAGGGCCAGGCTGCCAGGAGAGAGGCCCCAGGGGCTGTGGCTCACCCAGGAACCTGATGGCCTCAGCTCGCACGGATGGTTGAGTGTCCTGTAGGTATGGCACGCTCCAGAGCAGGTACTTCTGTGCCCTGGTGCTGTCCTGCTGCAGCTGGAGAGAGCACAAGGACATGGGCTGCTACAGACCCTCCCCAGCCATCTGCACCAATCCTTCCTATCAGCACCCCCCTGCCCCCCGGCTATTCCCGTCCCCCAGCCAGGAGCCCTGTGGGGCTGAGGTGAGAGACAAAGGCAGAGGGGGCCTGGGAGTGCTGAGCCACCTCTGTCCCTTTGCCAGGGCCCACGTGGGTCTCCTTCAGCACCCTGGGCTGGGGCGGGGAGAGAGAAGAGCCCTTGGCAGGTCGGTGCTGGAAGGAGGGCGCAGCTGTGGGCTGTGGGTCCATGGGGCAGCCCTCCTGCAGCCCCCCGGGGCCGTGGGGGTTGTCCTCACCAAGCACTCTGCAATCTCGTCTGTCCGACTTGTCACAGCCACGTAGCTCAGCTTCCTCCACCCCAGGATGTCTGAGCAGGCCAGGAAGGTGACCATGGAGGCCTGCAGAAAAGCAGAGGCTGGAGATGGCACCAGAGCCCAGGGAAAGGGGGACTGGGCACCCTCGTCCTCCTTCCTGGGCAGGAAGGTAGTCAGGGGCCCGCTGCAGGGCATGAGGGAAGCTCTGTCCTGTCCCTGCTGCCTCAGGTAGTGGGACCTCAAGGTGACACACATTCCAAGGGGCTGACCGCCCCCAGCCTGAGCCCCCGTGCTGTCAGCAGACCCTTCCCCACACCACTGGGATGCTGTGACGTCTGTACCTTGGCCACGGCCATGTCCTGGTCACTCATGCGGAAGAGCAGTGGGATCAGGCTCTTCCGCACGTTCTTCTTTAGCTGATACTCGCTCTTCTTCTCCACCATGTGCAGCACGTCTCTGAAGAGCCTGATGGAGTCCTCTCGCAAGTGCCTACACTCCTGGGAGGGAGGAGGACAGGAGGACTTCAGCAACAGCCGCTCCCTTGCCCAGGCCAGCAGGGTCACTGGCGTGGCCGATGGGAAGGGAGAAGCTCCGGGATCAGCTCCTCAAATGTGGGCCACATGTGCAGCCGCGGCTGAACAGCCCCAGGCCCGTGAAGGGCCAGCCAGGAGGAGCGAGGAGGGGAGCAGAGTCGTCCTCCCGCAGTGGCCATCAGTGGGGCTCAGGCTCCACAGCTCCTTACATCGTCAAAGCAGCGCAGGAGCTCCTCAGAGAGCCGCAGAGCGATGGGGCTGGCCTCGTGCATCTCCATGGCCCCCAACACATTCCTGAAGACAGCCAGGGCCTTCAGCCTGACGTCAGCGCTGGCATGCGGCATCATCTCCATCATGTCTGGCAGCAGCACCTGCATGCTTCTGGCCTGGATGAAACACACGGGCTGGTGTGTGTGAGGCACCGAGAGACCCCCCCCGAGCCGCAGTCACTTGACTACGCGCCGCTCACCATCCCGGGGTCCTGCGACAGGGTGACGAGGCCTCTGAGCACCAGCGAGAGCACCGGCGTGCTGGGCCGCCTCAGGAACCTCCAGGCTCTGTACATCTCCTCCAAGCCCTTTGCAGTCCTGCTCCCCTGGGACAGCAGCTGCAGGAGAGACGGCGGTGAGGGAGCAGCAGAGCCTCTGGCTCCCGGCCCTTCCCTCCCCAGCCCCGGCCCTTCCCCAGTCCCGGGGCTCCAGCCCGCAGAGGAGGCTGCAGGCACGGGGGCACCGACCCCTCGCTCACCGCCAAGGGATAGATGCAGGTGTACTCCAGGTCAGAGCCCAACGGCCCGCGCGGCCGCCGCTCCCGCAGCGCGCGCATCATCTCCCTCAGGGCAGCGTGCAAAGGGCCGGGCGCCGAGAAGATCACCTCCAGCATGGCCAGGACAGCGCTGCAGAGACAGAGCCTCTGTCAGCGGGGCTGCCGCAGCCACCGTGCCGTGCCCACCCGGCCTCGGCGCCGCCGGCCCGTGCTGCGGCCCTGCCCCGACACCTCCTGCGCTTGGGGTGCCCGGGGGCCCTGCTCAGGCAGGCGGGACGGGGCTGAGGGGCTGCTCCCCAAGGGCTGGGAAGGAGCGGGGTGCTGGGGCTCTGCCTCGGCCGGCTCTGGCCGACCCACTGGGGCTGGGACGTGGGGTGGGAGGGAGGGACCGAACACCCCGCTCCTCAGGAATGTCCTGCAGCTTGCCACGGCTCTGGCAGCCACCCAGCCCCTCTCTCTCCCCAGGGGGAACAAGCCCTCATGGCTCTCGGGGTCAGTACCTGTCACACGCTGGAGAGATGCTCAGCAAGTTCCTGCCCACCTCCACGGGTCTCCTGTCGCTCAGCAGGAGAAGGAGCGAGTTCAGTATGTGCCGGGATATGTCTGTGTGCACACCCTCCATGGCTTCGTGGATGCACCTCATGATGGATGGCACCTGAAGAGAACACGTGGGAGGATGGTGGTGCCCACCGTCTGCCTCTCAAACCTCTGCCCTTCCCGTCCCTCTCTGCTGCCTTGAAATGGCCTCAGGTGCCCGAGATAGCTGGGTCAGGGAGGGAAGAGGAGCAAGGCCTGGCAGGGCTCACGGGCAGGGCAATCCAGCCCCAGGGCACTTACATCCCACAGCCAGGAGTCCGGGTCACTCATGGCCATGTCCAGGATTTCCTTGCCCTTTTGCCTCACCCAGGCTTTGGATGCTGTTAAGGCTTCTATGGCCATGAGGACGGTGTCTGTCCTATAAAAAGGCTGCAGGTTGTTCACAAGGTCCTGTGGGAGAGAGGGAGGAAGGAGGGAAGAGAGTGAGTTAGGAGCCATCCTGGCCAGCACCCCCATGGTGCTGCTCAGCTGAGCAGCACGAGCAGCTCTGACAAGAGGTGCTGAGCAGTGCTGGCAGCAGCACCCAGGAAAGCTGACAGCAGGGGCTGCAGCCTCTGCAGGATGGAGGATCCCCAGGGGGAGGGAGCAGGAAAGCTGGGATCACGGGCAGCGTGTGTTTGCCAGGCAGAGAAGCAGGGCTGGCTGGTGGCCAGGAGGTCTGCAGCTCTGCCTGGGACACTACAGTGCCACCCTCAGACAGTCCCTGCTCGGGGACAGCAGCCGCCCTCTCCCCAGGGACGGTGAGGCCCTGCTAGGCCCGGCGACTCTGGGCCCCTCTGCTCACAGCAGCATCCTGACAGTGCCACGGACAGGAGACCCAGCGAGACCAAAGCTCAGTACCTCAGTCACAAAGCTGATGCTGCTGCTGCTGCTGGAAGAAGGAGAGGCGGCACTCACAGAATCCTCTTCTGTCTGGAGCGCTTCATCCTCTGGATGCTCCTCTGGCAGCGTCTCGCCTACATGGCGTGTAGACAAGGGTCAGTGGGATTCATCAGCCTTGCCAACCACCTCCCCAAAGGGTGGAAAGAGCTGGACATTCGTCGTAGCTGAGCAGGGGGAGGCTGTGCTGCGGCCAGCTGCCAGCCCCGAGCAGCCCTGGCATTGCAGCCCCGCCGTGCCCCGTGCCCACGGGACGGCTGCTGCCAGCGAGCCACAGAAACGGGCTCCCGGCACAGAGCCGGCCGCGCTCGCTGGCCCCGGCCTGCCCAGCCCTCGGAGCCCCTCACTCACCCGTCTGCAGCACCTGCACCTCCGACACCTCGTAGGGCTTCGGCAGAGACCTGCTCTCCTGAGGAGCCCTGTCCTCCTCCCAGGCAGTCCTGGGGCGGCTGGAGGGTCTCTCCTCAATCCTTTGAGAAGACACATCCTCCTTCCTGGCAGTCCTGGGGCGGCTGGGGGGTCTCTGCTCCATGCTGTGAGGAGCCCGTTCCTCCTCCCTGGCTGTCCTGGGGCGGCTGGGGGGTCTCTGCTCCATGCTGTGAGGAGCCCCATCCTCCTCCCTGGCTGTCCTGGGGCGGCTGGGGTGTCTCTGCTCCATGCTGTGAGGAGTCCCATCCTCCTCCCTGGTTGTCCTGGGGCGGCTGGGGGGTCTCTCCTCAGTCCTTTGAGAAGCCCCATCCTCCTCCGAGGCCGTTCTGTGCCAGCCGAGGGCTATTTCCTCAATGCTGTCAAGAGACCACTCATCCTCCGAGGCTGTCCTGGGGTGCCTGGGGTGTCTCTCCTCCATGCTGTGAGAAGCCCCATCCTCCTCCCTGGCTGTCCTGGGGCGGCTGGGGGGTCTCTCCTCAGTCCTTTGAGAAGCCGCATCCTCCTCCAAGGCCGTTCTGTGCCGGCCAAGGGCTATTTCCTCAATGCTGTCAAGAGACCACTCATCCTCCGAGGCTGTCCTGGGGTGCCTGGGGTGTCTCTCCTCCATGCTGTGAGGAGCCCCATCCTCCTCCCTGGCTGTCCTGGGGTGGCTGGGGGGTCTCTCCTCAATCCTTTGAGAAGCCCCATCCTCCTCCCTGGCTCTCCTGGGGCGGCTGGGGGGTCTCTCCTCAGTCCTTTGAGAAGCCGCATCCTCCTCCCAGGCCGTTCTGTGCCGGCCGAGGGCTATTTCCTCAATGCTGTCGAGAGACCACTCATCCTCCGAGGCTGTCCTGGGGTGCCTGGGGTGTCTCTCCTCCATGCTGTGAGGAGCCCGTTCCTCCTCCCTGGCTGTCCTGGGGCGGCTGGGGGGTCTCTGCTCCATGCTGTGAGGAGCCCCATCCTCCTCTCTGGCTGTCCTGGGGCGGCTGGGGGGTCTCTGCTCCATGCTGTGAGGAGACCCATCCTCCTCCCTGGTTGTCCTGGGGCGGCTGGGGGGTCTCTCCTCAGTCCTTTGAGAAGCCCCATCCTCCTCCGAGGCCGTTCTGTGCCAGCCGAGGGCTATTTCCTCAATGCTGTCAAGAGACCACTCATCCTCCGAGGCTGTCCTGGGGTGCCTGGGGTGTCTCTCCTCCATGCTGTGAGAAGCCCCATCCTCCTCCCTGGCTGTCCTGGGGCGGCTGGGGGGTCTCTCCTCAGTCCTTTGAGAAGCCGCATCCTCCTCCAAGGCCGTTCTGTGCCGGCCGAGGGCTATTTCCTCAATGCTGTCAAGAGACCACTCATCCTCCGAGGCTGTCCTGGGGTGCCTGGGGTGTCTCTCCTCCATGCTGTGAGGAGCCCCATCCTCCTCCCTGGCTGTCCTGGGGTGGCTGGGGGGTCTCTCCTCAATCCTTTGAGAAGCCCCATCCTCCTCCCTGGCTCTCCTGGGGCGGCTGGGGGGTCTCTCCTCAGTCCTTTGAGAAGCCGCATCCTCCTCCAAGGCCGTTCTGTGCCGGCCGAGGGCTATTTCCTCAATGCTGTCGAGAGACCACTCATCCTCCGAGGCTGTCCTGGGGTGCCTGGGGTGTCTCTCCTCCATGCTGTGAGGAGCCCCATCCTCCTCCCTGGCTGTCCTGGGGTGGCTGGGGGGTCTCTCCTCAATCCTTTGAGAAGCCCCATCCTCCTCCCTGGCTCTCCTGGGGCGGCTGGGGGGTCTCTCCTCAGTCCTTTGAGAAGCCGCATCCTCCTCCAAGGCCGTTCTGTGCCGGCCGAGGGCTATTTCCTCAATGCTGTCGAGAGACCACTCATCCTCCGAGGCTGTCCTGGGGTGCCTGGGGTGTCTCTCCTCCATGCTGTGAGGAGCCCGTTCCTCCTCCCTGGCTGTCCTGGGGTGGCTGGGAGGTCTCTCCTCAATCCTTTGAGAAGCCCCGTCCTCCTCCCTGGCTGTCCTGGGGCGGCTGGGGGGTCTCTCCTGAGTCCTTTGAGAAGCCGCATCCTCCTCCGAGGCCGTTCTGTGTCGGCCAAGGGCTATTTCCTCAATGCTGTCAAGAGACCACTCATCCTCCGAGGCTGTCCTGGGGTGCCTGGGGTGTCTCTCCTCCATGCTGTGAGGAGCCCCATCCTCTTCCCTGGCTGTCCTGGGGTGGCTGGGGGGTCTCTCCTCAATCCTTTGAGAAGCCGCATCCTCCTCCCAGGCCGTTCTGTGTCGGCCAAGGGCTATTTCCTCAACACTGTCGAGAGACCACTCATCCTCCGAGGCTGTCCTGGGGTGCCTGGGGTGTCTCTCCTCCATGCTGTGAGGAGCCCGTTCCTCCTCCCTGGCTGTCCTGGGGTGGCTGGGGGGTCTCTCCTCAATCCTTTGAGAAGCCGCATCCTCCTCCCAGGCCGTTCTGTGTCGGCCGAGGGCTATTTCCTCAACGCTGTCGAGAGACCACTCATCCTCCGAGGCTGTCCTGGGGTGTCTCTCCTCCATGCTGTGAGGAGCCCACTCCTCCTCCCAGGCTGTCCCAGGGCGGTCTCTGTGCTATCCTGCAGATGGAGGCACGTGTGGGGAAGAGGAGAGGGCAGCTGAAGGCAAACAAAGGCCCAGCAGCGTGGGGCTGCCGGGGGCGGCAGGCAAAGCCAGGAGCTGCGCTGGGGGTCTCCTGGGCAGCTCCCTGCTCCTGTCCTCTCCCGTCGCCGCCTCGTCAGACACTGGAGGGCCACGGCCACCCTGGCTCTGGAAGTGTCGCCTTGTGACACGGGCCCGTTGTGACACGGCGCCGGGCGGGACGGGCCCCGTGTCCATGGCGACGGGGACCCGCGGGGGGACCAGTCCCTGTGCCAGGCCCTGCGCTGCTCTCTGGAACCTCCCCTGCGGCTCGGCTGGTGTCGGTCCATTCCTGGGTCAGGCTCCTGCATCCGCCACGGTCCCTCTCTCGGTCAGGGCACTGTCAGCAAAAAAGACCGGCTCCTCTCCACAGCCACCCTTTAGGCATTTATCAGCATTGGTAAGGTCCTCTCTCAGCCTTCTCCTGGCTGAACAGCCCCAGGGCTTGCAGCCTTTCCTCCTCAGCATCTCGGTGGCCCTGCACTGGCCTCTCCGCACCAATTCTCTGTCTCTCTTCAACCGCAACCCCAGAAGTGCATGCAGGATTCTGCACGTGGCCTGTGACCTGCTTCTCTTCACAGTCCCCCTGCTGCCATGGGCCTTCTTGGCCAGGAGAGCACACCGCTGGCTCCTGTTTAGTTTGATGCCCACCAGAATACACCCAATACCAAATCTAATTGAAAGACCTCCAGATTCCATGAAATACCTTTCAGCCCGTGTCAAGGTCAAGAGAGCCTTTGGTCCAATTTGGAGAGCATGACTGGGAGATGATCTCTTGAGGGAAATAAAGCTTTTTAAATGGATGGCTTGTTCAAAATGACTTTGAATGTTGATCATGAGAAGAAGATGCAACAAAGAACAACAGGAAAGTTGTAAAGATCACTTCTTAGAATAAGCTTCTTGTGCCTATTATTACTGTGATTACAAGGGCATGTGTTTCCCATCTCCCTTCCACACATGTACAGTTCCACACGCCACACAGGAGTGTCACTGGGCAGCAGGGGTCAGTCACTGACATGACTCAGGCAACTGAAGGCACCTGAAGGAATGGATTTAACTGAGGGAACCAAACCCATTCTGGTAATGCCATGGCTCATTCCATCATTCAGCCCCACGTGGAAGAGGAGGAGAGGACAGCAGCCCACGTCCCTGACGAGACGTGGCACACTCTCAGCCACGCTGCGGATCTTGGCTCCCAGCAGGCAGCACACATCACGACAAAGTGTGCTTTATTCTGCTATGACCTTTAAACTGATTGGATTAGTTTTTCCCTGTTGAGGTGAGGGAGCACTGGCAGGGGCTGCCCAGATGGGCTGTGGAGGCTCCTTCTCTGGAGACATTCCAACGCAGCTGGTTCCTGTGTGCCCTGCTCTAGGTGGTGCTGCCCTGGCAGGGGGGTTGCACTGGATGAGCTTTCCAGGTCCCTTCCAACCCTTGAGACTCTGTGGTTCTGTGATCAAATATTTTGTTTCATTTTGAAAATGCTTTTTACTCTGGGATTTGGGTTTGTTTTTTGTATTTTCTCTTCTCTGTATTTCTGTTGTGACAGGAGGATCTCAACAGCTGTGTTGGAAGGCTCACAACCTCATTGCAGGGTCCAGAGCTTTGATTCCTGGGTTGACAGCAGCATCTGGATGCTCCAAAGTCTCCCTTTTAGGATTGAATCCCTCATTTCCAACTTCTAAGCCATGCTTTGAAGGGCCCAGAATACCTTTCTGAATGTCCAAAAGCATTTGAGGAACTTTCTCCTGCTTGAGCCGTTGTCCATATATACTTACTGAATGTATCCACAGTTACATGAACATATTTAAGCCTTCCAAATCCAGAAATGTGAGTGACGTCCATCTGCCACAATTCTAATGGTCCCAGACCCCTGGGGTTGACTCCCAGACCTAACCCTGGGCCGTAGTGGCTACAATTCAGGCAAGCCCTCACTATCGCTCGAGCATCCTCTATTGAAAGGTCAAAACTTCTTTTTAGGCCTCTGGCATTTTGATGAAAGGTGGCATGGGCTTCTCTTGCCTGATTGAATTTATTTACAGGCACTCCCAAAGCTACCAGCTTGTCCGCTCTAGCATTTCCTGCTCCTAACCCAATGTCATACTTATGACTTCTGATGTGTATCACACAATATGGAGATGTGCGCTGCCGGATAGCGGCCTACATGGCTCTAAGTAGGTCAAAAAGGCGTCGATTGTGCACGTCTTTAATGCGAGCATCTTCTATTAGCTGCGCAATTCCTGCAACATAAAAAGAGTCAGTTACAATATTCAACGGTTCACACCACCACATTTCAAGGGCCCAAACAACTGCAAAAAGTTCTAAAGTCTGTAAAGAGTCCATTTCCGTGGCATGTAGTAGCTGGTGTTTCCATTGTCCTGCCTCCTCCCAGACTATTACAGCCGTCGAGATCTCTTTCCTGCGTCTGTATATGCTGTAACGGCATTTGACAAAGGTTGCTCACTTAGCTTAGGACGAATAATCCACTGTTGTTGTGTCATCCATGCCAATACCTTAGATTTTAGGGACTGTATGTTTATCTTTTGGGCAGATGACAATAAGCTAAGCTGTAGAGGCTCCGATGTTGCCATGATCCATTCCAGATCTCTTTTCGCTATAGGCACATATATCGTTCCTGGCTCTTGGCCACTCACCTGTAAAATTCGAGTGCGCCCCTTTCTAATAAGCATTGCTAAGCCCACAGTTTTTTGTTCAATTGTCCATTTAGGCTGTAACGTGGTAAATAGCCATTCCAGGATGATTAGCTTCCCTTTTTGTTTTCTGCACCGTGTCAATGCACCAAGAAACTGTTCTTTGCCCTGCAAAATGGTCAAATCAATGGGGCAATCTGGATCACGATGGTCGACTTGCCGAGTGGTAGTGAGGTCAGAAATTTCAGCAATGGTTTGCAGTTGTTCTGCGGTCGGCTGTACTTTTGCCGAGGAGTCTGTTCCCTTCAACAAGGGGCGCAGCGGTTCCAGTGTGTCATTAGTGATTCCAACAATAGGGCGCAACCATTGCAAATCCCCCATTAATTTTTGTGCATCATTTACAGTTTTTATCTTGGTATGAATATGGAGCTTTTGCGGCCTAATATGAGCCTCCGTAATGCTCCAGCCCAAATACTGCCATGCTGGACGTCTTTGTACCTTTTCAGGAGCAATAGTCAGTCCCTGTGCTTGTAATATGGTTTCTAGATCTCTCTCTTGATCTACAGTAAATGCCTCCTCCTGAGCAATGAGGATATCATGCATACAATGATACACAAGTGCATGTCTAATACTACTTACATCACTAATCAAGCCTTCTAATGTCATTGAGGTTTGGTTACTTTGTTTGCTAAGCCAGCATCCTAATTTGCATAGCTGAGTTAATGAAGCAGATACTCCTACACCTGGAGCAAATATACTAGTTGCTATTATTGCTGAGGGAGACCAAAGGTAACATGGTCATCACATTCGCCCGTAAATGCATGCACAAATTGTTTTGGACAATGATGTTTCCAAATCATTGTGTGATTAGGCATCAAGACCATCAGTTGTCCCAAACTGTGTGGTCCCCTTTGTAATCTTGAGGGTATTCCAGGCCATGCCTGGTCCCCACAGATCAGAAAATTTCCCTTTGGTAACTGTACAGGCACAAGACTAGGCCTGGATCTTTTTGGTGCAGTATAATTGCACCAAGATGTTGTGTTCTTATACACGCCCAGGATGGGATCCACATTCTGTCTCAAATGTTTTGGTATTGCTGGTAAAATTAAACATAACACAAAAATCCATCTTTATAGATCCCAATAATCCTAACTCCTGTGGCTCTGTTGTCATTATTGGTAGCTATGAAATGATCAAATCCCAGTTGTCAACTTTGCCATTACCCTTAACTAAGGGATTTGTTTTTAATGCCTTTGGTACAGGCCATTGTGTCACATCTATTGGAACTCCCACCAAACAGATAGAAAAAGAATTATCTGGAGTGGCCATTGATAAACATATTGTAGACTGATTGATTGCTTTGGCCAGCGTAACCCACATGTTGTGCTTGGGTTGTTGAAATTGCCGAAAACCATTTACCACAATCATTTGAAGCATCAACAGTGTGACAAAATCCTTTTTTTTTTTTTTTACTCCTGATCAAAAACAATCCTTCACCAATGAGTCTAAAACACAAACCACCTTTTAGCTTCTTAATGTCAAATGTTCTGTTCTTCCAAGTTTCGTTCCTGACACCTAAAACACCTTAGAAAGTTTCCACTGTAAGAAAACCAGTATTTATCATCACATTTACAGCAAAATGCATAACATCACGACCAACAGTTTTTACACTCGTTGAGGCAAGGGACTGAGGATGGAAAGGACGAGCCCAGCGGTCTGTGAGGGCCAGGGCCGGCGGTGTCAGCGCGGTGTGTATGGGGGGGCTCCGGAGACACCGACCGGGCGCGGGAAGTGGCTGCGCGGCGGCGGCTGCGGATGGAAGGGGCGGGGGGGTCTGGCTCACTCCGTGCCGTCCCCGGCGCCAGCGGCGCATTCGTTGTTACTCGCTCCCGTGTTTTCTTTGTCTCCCCTCGCGTGCCCGATGGTGCCCAGTCTAACATGGGGTCGCGTTCCCCCACTCCTCTGATCGTCCTGCGCTGCACCCCGGCCCGACTCCACCCGCTCGGCATTCCCCGTCCGCTTCCTCTGCGAGTCGTTCCAGGCGTTCCAGGGGTAACTCGGCAGGCTGGGCTCGAGTAGGAAGCAGCTGTCCCGCAGGGCGTCTGCTCCAAAGCCCCTTCGTCTCTCTGACTTTGTAAAAACTCTTGTGTAGAGGAGAACCTTTTTTTTTTTTTTTTTCCCCTTGCAGCATACCCCGATCAGCGACAGCACCGGGCTGTGTTTCATCAGCGACAGCACCGGGCTGTGTTTCATCAGCGCCGGCACCGGGTTGTGTTTCATCGGTGCGGGCCGCACTGGTCTGTGTTTCAGCGGTACAGGCCACACCGGGCTGTGTTTCAGCGGTACAGGCCACACTGGGTTGTGTTTCAGCGGTACAGGCCGCACCGGGCTGTGTTTCAGCGGTACAGGCCGCACCGGGCTGTGTTTCAGCGGTACAGGCCACACTGGGCTGTGTTTCAGCGGTACGGGCCGCACCGGTCTGTGTTTCAGCGGTATGGGCCGCACCAGGCTGTGTTTCAGCGGTACAGGCCACACCGGTCTGTGTTTCAGCGGTATGGGCCGCACCAGGCTGTGTTTCAGCGGTACAGGCCACACCGGGCTGTGTTTCAGCGGTACGGGCCGCACCAGGCTGGCTTTCAGCAGTACAGGCCGCACCAGGCTGTGTTTCAGCGGCGACGGGCCGTGCACCAGGCTGGCATACAGTGGCGATGGGCTGTGTCTCGATGGTCTCTTTTCGCTCCACTTTTTTTAATACTTCCTGCAGGAGCCTGTCCATTCCCCTGTCTGTCTCCTTTGGCCTCGGTGCAAAGGCCAACGTCTGGGCTGCAGCCATGGCCACACGCTGTTCTACTGGCATTTCTTTTAAAGTATTTATCACATCTCTCCAAACGAGACCTAGATCTTTACTGATCTTACTATTGTCCTTATCACCACTAATAGTGGCTTCCCAGAGAAGGTTTCCAATTTCTCGCCACTCACCAGAAAAGGGAGGTGACACGTAATTAGTCCCGATACCAAACAGTCCAGCTGTTGGCTCCGCTACAGTCTCAGGCACATCAAGCCGCTGAGTTACAGCAGCGGCCAAAACCTTTTCCATCTTATATCTCTTCAGACAGTTAATGACCTCTCTCCACGGTTTCATCACTTTCTGAGCAGTTTTGTCTTTGTCTACAACCAAGTCCCAAAGACAAGTCCCATATGCTCTCCACTCCTCCTCATCAAAATATTTCTCAGAGTCATTAAAAAAGCCTTTACAATTACTATGTACAAGTAGACCAGACAAATGGGTCAATTTAAAGTCCACCCCCCGCTTTTCTAACAAGCGATGTAAAAGTGAGAGTGCTGCCTCCTTATCCATGTTGTCGGATCCTCGTCTCACCGCAACCTGTAGTCACTCCCCCGGGTACAGCAACCTCTGCTTGGGATCCAGCAGGCTTCCTCCGACGACTGCCTCTGCCTCCGGATTTTCAAGTCTCAGCTCCCCGTAACACACAGTGAGAGTCCCTGTTCGGGTGCCATTTGCCCTGAAGTTTTCGGCTCTTGGCCTAAAAACCAGACTCGAAGTCTGAAAACCAGGCTTGAAGCCTGAAAAACCAGGTCTAAGCGGCAATCAACCCAGGGTCCAATTCTCAGCTGGGTGGGAGGAAATCAGTCCTACTCAGTGTGAGTGATAGCAGAAATCTTCTTCCCTTTATTCAAAGCAGGCTCTAACTTATATACACAGCAGCTTCAAAGCTAGCTCAGCAACAGCAGCTGGTAGGTTACATTTTCATGTTCATCCTGCTTGCAGTTCCTGTGATAAGCAAGCTCCCTCACACTTTCCCGTCTTGTTTTTCCCCGAAGTTGTTTACCACCTTTAGCCAAAAACAGTCCGACCTTGAGGGAACAGAAAGCGGCCTGCTGTCTACGTGACAGCAACTGCTTTAACCATGGCTCTGACTCTGGTCTTGATTGTGCATCAAATCCATATAACTAGAGCCCAAGCTGCCTTGCCCCGACGGGCCCAGCATTATACCCCGGGATCCATGTCCATGCTCCCTTATTTTTTCTCCACATAGTCCCGCTCTTTCCTTTCAATAATTCTAAGGCCCTATAAAGGGCATACAACTCACAAGCTTGAGCAGTCCATGTTGGGCTCAAGGGTCCTGACTCTACTATATCTAACCCTTTATTTATTATTGCATACCCCGATTTTCTCTTTCTCTCCATCGTTCGAGAAGATCCGTCGATGAACAGTATTTCCCCTTCTTTTAGTTCAGTATCTCTTGAGTCAGGTCTAACTTTTGTTTGGGTCTCGATTATTTCTAAACAATTGTGTTGTAGTACCTCTAATGGTTCTCCAAATAAAAATTGTGCTGGGCTCTGTGCAGATGTTACTTTTAATTCTAGGTCAGGGGAATCTATTAATATTGCTTCATATTTTAAAATCCAACTATCCATTAACCATTTTTCTGATTTTTGTTGTAAAACTGTCCTAACGTTATGTGGGGTGTACACCTTTAAGGGTGCACTGAAGGTAATTTTCCTGGCTTCCTCTATTAATAAAGTCGTTGCGACTAGGGCTTAGAGACAAGCTTACTGGGTCAAGTAGTTTAGAGCAGTATCCCACAGGCTTTTTGGTTCCTGCCCAGTCCTGAGTGAGGACTCCATACGCTGTTTGATTTGAGGTATTTACAAAAAGATAAAAAGGTTTCTCTAAGTCTGGGAGACTCAGCACAGGTGCTTGTATTAATGCACTCTTTATTTCCTCAAATCTCTGCTCATCTTCTGCAAGCCACTTAAGTTGGTTGTTAGTTAATTTGTTATATAAAAATTTTACTTTCTCACTATAATTTCCAAGCCATGGTCTGCAATATCCCAACAATCCTAATATCTGCCGGATTGCTTTTTTTGTTTTTGGTGGTCTTAAAAATAAAATTCCAGATACTCGTTCAGGGTCTAATTTTTTTCTTCCTCTATTTAGCCAATGTCCTAGGTATTTTACTTCTTGTTCTACAAATTGTAATTTTGACCGGGACACTTTCAATTCTCTCTCTCCCAAAAAGTTTAACAACTTTATGGTAGCCTTTCGGGTCTCTTCCTCAGTTTCCCCTGTCACTAATAGATCATCTACATACTGCAATAATTTAATTTCTTTGGGTATTATAAAATCCTGCAAAATTCTTTCTAAAGTTTGTCCAAATAGATTTGGTAATTCCATAAACCCCTGTGGCAGCACAGTCCATCTTAGTTGTTGCTTTCGTCCTGTCTCAGGATCCT
This sequence comes from Colius striatus, assembly GCF_028858725.1. Lineage (NCBI taxonomy): Eukaryota > Metazoa > Chordata > Aves > Coliiformes > Coliidae > Colius > Colius striatus. The sequence goes on from NC_084771.1 coordinate 502,564, forward strand.
CCCATTCAAAAGCAAAATAATCTCTGGACCCCTCGTTCAAAGGACAAGCCCAAAATGCATCTTTTAAATCTATCACACTATACCAAGTATATTTTGGAGAAATATGACTCAATAGAGTATAAGGATTTGCCACCACAGGGAATTTAGCGATGGTTCACTGATTTACAGCCCTTAGATCTTGTACCATTCTATATGATCCATCTGGTTTCTTTACAGGGAGGACAGGTGTATTATGGGCTTACATACAGGGTTCCAACACATTTCACAGTTCTGTTTCATGTTGGTAGTAGAATAAATTTTCCTCCTTTCCTCTCTCAGTCGAGCACTGGAGCCTGTTTTGCCGGGAACCGTAACGGGCAGCCAGCCCTCCCTGCCCTTGTCTCCATCCACAACAACCTTGCTTCTCTTCTTCCTCCCTTTTCTCTGGGGCCTCTGCCATCCTGACGAGGGTGGGGGTGGATGGGGGCACCGAGCGAGAGGCTGTCGTGGTGCCTCTGTGCTGGCTGGGCCAAACCACGACACCTATGTACTTTGTATTAAAAACCCCAACCAAGTGCTTCCCGCCTTTGTGTGGAGGACAAGAGCTCTGCTGAAGCCTTTGCAGGACTGGGAGCATCCCTGAGCCCCACAGGAGAACACATACAAGAGATTCTTGGGCCCTGTAGAACATCTCCATGCCCACAAGTGCCCTCAGACGTGATTTGTGACTTCCCAGATGCAGCCCAGCTGGTTGTTGCTTGAACAGACAGGAGAACCTGTCCCCTGACACCACTTCCAGACCCTTAGACCAGCCACTTCCAGCCCTGGCCCCCGAGCACAGGCCAGCTGAGAACTGCTCTTTGAGATGTGACCAGCTTCAGCCTCCTTCAGGGCTCAGTGCCTGTACCAGCGGGACGCTCAGCCCTGCCTGCTCCCTCTCCCAGTGCAGGCCCTGGCAGAGCCCACAGCAGGGCTGCCTGCAGTCACTCACATGGGGCCTGGGCACGGCAGGGAGCTCTTGGGCTCAAAAAACTGTCCTTCAGAAGCTCCCAGCTCTGCTCACCTCCTTTGTCCCTCAGGGCAGTTTCCCAGGGGATCTCATCCACTCTCTTTGAGTTCAGGGTCCTGACTCTACCTGGCAAATTTACCGAGGGAGCATCAATCCCCTCATCCAGATCATTGAGAAGGGTGTTAAACAGAACAGGGCCCAGCACTGAGCCCTGGGGAACACACTGGTGACCGGCCAACAACTGGGTTTTGGAGGAGAGGAGCCTGAGGGGTGAGCTCAGGAATGGTTCCAGATGCATCAAGGGTGGGTGTGAGGAGGCTGGAGCCAGGCTGTGCTCAGGGATGGCCAGTGACAGGACAAGGGGCAACAAGCTGGAACTGAAGAGGTGCCAAAGAGACACAAGGACAAAGTTGTTCCCTGTTGAGGTGAGGGAGCACTGGCAGGGGCTGCCCAGATTGGCTGTGGAGGCTCCTTCTCTGGAGACATTCCAACCCAGCTGGAGGAGTTCCTGAGTGCCCTGCTCTAGGTGGTGCTGCCCTGGCAGGGGGGTTGCACTGGGTGAGCTCTGCAGGTCCCTTCTAGCCCTTGAGACTCTGTGATTCTGAGATTCTAAATCCATTCCCCACGCTCCCTGGGCCTGGCCCCCAGCCAGTTTTCCACCCATCCCAGAGTGGCTCCATCCAAGGCATGGGCTGGCATTTTCTCCAGGAGGATGCTGAGGGAGACACTCTCAAAGGCCTTGCTACCAATGACACATCTACAGCCTTTCCCTCACCCACTAAGCAGGTCACCTTGTCATAGAAGGAGATCAGATTGGTCCAGCAGGACCTGCCCTTCATAAAGCTGTTTTGACTGGGCTTGAAGTCGTCCTCCAGCACAGGCCCCAGGTCAGCTGCACATCCTGGGAGTGCTGGGTGATAATAGACCATGAGCAGTAACGTGGCCTCGTGGGCAAGAAGCCAATGGCAGCCTGGGGGCATCCAGCAGAGCATGGGCAGCAGGGCCAGGGAGCTTCTGCTCCCACTCTGCTCTGCCACATCTGCTGAGGCTTCAGCTGGAGTCCTGTGTCCAGTTGTGGGCTCCCCAACTGCAGAGCGACAGGGAACTGCTGCAGAGAGGCCAGTGCAGGGCCAGCAAGATGCTCAGGGGACTGGAGCATCTTCCTTCTGAGGAAAGGCTGCAGGACTTGAGAGTAAAGCTTGGAGGAGACTGAGGAGAGACCACAAGTGCTGAAAGCTGCATGCCAAGGAGATGAGGCAGCAGGGAGGGTTTTCCCTGTAGTGTCCAGTGACAGGACAGGGGGCATTAAACAAAAGCTGTAACACAAAAAATTCCCCTTAAGGAAAAACTTCTTTCCTGTTGAGGTGAGGGAGCCCTGGCCCAGGCTGCCCAGGGAGGGTGTGGAGGCTCCTTCTTGAGAGGTTTCCAAACCCACTTGGACACCTTCCTGTTGTAACGGTGCAAGCAATATCCATTCAAAGATGTAGACAGGCTGGGTAATGCACCTGCAGAGACATACACAGCCAACACAGTGCAACCAACAGAGGGACTCAAAGCCACCCTTCCTTTGCTGGCTACTTCCTTATATGCTGCTTCTGCCCATGTGATCACCCAGGGTCCAACTGATTAACTTGCAGCACCTGTTTCTGATAGTTGGAAGTAGCTTGCCAGCTGCATTAACTTGTCCCCATCATCTTTATTCAAGCTGGCTGGTCCAAGTCATATTTGTACCTACAAATATTTGGTTCTGTCATGCTGTTTGAAGAACTCTGTCCGTCCCTGGGACTTCTTGAGCTACTGCTTGAAACGTGACAGGCCAGACATGGGGAGCACTGGTTAAGGTTTGATGATGGAGCTTTATTGTTTTTACCAAAGCACTTTGCATCCCTAAAACAACACGGAACAAATCCAGTTTTGTTGACATGAAGGGTAACAAAGAGTTTCCAGCTGTAGAAAATGGTTCTCACAGGGTGAAGAAAGCCAGAAAATCAAACGTACACAAACTGGAACAAACCCAAGTGCTAAACTCGGTGTCTAAACTACTGAGCAACGATGCAAAAGAAAACTGCTGGTAAGTCCAAGGTTTGCCATGGAGCACAGGGAGGAGCTCATGGAATAGCCCCTGGCATGGGCCCCGCTCAGAGCTGCAGCTGCCCGGTCAGCGACGGGCCCAGAGAGAAGGCCGTCTGCTCCAGGCCCTGCGGAGCCACTCTCGCAGGCTGAGTCTGGAGGGAGCTGCTCTCTCTGCATCTCTCAGGGTGCACTGCGTTTGAGCTGCCAGGTTTGCTACTGACGAGATGGTGTCTTCTGGCAGGTTTTCAAGGGCTGCAACAGAGAGGAACAGAGCTGAGATCAGAGCCTGTGTTCACCCCAGGAACCCCTCCTGCCAGGGCAACCCCCAGCTGTTCCCACAGCCCAGAGGGAGCCGGGCCCAACGGCATCAGCCGGAAGGTGCTGAATACCCCCCGGGCTCCTGACATCTCTCTCTGCTCTCCCTGGCCGGGGCAGGGGCCGCAGCTCCCTTCCCAGGGCCTCTCGTCCTCCCTGCCAGTCCCCGCTGCCGCCCCGCTGCCCTCACTCACCCTCATGGATGGGCTGCAGCAATTCCTGATGCCCCCTCAGGTGCTGCCCGGCGAGCCCTGCGAACGCACAGTCGGTCAGTGCCCCAGCGGCACAGTTGCCTCACAGGTCCCTGCAGCCCGGCCACACGCCCCCCTCCCCTTGGCAGGGCTGAGCCCAGGCTCTTCCCCGGGCGAGCGAGCGCCAGGCGCAGGGCAGGGCTGGCACAGGGCGCAGGGAGCCCCGCGGGCGCCAGGGCCCTGCACCGGGCACTCGCGGCTCCGCAGCCACGGGGCTGATTCCTGCGGCCGCGCCACAGCCGGGGCTGGGGCCGAGCTGCAGCGGGGCAGGGAGGGACAGGGGCTGTGTCTCACCCAGGAACCTGACGGCCGCCTCTCGTATGGGCTGCTGATGGCTCCAAAGGCACCGCGCTGCCTGCTGCACATAGTGCGCGGCTCTGCTGCCGCACCCTGACAGCTGCAGACGGACAGGGGACAAAGGGAAGGGTTGGTACCGACCGTGGCCCTGGCTTGGTGGGCCCTGTGCCCGGGACGGGCTGTGGCAGTGGGCAGGGGCACAGCTTGCCCAGGCTGGGGCTGCTGCTTGGGGACCATCCTTACCAGGTACTTGCCCACTTCCAATGTCTTCCTCTTCTCCAGGAGCTTTCTGAGCCTCCTCTTCTTCAGGAAGGCGGCAGCTCCAAGCAGGGTTACCCGAGAGGCCTGCAGACACACAGAGCAGGGAGATGCTACCGCTGCCCAGGGCACAGGACGGGCGTCCTCTCACCCGGGCAAAGCTCATGGCCGTTCCTGGCCCTGGGGACCTCCCGCGGGGACATGGGCAGGTCAGAGATCCTCACCTCTGCCACCTCCGGGCTCTCGGCATGCAGGAGGCAGAGCAGTTCGATCACGTTCTCATACACCCGTGTCTTCATCGGCTGTCTTTCCTTTTTGTTGACAGACTGCATCAGATGTTGGAAGAGCTCAAGGGAGAGCAGCTGCACACTGCTGGTGGTCTGATGGAAAAGAAAGAGGACAAGACCTCAGCACCAGCTGCTGCAGGCCCACCTGGGCATGGCTCTGAAAATGCACAGAGCACAAAGGTTCCTGGCAGCAGCCAGTGCCTGTGGTGGGGGGCACAAAGCCTTACGTGGTGAAAGAGTGGCTGGAGCCTCCCAGTCAGCTCAAGAATGAGGGTGCTGCAAACTGGGCTGTTGTCAGCCTGGAGCATCATTTTGAGCAAGGAGAGGGTCGTTTCGACCGTCTCATCATCTAGGTCCTCCAGTAGCTCCAGGAGGCTTTCCTGCAGGATCCACATGCTTTTGGCCTGTGTGGAACACGATGCTTGTGGTGAAGCCGTGAAAAGCTGCACTGCCAAAATCACTCCAGTGGTTCAACCCCATGCTGCTGCCTCGGGAGCCAGAAGCCAAAGGCCTGCCACAAGGGACTTGGGGAGGCCAGCAGGGAGGCAGGAGGGCTGGCAGGAGCTGCCAGAGCTCCCAAAGCACAGCCAAGCCCCAGCTGCATGTCCCCCAGCTCCCCTCACCCAGCCCCACGCCCCCTGCACGGCTCCGGCCGGCTGCCCCCTGCCTACCTTCGAGGGCTCATTGCAGGTGGTGATGAGGGCATTGAGCATCAGCCACTGCATCTGGCTGCACTCGCTCCGCAGGTACCTCGGTGCCAGCTGCAGGACATGTTCGTCTAATGCCCTCACCTCAGGGCAGGTCAGGAGCTGAAACACAGCGAGCAGTGACGAGGGCGCCCGGCTCTCCAAGGGCTCCCCTCGCGCCTCAGCCCGGCCCTCAGGCTCACCTCAGCCAGGAACGCCATGATAGGGATCTCCCAGCACACCTCCTCACAGCTCAGCACCTGCAGCAGGCGCTCAGTCAGCTGGTAGCACATGGTACCCGGCATCCTGCACATCTCCCTGGCAAGAGTGGGCAAGAAGACACCGTTGGCCCTGAGCAGGGTGGGCAAATCCCTCCCACGACTGACCCGCTGAAGGCAGGTCTGGTTTAGTTTGGGGGTTGTGGGGGGTGCTCCATCTGCAGGGGGAAATGGTTGGGGGGAGCTGGGAGAAGGGGGCTCTCACCTGCCAAGCAGCCCCATTGCATATTGCCGGGACTCATCCTTGAGGAGTAATTCCCAGCCACGCTGCTTCTCCATTTCAGACACCACATCCTCATAGTCCAGGCGGCAGAGCAGCTCTTTCACAGTGCGCAGCACAAACCTGTGTGCAGAGCAAAGCCCAGGTCACACCAGGAGCCCTGGGCCCAGCTCCGGGCCGTGGCAGGGCTGGCAGGACTGGCGTGGGGCACCTGCTGGGGGTGGTGGGAAGGTGGCCTTCTGGCTGGTGCTCCTGGCACAAGCAGGCGTTGGGCAGCTTGTCCGCGAGGAAGAAACTTTGGAAGAGCAGAGCCAGGAAGAAGGCAGGAAAATTCTCCCACAAGCTTGGTGGGTAGTCGGGCATCTGAAGGATGGCTTGCAGCGCTCTGATTGCCTGCAGGAAAGAAACAGCCCAAGACAGAGCTCAGCACCCAGACGACTCCGTGCAGGGCCTGAGTGCGGGGGTGAGCAGAGGCGCGGGACAGAAACTCACGGCCATGGGATTGATTTCAATGCTGTCCCCTTTGGAGGTGGATGTTCTGTGCAGGGGCATGTCCTCCAGCACGCCGAGCAGCTCCTGCAGCACCTCCTCTGCTTTCTCACTCTCGGACACAAGCTTCCTCCAGAGGGCCCCAGCAATACTGCAGGCCCAGAGATCAATGTCAGAGGGGGCTTGGCCGCAGCACCGAGGCCTGGGCAACTGTGGGGGCTGGGGCTGGCCTCCAGCCCTGCCTCTGCCCGCTGCCCCCAGCGACGGGGCCTCGAGGGGCAGGGAAGGAACAGGGCAGTGGGCTCTGGGACTGGCAAACTGAGAGGCCAGAGGGCTCTAAAAATCTCCGTCTGCCTGGCAGCTCCACGGGCCGGGCCCTACGGCTGCTGAGCCTGGGGCTGTCAGGGCAGGCCGGGTCCCATTACCTGGAGCACGACGGGGCACAGTGCAGCAGGGTCACCACGGCATCATGGGGGTAGATGTTGGCCAGCAGCAGAAAAGCCACACCTGCCAAGTGCTCAGTCACATGGCTGGGCTGCCCCTCTTCTGTCAGGTTCCAGCCTGGAAGGGGCAAAGAGCGAGCTGAGGCAGAGCTGAGGGGAACACAGCCGAGCCCCCCGCTCCCCGGGCAGGGCCAACCCCGGCACAGGGCTGCTGGGGACGCTGACCTGTGTCTCTCCGGCTGCAGTCTGGGGGGGCCCAGGGGATAGAGCCCGGCCCTGGGGAACAGCCCCAGCCCCTCTTTCCCTGGGGATGCCCAGCGGGACCGGGACAGGGCCCAGGCGGCTGCAGCCACCAGCGCTGGGGCCCAGCTCAGCCACTCACCCGCCTCCAGCAGCTGGACCACCTCCACCTCAGCGGGCTGCCCCTCCTCCACCTCAGCAGGCTGCCCCTCCTGCACCACACTGGGCTGCCCCTCCTGCACCACATTGGGCTGCCCTGCTGCATCAGCCCCAGAGTCTTCCTCCTGCTCTTCCTCCTCTCCCATCCAGGCGAGCCTGGGCACCCTGGGGGGTTTCTCCTCCCTCCATTTGAGGCCTGGCCTCGAGGGCTGCTGCTGCCGCATGGCTGGGAAACGTTGGGCAAAGTACTGAGGGTCAGTGGGGAACGAGGGGTCTGCACACGGCTCCTGGCAGCCACAATCTGTCCCGTCCTGTCCTCCGGGCACTCTGGGGTGGTCATGGCTGCGCCAGTGCTACATCATGCCAGAGAACCAAGGGCTCTGTGACACGCTGCCACAGCCCGTGGGGCCCCGTTTCCCCCTCACACTGGCCCCAGCCCCGCCCAGCTCCAAAGGAGCTCCCTGGGACAGCACCTCCGAGCCCAGCACAGCCCAGAAACAACTCCCAGGACGCAGGGTCATGGCTGGGGGAGCGTTGGTGGGCATCTCCAGGGACAGGTTTCTTGGGGATCCCCACCATTTGGGAATCTCCAAGTGCCATCTCACAATCCAGGCGTCTGCAACAAGCAGTCTCTTCAGTTTTGGCAGAAAAAGCCCCTGTTGTTTCCCATCATTTGCTATTGCCAGGGAAATATGAAAAGGAACTTCCAAAAGATGCCTTTTACTCTCTCCAGGTGAGCAAATGAAGGCACCTGAAGGAATGGATTTGACTGAGGGAACCAAACCCATTCTGGTAATGCCATGGCTCATTCCATCATTCAGCCCCACGTGGAAGAGGAGGAGAGGACAGCAGCCCACGTCCCTGACGAGACGTGGCACACTCTCAGCCACGCTGCGGATCTTGGCTCCCAGCAGGCAGCACACATCACGACAAAGTGTGCTTTGTTCTGCTATGACCTTTAAACTGATTGGATTAGTTTTTCCCTGTTGAGGTGAGGGAGCACTGGCAGGGGCTGCCCAGATGGGCTGCGGAGGCTCCTTCTCTGGAGACATTCCAACCCAGCTGGTTCCTGTGTGCCCTGCTCTAGGTGGTGCTGCCCTGGCAGGGGGGTTGCACTGGATGAGCTTTCCAGGTCCCTTCCAACCCTTGAGACTCTGTGGTTCTGTGATCAAATATTTTGTTTCATTTTGAAAATGCTTTTTACTCTGGGATTTGGGTTTGTTTTTTGTATTTTCTCTGTATTTCTGTTGTGACAGGAGGATCTCAACAGCTGTGTTGGAAGGCTCACAGCCTCATTGCAGGGTCCAGAGCTTTGATTCCTGGGTTGACAGCAGCATCTGGATGCTCCGAAGTCTCCCTTTTAGGGTTGAACCCCTCATTTCCAACTTCCAAGCCATGCTTTGAAGGGCCCAGAATACCTTTCTGAATGTCCAAAAGGAACCAAATTCCTCCATTAGTGTAGAATTCTTCAACTGTTTCATGGCCAAAGCCTCTCATTGCCCCTCCCAGGACTCGTTTTGAGGGTGCAAAACCTTAGGTTTCAGGACCAAAGCATCACTTTCAGACACAAACCCTAATTTCAGAGGTCACAGCGTCAAGTTTAATTCCAAAGCTACGTGTCCCCCATGATGCCATCCCCCCTTTCCCCTTCCTGTGCCCCCCAAGATGCCATCCCCCCTTGCCCCTTCCCATGCCCCCCATGATGCCATCCCCTTTGCCCCTTCCCATGCCCCCCATGATGCCACCCCCCTTCCCGTGCCCCACACTGGGCGGCAGCTCAGAACGGGGCCCTTTGTGACCTCACCCCCAGCGCAGGGCCTTTGGCAGCAGCCGCCTGCCCCAGCCAGTGTCTGTTGAGACAGCCATGGGGCAGGTCAGGAGCAGGGAGCTGAGGAGTGCCCTGAGCCAGTGCACCTTGTCTTTGACACAGTCCCTGACAAGCTCCAAGAGACGAGGCGCTTTGCAAAGGCTTCACCATTCCCACTTTGAACCCATTCCAGCATCCCACAGGAGCGTGGAGTCAGCCTCGAAGGGAGCTGGGAAGGAGGATGAGGCTCCCTGCACTACGAAAAAGAAACTCAAGCGCAGGGTGACATGGGAGGAAGACTTGGTGTGTGAGATGAACGGGAGTTCTGAGCCATTGGAAGCGGGTGAGTGAGGGGCTCCAGCATCGCAGCCTCTGTCTCCGAGAGTCCCGGGGAGGCTGTGCCCAGGAAGGGGGCATGGGGACAAAGGGCAGAGCTCCTTCCTCTGCCCACTCCTGCCCGCAGCTCTGCTCTACAGCCCTCCCTGCTCTTCCTCCTCTGCTAGGTTCTGTATCCCGTTTGCAGAAGAGAAGGTCCGTCTTGAGGGCCATCGAAGCCATACAGGACACCAGCACCGAAGACGAGCAGGTGGCCAGGAGGGTGCTGAACGAGGCCATGAGAGAGCCTGACTCCTGGCTGGGCGATGTAAGTAGCCTCTGGCTGAGTTGCCCTGCCCTCGAGGCCTTTGCTCTTGCTTTTGCCTTGCCTTGCCTCTCCGAGAGGGGTGGGAAGGGGCAGGTGAGGAAAGGGCCGCGCTCCAGACAGTCCGTGTCCCCTCCAGGTGTCAGACGTCGTCAGCTCCATCCACAAGAGCTTGGAGAACACCAGCAAACTGGCAGCCCGGCGGAGCCTGATGGGCCTGATTGCACCAGCCTTCTCCTGCTTGCCCCCGGGCCAGGGGCCTTGGGCAGGGCCAGGGCTGCGTGACAGCCCCGCTGACCAAATGCTCTGGACTTGGCAGCGCCGGCCTGGCCATGTGGGAGACGCTGCTGCTCCAGGACGTGGCACTGCCGGACTTCTTCCGCAAGCTGCTGGATGTCGCTGACGATTGGAACCGGCAGCTGGGCCCTGAGGAGCAGCAGACCAAGGACGTGAAGCAGATGGTAAGGAACCAGCCCTGGCTGAGGACAAGAGGCTGCTGATGGTCAGAGGGCAGGAGGAGTGGGCAAAGCTGCCGTGCGGTCCTGCGCGGGCAGGGCTGCCCCGGGACCCTGCTCCGAGCTGCCCGTGGGAAGCAGGAGCCCCACAGGCTCTGCCCCTCTCTCACCACTTTGTCTCTTTGTCTCAGGTGCAAGAGTTCGACGCTGAAGGGAAGAGCACTGACCTCCTGCAGCTGCTCCAGAAGTACCCGAGGAGCCCAGAGATGAGGGAGAACCGCGTGTTGGTGCTCGCGGGTCTCCGCGCCCTCTCATGGAGACATCAGACGGTGAGCGAGGTGTCGAGTGGAGCCACGTTGGCCCACACGGAGGTTTAGCCCTGGCTGGGGGTCAGGAGGCGGGGGGACGGCTCCAAGCGCCCTTCCTGCCATGGACGGGGCTGGTGGGTGCCTGGGGAGCTTTCCAGGATCAGGGTTCCCCAGCCATCTGCCCCGCTGGGGTGGTTGGACAAAGCAGCGGCTGAGCAGCGCACAGGGAGTCTCTGCTGCCCTTCCCTGGCCCTGCTCCTCTGCCTGCCACGGCCACCACCAGCCAGGAGCCCGCTGCAGCGACTCCTGTGCCGGGAGCCGGGGGGAGCCTGGTGCTCAGCGGCCAGAGCACGTTGGCCAGGGTGGGTGGTCTTTGCCCCGCCTCACAGGAAATCTCTGCTTCACCCAGGCAAAAGAAATGGTGTTCCTGCTGCCAGATATTGCAGAGACGCTGCAGGATGCCAACATGGAGGTGAGGGCTCGGGCCCTGGCTGTCCTGCAGAACGTGATGTTTCACCTGGAGGGACAGCTCGCCAGCTGCATCGCCGTCCAGCTCTTGGAGTGGCTGCTGCCGCTCTTTGACGACATAAGGCCTCTGTGGGAGCTGAGCCCAGAGCATCTCCCCTCCCATCGGCCTCCCTCGTGCTTCTGCTCATCCTGCCCTGCCCTCCTCTCTGCCAGGAGTGCCTCCAGCTGCGGCAGCTCTCTATCAGCTTCTTCCAAGAGCTGGTGGGGACTGTGGAGCGCCAGGACATGAAGAAGATGAAGAGCCATTTGAGGAGGGCGCTGGTCCCGCTCTACTTCTGCAGCAGCGACCATTGTGAGAGCGTGGCCGAGGTACAGATTGCAAAGCGGGCCGGCCATGCGGGGAAGGGGGAGAAGAGACCCCGAGGGTGGCCGAGGCTCATGGGTGGGGGCTGCTGGCAGCTGGCACGGACGTTGCCCACCCTGCCTGCCCTGGCGCAGCAGCTCTCAGCAGCCACTGCCCGTGGCCACCCGGGGCCTGAATGCACCCCATGGGCTTTCCTGATTTCCCCAGGGGTGCGGCCGGTGGGGTCCATCTGCCCAGAGCAGCCCAGGCCTTTAGTGGCCTAAAGGCCCCTGGACGTGCCCCTGGCAGGTGCCGCTGGCTCCGGCCCGCCCCAGTGTCTCTGGGACGGCCCCTCAGCTCTCCGGGATCTCGCTGCTGCTGGCCGGCAGCACCAGGCAGCTGCGGTGCTGGCTGCCCCATGTCCCTGCCCCGGGCACTGCCCCCCGCTCGGCCTCTGCCTCTCCCCATACGGGGCTGGGAACAGCAGGCCGCCTGGCCAAGAGGAGCGGGACGCCGGCTCTCCTTCCCCAAGCCGTGATGCCAGTTCCCATCCTCTGCTGCTCTGCAGGTGGCTCAGCACACCCTCCTGGCTGTGATGAACGTCCTGCGGTGCAAAAAGCCCACGCGCTTCATCGGCTCCGAGGACTCGTGGAGGATCCCAGAGTACCTGGTGAGGACAAAGGCCCGGGCCCGCAGCCTGGAGCCCTCCAGCACAGAGGCCCCAGGGGCTCTTCTCCAGCCACGCTCCCCTCCCCACCCCGCAGGCCGCTGGAGGAGACCCCAGTCTTTTTGGCAGCGCGGACAGATGGGCAGAGGGGTCTTGGCACCCCAGAGCCGCCTCTGCCGGCGGCTCCGTACCTCGGCCCCACAGGCCTCTGCTGGGGAGATGGCCGTGCCCGGGCTGGGAAGGGGATCAGCGGGAGAAGGGACTGCTCTGGCCGGCAGTGGAGGGTCCATCCCAGCCTCTTACTCTCTCCAGGTGAGGAAGGACAGGCGAAGAGCTGACATGTACCTGCAGCAGAGCCTGCGGTACCTCCAGGACTCGCAGGGCAGCGTGCGAGCAGTGGCCATCAGGTTTGTGGGTGAGTTGCAGCCCCCAGAGCCCCTCTCCTGGCAGCCCGGCCCCGCTGCTGCCGGCAGCGAGGGGCAGCTGGGGACGTGCTGGGCAGCAGCAGCTCTGACGGGGCTCTCTGCTCAGGGGTTGCTGCGCGATTCTCCAGGGACAGGAGCGAGGAGAGGCTGAGAGAGATCCACTGCGGTGAGTACGGCTGGGGCTGGGACGGCCCTTCCTTGCTCTGCCCCATCCTCCTTTCCTCTCTCAGTCGAGCACTGGAGCCTGTTTTGCCGGGAACCGTAACGGGCAGCCAGCCCTCCCTGCCCTTGTCTCCATCCACAACAACCTTGCTTCTCTTCCTCCTCCCTTTTCTCTGGGGCCTCTGCCATCCTGACGAGGGTGGGGGTGGATGGGGGCACCGAGCGAGAGGCTGTCGTGGTGCCTCTGTGCTGGCTGGGCCAAACCACGACACCTATGTACTTTGTATTAAAAACCCCAACCAAGTGCTTCCCACCTTTGTGTGGAGGACAAGAGCTCTGCTGAAGCCTTTGCAGGACTGGCAGCATCCCTGAGCCCCACAGGAGAACACATACAAGAGATTCTTGGGCCCTGTAGAACATCTCCATGCCCACAAGTGCCCTCAAACGTGATTTGTGACTTCCCAGATGCAGCCCAGCTGGTTGTTGCTTGAACAGACAGGAGAACCTGTCCCCTGACACCACTTCCAGACCCTTAGACCAGCCACTTCCAGCCCTGGCCCCCGAGCACAGGCCAGCTGAGAACTGCTCTTTGAGATGTGACCAGCTTCAGCCTCCTTCAGGGCTCAGTGCCTGTACCAGCGGGACGCTCAGCCCTGCCTGCTCCCTCTCCCAGTGCAGGCCCTGGCAGAGCCCACAGCAGGGCTGCCTGCAGTCACTCACATGGGGCCTGGGCACGGCAGGGAGCTCTTGGGCTCAAAAAACTGTCCTTCAGAAGCTCCCAGCTCTGCTCACCTCCTTTGTCCCTCAGGGCAGTTTCCCAGGGGATCTCATCCACTCTCTTTGAGTTCAGGGTCCTGACTCTACCTGGCAAATTTACCGAGGGAGCATCAATCCCCTCATCCAGATCATTGAGAAGGGTGTTTCTGTGTAGTTGACTGGTCTTAAGACTGTTATCTGTTTCTTTGTAGTGTTAACTAGAGTCTTGAATCTTAGGACTGTGGGGGAATGGATGGTAAGATAGGAGAACCAGACATCCCGAGGGGACTGTAGATGCCTCTTAAAGTTGTAAATCTTGGAGTATCTAATCAACGGGGAAACAAGGGAGGGACCTTGTGGCCCGAAAAGGGAATAAAAAGCCAGAATATTTTGTATCTATCGGGTGTGCCTACTAGCTAGGACACCCGCTCTTGCAAGAACGCTTAATAAACGTGCTTCACTGCAGTGTGACCTGAGTCTTTCTCGAGAAAACTTGTTTTGTTTCTTACAAGGGGTGAGCAGAGGCCAGGCTGGGCTGGGCTGGGAGCGGCAGCTGAACCTCCCGGGGCGGGCTTTGCTGGGTTGGGAGGCTGCAGCTGAATACCCCGCGGCCTGTGTCCCGCCACCCGGCGGCAGCGGCGCCCGGAGGCCGCAGAGTGAGGGCCTCGGGCCGCAGCCGGATAGCTCCGCTCTCACCGGGCGGCTCGCCCGCCTCGGGCAGGAACTGCGGCCCCGGGCAAAAGCGCAACCTGCGCGGGGCCGGGGGAAGAGGGGAGAGAAAGGTCTCAGCTTCTCGTTCCGCCCGGCCGCGGCTGCTCCCGCCCTCACCCGCGCTTCAACCCCGGCCTGCCCGGCGGAAACGGCGGCGGCCCGTCAGCCGGAAGCGGGGGCCGCGCGGTCGCGATGCGGGTGCTGGTGGGTGAGTGCGCGCGGAGCCTGCGGCGGCGGGGCCGGGCTGCGGAGCTGCGGGGGAGGCCGCGGGGCCGGGCCTGGGCCGCGGGGGCTGCTGGAGCGGCGGGGCCGGGCCGGGCGGGGCGGGGCCGGGCGGGGGCAGCGGCGGGGCCGCGCCGCGCCGCACCGCAGGGGGCTGCCGGACCGCCCGCCCGCGAGACAGGCCCCGGGACACGGATGACCTGGGGCCGGGCGCTGGACGGGGTTGCTGCGGGCACGGGGTCGGCATCAGATCCGGCGTGTCCTTCCTGTTCCCTCCCGCAGGCGGCGGGACCGGCTTCGTGGGCACAGCTCTGACCCAGCTGCTGCGGAGCCGCGGGCATGAGGTGACACACGTGTCCCGCCGAGGGGGCGAGCAGCGGGTCACCTGGGTGAGCAGCGGGTCAAAGGAGCAAGGGACGGGCGGCCGGCTGAGGGTCAGTCGGGTGAGGCTGGCAGAGCGGGGGACAGACAGTGGGTCAGTCGGGTGAGGCTGGCAGAGCGGGGGACAGGCAGTGGGTCAGTCGGGTGAGGCTGGCAGAGCGGGGGACAGGCAGTGTGCACTGTCCTGCTGCAGCGCACAGGACTCTGGCTGCTGTCAGGGTGCTGTTGGGCGCTCTGTGGGTTGGAGTCTGGGTTGGGTGCTGCTGTAGCTACAGGGAGCACAACATTCCTGACCCTGCTTCAGGCAGAAACTGGCTGGAGCTGTCAGGAGCCTCCTGTGGGGAGGCTGAGGGTGTGATGTCTCTTGTCTCCCTGCCTAGGAAGAGCTGGCCCGCTCTGGACTGCCCCTGTGCGATGCTGTGGTGAACCTGGCTGGTGAAAACATTCTCAACCCTTTCCGCAGGTGAGCTGATCTCCCGCAGTGCTGTCAGGACGCAGCCTGGTGCTGCCAGACTGTGAAGGGGATCTGGGCAGACAGCCCAGCGCTGTCAGACTCTGTAAGGTACTGGGGAGGAAACGGTGTCCAGGAAGCACTTGGGTTCCTCAACTGTTGACATTTGGGTATCTGAAACATTACTGTGGGCCTGCTGAGTTCTGGAGGACCTTTGGAAGACAGGTTCCCTTCTGGACTGACGGGGAGGGCAGATGAAGTAGTTCTGCACTTCCAGAATGACACTGAATGCCTGCATTTAGATAATATAAAATCGCAACTGGGCTGGACTCCAGTGAGGGTTTGGAAGTGCCTCCTGTGGGTGGCTGGGAAGAATTCACCATGCTCAGCTTTGCTGTTAGCTGCTCTGCTGCCTTTGTCCCAAGGCAGTCCACAACCCACAGCCTTTTGTGGGAAGTGGAGAGCCAGCATCCCCCAAGGTCCTCATGGATTCAGGCTGTGGGATCTCACATCCTCTCCCTGCTCTGGGGTGGGGAGGAACCCACGTGGCCTCTCCCGTTCTTGTCAGTGGGTGTCTGCTGACCCCTGCTTGCTGCTGTTGTTCCTTGGGACGTCCTTGTGGGGTGTATAATCAGCGGCTCTCCCTTTCCCAGGTGGAGTGATACCTTCTGCAGGGAAATCATCAGCAGCCGGGTTGAGACCACCAAGACCTTAGCCAAAGCCATTGCTGATGCAAAGCAGCCACCCCATGCCTGGGTCCTGGTCACCGGCGTAGGTATTGGTTGGGGCTGTGGCTTGTGACCTGGAGAAGTATACCTCCAGACAGAAAGACACTCTGTGGGAACACACACGTCTTGTCTTGAAGTGACAGCTTTACTGCCATGAACAACACTGTGTGATCAGCTTTTAGGTACCACTAGAGAGGATTTTGGGTGCCTATGCTAATAGAATCATAGAGTAAATCACTGGAAGGTAAAAAAAGCTTCAGATGCCAACTGAAACATTACATGTGCCATCTTAGTTACACTATTTCCATATCATAGAGTCACAGAATGGTGGGGGTTGGAAAGGACCTTTAGAGCTCATTTAGTCCAACCCCCTGCACAAGCAACTCCCACCTAGATCAAGTCACACAGGAACATATCCAGTCAGGTCCTGAAGCCTTCCAAGGAAGGAGCCTCCACACCCTCCCTGGGCAGCCTGGGCCAGGGCTCCCTGACCCTCACAAGTGAAAGAGTTTTTTCCCATCACCCCTTGTCCTGTCACTGGATATAACAGAGAAAAGTGCTGCCCCAACCTCCTGACACCCACCATTCAGATATTTGTAACTATTAATGAGCTCCTCCCTCAGTCTTCTCTGCTCCAGACTAAACAGCCCCAGTTCCTGCAGCCTTTCCTCGTATGAAAGATGTTCCATACCCCTGATCATCTTCTTGTCCCCGCACTGGCCTCTTTCCAGCAGTTCCCTGTCCCTCTGGAGCTGGGGAGCCCAGAACTGGACACAGGACTCCAGATGAGGCCTCAGCAGGGCAGAGTAGAGGGCAGCAGAACCTCCCTTGACCTGCTGCCCACAGTCTTCTGGATACCCCAAGGATGCCATTGGCTTCTTGCCCACGAGGGCACGTTGCTGGCTCATGGTCAGTTTATTGTCTATCAGGACTCCCAGGTCTCTCTCTGCAGAGCTGCTCCAGAGCAGATCAGCCCCAGCCTGTACTGGTGCATGGGGTTGTTCCTTCTCAGATGCAGGACTTTGCACTTGTCCTTGTTGAACCTCATGTGGTTCCTCTCTCCCCAACATCCTGTCATTAGGACAGGATCTTTTCTCTGTCTCTGAAAGCCCTTGGGCATCATGTAGAGCCAGCTTGTCTATGCAGGGACTGAGCTGAATCTCCCTGTGTATCTCTAACATTTCTGCTCACTACAGTGTTCAAAGCTGTCACAGTTTAGCACCTGTGATGCCCCACTTTACAGCAAGTGCCTTTCTGTGCAGCAAGCTCAGTGTGTTCTTTGCTGGTCTATGAAGTCCATGGGGCTGCCAGCTCACCCTGAGCGTTCTTGCCGACCTTGCAGAGCACCTTGCTACTTCAAAACGTTGTCAGCATTGCCATCAGAGAGACCTGGCACTGTTCATACCAGGAGGTCCCTGATGAAGTGATGGGGTTCTGGGCCCTCAAGGCAGGGAAGAGGGTCTGTTTTGGGGGGGCAGGGTGGCTGGTGTCATGACTCAAGCCTCATCTCCTTTCTGCTGTTACACCCACAGGCTATTACCGCCCTAGCCCCACAGCTGAGTATACCGAGGACAGTCCTGGGGGGGATTTTGACTTCTTCTCACGCCTGGTGAGCTCCTGGGAGGCTGCAGCTGCAATTCCTGGGAGCCCAGCTCGTGCTGTCGTGGTGAGATCAGGTGAGATGAGGCATCATGTCTGTCCAGAATGGCTCTGCTTTAGTGCTGGAGCAAGAGAGGGAAGAGAAAGGAGAAGGACATCAGATCTTGCACCTCTCCTTGTTGGGGTGCTGTTTTGTTCCAGCCCTCTAAAGATTGTCTCCTGGTGTTAGGTCTGGGGGCGGAGGGGCCTTTTGTCCTTTGGTGGGGGCAGTGTACAAGGAGCAGTGCTGACCTCGCCTCTGTTCTCTCCACAGGGGTAGTGCTGGGCCGAGGCGGTGGTGCGATCTCTCACATGCTCTGGCCTTTCCGCCTGGGACTGGGGGGCCCTTTGGGCTCTGGGCTCCAGCCCTTCCCCTGGATCCACATTCGGGACCTGGTTGGGATCGTGTGTCATGCCCTGGAGAGCGAGTCCCTGCAGGGCATCCTCAACGGTGTGTCCCCGTCCTCGGCAGCCAGCTCTGGCAGCAGCTTGGCGCGGGAGCTGGGCACGGCGCTGGGCCGGCCGGCGCTGCTGCGGGTGCCCGCCTGGGCTGTGCGCGCTGCCCTTGGGGCACAGCGGGCCCCGCTGCTGCTGGAGGGACAGAGGGTCCTGCCCAAACGCACCCTGCAGAGCGGATACCGCTTCATCTTCCCCGACCTGCCTGCGGCCCTCAAGGACATTGTGGCCTGAGGGCCCCTCGGTGGGGCCGGGCAGGGCCCTGTTGGTGTGAGCTCCCTGGCCCACATCCCTTCCCCTGGGTGAAAGCGGACAGCACTGCCCCTTGACGCTACCCCAGCCCCGTACACACGGGGTATGCAATCCTTTCCCATTCCCGTGCTGTATGAAAAGGCAAAGTCTTACCACAGGCTGGATCATCCGGTGACTTGCACGTTCACCGTTTGTGAGGAAGCAGTTGACTGGTTCAGGAGCAGAGGGTGTAAGGAGGGAGACAATAAGCTGTGTCAGCAGTCACAGCTGAAGTGTAAGCTGCCCCCTTACATCTATTTGCAGTGGTACCATAAGTTCAGTAAGGGTCCTGTAACATGCCAGTTAATTTCTCTAGAGATACAGAACTGTAGCAGTAGAACTTCACAAGTGTGTCAATTCCTGTACACAATGTAGGCCCTCTCTAAATTATTGCATACAGGTTTCAGTCACCTGAAGGCCTCTTGATAATTAGAAGAAAATTATTTTAAGCTTCCTTAATACATATAATGTTGGTACAACACTCCACAGACTCTGGAGTTTTTCCTGAGGAACCTTTTTAGTGACGAAAGCAAAAATAAAAGAGCCTTCACTTTCTTAGTTCAGAATATTTGCATTTCATTTCCCACACCAGTGTATGTATTGGCTGACCAGCTTCCACAACGAGCCTTTGATCTCCTTGTTCCGCAAGGTATAGATCATGGGGTTGGTCGGGGGAAGACGACTGTGTGGAAAACAAGCAACAACTTTTTCCATGGGAACAGCGTGGAAGGGTAAACCATAGATATACATTGCTGGGCCTCACATGAGAAAAACCACAATGATGTGGGAAACACGGGTAGAAGCTACTTTGTTCTTTGCTTTGGAGGGTTATGTCTGGAGCTTCAGCAACAAGACAGGGTAGGACATTAAGAGAAGAGTGAAGAATATAATGATAACAACTCCGTTGCTGAAGAACGTGAGAAGCTCCACGACGTAAGTGTTGGCACAGGCCCTCTTGACCAGCTGATGGACATCACAGAAGAAGTTGTCCAGGATGTTGGGACCACATAAGGGGAGGGGGAGGCTGAGAGCAAATAGAATGATGCCATGGATGAAGCCCCTGCCTCATGTAGCTCCAACCACTACATAGCACATCCCCCTGCTCACAAGCCTGGTGTAGCAAAGGGGTTTGCAAATGGCTGCGAAAGGGTCATAGGCCGTGGCCATGAGCAGGAAAGCTTTTGCTGCTACCAGGAAGTGGAGGAAGAAAGGCTGGGCCATGCAGGCACTGTAGGGGATGGTCTTACAGTGTGAGAAAAAGTCAGCTAGCATTTTAGGTGGAGTCACAGAAGAGTAGCAGATGTCCACAAAGTGGCCAGGAAAAAATACGGCGGTGATCCCAGCTGGGAATCCCTCTGAATTGTGAGAATGATAAGGATGTTGCCTGACAGAAGGGTCACATAGAAGAGCAGGAAGAACAAGAGAATCATCTGGACTTCATGGTTTTGAGACAAGCCCAACAGAACAAACTCTGTAACTACTGTAAAGTTCCTGTACTCCATTTCCACTCTGCAGAACCCTAAAAAACTCATGGGGAAAAGCACCAGTGTGAATCTACAGAAATGTCTGAACCTGGGGTGTATTTAGATTGCCTACAATGCATTCCCTTTCCTCACTTCCTAGTTTTGGAGAATTCCTAATGGGGAAATGCATGAAAGCCAGTAATTTAGATTCAAAATAACCTTGACATTTTACTGGAATTGTCAGCGTTTTATCAGATGTTCTTTGTTGCTTCTGTGCCCTGGGAGCTGGCTCCTGGGTGGAATATAGGTCACAAAGTACCAGTCTGTTCTTGCACAGGTAGGATAGTTCTGGTTGTTCACAGCATAGGTGGTTTTATCTGAGCTGCTCATGTCTACTCCCTCTCCAGCTGACAAAAGCAGGTCTTTCCAGGGTAGACAGATTTAAATCTAGGGTAGACCGCTAAAGAAAGCTACACAAAGTGCACCTTAAAATTACACAGTGTACCTAAATCACATCCTCTGATTATACAAGGGACAGATCACTCACATCTGAAGGAAGGTTTATAAACCCCTCGAATGAACTCATCTGGCAGCTGCAAAGTTCTCTGCAGTGACACAGCTGTAAATCCTTTTATACTTATGTCACTGTGGCCAGCACAGGCAATGACTGGTTTCATCCTGAATTTTCTCTAGTATGTATCAGTTCAAGTATTTTCCGAAATATTTCCATTTTCCCATTTCTGTTTCCAGACTCTCTCTTTCTCCAGAGAAATCCCACAGCAGTGTCTGATTTTCTAATGAAGTCAGCAGAGCGCTGGAAATATCAGATCCTCGGTTACCTAGATCTGCCCATAAAATGAAATGAATTAGTGTGACATCAGTTGGGAAAGCAAACTGGCATTTTTTCACATAACGTAACCATTTACGTATATTTGGAATGGAGCTGTGGATTTTAACACCTCTCTCATTGAAGAAACATGTAACAATTGGGCAGATTTCTTTTAAAAGTCTTCCCATTTAAGTTCTTCGGTTCTTCCCCATCCTTTTGGTTTTGCTGCAAAGATGGTGTCTGTCTGCATGATGGTATCTGCACGTTACTGCAGTAGTAACTTCACCTGCAATGTTGGGCTAGAGAAGAAAACATTCTGAAAATAACTTAGTGGAAGAGAATACTCGGATAATTCCGTGTAATATAACAATCCTGTAAGGATTAGTTCTTTTTAGAACAGTTTTCGTTTAGTTCCTTTCCTGAGATCGGTGAGAAACAAAATCAGTCTTCACAATGGAAACCAGAAAACTGCAGACAACTGAGAGGCAGAGAAAGAGTAAAAAAGTACTAAAATTCAGAATAAAAGGGGAAAATGAAAGAGAAGTAAGAAAGGAATAAAACCAAGCAAATAAAAACCCACTTATGCCCTCTTTGACGTTTTTGTACCAAGTCAAACTTTCATGTCCTGCCTTGAAACTAAAACACTTCTTTGTTTACTCCAGCTCTTCCTTTCTTTCATGGACAGCTGAAAGGTTCAATGTGCTGCATGTGTGTATGAATTTACAATAATCAGTTTCTCAGCTGACTGCAAATCCTTATCCATCTGGATCTGAGTTTCTCTTTACGTCACTTTAAATTCTCTCAGTAGCTTGGTCAGCTCCAGTCTCATCTAATCACGACAGAAAGATTCCTCCAGGAACCTACGGCTCGGCTGTGCTGTCCTGGATCACTTCCCACACACCTGGCTCATGCAGGAACAACGCCATCCCTTCATTTCTGCTTGGCTACAGACACTTCTGGGGACGCGCTTGACTTCCATGACTTGGCATCCACAGCTCACCCACACAGCTCAATGTGTACCACTCTCTGGGTTGTTCAGCCCTCATCAGCAAAGAACCGATTGAGGTTAACCCCCCCTGCTGTTTCCTGCCACTTCCCAGATGTTCTGCTACTTTCCTGATGTCCCTGTTTGTGCAGGCTCCTCCTTTGGAGTATCTTTCATGCACACATGCAAACAAGGAGCAGAAGGGCTGAGCTGTGGGAACATAGTATCTTGCTGACAGTGTTTGATGGGAGAGCCTTACAGCAGGTATAAAAAAGGTTTATTCTAAAAGGATGAATGAGTTTGCATGTCTCTTTCTTCTTAAAGCACAGTCTGAAGCATCTTTAAAAGCAGCATGAATGTAAAAGCCTTCACTATTTGAAATGCAGTCCCTAAAAGCCATTCAGGCGAATCACGTTTGTGTTATTGTAGCTTATTAATTGGTTTTAGTAGGGTTTGGTGGGTTTTTTTGGTAAAGAAAGGCTTCTTTCAGTCTTGCCTGTTCTAGGAATAAAATAAGGAAAAAAAAATCTCTAACTCTTTTCACCAAGGTAAATGTAAATCAGATCCAGGAAGCAAAGCCAGTAGAACCTAAGAATGAGATTTCCTTAACTCTGGCTCTCCAGTGTTTTAATTATGAAGAAAAATGGGTTCCAATGATGCACAGGCAAGTTAAGCTCCCTGGAGGAGTCAAACAGGCATGACACTGCAAACTATTATGAACCACTTTGCCATTAACTACTTGTGAAGTTTGTGAAGTCGGGTAGTGAATTCATCCTGAGGTGACTTACGCTGCCCAAGCCAACTAAAAATAAAACCATTATACTGAAAAATCTCATCATTCACTGCCTTTGCTGATAGTTTACTTCAGTCAGCTGAAACCTGCACAGTTTCCCGAGAGACAGCCTTCAGCATAACCACTTGTCTAGTGAAGATTTGTTTTGCTTAACCTCAATCTGGAAACTGCAGCTTGAATGTTACAGGATTAGGCCCAGGCTATCGACTAGGCCAGAGTACCTGATCCACTCAGAATAATCTTTACAATGCTTCCTAGATTTGGTAGTTTGGAGGAAATTTCATTGATACATGGGGAGCTGCTTGTATGTGATCTCATGCAATTAATTCAGCACTTTACAGGGTCAAATCTTCTGGAAAAGGAAGGTGATATTAGCTTTAAATCATTCATTCATACCCATTCTCACAAAGATTTCACTCACTTTTGCTTCTACACACCTACAGCTACTAAGATGCTTCTGTCAAAATGGTCTGGTCATTATCACTGGTATGGAACTCAGAGACGTGCAAAATCTTCACTTACACTGTCCTTCTGTTTCTTATGTAGATATTTTATGGATCCAGTCCAGTTCATCTTGTTTTCATCATTTTTCTGCTTCGTGCTCTATGCTGGTTTGAATGAAGTCAAATGCAATGTAATATAGTAATTAAAAAATAACATTCTTTTGCTCCTTTTTCTACAGCTTCCGCTGAGGCTTTCGAAGACACACCTCCATTCATACTTCACTGATATCAAATTTACTGTTTCTGTTACAAAATGATATAGGGCCAATTTCTTTTTCCTGGATCTCTTTGTAGTGGTTCCATTAACAAGAAGTACCACCTGAATCATTTGACAGTCAGCTGCACCGAGCATGAAATGGACTTTTGGAATGGATGTGCGTTTTGTGTGACTTTCACTAAAACTCTTCACTAGTTTTATCCTTGTTTCACAGTTGCTGTGTTACCACACACTGAATGAATCTGGTGTTTTCTTCAGATGATGCCTGTCACTCTGCAGGTGATTTAACAGGAGTAACCTTTGTGGCTCCTTTGTGTATTTTTACCTTTGAGATTTGCTTTGTCGGTTTGCTTTTTATTAACCAAAGTATTTCCTTTCTAATGCCTTTTTTCTTGAAGAAATACTACAAACATGATGGATTCAAACTGTTCTCACTAGTGGCAGACAATATAACAGGGGGCAGTGGGCATGGGTAGTATCTGAGGAGCCTTAGCCTGGATATCAGGGAAACCTTCAGTAGCAGAGTAGTATGGCACTGGAAAAGATTGCTAAGGCTGTTTTCAGATATGCATCTGGAGACTTTCCAAGGCTCATCTAAATAGCCCATGCTTGACCCAGTCGAATATCAAGGGTCAGTCTTCCCCTGATGGGGAGCTGTGGATCAGAGACCTCCAGAGGAATGCAGACCAGAAATGTCCCTTGATTCTGTGGAGTCTGTAGCCTGAATTTCAAAACTGCTCTAATGTCTGTGGCTGAATTGGTAACTCTCCGTCTCAAGGCAGACAAACAGGCACTTTTTGGAAGGGATTTTGCCTGGGATTTCAGATACTTACCTTAGGATGTTTATCTTATGTCATTACATTGATTTTAAAGGGAGTCTCTATTACTAGTGGAGCCATCTACAATTTGGACCTTCAAAGTTTAATGAATTGAATAACAAACCAAAAGTCCTCAGCGATTCAGTGGTGATTCTCGACTTAATGAAATGTTTGAGGCCACTATTCTTTTCCACTAATACTGTAGGATTTTATCTTCTTTAATGAATCAATTTCCACTATGTTCATACTTTTCATCATTCTGAAATGCTGCTCTTTCCAGAGCTTATTGTTTGTACACAATTCTGCACATTCTTTCCTATGCAAAAGAGAAACTAACATAATTTTACAACAAAAAATTGTGTAATTAAAGGCAGCAATCATGTGGAGTGGCACCCATTGACATGGTTCGTTTCCTAGCTCATAAGCCTACAGCCTCATCTTCAACAACTCACTCGGGAAGATCCAGATCTTCAAGTGTTGTCTCACACTTGAGTAGCTGTCACCAACTTGGAGTAGCTCAAGTGACACTAAATGCCTGTCTCAAAGCTGCTCAAGTAGTGTCCTTTACTAAAATGGCAGTGCATGGAGTTAACTCACCAGCCATCTTTGTATGTCCTTATTGCCTCAAATACTGTCCCCCTGGTCAAGATGAAACATGCCATGGCACAGAGAGCATAAACAAGATATATTCACTCAAGATTTCTTTGTGAGTCTGGCTTATATCACAGACCCTAAAGAAATGAACAGCCCTTTTTCTGTGTGTGGATATGCCCAAACATGTTACTTGTGGTTGCTCCCTAGAGACCAAAATGTTTGAAGTTTCCAGAGTTAGTTTTTAGTGAGATACAAATGAGAAGAGCTAACTTTTGGAATAAAGATGTTTTTGAGTGGTTACCTAAGACAGAAAAGCAATGATTAAAAATAGTTTTTTTACGGAAAAAGTTTCTGTCCTTCTCATTGTGCTTCTTAATTCTAGGGTTGGTTCAGTTGACTGTGACTGTTACAGTCATGTCTCTGAGGGAGCTGTCTCATACTAGCTCATCACTGCAGTCTGACAGTGTGTCTCAGGGAACTGCAGGCTTATAGAGCTGTTCTGTAATCCCAAGCTCTCATGTTCCTTAACCTGTAGGCGTGCTCACTTGCCTTAGGAAAACTGTTCTTATTTTCTTCCATATTGGTTCATCTGGTACTGCCAATCCCAGAATGAAGCAGTGTAACATTTGAAGTGGAGACAATTCTTTGCAGAGACAAATGCTGTTACATTGATTTGATTGTTCCCTGAGACCAGATGAATATCCATGGCACTTACAGCTGTTTGCCTTAATGCCACACATCCTCTGCTCTTAGGCATCTGCAGTGTCAGCATTCAAATGTGATGTAGTGAGCCCCATTTACAGCCAGTGAGAGGCAGGGGAGAGAGAAGCACGCTGGGATATGGTCTTTCCTCTCCATGTGAGAGGATTCTCTTGTTTGACTGACTATGCCTCTGGAGAAACCTTGTGCTGTTTCTAGAAAGACCACAAATGATAACTTCTACAGGTGAGCATACTGAAGCCCCTCCATAGCTTCCAAATGTTTGCAGAAAAGCCTCAGACCTATAGCCAGAAAATGCACATGGGAAATGTAAAGGCAACCCTAATGACTCATGATGCATCTGCTGTGCCATCATGGCTTGTATGGCTCACTTCTGTGCAAGGTTAAAATCCATTTGGCCAACACAGGCTGCACGGTCAGGCAGACTGGGGTGCCTCCACTTTTAGTTTGTCCTTCCCATCACTTCCTGATCTCCACAGTGCCCTCGTAATAGTTCTCCCACCGACTTCTGGGCTGAGTCACTTGCCCTCCAGGAAAGGAAATAGAGCCTGAAGGCCTGTCTCACACAGAAGCTGTAGGCCTTCAGGTGCACACGGTCGAAGTTGCAGGCTCTTGGAACTCCACTCTGAGTTCAAGCGCTGCTCCTGAAATCACCATGGAATGAAGAGTCAGGATATAGAGATACACACATACACATTGTTGTATGTTGTAGCAGGCGTCCGGAAGATCCCAGGTTGTAACGCGAGAGGTGGAGGGTACACAAGAGGTGGGCATGGGGTGGAGTGGGAGGAGGTGCTGGTGGTAGCAGATATAAGCACATGGTGTAAACAAGGGGTTGGAATAAAGTATCATCCATGCTGAGTGTGTGGTGATCCTTGTCCCCTCAGCGGGGTGGGCTGAGTGATCCGTGCGGGCGGCCTGGTCATGTTGCCGGCAGCGGCAACAATATGTGACAAACAACAGTCCTGAGACAGATATATTTGAGTCCCAGCTGGAACTTCCACCATCACATTTTAGTAATTGAAGGTGGATGTTAGAGACCCAGAAGTCAGAGGACTAAGAAATCTCCACCTGCCTAAGGATGGAATAAATCACCCATAGTATTATGTTGCCTTTGGAAGGACCCTGGACAGCCAGGTAAGACTTTATTTTATATGGCTTACCCAGATGCCATTGTTTCTGTACCCATATACTGAAGTCCGAATGAATCTCAGGGGAATCCTCCATATAGTACAACCATGGGATGAGTGGTCAGAACTAAAGAGCTCTTTCTCAAGGTTGAGGCCAATTCTGAAAAAGAGTAGGAGCTCAAATGTTAGCTGGACAATATAAATACTGCTCTCAGTGCCAAAGTTCTTGCTTAGGTTTTTCTCCTGTTACAGTAATATAATTTTGTGTTGTGGAAATGCCTAAAGATGAAAATACTCCCTTTTGATAAGCCTTTCACTCTGGTCAGCCCCTACAAGAAGAAAAGAGGAATAAAGTTTGCTTCCCAAGCAGCTGAGTAGAAAAGCATAGTCAGGGGATGATGATGTATGGAACAACAGAAGGAGATCCAAACCACACCCAGGCCATTGTGAAAACCCCTGAGCTCCCTTCTACTGGCACAGACATGGGACAGAAAAAAGTTTATTGGAAGAACTTAATAACAATGAAAGGTTTTCTTTATGGACTTTAGGACATGAGCTTGTGATTGAAATGGATACTGCAACTGCTACAACATAGGCCAGGAAGAGACTGAATGTCCCAGGCCTGGGAGTCCTGCACTCATGTTCAAAGGGGTGGATGGAGGTCCCAGGTGAGGCTGGTGAGGGCCATAATGGGCTATTAGTGCACACAGGGTCCTGAAAGTTTGTTAATAAACACATTAAAATTATCTTTGCATAGGGAAACAGTTTAGTGGGGCCTGAACTTCCATCCAAAACATTTGCTTGCAGAAATCAGGGAGGAATCCATCACTCGCTTCCATGTACCCCTCTGTCAATTAAATGACAGGCACCATGACAGGAATTTTCTGTGTGCAAATGTTAACACGCCTACATTCCCTGGCTTGAATTTCACCACACATTGTTTCAGATGGATCGAAAGTGGCTACTTCCAAATGATTAAGTCAAAGAGATATTGCATGTAGCCAGAGCAGAGAAATAGGCATCATTTTGCCTTTATACACTTAGGCAACCTGAATTCTACCTAATCCACTTCCATATATCACCTTTCCTCCCCACCTTTGACCACCAGGGTTTTGGGAACTCTGCTGAGAAGCCATTCACGTGCAGTTGCTGCTTTGTGGCTCTGCATTTCAAAATGTCATCAGACTGTAGATGCAAGGGTTGCACAGCTGAGCAATCACACAGTAGAGGAAAGACATAACTTTATCAAAATCCCTCCCACCCCGCTGGCTTCATCAGAGGTACCTGAAGATGGAGCTGCTGTACAGAACAGCAACCACAGTGAGACGAGCAGAACACGTGGAAAAGGCTTTTTTCCTGCTTGCTGAAGACCAAATATGTGTGACTGTGTGGATGATGTAGGCACAGGAAAAGGCAGTTACTGATAAGATGTCAGGTAATACCAGAACACTTGTCACTAGTGCTATGTTCTCAATGAGGCCTGTGTCTGTGCGGGACAGCTGCAGCAGAGAAGCTGTATCACAGGATAAGTGGTTGATGGCATTGGGCCCACAGAATAGCAAATAGAGTATAATTGTGAGTGGTGAGAACATCAAGAGGAAACTCACCATCCAGCAGCCCAGCACCAGCTGGAGACAAAGCCTGTTGCTCATGAGGGCAGTGTAATGCAAAGGGTGGCAGACAACCACATAGTGGTCAAAGGACATGAGAGCCACGTGGAAATAAGTGCAGATACTCGGGATGAAGAACAGGGACAACTGAAGGAAACATCCAGAGAGGGAAATTGATCTTGCTTCTGTGAGGAGTGTCCTTGACATGAAGGTAGAAGTGAAGCAGATTTCCCCAAGAGGAAAATTCCTGAGAAAGAAATACATGGGGATGTGGAGCCCTTGGTCCAGCAGTGTGATGGTGGATGCCATCACCATGGAGCACCACCTCCAAGGAGGGTCAGGAGGAAGGTCACAAAGAGAATGGCAAACAGATTGATCTCCAAAAAGTGATTGCCAGTAAGTCCCAACTCCATTGTTGTCTGATTCATCTCTGAAAGCTGACACATGGGTAAAAGAAAGGATGTTAAAGATGTTCCAAGAAGCAGAAATGAAAGCCTAATCTGATGGTACATGTGGTGGTCTTAACTGGAAGACTATTGTCAGCAAGAGTGACCTACATAAAAGTTGACATGAGTAGACACCTGCCTGCACTGCACATATCACTCAGACACAGTACAAACAGCTCACAAGTGATAATGAAGTAGCCTTTAGGCAGCTCTCTTGTCCTCATGCTAAAGTGAAGTAGCATGTTCTCATGTGGAGGTACTTTTGCTGATGAGTAGAAATCACAAGTAGAATCTTTTATTTCTTAAGGAAATCTGGTAAGAGCCCTCCACACCATAATGTGTGGGAATTCCTCCACAGATAGAATCTGTGCAATGGGCTATGCCTTGGCTAGAAATTCATCCTATGTTTCACAGCTGTAGGCCCCCGCTTCTGAAGGGATGTAAGATCACAGAATCACAGAATCTCAAGGACTGGAAGGGACCTCAGAAGATCATCTAGTGCAATCCCCATGCCAGAGCAGCACCACCTAGAGCAGGGCACACAGGAAGTCAACCAGCTGGGTTTGGAATGTCTCCAGAGAAGGAGCCTCCACAGCCCATCTGGGCAGCCTCTGCCAGTGCTGCCTCACCTCAACAGGGAACAACTTTGTCCTTGTGTCTCTTTGGAACCTCTTCCGTTCCAGCTTGTCCCTGTTGCCCTTATCCTATCATTGGCCATCACTGAGAGTAGCCTGGCTCCATCCTCCTCACACCCACCTTTTATTCTCTTACCTTTTCATATTTGCTCCAAAAATTTGCATTTTGATTAATACCATACAGAATCTAGGTACTAGTACCTGTTCCAAACTACAGAGCCCACACATTATAGTACCTGTGAGGGCAGACTCCAAATGAGACAGTGAACCCATGGAAGCCTTGAATGTGATTCTTCTCACCTGACTGCACATTGCTATTTGTCTGAGTATATCCCTCAGTACGTGCTGTGTTTTCAAAGGAAAACTGAATACCTCCAGAGAGAATTTGTGTGGATCTTAAGCTGAGTGTCTAAAGAAAAAATCATTCCAGTGAGGGAGCCCTAGCCCAGGCTGTCCAGGGAGGGTGTGGAGGCTCCTGCTCTGGAGGTTCCCAAACCTGCCTGGACATGTTCCTATGTGACCTGACCTAGGTGGGACCTGCTTTGGCAGGTGGGTTGGACTTGATGATCTCTAAACATCCCTTCCAATCCCTACCATTCTATGATTCTATGATACTGGCCCTAGATTATTAGACCCTCCTCTGTCTTATTTGTGGTACCACAGATCAAGATCTGCAAGCATACCTTGACACTTGTGAATAATTACTGTTTTCAAGGCTGACTTCCTGACTTTGCACACAAATACATGTTTTAGCGTTCTACTTTTTAATCACATTTTTCCTAAATTTATAGTACCAACAGCAACCTTCTAAATTTGTGTAGGTTATGAGCTGATGCAGATCAGCTTCCAGGGGGTAGTGAGGTGGCAGTGAGGTGGCAAGGTCTCTTAACATGCTTTAGAAACACAATATAAAACAGTAGAATTGTCCAGAAAACTATGTAGATTATGGTATCCCCTGAGAAAACCTTAATAGACTATATTAGTTAAATGTTTTGATCATTAATTTCTCTTAATAAGATACTTCTAGGGAACAAAAAAAAAAATCAATGAAACAACAGTGACTTGTTGAGTAAACAGTAAGGATTTCATAAGTAGTCTGCAAACCATCCCAGTACAATATTATCTCAAGCCTTCAAACTCCCATTAGCACGTTCATAGCCTCCAAATCACAATCACTGTACGTGCCTTCTGATCATTTTCATGCTTTATTTTGGCATGAGACGAACCCTGTGCTAGACCATCACTCCATTAACTGGAAAGGTCACCTGTCCATTGATTATGGCTCTCTTGTCTTTGGTCATCCCCAAGAGAAGAACATCAATAACTGAAGCACAGCCACCTATCCTGAAAATTATGTGTCCTCCACATGACCCGTTTCTGACAAGGAATACATCAGCTGAGCCCTTTTTCTCTAGCTCCACATTTTATACTTCTAGTTAGTCCTATATTTCCTACATTTCCTATCTGTCTTCTAGCTTATTAAAATAATTAGACACTGCAATTTGCTGATGACACTGCTGGGATACATCACTGTCACAGACAGGTTTTGGGAAGAGCTGTTTCATCGAATCAGAGTAACAGAACACTTGAGGTTGGAGGGAACCTCTGGATCTCATCTGATCCAACTCCCCCGATCAGATCACTTAGAACATTTTGCTCAGGACCGTGTCCAGCTGGGTTTTGAATATCTTCGAGGAGAAAAACTCTACAGTCCCTCTTGGAAACCTGTTCCAGTGCTCAAGTCACCCCCAGAAGAAAAAACATTCTTATGATCAGGCAATCTCCTGTGATCCTCTTTGTGCCCATTGCCTCTGATCCAATCACCAACAAAAGCCTGGCTCTGTCCTCTTTGCAACTTCCATGGCAGGTATTTATGCATCTTGACGAAACCCCCTCTAAGCCTAGATGTCACCATAACAAAGCATAGCTCTACTCTGAGCAACAGAGAAGAAAATTTGTCTGCAACATCTTCCTGATGGGTAGCTACAGTCTGGTCATTTGACTCCCTTGGAAAACAAAAATCTGCCCTCTTACAAGGAAAAGGCACATGAATACACCAAGACTTTGAACTTCTCCCCTACAAACCAGTAATTTACTCCCAAAATGGAATTTCAGATGGCTATAGAGACCAGAGCTGCCTTTGGTGAATACTCTGTAGGGATTCTGTATTTTTTTCTTCATCACAGTTAACTCCTTCGTCTCAATGAAGAATTGCATTCTAAATCTTGCTAAACATACTCCTACTTGCTGTTTGGATATTGCATTTTGTTCGACAGGTCTAAAAAGGAAAGACACTTTGGTATGAAATCCGGTTTTGTGACAATCCAGAGTTAATACTGTACAGAGTTGTCTCTGTTTTCGTTGTCCATAAAACCAGAATATTTTTCCAGAAGTATGGGGGGAGAGAAGACAATTTGTTTTCAAGTCAAACCCAACCTTTCTCTTTTTCTCTTTTGCCTCAGTAAACTCCTTAGCCTGATGACCTGGTAGGATCCTGAGGCTGTAGATGATGGGAATGAGCACTGGTGTAATGACTGTGTAGGACAGAGACACAAGCTTTTTGTTATTTGGTGAGAGGCTTGACTGGGAATATAAATGAATTAAACAGGCTTTACAGTAAAAGAAAGTAACAACCACAAGATGAGCAACAAATGTAGAGAACACCCGTGACCTGCTCTCAGGCATGGGCATCTGCACTATGGTATAGATGATACAGATGTAGGAGATGGTGATTAGGATAAATGGCAGCACCATGATAAGCAGAGTGGTAATGAATACCAGAAACTCAAATATGTGGGTATCTGAGCACACCAATTTCAGTACAGGTGAAATGTCACAGAAGTGATTGACTTTGTTTGACTTGCAGAAAGTCACGCTGAATGAACCCAACAGGGAACCCGGAGAGCCAAGCTACTGCTGACATTTGTCTGCATGTCTTTTTGGTCATTGTGACAGTGCAATGTAAGGGGTGGCAAATTGCTACATATTGGTCATAAGCCGTGCTCGCCAACAGGAAACAGACGGGATAAAGAGTACAATCAAGTTCAACTGCAAAGCACAAGCTATGAAAGAAGAGATCTTCCCTTCTGACAAAAAATCTATCGGCATTTTTGGCACAATATCTAAGCTGTAGCAGATATCACAGACAAATTCTTAAGAAAGTAGTACACAGGTGTATGAGGTGCAGGGTCAACAGCTGTAATGAAGACAAGAATATTTCCAATCATAGTGACTGTGAAGACCAAGAGAACTATCACGAAAAGTAAGAGCTGGACTTCTGCAAGCTGAGTGAAACCCAGCTGATGAAGTGAGTTACACTTGTGATGTTTTCCTAACTCAGATCTTCCTCTTTCTCCATCTGGAGGAAAACATTGAGCTGTTTGATCCATAAGATGGGCCGACTGTAGTTCAAAAAGTTTTTTAAGCCACCTGAACAGATTGAAAGAAATGACCAGTATTTTTCAGTTTGAGGGTCTAGATACTCATCTACAACATGACACATAAACATATTCAGAAGCAAACTCCCAGATGCCTTTCCATATTTAAACCACTCACACAGTCACTCACTCAGAGGTACAGACATGCACTTACAGGAACACACATGCAATCACACAGAAACACAAGTGTGTTTATGCATCTGGATGCAGAATCCCCAATCTCCCTTCCAGCCCCCTCATGCTTATAACTACAGGTACACCACCACACTCACTCAGAGGTACTCAGAGTGTATCTTGTCCTGTGACATTTGCTAAAGTGACCCAGCCATTCTGTCAGGGCTGCATGACTGCCCATCCCTAAAATGGATGCCCATCCCAGCTAAAATGCACACCTCTGGAGACACCTCCCACAGGAAGGTCTGCCATTGTAACAGTGAGAGGGGATGTTCCAGGGGCCATGCTGGGCACTTGTCACACTGAGGCTGAAACTTGTCCGTGATACACAACCCCAACACCCCCTTTACTTGGCCATTCACAGTTAGAGCTGCTCCTAATTAAACAAAACCCATGACTCTGCTTGCCCAGACAAGGACAGGTAGATTCTCTATTGAATTTTCCTGTTTAAATTCCCACTGTCGTGAAGGAAAAAGAGCAGCACATGGAAACTGCCCCGTGTTCTGAGTCCTAGACCCCAATAAAGGTGTTGACCTCCTGGCCCCTGATTTCACCCTTGGTTCCATGGTAGCTCTGGAGGAAGGCCCCATCCAGAAAAGTGCTTGAGCATCTGCCCAAATCTCCCCACAAATCTCTCCCTCGTGGCCTCAACCTGACGCCTTTAAGCCTTAATTCCTGCAGGTTTCATCCCAGCGTGTCTGATTTCAGCCACACTGTGGGTGTGTGTGTGCTGAGCAAATCTGAGGGAAAGCTCTCTGGGCACTGCAACCTCATGGACCTCAGACAGCTTCTCTTTGCCCCAAAACCATCCTGAGACATAGAGGAAGGAGTGTCCCACCCATAGCCATGTGTAGGGTCTTGCTGTGCCTTTTGACCACGCAAGGGTGGGCACAGAGAGCACATGGACAGCAGAGTCCCTTGTGTTAGCGATGTTCAGCAGGTTCCATTTCCACCTCCTCTTCCTTGCAGGTCCTTTGAAATGGCTCAGCCCAGCAGCAGAGGCACTGTATCAACTTGTGAGAGATCAGTCAGGAGCTTTCTCACTTCGATGAGTCAATCCAAAACTGGTTCTCCTAGGTTTCACAGCTTCTTGGTTTGAGTGGGTTTGCTCCTCTGCAGGACCTGTAATAAGCAGCAACTGCCTTTTTTTTTTAACACAGAAATGGTGGTGGCCAGATGCACATTTTTTCCTTTCCTTTCTCTTTAAGTCAGGCCCTAATGTAGAGAAACAACTTTATAAATAATTGCAGGAGTCTCTCTCACTAGTTTATCTTTCTTTAAACCTCTGTGGGTGACCAAAACTTCCCACCTTACCCTTCCTACTGCCACGCTTGACTTGTTGCTCACCAGAGCAGGTGATTTGGGGTTTGGGGAGGGTAGTGACAGACTCTCTACCCCTGAATCCACAGGTCTTTGTGCTGTCTGTCCCTTTGAATGTAGGACAGCATCTCCAGGGGACCACTCTCTCTGTCACGAGGCTCAGGGCAGCTGTTGCCTCCTTCCCTGCCCTGAGTCTGGCTCATGAATCTATTTCATAGAATCATAGAATCACAGAATGCTGGGGTTGGAAGAGACCTTTAGAGATCATCCAGTGCAATCCCCCTGCAGAAGCAGGGTCACCTAGATCAGGTCACACAGGAACGTGTCCAGGCGGGTCTTGAAGCCCTTCAAGGAAGGAGCCTCCACAGCCCCTCTGGGCAGCCTGGGCCAGGGCTCCCTCACCTGAACAGGGAAATAGCTTTTTCTTATGTTTAAGTGGAACTATTTGTGTTCCAGCTTTATCCCATCACCCTTTGTCCTGTTACTAGCTACCATAAAAAAAGGGATGTCCCAACCTCCTGACACCCACCCTTTAGATATTTATAAATGTTAATAAGATCCCCCCTCAGTCTCCTCCAGACTGAACAGCCCCAGGGCCCTCAGCCTTTCCTCACATGAAGGATGCTCCAGTCCCCTGAGCATCTTGTTGTCCCCGCACTGGCCTCTCTGCAGAAGTTCCCTGTCCCTCTGGAACTGAAGAGCCCACAACTGGACACAGGACTCCAGATGAGGCCTCAGCAGGGCAGAGTAGAGAGGGAGCAGAAGCTCCCTTGATCTGCTGCCCACACTCTTCTTGATGCATCCCAGGCTGCCATTGGCTTCTTGCCCACGAGGGCACATTGCTGGCTCATGGTCAGTTTATTATCAATCAGGACTCCCAGGTCTGTCTCCTGGAGCTGCTCTCCAGCAGGTCACCCCCAGCCTGGCCTGGTGCAGGGGGTTGTTCCTTCCCAGCTGCAGGACTCTGCCCTTGTCCTTGTTGAACCTCAGCAGGTTCCTCTGTGCCCAACTCTCCAGTCGGTCGAGATCCCACTGAATGGCAGCACAGCCTCTGGGGAATCAGCCAGTGCTCCCACTTTGGTGCCAGCAGGGAACTCACTGAGGGTCCCTCTGTCCCCTCATCCAGGTGCTTGATGAAGATGTTGAACCAGACTGGCCCCAGAACCCATCCCTGTGGAACTCCACTGGCCACAGGCCTCCAACTCAACTCTGTGCCACTGATCAGCACCCTCTGGGCTCTGTCATTCAGCAGCTCTCCATCCACCTCACTGCCCTCTCATCCAAGTCACACTGCCTGAGCTTTCTGATGAGGATGTTGTAGGAGACAGTGTCCAAAGCCTTGCTGAAGTCAAGGTAGATGACAACTACTGAGGAACAGCAAGCACAAAGGTAAGGAAATGAAACACACAGAACCCACAGGAATTTCTAGCTCCCACAAGCACTGGGGAGACAGAGGAACCTGTAGGAGCATGGGCCATGTTTATCTATCTCCAAGACTTATGTCCTATAGTTCGTTGCCCTGACAGCAATGAATTTGAATTGACTTCATGTTTGCTTAGCCCTTGTCAGCAGAGTCTCTGGCCTGTCTGTAATACCATTAAGGTTAAAAACAAAAATCCAAGTGTCTGATTTAATCTAGCACGCAAAGCCAGGTATCTGAGGGTGCATGGTTGCTCAGGACTGTGGCCAGATGGCTTTTGAATGCTGGTAAGGATGAAGACTCTACAGTGTCTCTGGGCAACCAGAGATTTGCTCACTCCCACAGCAAGACAATGTTATCCTGTATTTGGTCTGAACTTCCTTTTTAATGTGTGTCCATCACCTCTCGCCTGAAAAGTTTGGCTTCCCCTTTATTATAACCCCCTTTAGATATTTCTCCCTGTCATGGTTTGACGTGACAGCCTTTTCTGGTGAGGGGGAAGGGGCTGTAAAGATGGCTCCTGTAAGTTGTTTGCAACTGTCCCCAGCTCTGAGCCAGACCCACTGCTGGGGCTGAGCCAATGAGATGCCTCCACAATCACTTTTTAAGAAGAAGCCAGAAGAGGAGGTTTCTTCCTCCATTCTTCTTCCTGTTTCTTCCTTCTTTTTCTTCTTTTCCTTCTGGCTGGTGGTGGTGCAAGGAGCAGGAACAGTGAGAGAAAGAACCATGTGGGCTCCAAGGTCAGTGATGAAAGAGAGGAGGAGGTGTGCTGGAGCAGAGACTCCCCTGCATTCTGTGGACAGAACTCCTGCTCTGTCAGAACTCCTGCTTGCTGTCACCATCATCTGGATGCAGGAAAAAGGTAGGATTCATTTACTCTCATTTGGCATTGATTGCTTTCCTTCCCCTGCAGGTCCTTAACATCTTTGATGTAGAGGTATTTAATTTGGAGCTCATTGCTCTGAGGCCTGCAGGCTCCTCTTTCTCTGCTCTTTGGAAACCAAAGGGCTGTGTTTGTCCCTTTGCACTCTTCAGGCTCCACCACCCCTTCTAAAGGACTTCTCAACACTTACAAAGCAGTTCAGAAACCACTGAAGGGACCATGGGCAATGAACAAATAGCTCAGCTATCCTAAAACTGCTCTGTAGCCCGTTCTCCTCTACGTGCCATGCCATGGGTGCTCATCAGCTCCATGCTGAGCAGTTAAGGCAAACGAGCCCAAAGAAACCCAAAACATGTGGGTCTTCTCCCCATCCTCAGTGGAAGGAAGGGAGCTAGATATGCTTATATTTAGAATAACTATTACTTGCTACCAACTTCCAGAATAAAAACTGTCCTCAGCTGTAGCAGACAGTCCCCTGCCAGCAGCACCGAGCCTGTCCCGTATCCACATCCATCCCCCGGCCATGGGGACCCTTCTTGGCTGCAGTCACACAGGGTGATGGCTCCTGCACTCCCAGATGCAGTAGCTGGGTGCAGGTCACCACAAGCCAACTTTCCTTTCCTCCTTCTCAGACCACTGCCATCATCATTTTACATCTCACCTTCTGGTTTGCTTTAACCTGGAGAAGAAGAGGCTGAGGGGAGACTGGAGAACTCTC
Organism: Colius striatus; assembly: GCF_028858725.1. Classification (NCBI taxonomy): domain Eukaryota; kingdom Metazoa; phylum Chordata; class Aves; order Coliiformes; family Coliidae; genus Colius; species Colius striatus. The sequence goes on from NC_084771.1 coordinate 539,152, forward strand.
TGCAGTTTCCTGACAGGAGGCTGCAGTGAGCTGGGGTTGGGTCTCTGCTCCCAGATAAGGAGTGGTAGAATAAGAGGAAAGTGGATCAAGTTGCCCCAGGGGAGGCTGAGGTTGGAGCTGAGGCAGAACTGTTTCCCTGAGAGGGGTGTCAGCCCCTGTGCCAGGCTGCCCAGGGAGCTGGGGCAGTGCCCAGCCCTGGAGGGATCCCAAAGCCGTGGAGCTGAGGTACTGAGGGCCGTGGGTCAGTGCTGGGCTGGGGATGGACTCCAGGAGCTTCAAGTGCTTTAACAACCAAAATGATTCTGTGGTTCTGCTCCTATGGGTCTTTCTGCTGCCTTCATCTTGTTTGGGCTGTTCTTCACTGCAGTGATAGGAACTGCCCAGGCAGCAGCAGCTGTGCTCGGGAGACCAGCAGCTCTCAGCCACTTCAAACTCAAACTGTGTACGTTGCTGTTTGTCATCTACACCTCAGGTGAGGAAGGCCTGAGGAGTAAATCCCTCAGCTTTCTCACCCCCAGGAGGGAGCAGAGGCTTGGCACACCAACAGAGACATTGCTCAGCCTCTCACCAGAGCCCAGCTCCTCCACATGCTCACCCCTCCACTCCTTACTTGTTTTCCTCACATCCATCAGCAGTGTTTCCCTCTCCCAGGGCATGTGTCATCCAGCACTCTACAGCCCCCACCACACTGATGGTCAACTCGTTGTTCAGCACCCTGTTGCTCCACAACACCCAACAACTCCACAGTAACTCCCAGCTCTGCACCCCTCATGCCTTTGTTCTTCTTTCTTCTGGGGAGCTGTGGGATATCTGGAGGGCAGACTCGGCTTCACCCAGGGAGTCCTTTGGTGGCTTTGCATGGCTGGTCCTACGAGGAACCTTCTTGTAGGTGCCAGCACCGTGGCAGCTTCGCAGAGCAGAGAGGTCAGAGCTCTTACCCACAGTCAGAAACATCACAGAGAGATCCCCTGGGTGAGTTTCCCAGTGCCTGGATGCTCAGAGTGCAGGGTGTTGGACAGAGCAGCAGCTGCTCCCTTTCCCTTGGCAGAGCAAGGCTGCTCAGAGGCCATGGATGTGAGCACCAGCTGTGCCTGGGCTGCCCTAGCAATGCTCCTCACGCTCCTGCTCCTTTTCCTTCCCCTGTGCTGTAAGCAGCCCCACAGTTCTCCAGGACCAGTAACAAACTGTGCAGCTCCTGAGCATCCCCTGGGGCTCAGCTCTCACCCCTTCCCCTGGCAGCAGGGGTGAACAAAAGTGCTTTCAGTTAGATAGAAGCCAGACTTTTCTTCTAGAGAATGGGACTGTGCAAGTCAGCTGAGGACTTGTGTCTATCCCAAGTGTCCATCCTTTGAGAGCCACAGTAGGCACCAGCCTCTGCCTCTGCTTTGCCCACAGATGCTTAAGGGTGGCAAGTTTTTCCTCCAAAACATCCTACCCTGGTCTTTCCTAGCAATAGCCAAACCCTGGTCAGAATAACTTCACCTATGGTAAGCTTTGGGAGGAGAAAACTACCTGACCAATGGGCAGAAGTAGGTCTGGGAACATCTGGTGTTTCAGGATTGTAGCTGAGCAGTCATGACTGTGAAGTGGGGCTTGCAGAGCGAGCTCAGGTGGTTCATTTTCCATCCCTCAGTCTCTGGGATGGGAGAGAAGAGCTCAAGGAGGTGCTTTCCACCTGTCTATTGTGATCTTCAGCTCTTGAAGTTCCTGGTTTCTGTGGTCTCAGCATGTGGAGGCTGGATTGCCACAGCTGGCAGTTGTAGGCAGTGGCCCAGGCTCGGGACCTGGCTGGCCATGCCAAAAACTGCTGAGGAAGGGACAATAGCATTTTGAGGAGAGGATGCCCTCAAGCAGAGGGCTGAATGCAGACTGTTATGCTTTCCCCAGAGGCCACAGAGCATTTCAAAGGCTGAAATATGAGAAATATTACACTGAGTCCATCCAGCCAAGGAGAGGCAGGTTGGATGTGCCAGGGCTTGCAGGCCAGGTGGGTGGCAAAGGCAGAACCCACTCTCCATGCTGCCCTCTTCCTTTCCCCCTGCAAAAACAGAGCTGTCCTGGCTTTGGGACCAGAGGGGCTGTGCCTAGTTAAGGGCTGCCCTCCCCATTGCTCTCTGCAGCCAGCTTTCCTCCCACCCCAAGCAGTGTGGGCTGTGGGCTTGGAAACCCAGGAGCCTCTTGGCCTTTCCTTTATTCCCAGATCACAGGAAGACAGTGGTGAGAAACCAGGACACCAAGCACAGCTCACAAGTCACAGCCACCTTGGTAACTCTGTGCTGTTAACTACTTCCTCACCATTACAAATCCTTAGTGTTATTTAGGGCCATGGGTTAGTGGTGGGCTGGGCAGGGTGAGGGGAGAGCTCAGACTCCAGCAGCTTCAAGGGCTTTTTCAACCCAAATGATTCTGTGATTCTATTTAATGAAGAACATTTAATCCATAATGACTAGTTGTGAAGATTTCATTCCTAATCCCAAGGAAGTGCCTTCCTGCACAGCAATGTGGGCTTTGTCCCCATCCCAAGGAGCGGCACACACAGTCTGCCATAGCACACCTTGGACCTGTGGGGCCACTGCCACATCCTGAGGGGCTTTGGGAGTGCAGTGGATGATGCCTCAAGTGCTGCCGTTTCAGCTGCCTGTGTCAACACTGCAGGGACATGCTCAGCTGCCCAGAGAAGCATCTCAGTGTCCTGAGTATGCCAGTTCTCAGGGCTGCTGCAGTCTGACTTGAGTAAACAACGTACTCTTCTACTACATCTCCCCTCAAACATCTAAAGGAAGGCACAGGAAAACCACAGGGCCTTTCCTCACAACATCAACACCACATGCACACACCTTCCCATCACTGTTTCACTTTCTCCCTCTTCTGCCTCTCTCTCAGAGAAACCTCCCTCCTTCCCTGCCAGGCCAGGCCAAACTTGCCCCAGCCTCACTTTTCTCCTTCTTTCAGAGACGCCACAAGGATTTCAGGGTCAGGGAACACCCTCCCCTAACTCCTGCTGCAGCTGAGCTGTGGGCTCAATGTGGGCACGAGGGCTGATGCTGCACCCCTGCATTTTGGGGGTGCTGGGGTTGATGCTGCAGCCTTCTTCCTGCCTTTGGAGGGGAACATGGTGACAGGAGGAGAATTTATTGCCTCTGCTCCATCCCAGTTTGAGAGACTGGGGAATTTAAGAGAGATGCAACAGCACCATGTTCTGGGAGGGGTTTATCCTGAGCTGAGACAGCCCACCCCCCACCAGCAGCATGCTATTATGCTAGGGCATGCTCCACAGCACTACTGAAGAGCTCCCTGTCCCTTTTGTGCCACCAAATGACACAGGCCCTGTGTTTTCAGCAGGTGGTGGAAACAACATAAACCCTGAAGCAAGAAGTAACAAGTCACACGCCAGAGGCAACCGGGAAAGAGCCCTGAAGAGCCCTGAAGCTGCTGCCAGCCACAAGCATCCAAAGGCTCTGCCTCTACCCTTTTGCTTTGGGCAAAAATCTTGCTAAAATATTATCACCTTGGTCTTCAAGAAATAGCTCCAGGTGACAGTAACACTCCCTCCCACTCCCCTCTCTGCCCTCATAAAACACAGGAGGCATCACTTTTGCTTAATCCTGGTAATGTCCAAGCAGCAGCAGCAGCTTTTCTGTGAGACCTGGCTCTGAGATGGAGGTTTCCCATCCTCACCCAGCTGTCACACAAACATCAAAAACAAACAAAAAAACCCACCAAAAATAACATGGACATGTCAATCAAGGGAAAGAGCTGATGCTCTGGAGCGTCTGGAGGAATTTGATCCAAGTGTCTCAACCAGAAGGTGTTTTGCTGCCATTAACTAGCAGAGACAACTGCAGATGAGTAGAGTGATGCTCAGCTTTGTGATATTTGGGCCAGTATAAAAGCCACAGGGACCACATTGCCCTCCCCTGCTTCTGCTCCTGAAGCTTTAGCTGACCTCAGTTTGCTCTCAGCAGAGCTCTGCCTGGGTGAGGGCTTTGTTCTCACCATCCACATGTGGTACTGCCTTCTGCAACACTTCCCAGCATCCCAGAACACCCAAATGATGGGGTTGGAAGGGCCCTGCAGAGCTGCTCCAGCCCAACCCCCTGCAGGTTCCCCTCAATCAGGAGGCACGGGACTGTGTCCAGGTGGGGTTGGGAACCTCCTGAGAAGGAGCCTCCACACCTTCCCTGGGCAGCCTGGGCCAGGGCTCCCTCACGTCAGCACCAAAGGACTTGCTCCTCATGTTCCAGTAGAACTTTCTGTGTTCCAGTTTATGTACAGTACCCCTTGTCCTGTCTCTGGCCACCAAAGACTGGCCCATTCCTCTCCACACCCTCCGTTTGGGTATTTCTCAGCATTAATAAGGTCCCCCCTCAGCCCTCTCTTCTCCAAAACAGCCTGTGGTGGTTTTTTCTTCCTTGTGTTACAGCTGCTCTAATAAACACATTTCATGTGACTCCCTGTGTGGCTTGCTCAGGCAGCAAATGATCCAGGTCATCCAACCCCCACCCTTCTGTGATCTTGTGCTAAACAAAAACCAACCACGAACCATCTGGAAAGGGGAAAAGTGGCCAAAAGAGGTGGCAAACAGCCTGGGGAAGTGGGAATTTGCAGAAGATATTGGCTGCTTCAGCTGCAGGAAGAGAGAACCAGCCTGGGAAAGCAAAAACTGGGCTGAGAAAACAGAAACTTAACATTAGCTGTGGGCTGTTCCGGGGGAAACAGAAACATGTACTTCAAGCAGTGGTGTCCTACGCCCCCTCCTGTCACTGTAGTATAAAAATGACTTGTTTTCTACCCAAAATGGAGCCTTTCCCTGCACTAATTTCTCTCCTGACCTCGTGTTCCCTGACATGGACCATTCAAGCAGGGAGACTGTCCATCGTTGCCTGACCTCACTCCTGGAAAGGGGCTGCTGAGCACTATACTGGTAACATCTGAGTGAATGTGTATAGACAGATCTTCACAGAAGCAATTAATCACAGCTATACATACCTCTGACATTCAGACACACAGATACGGCTGCTTGCTCCTTTAGGGGTGACAGTCTCCACAGCAGCTTGGCATCCATTCGTTCTGTGGTAATTCCAAACATGTCCTTGCTCTCTCTGGGGGAATTTGTTTCCTTGGCAAACTTGTGCACACCAAAAGGCTTCTGCTGCTTGGACAGGCAGATTTGGGCTACCCCACTGCAGCAAAAGGGTTGGGCTTCAGAGTCTCTTGTGCTGGCAGCTTTGCTGGTGTCATGGTTTAGCAAGGAGTTGTTTTTGCTTGGTACCAGGGGGAGGGGGTTACAGTGCAGACCCAGTCAAGAGTTTTCGGACTCTCCCCCGGCTCCTGGGTTCACACCCAGCTCCAGCCCGGCTGGGCCAATCTGGCGCCTCTGCCAGCACTATTTAGGGACGGGAATGTGAAGTGCTGGCAGGTGTGAGAGTGATACGAGATGGAGGCGACCACACGGACCCCACAGTCGGAGAAGGAGGAAGGAAGGAGGAGCACCAGAGCAGAGACCCCTCTGCAAGCCGTGGTGAGAAGGCAGCTGTGCCCCTGCGAGCCCTGCAGGGCCACGGCAGGGCTGAGAGCCAGCAGCAGCTCCGTGTGAGCGAGCCCGGCCGGGCAGGGCTGTGTGTGTGTGAGGGACCCCACGGACGTGCAGGGAGCACTGGTGTGGAGCCACCTGCCCTGAGGAGAGGCAGAGGGCAGAAGCCAGCAGGAATGGACTGACTGGAACCCCCACTCCCTATCCCCTGGCTGTTAGGGGGGGAGGAGGTAAAAACACCGGGATCAGGGCTCTGAGCCTGGGAAGAGGGGAGGGTGGGGAGAAGGGAGAAGGTGGTCTTAAAGGGCTGGTTGGACTCTTCATCACTGTACCACTGCGTGGTTTTTTATGTTTGTTATGTTTTGGGGTTTATGATTGTGCTTTAGCTGGTGTTGCATTAAATTGTTTTCTGTTCCTTCCCCAGGCCAAGTAGCCTGGTCTGTTTTGTCCTGGACCTTAAGCAGAATTAAGCTCTCCCTGCCCTTTGGCAATCATCAGCCTCTGCAGTACATGGTCTTTTGTCCCCTGAGGGGTCTAAACCAGGACACTAAGGGGCACTAAGCTGCCAAAGCTTCCAGGGATGGGGGAGGGCACAAATCAAACACACATAGACTCACACACAGAGGCTGGAGGGATGGAAGGGACCTGGAAAGCTCACCCAGTGCAACGCCCCTGCCAGGGCAGCACCACCTAGAACAGGGCACACAGGAACTCATCCAGCTGGGTTGGAATGTCTCCAGAGAAGGAGCCTCCACAGCCCATCTGGGCAGCCCCTGCCAGTGCTCCCTCACCTCAACAGGGAAAAACTTTGTCCTTGTGTCTCTTTGCAACCTCTTCAGTTCCAGCTTGTTGCCCCTTGTCCTGTCACTGGCCATCCCTGAGCACAGCCTGGCTCCAGCCTCCTCACACCCACCCTTTATAGATTTGTAAGCAAAGGCATAAGCAAAAAGATGCAGAGGAGGTGGCTGGATATATCCCAGCACATCTGGAGCATTCCAGTGTACACACACATAGGGTCCTCTTTCCTCAGGGCACATTTAAACTCCACAAATACTTTCTGTCTTTCCCAAAGGCTGTTTTTCCCCAGCAGATTAAGCTGTTACATCATGCAAAGGCACTTCCTACAGCCTAAAGGAGCCTTTGCTGATTACAAACACAACTAAACCTGCATTCTAAGGCCCTCAGACTAACCTGGAAGCTGAAACCTCCCATAAAAAGCACCCAGGGTGTGACCTCCAGCTCCAATCCTGTCTCTCTTGGGTAGCACCTTTTCACAAGTGCCACTGCCTCTGTGACTATCTGCTGTGCCAGGACAGCTGCTTGCCACGTCCCAGTGACTCAGGGAACTGACACAGGATAAAAATGTCCTCACCCAGCTTCAGGGACAGGTTGTCAGTTGGTTTTAAACCCAGTTCAGTCCCAAAGAGGTGCCAGGCTGCTCAAGTAGGGAGGGCATGGGGACACAGGACCCCCAGAGATAACAAATAACTACCCGAGCGTTGCTGTTCTTCCCACAGAGATGGACACTGGGGCAGATCCAGCACCTCCTAGGGCCACCACCAGCCAGAACCCACCACTGCAGCCCAAAGCCAGGTCCCTGCACTACCACAGGCCTCAGATATCCCTGAGGGGTTACTTCCCACCCCTGAAGATCCTGACAACATCAACAGAATGCATCCAAAAAGCATACGCTTTTATTAGTAGCAACAGATACTTTAAAAACCCCCCACAATGTCTCCAGAATGATTTACAGTGTACACAGAAAGTGTAGAAAAGTGGGGCTGTGGAGGTTTTTTTCTTGTAAAACACGTGGCTGCATTTGTTTTACACCTGCAAGTGCAACAGGGAGCTCAGCAACTCATACTGCAGCTTAAAACCAGGCTGAGGTCCAAACCCAAAGTGCTCAGCTCCCTTCAGGGCCTGAACTGCAACACAATCTCCTGCGCTGGGGCAGCCCCTCAACAGCCAAGTGACCTCCCAGGACAGGGCTGGGCTGCAGGGAGCAGTCGCAGAGCAAAGCAGAGCAGGTAGTGAGTGGCCAGGATGGCCAAGCCACGAGCCGCTTGGCTCACCCTGGAAGGATGTAGCACAGCCACTGCTTAGGGAAAGGATATGAGCCTCTCCTGGAGCCACTTCTGTGCTCCACAGAGATGGGATAACTCTGAGGAGGAGGAAACCCACTGCTCCTCTCCTTTGCTGCAAGAGCAGAGCTACAAGGCATGACCCTGGCAACTGACACATCCTCCCCCACCTGCTCTGTATTCACTGAGCAAGGAGAGGTCCCCAAGCCACCAGCAAGGAGAGAAATGACCACCCAGTAGCTAAACCTAAATGGCCTACCCCTGCAGAGGTGCTGGGGACCAGCTCAGACAAGGTATTGTCCCCATCAGCAAACGCCCCAGCCCGACAGTCACTGAGGTCCAGCACTCCTGGGAGAGCATCCAGCTTTCTCCAGGGTGCCGATCCCAGTTGTGCCTCCAGGCTAAGTCATTTCTGCTCTAAGAACAAGGCAAAGAGCCCTTCCCAAGCAAAGCCCAGCAGAGCTTTGCAGAAGCAGCACAGGGAAGAGAGGGCAGGAGGAGCAGGGGCTGGAAGCAGCACTGCCATGTCAGAGCAGACTGAGCCCTCCTGAGCTGCAAACAGGAAAGACAAACTCATGTTGGCTCATGCTTGGAAGAGGGAGGGACACCCCCACAAATCCCACTGCAGCCTGAGGTTTGGGGTTGCTTTGGGGTTCACTCTCTGAGATAAACTCCTTTGCTGCTCCTCCATCCCCTGCTGCCTTCTGCCAGCCCCACTCACCACCTGGACTCCAGAGTGCACACAACAGCAAAATCCTGCCCTTCTTCCTCCTTCCCAGGGCCAAACCGAGTTGAAAGCCCACAGTCTTGGCACCTGAGCCACCTTGGCAAGCCCCAGGCACAGCAGCACACGAGGGACAGCACTGCCCAGCAGCCCCAGGACCACAGGGACCATCCACAAGCACTTATCACACAGCGACTCTGGAGGAAGCCAGGGGAGGTACAGAGAGCTGGGGCACAGCAGCAGACATCCCTGGGCACAGCCATGCCCACCTCTACCCCAGGGATCTGCCAAGGGCCCTGGGGAAGAGCAGGATAACACAGAAACAGTCCAAGACAGTGTTTGACAGGTATTTGTGGGCTTCAGCAGCTTGAGCAACTCGAGGGTGAGCCCAGAAGAGGTTGGAAGCATCAGAGGGTCTGGTGCTCTTCGGGCAGCATCCACCCCTCATGGGGACAGCAGTGTGGGCACAGCCAGGAGAGCTCTCTACCTGAGAGGGGAGGGGAGGGGAGGGCAGGTCACACGGAGTGCGAAAGCTCCCAGCGGATTTCAGGACTCACTCACTGCCCAGAAACCTCTGGGGCCCTGTGGAGAATTTAAAAAAAGAACAAAAAAACAACCCAACCCCAAAGCATTAAGGAGCAGGTTTGAGAGGGGCTCTGCACATCCTCCATGCCTGCTCCAGCACAGGGGCTGCTGCAGTGTGGGCTGTCCAACCTGGAAACCAGAGCCTGTGGAGGAGCTGTCTCCCCTCAGGGCAAGACTCTGCTCTCACCCAAACACTCAGGAGCTTCCCACTGCTTGTGCAACAGGGGAACTGGGCCAGGACCTTGTGTAAAGGGAATTAAAAGGCAGTCACGGCAGGCGAAGAGGTGACAGAGCAAAGGGAGGAGGAACCCTGAGGTTCCTTTGCTGGATATCAGCAGTATCAGGCTCTGGGTGGAGGAACAGAGCACATTTACAGAGCAAATCCCAGTGTGGACTAAAGAGAGGGGACAGCAAATCCTTTGAGCGTTCAGAATGGGAAAAACAACCCCTCAGCTGTCTCTTACATCTGCAAGCAGAGGCTGGGCAAAGGACCTGAGCCCCAGTTCCAGCTACCAATACTTTCTGGCTGTAGGCATGGCCAGAGGAGCAGGGTCACCCCAAAGAGCAGCAGGGTCACCCCAGAGAGGAGCAGGGTCACCCCAGAGAGGAGCACGGTCACCTCAGAGAGGGGCTGAAGGCATCTCACCTGCAGCCACTGCGACATGGGCGCTCCCTCCTCTTGCACCAGACGAAGAGACCTGGGGACAAAGCAGCCACCATCTCCATCCAGTGCCCTGGAGATGCTGCTCAGCAGGGAAATCTCAGAGCAGGACCTCCTGGCAGCACTCCCTGGACAACACTGGGCTTTGGGGTCCCACAGGTCCCACTCACCCTAGCCCAGATGAGGGCTGGGAGGCAGGGCTGGCAAGCAGCTCTGATCACATGTGGTGGGTCCAAGGGGAACAGGGGCACAGCAATGAGCTGTTCCATCCCCACCCAGTGCCTGGAGGCTTTCACAGGAAAAAGCTGAAAGCTTTATGCAATAGCAAAAGATTAGCTATCACCAAGGGAGAAGCTCCTACTTCCATTTGAAACTGCCAGATCCACTTTTCAGGTCGGGACATGGGTGTTTCTTTCTATTTCCCCCTTCCAAGTTCACAATTGGCAAGCTGAGAATCCACATCCCGCTCTGCCAGGGGCACAAAAACTGCTTTCCAAGTCCAAAAAGGGAGGAGAAGAAGGACCACTGAGTGAGGAAGCACGTTTCCCTTCTGTAGGCAGAAAACCGTGGCAGGGGAGGCTCAGGGTTCCTCCCCCAGAAGGGTTGTGCAACCTTCCCCAGGAAAGGACAGCCTCATCCCTTCTCTGGACACGCAGGAGTTGTTTTCATGGCAACCTTCCCTCCCATATCTGGGAGCAGGAAGGTGAGGCAAGGCAAGGGCAGAGAACATCACCTCCTTAAATTGAATCACGGAATCATTTTGTGTTGAAAAGCTCTTGAAGCTGCTGCAGTCCCAGCCCTGGCCTCACCCTGCCCAGCCCAGCACTGACCTACAGCCTCAGCACCTCAGCTCCGTGGCTTTGGGATCCCTCCAGGGCTGGGCACTCCCCCAGCTCCCTGGGCAGCCTGGCACAGGGGCTGACACCCCTCTCAGGGAAACAGTTCTGCCTCAGCTCCAATCTCACCCTCCTCTGGGGCAACCTGAGCCATTTTCCTCTTGTCCTGTCACAAGTTAGTTTGGAGCAGAGCTCCCTGCAGCCTCCTGTCAGGGAGTGTCAGAGAGTGCTCCTGTCTCCCCTCAGACTCCTCTTCTCCAGGCTCAACACCCCCATTCCCTCAGCCTCTCCCCCAGCACCCTTCTGCTCCAGCCCCTGCCCCAGCTCCGCTGCTTGGCTCTGGCCATGCTGGACAGCCTGGGGACACCCTACTTGAAACAACAGCACTGCCAAATCCCCAGCCCCTGCCCAGGGGATGCCTGGATGGGAAACCCAGGTCCCAGTAAGGATGTGCTCCAGCAGGCAGCACTGAGCCTCTCACTCCATCCCTTCTCACCGTAGCCCCCAGCAGCCAGACCAAAGCCCCAGCCCCAGCACTCACCAGCGAGTGAGCCCACGATGACACACACCAGGATCACAGGCAGCACCACGTTTGCAGAGTCTGCAAAGGAGAAGATGCAGGGCCTTTGCAGCCACACTGAAAGTAACCTCCTGCTCACACCCTGCCAGCAAAAACCCACCATTACGCTCAGTGTGGGGACACGGAGGCACAAGGTGAGAGGTTTCCACCTTTTCTGGGGCTCTGATTCTTTTCTTGGGCAGTGGGAAGAAATCACTTACTCTGGACGTGGAGCAGGAAGGAGGTTTCATTCTGGCTGACTTGGTTGCGGACCACGCACTCGTAGTAGCCGCTGTCATTCATCGATGCTTTAACAATGCACAGGGTGCTGTTGGCAACAAACTGGATGTGGTCACTTCCCAGCAGCAGCTCCCCGTTTTTCTTCCACCAGTACAGGTCTGCCTTCCCTTCTAGCACGTTGCACACCAGTTTAGTGGTTCCTCCTTCCTTCACTGATGAGTTACCCACGATTTCCGGCTCAGACAGAGGTTCTGGGAGAGATTTTCAGAGTCTGACTCCTGACCTGGCCTTGCAGCACCTTCCCCACAGCCACTGGATCTCCCTGGCTGCAGTTGAGCCTTTGCTGTCCCATCACTCACCAATAACGTGGAGCTGGAGCCAGCCCGTGGCCTCTGCCTCAGACCTGAAGCGGTAGAGCCCGTCATCTCCCTCCTGCAGCACCAGCTGCAGCGACAGGTCCGTCTCGTTGAACCTCGTGCGGTTCTCAAAGAGCTGAGACGTGTTGGCAGGTCCATCGAAGGCATAGCTGACGATGGCTCCTTCCCACGGGCCGCTCTTGTACTCCCAGATGGCAGCTTTGGTGGCCTTCAGCCCCGGTGTTGTCAGCAGCACCGTGCAGCCCACGGCTGAGACGAGGCTCCCGGCTGCCGGCCTGAGGTCAGCGGCGTAGCAGGGGGAGAGCGTCCGGGCTGGGGACGGAACGAGCCGTTACCCCGGCAGCCGACACGGCTGCACCGGCCCGGGCGAGGGGCTGCGGGACCCTCCTGGGGCTGCACCACTCGCCAACACCGCTGCCGGGGGCTGAACGACTTGTGGCTTTAAGCAGCGACGGAAGGTCCCGGCGGCTGCTACAAGTTCCCTCCAGGTCTTTTTCCCCCGAAGCGCTGCTCTCTGCCTCCACGGGCAGCCCGTGCGTGCGCGGCCGCGGCGGCTCGGCCCCGGGCAGGGCTGGCAGCCGCTGCCCTCACCCGCCTGCCGTGCCCGAGCCCTTTCTCTGCCGGGGCTCGGCGGGCCGGAGCCCTCACCGGCGCGTTCCCCTAGGATCGCCGCCAAGAAAACGCGCCGAAAGACAGGAAAGCCCAAAAGTCGCTTCCCAAACTTCCTCGGAAAGCTTTTGGCTGGGAAGAAGTCGGGGGCGAAGGAGGATCCGAGGCTGGGACTTGCCTTCGCCTCTTACACAGCAGCCAGGAGCAACGCTCCGCAGCGCCGGGCCGGGGGGGGCGCGGGATTCCCCCACCCGCAACTCCCAGCGCTCCCCACATCCGCCAAACCCCGCAAAACGCGCCGCGCAGCGCCCACGGGCCCCTCGCAGCGGCGCTCCGCACCCACGCGGGATGCGGCCCCGGGAGGGGGCTCCGGGTACCGCCCGCCCACCTCACACCCGCCACGCACAAACTCGCCTGTGACCCCCGGCCCGGCTGCTGAGGAGCCGGGGCAGGCGAGGAGGAGGAGGAGGAGGAGGAAGAAGAGAAGGTCGGGCCCCATCTGCGGGGCCGGAGCGGAGGCGGCTCCGCCACGAGGCCCCGGGACGGTCCCAGCGCCGGGGCGGGGCAGGGCGGGGGCGGGGATGGGATGGGATGGGATGGGATGGGATGGGATGGGATGGGATGGGATGGGATGGGATGGGATGGGAATGGCGGCTGCCTCCCTCCTCCCCGCCCCGCCCCGGCGTTTGCCGCTGTCGCTCAGCGCGTTGACCTTTCCGCAGCAGCAGCGTGGGGAGGGGTGTCTGTCTGTGTCTCTGTATGTCTGTATATGACATGGGCTCGACTGCCGGATCCCAGACCCCGCTTCCTCACCTCCTCCTCCTCATTTCCTCTCCTCTTCTTCTCATCTTCCTCTTCTGTCCCCCTCCTCTTGCTTTCCCTCTTCTCTTCTTCTTCCTCTCCTTTCCCTCTCCTCTTCCTCTCCCTGCCTTCTCCTTTCTTCCTTCCCTCTCCCTCTCCTCCTCTCCTTCTCTCTCTTCATCTCTCCTCCTTTTTCCCTCTTCCTCTTCCTCTTCCTCTTCTCCTTCTCTCCTTCTTCTCTCCCCTCTCCTCTCCCTCTCCCTCTCCCACCTCTCCTCTCCCTCTCTTCCTCCCTTCTCCTGTCCTTCCCACTCCACACAGGAGCAATGGCTCCATCCCCACTCTGTTCCCACTCTGTGTGCCGCAGTGCAAAATCCCCAATGCAGGTGACGGGGAGGCACTGGGGAACGGCAGCGCCAGGAGATACCGCCCAGGGGAAGTTGGAGCCCCTGAGGGCTCATCGCCAGTGGGATGCTGCCGGGACACCCCTGAATGTCCCTGTCTTGCTTTGGGTGCTTTAAGAGGTGCCACCTGCCAGCCACAAAGCGAGGCAGAGAGGGCAATGCTGCTCAGTGCACAACCTCTGCGAGCTCTGGTTGTGGAGATCTTGCAGCTTGGAAGCTAAAAACGAGCCAGTCCCAGGGAAAATAAACAAAGGTTTGGGGCAGCCTGGCCCAGAACCCAGCCCCAGGGCAGCAGGAGGGTGAAAGCAGTTGAGATCTCCAGCTCCTTTTCCCACCTCACAGAATCCAGGCTGCCTGCTGAGCATCACAGGCCTGAAAGAAAATGGACTGTGGGGGGGTTGCCACCCACGTACCCCCTTATGGCCCCTGGTTGCCACCACATCAGAGCCGCCTTGGAGGGGGGCTGGGGAGCAGCTGGCAGGAGGCTGACATGGTGCCCAATGTGCCCAACCCTGCCTGGGCTGGGCTCTCCTTCTCTTTTTTTTTTCTCTTTTGGGGTTTTTTTCCCCTCTCTTTTTTTGATGCTTTGCTTTGCCAGGAGGTTGCAAAACACAGGCAATGAGTCAGAACAAGCCAGAGCTCCCTTTTACCCTGTGCAGCCCAGGAGCAGGCAGGAGTCGTGTCCCAGCTCAGCAGCTCCGCCGTGGCGGGAGCAGCCCCAGGACAGGGACATCTGACACATCTCCTTCAGGGTCCAACAACAGATCCTGGGCCCACTTTAGGGACTGGAGGCTGCTCAAAGGTCTCCTCAGAGCCTTCCGTTCTCCAGACTGATCAACCTCTACTCTTTCAGCCCAGGAGACAGGTTCCAGCCCTCAAGACCATCTCCATGGCTCCCCTGGACCTGCTCCAACAGCTCTACGGCCTTTTGTTCGTGCCCCAGAGCTGGACACAATGCTCCAGGGAGTCTCACCAGAGCAGAGGGGGAGAATTCCAGCATGCTGGGTGCTGTAAGGGCCCTGCAGAGCTGCTCCAGCCCCAGCCCCTGCTAAAGCAGGTTCCCCTGGCTCAGGGGGCACAGGAACGTGTCCAGGCAGGTTTGTAAACCTCCCAAGAGGGAGCCTCCACACCCTCCCTGGGCAGCCTGGGCCAGGGCTCCCTCACCTCAGCACCAAAGGACTTTCTGCTTGTGCTTAAGTGGAACCTTTTTTGTCCCAGCTTGTGCCTGTTACTCCTTGATCTATCGCTGGATACTACAAATAATAGTGTCACCCCATCCTCCTGACACTCACCCTTTAGGAACTGGTAAGTCTTGATGAGGTCTCCCCTCAGCCTTCTCTTTTCCAGCCTAAACAGACCTGTCCTTCCTCATTTGGGGTGACTATCAACCTCTCCCATGCCTGGCAATGAGTGGGGCTGGAGCAGCTGCCCTGGCTCTGGAGACAACCCCAGCAGTCAGGAAGGGAAGGTCTCTGGTCCCCATGAAACAGGGACAAGCCAACCCTGGCCCCAGCCCCAGGCATGGAGTGACCTGATGGGCCAACAACGACTGGAGGCTGCTCCCAGCGCCAGAACTGGGATGGTATGGAGGGGTGAGAGGCTGTGTCCTCATGGCTGCTGCCTTCCCCTCACAGCCCCATGGCCAGGACTCAGCAGCCCAAAGGCTGCTTTAACTCGGTGCCAGGCTGAGGGTCAGCCTAGGGGCTGAAACCCACTGCTCTCCATCACTGTGCAGCCAAAGCCAGGTGTACGTGAGCCCAGAATGAGCAAGGGCACCCAGAAAGGCTGTTTCTGCTGAGACAGAAGCAGGCAGTGAGCATAAGCCAGCCCTGAGAGCTGCCCTGAGGAGGGGAAGGGGCCTCTGTGGGTAGCGAGTGTATCACAGCATCAGGAGGAGCTGGATAGTTCTGGAGAGGGAAAAAGGCATGAAAAAGCCTTGAGGCAGCAGGAAGGTTGTGATTGGGAAGCTCTGAGTCAGCTCCAGTCACAGCTTTGCTGGAAGCCCCCGCAGCCTCCCCATGGCTCACGGGTTTCTCTCAATCCCTGGAGACAAAGCAGAGGATCTCTGGGTGAGGGCAGGGCCTTGAGGCCTCTGGGAGGTCAGGCTGAAGGTCTCTGCAGGGGTCTGGCCAAAGGACCAACCCAAACTGGGCAGTTTGAGACTTACTTAGGAGAGTTTTGAGGACAGGATAAGGTTGAAAAGCGAAATCTCCGTGTAAGCAGGTTGCTGGGAGCGTGGTTCATGCACTGCAGCAGCAAAGGGTACGGCACAGGGCTGAGGAGAAACTGAGGCAGAGAACTGGGCCAAATGGCGACTGTGGGCCATGTGGGAGGAAAGGCATCAGGGCAGCTCTCAGAAACACAGACTGTTGGGGTTGTTTGGGAGGACTTTTTGCTGCTTCAAGAGTGGTCTTGGGCAGACTGGAACTGCTGACCCCAGGGGAAACTGGGCAACTGATTACTGTGGCACCAGTTACTGCGGCATCAGCACTTGGGCATTGTCAGGCAGCATTTCTGGGGTGCTGAGTCAGGCTGTCTGGGTGCTGAGTCATGTCTGCTTAGGCTGCCTTGTTCTGAACCCTAATGGCACATCCTCACCAGGCAATGGCATCTCCCCCAGAGGTGCTGACTGGTCGTGAGGACTCTGGGCTGGACACCCCAAAGCCCAGTGCAGGTGGGTGAGGAGAGACCCCAGCACACACCCCGAGTCCCTCCACAGCCAAATGTACCCCAGACCAGTGACCAACCCACAGTGACCATGGTGTCAGTGACCAGATCTGCAGGGTGCAGGCACCAGCTCCCTGATTGTTGAATCACAGAATCATTTGGGTTGTTAAAGTCCTTGAAGCTCCTGGAGTCCATCCCCTGCCCTCACCCTGCCCAGCCCAGCACTGACCCCTGGCCCTCAGCACCTCAGCTCCATGGCTTTGGGATCCCTCCAGGGCTGGGCACTCTCCCAGCCTGGCACAGGGGCTGACACCCCTCTCAGGAAACAGTTCTTCCTGATCCTGACCCATGGGTCAGAGCATCACCCAGGGAGTGTGGCATCACCCTGAGAGTGGGTGAGCTGACCCTCACATCTCCCACCTTTCCCCATAACAAGGGCTCTGGGAGCCCTCCTGCTATTCCAATCCTTTTCCATGGCATCACTCATCTCCTGTCTTCCCTCCCTCAGTCCAAACTCTCCCAGAGCTGCAGCAGACCATTCTTGCTGTTATCCAGGATGAACAAGCACTGGGGCATTGCCCAAGACAGACAATGGAGAAGGATGAAGAAGGGTTGATCCCTGTGGTGAGGGCAGAACTGAGCCCAGCACAGGGGGCCTAGTGGATTCTCCATATGCTTGGGGCAGACCTGGGCAGGGAGGGGGAGCTGCCCCAGCACCTTGGCTGGAAGCACTGTCCTTCCCATTGAGCTCTGGAAGTGTGCTGTGATGGAAAAGAGCTTTTTCCATCCCTCAAAAAAAGAGAGATCTCAGCCCAGGAATCGATCAGCTCAAATGCACAGACCAATGTTTGAGGACGTTGCATACCAGGGAGGTTAGCACAGGCCTCCCTGAGCTGCCTGCAATGATTTCACCTCCCGGGGGGGCTGCTGCTTCCTGCCTGAGGATCATGTAGCCAACACATGTTAGAAATCATCAAGCAAAGGATGCTGGCTGTGGTTTGCCTTAAAGGAACAGCCTGAGGAAGCTGGGACAGCACTGGAGCTCTGCACCAGGAGATAGGGGCCAGGGAGGAACACCTCACCCTAACCCAGCTCCAAAGGGGTCCAGCTTAGGACTCAACAGATGCTGCACAAAACACGAGTAAATTGCACATCCAACTGCTCTGCTTGAAGCCAAGCTGAAGCAGACCCGAGGAGCGGACTACGAAACCCCAGTCTCACCCCTCACATCCCCACACAGGTCCTCTCTGCCTGTTTTCCCCCAGCCCAGGACCTCGGCTGACAGCTCTGGCCAGACATCAGTGAAACACCTTCTCCTGCACTTGCTCTGAACCACGGAGCGCTTAGGAAACAGCTTTCAAGGCTCAGCTGACCCAGCTCCCCAAGTGCACAGACCAGGAAACCTTAGAAGTGAAAAACAACTCCTGAGCCAGGAGCTGGTGATTTTTTTTAAATCTGGCTCCCACCCAATTTTCTCTGCACGCTTCTAGTCCTGGTCCTGCCCTCACTCAAAGTCTCGGCTGCTCTGTAACTCTCCTGTTGCCAAGGCAGGGAGAGCAGCCCCAAGTCATCAAGGTCTTGCAGGTCCAGGCTTCCCCCTGGGCATCAGCAGAGCCCACTTGTGCCCCTGCCCCATCTGATGGAGCAGCACATGGCCCAGGACACCAGCTGCTTCTGCACCAGCATCCACCCCTCAAATGGCAAATGCATTTTTCTCCCAGCACCAGAACCGGGCAGAACTGCTGCCTCAGACCAGGGCAAGCTTGTGCAAATAGTTTATGCCACAGATGAGCCTTTTCTGTCTCTTCCTCCCACCTGGCTCTGAAGGTCCTGAGCCTTTCCAATGAAAACAACCATGAGTTCAGTAGCCTCTTCACACAGAAAGAGCAGAGGGTGGCAGGGATGAGAGAGGGCACTAAGGTCACAGAGCAGCCCAAGTCAAATGGTTTTGCCTGGGGATGATGTCCTCAGCCCTTCAGTATCTCCCTCCACATCCCTTGCCAACATTGGGTCTCACCTCCCTTGTCCTGCTCCTGTAGATTTGCTCTGATCAGGCTCCAGCACAGATCAACAGGAGATGGGGAAGATGGGGAGTCTCAGCCCCATAACAGCATCTGTTGGGTCTTTCTGCTAAAGAGCAAGAGAAAAAACGTTTTTTTTGCTACCCGGATGATGCCAAGGACACACACACCTCCCCAGCCCAGAAAGTCCAGGCTTAAAGGCCAAATCCTGAACCAATATTGTTGCTGAAATATCACAGTTTTAAGTCCCTTCAAGGATTAAACTGAGCCTGGCAGGGCTTTGGTCTCCCTAGCTGGGAACCTCCCTGGCACATGGGCAGGTCAGCTCAGCCCTGGCTTTATGGCTGGGCAGAGCAGTGGCTGCTGTGTCCCGGCGTGGGGATGCTGCAAGGACCTGGGGACAGGCTGGGCCTCAGGGCAGCTTCCCCGATCACACCTCTCAACTAGAACCTAATTCTCTCACTCCCAGTCAGGTCCTTGTCTCATCATTGGTCCCGAATGGCCCCAGCACAGGGCTCCGGGTGCCAGAGCTGCCGGCGGTTCCCGCTCCCCGTCCCTGCAGAGGAGAGAGCAGTGGGAGGTGTTTTACCGACATCCCACTTTCCTTTCGGAGGTAAAAGCCCTGGGAGCCCCAGGGCTCAGGCAGCCTCCTTCGAGGGAGGAGGGGCTGCTGCAGCCCCTAGGCACCGACCATCGCTCCGACCTTTCCTTTTCCCTTCCAAACTGCTCCACATCCCCAGCCCCGAGCTACCGAGGGCTCAGTCCCGTCGCGGGACCGGGCTCTGGGGCTCGGCGGCCGCACTCCAGCCCACCTTGCCCCCTTCCCCTGCTCCCTGCTCCCTTCCCCTGCCCTCTGCCCCCTTCCCCTGCCCTCTTGCCATGCCCCCTGCCCCGGCTGGGCTCTTGCCGCTGTGCACAGTGGTCAGGACCCCCCGCCCTGACAAGCCCCCCGGGAGCTGCTCAGTAGCAGCTGTGTGTGTCCCCCTTCTGCAAACCTGTCTGAGCCCCGTCGGGTGCTCAGCCCAGTGTTCCTCGGGGGCGTGTGTCCCCGAAACCGCCATCAGGTCACCTCCCCAAAGCCCGAATACCGCTCCTCAACCCAGGCAGCACCATTCGGGGGGGGGGGGGTGTTTCTCGCTTCCTGGAGCCCCGCGGGGACACCCCCCGGCCCCCTGGAGCACACACAACACCCCTAACCCCCGCTCCCTCCTCCTGGACTCCGGGACCACCATCGGTTCTCTCGTCCCGCCCCAGGCCCCGCGGCGGAGGAGAGGTGTGGGGGGGTCTGCTGGGAGGGGTCTGCTTGAGGGAGTGTGCGGGAGGGGTCTGCGGGGAGGGGGTCTGCGGGAGGGAGTGTGCGGCGAGGGGGTCTGCGGGAGAGGTCTGGGGATGGGGTCTGCGGGGAGGGAGTGTGCGGGAGGGAGTCTGCGGGGAGGGGTCTGAAGGGAGGGGGTCTGCGGGAGGGAGTGTGCGGGGAGGGGTCTGCGGGAGGGAGTGTGCGGGGAGGCCGCGCCCCGTCACGCCCCCGTCACGCCCCGTCACGCCCCCCGCCCGCTCCAGCCCCTCCCGGCCCGTCGGAGCGCGGCGGGACAGCGGCAGCGGCCCGGGCCGGGCCATGGCCCCGCACCAGCCCAGCGCCGGGCAGTACCTGCGCTCCGACAGCGGCGGCTCCGAGGCTCCGATGCTGCCGGACGGTGCCGGGGGCGGCCCCGGGGCCGGTGGGGCGCGGGGGTGGCGGTGCGGGCCGCTCTGGGGCAGCGTGGCCGTCATGGCCATCCTCGCCCTGCAGATCGCTTCCACCACCGGCCTCTTCGTCTACTTCACCATGGCCATCTCTAAGGTGAGCCCGATCGACGGCGGGGCCTTTTGTCCTGCGACCGCCGCTCCCCTCACCCCCGACCGCGAGCAGTTCCGAGGGGCCGGGACAGGCGTGAGAGGGGGGGGCTGCACCCCGGGGAGACCCGACGGCTGCGGAGGGGGCTGTGCTCGCTCCCCGGCCCTGCTCGCTGCGGACGGTCCAGGTGCGGAGGCGGGGGGTGGGGGGCGGGGGGGGGAACACACGACACGGCCCCTGGTTCCCCTGGGAGCCGCCGATCCAGATGTCGGGGGGGGAGGGATGGATACTGCTCCCAGCTCCGCCCGGAGCCGCCGATCCCAGAGGCTGAGAGCAGGAGCCTTTGTCCCGGGAACCGGGGGAGGTGCGGGGGGGCTGCCCTGCGCTCCCACCGGAGTCTGCTGGGCCGAGGGGGCTGCCTCGGGCTCCAGGTCCCATTCGCTTCTGGTTCCCACCTCATCTGCCCCCCCCCCCCCCCCCCCGACGCTCCAGGCTCCTCAAAGCCTCCTGTGCGAGATGGAAACCTCCCCGTCCCAAAACCACGGCGCTGGGCTCCCGCCCCCCGCAGTGTCACGGTGCCAAACCGTTCCCGAACTCAGGCACAACGGGCCTGATCCTGCTACACCCTCCCACCCACCACCCCCGGCAGCCGCTTCGGGCCCAGGCAATCCCCGGGAGTCAAGGAGGGGAAAGCACCGACCGAGAGAGGCCTTTGCTGCGGGAAGAAGGAAATTCAGGGCTGGCAGATAGCCCCGAGGGTGGTACCCACCAGGAAAAGGGTCGGAGGCATCGCACAGCACCACGGCACTGGCGGGGGGCTGCGGGTGGGGGCAGGAATGAACCCTGTCCCCTCTGCTGCCTGCCCGTGCCCCGCTGAGCATCCTTCGGAGCAGCCTCCGGACTTGGTTTCCATCGCAGAGCCCAGGTGGCCCCCGCTGTGGTGAGGGAGTTCCTTGAACCGGGCTGGAGGGAGAAGGGGACTCGCGAGCCGCAGGGGAGGGCTGAAGGGAGGAGAAAGTCATTTAAATTGCTCTCTTCGGGCTGATGTTAGGGGCTAGTCCCTGGCTGGCTGCCTGGGCTTGGTGCTGGGGGAAGGGAGGCGGGAGCTCAGCATCTCCGGGGACACTGAGCCGGCTGGGCCAGGCTGCCCTCACCCTTCGCTGAGGCACCTCCCCTTAATGTAACACCCCACAGCACAAAGGGCCCCAGGAGGGACTACCCTGTTCAGGGAGAGGGGTGGGTGGTCCGTGCAGCTGGTCACAGCAGCTCTAATGAAGGCAATTAGCATGATGGCTGGGTGCCAGGCTAACGAAGCGGCCCACGGTTGCAGTCCCTGCCGAGGATGTGCCACCAACACCTTCCTGTGGCCCACAGGAGCAGGAAAGCTGAGCCTGATGCTGTGGGCTGACAAACAGACCCATAGTGGGGGATTTAGTGGCTGGGCAGCCCCCCATCCTGCAGGGCTACAGCCCAGCTGGCCAAACACAGCCAGGGGCCAGTGCTACCAGGGCTATGGCAACCTCTCTGCAGATAGCCACAGTCCCTGGCAGCCCAGCTGCTGGGCACCGTGCCCACAGCAGCTCCAGATGGTCAGACTGAGACACAACAGTGCAAAAATACACCCCCAACCCTTTTTATCTGACCTCACATGGTCTTTCTGGTAATATGGGTGTCTGTATTGATCCCAAAGCTGAGCACATCCCTGTTCTGGGCAGTTAAGTACCCAAAGGTGCAGCCAAGGGAGGGGGGCAGACAGGAGGCTGGGGTGGGGGGAGGTTCAGAGTAAGCAGGGACATGGGCAAGGGCAGGGTGCTGGAGGTGGCCAAGGCCAAGGCCTCAGGGGTTGTGTCCTGGGATCTGGGAATGACCCAGGGGATAAAGGTAGGATGGGCACCGTGCCGTCTCCATTCCCAGCTCCTGGCACATTGATTTCAAGGCAGCTGTCCCATCCATGCCTCAGTTTCCCCGTGCCCAAGAGATCAGGGTGGTGGAGTGAGACCCTACAGCCATCCCAGCCTGTCCCCCACTGAGATGCTACAGCCAGGGAAGTGCCAGTGTGGGAAGGGAAGGGCCAGTGTGGGAAGGGAAGGGCCAGTTCGCCATGCAGCAGTTCAAAAGTACAAAGCTTCCAGCACAAAGCATAAGGCAGCACAGGTTGGAAGGTCCCTGGGAGCTGCCCAGGCTGAGGCAGCACCACGAGTGCTCAGGGTCCTGGCTGAGCACCGCACGGCTCAGCCCCACATGGCCTGGCCACTGAGATGGCAGAGCCGAGGGAGAGTTGCAGGAGAGCTGAGCCCTGGGAGAGCTGAGCCCCGGGAGAGCTGAGCCCTGGGAGAGCTGAACACCGGGAGAGCTGAGCCCTGGGAGAGCTGAGCCCTAGGAGAGCTGAGCTGCAGGAGAGCTGAGCTGCAGGAGAGTTGAGCTGCAGGAGAGCTGGGCCCCAGGAGAGCTGAGCTGCAG
Source organism: Colius striatus (assembly GCF_028858725.1). Lineage (NCBI taxonomy): Eukaryota > Metazoa > Chordata > Aves > Coliiformes > Coliidae > Colius > Colius striatus. The sequence goes on from NC_084771.1 coordinate 561,544, forward strand.
GAGAGCTGAGACCCGGGAGAGCTGAGCTGCGTTAGGGTGTGTTTTGCAGCACCCGGCTGGCTCAGCAGTGGGAAAGCATGAAGAGCCTGGACCTGCTGCCTGGGCACGTCCAGGCTGCAGCTGCAGCTCCCACCCCTGCAGCTTTGGGAGCCAACTGCAGGGCACCTCCTGTCCCAAGGGCTGAGAACTCCTCCTTCAAAGCTTTGAGAAGCCTCATTCCCCCAGGGCAGGGAAGGAAGGGGTGAAGGCAATGGAGAATGTGAAAATTGGGTTCCTTAGCTGGGGCTGTTGCAGCTCATGAGTCCTCCAGTCACCTCCTCCTCACTCGACGGAAGGGGCCGTTGGGTTTCCTGAAGAGCCAGGGATCACAGAACCACTGAGTGCTCTGGGCTGGAACGGACCCTCAAGCTCATCTTGTTCCAGCACCTTCCACTAGCCCAGTTTGCTGGATGCTTCCAGGCACGGAGCAGCCACAGCCTCTGGGCAACCTGTGCCAGGGGCCTCACCACGCTCACAGGGAAGAACAACTTCCTAATACCTCACCTAAATCTCTCCTCTTTCAGTTTGAAGCCACCAGCCCTTGTCCTGTCCCTCCACATCCCGTGCTGGGCCCCCCAATCCCCCGTCTCCTCCGCTGTGCCGTGACACGGGGTGTTTGTGTTGCAGCTCAAAGCCCAGGCACCGGGCAGTGCGGAGGAGCTGCGCTGTCTGCAGGTCATCAACCAGCAGCAGGAGGGCTCCAGCCTGGAGGAGCTGATCAGCAACCAGTCCTGCCTCAAGCTGGCCAACACCATCAAAGCCTACGTGGCCACGGTGAGCCTTTGGGGACCGGGGGAGGCTGTGAGAGCTCCTGTCTGCCTCCCTGCCTCAGTTTCCCTACTTGCCTACTCGGGGAGGATGCAAAGAGCAATTGCAAAGATGGTTGAAGAGGGGGGTGAGGGGGAAGGCTGGACACCAGGCCCAGGGCTGCGGTGTGAAAGACAACATCGTGAAGGCAATGGGAGGTGCTGGGGCAGGGCAACGCCTGGGTCACCTTTAACCATGGGACCGTTTCTCCTCTCAGGTGACAGAGAAGGTCATCCACAGGAGCAGGGTGAATGGTGAGTCCCTCTGGGCCCAGCTGCCGTGAGCTCCGCGCCGGGGCCGGGCCGCAGCCGTGGGCGGGCAGCCAGCCATGCCGATGGGCTGAGGGCATCCGTTGCTCCCGGGGCAAACTCCACGAGCTGTGGAGGCAGAGGGCGGCCGTCCCTGGGGAAGGGGCTGGACAGACAGCCCTGGACATCCAGCTGCAGCCCAGGGAACCAGGGCCACGGGGGACAGCCCAGAAACGTTAGATAATGATTGACGAGGCGCTTCCACCCCCAAACAACCTCCCTCCAGGATGGGTCAGGGGGGCACTTCCCTGCCCTGCTCGCTCAGTAGGGACCTGCTGGGTGCTCAGGGCCGGGCCTGCTCATGCTCAGGCTTCTACAGCCACGTGTCTCTTCCTTTGCAGAAGCCCGGCAGAGCCACTTGAACACCTCGGAGGGGCAGGTTCCTCCCAAAACAGCTGGGAAGCCCTCGGCACATCTCACCCTCCGCCCGCAGAGCCTGGCTCAGGACAGTGAGTGGGGGAGTCCCAAGGGGCACGGCAGGTTTCTGAGGGGGCAAGGGGGGAAAGGATCTCACCTAAGGGGCAGGGTCTCAGGATGGTGATTTGGGGAGACCCTTAGGGGTGGGTCTCTGAGTGGGCAATGGGGGAAGTATCTCACCCAAAGGCCAAGGGCTCAGGTTGGTGATCTGGGGAGCCCTGCAGCGCACCAGCAGGTTTCGGAGGTGGGAATCAGGATGGGAACCAGGTGAGGACCAGGATGGGAGGATGCATTTGGTGGCAGATGGGGAGATGTTTCTCCTGTCCACTCCAAGATGGGTGAGAGGGAAAGTCAGAGCCAACCTCCTCCCTTTCTCCCCCTCCGGGAGCTCCCAGCACATCTCGCTCCCGTCTCTGCCCAGGAAACCCCAGGCGCTTCGGGAACCTGTCTCAGTCGTGCCGCCACGCCATCGTGCGCTGGGAGGACAGCACCATCCACTCCCACCTGCAGAACCTCACCTACCGCGACGGCCGCCTGCGCATCAACCAGCCCGGCAAGTACTACGTCTACTCCCAGATCTACTTCCGCTACCCCAGCGACGGGGCTGGCGCCGGCGCCTCCGTCCCGCAGCTTGTGCAGTGCATCAACTGGAAGACGTCCTACAGCCAACCCATCCTCCTCCTCAAGGGGGTGGGCACCAAGTGCTGGGCGCCCGAGGCTGACTACGGGCTCCACGCTCTCTACCAGGGGGGACTGTTTGAGCTGAAGGCCGGCGATGAGCTCTTTGTCTCTGTCTCCTCCTTGGCCATCGACTACAACGACGCGGCCGCCAGCTACTTTGGGGCCTTCCGGCTCGACCTGTGACGGCCGCCTGCCCCCTTCCCGCTGCTCCTGCCCCTTGCCCGGCCCCGGGGCAGCTCCTGGGCTGGGGGTTGGCGCGGGCTCCTGCCCTGCGTGCGCTGGCCCTTGCTGGAGGAGGGCATGGGCGAACACTCACAGGGCCCCGCCGTGCCACGCAGGCCTGGAGGAAGCCCACGGGCTGGGAAGGGTCTCTGGGGGCCCCCAGAACACACACACACGAGGGGAAATGTCTGAGTCCCGCTGAGTCCCCTCCCTGGCTCCTGCCTGAGCAAAGGGAGCAAGGAGCGGCGAGTGACGCAGCTGCAGCCGCCCGACGGAGCGTCCCCGCGGAGGGAGGAGCCTGCGCGCTGGTCCCGGGGCTGGCTGACAGCGGCGCGAGGGCGAGCGTGGGGCTGGCACCCCGGGACAGCCGGCGGGGATGAGCCGGCTCCCACGTCAGCTTCTGGGAAGGAGTGAAGGAGTTCCAGTTCGGGCTCGTTAGAAAGCTGGAGCGACGCCAGCACCCGGGTTCAGGGGAGGCCAAAGAGCAGGACCATGAAGCCGGAGGAGTCACCAGCCCCAGCAACCGCACCCAGGCACGTGGCAGAGGCACCGAGCTGACGGGCCCATTTGGCTCAGGAGCTTTGCCATCACATCTCCCCTGCCCTTCTGAGCAAACATCCCCTCCCTGAGGTCTGGGGTGCTCCTAGGCCAGCGCAGCCACCCGCCTGCTCACAGCTTTGGCCCCTCCACCGCTGAGCTGCAGGCTGCTGATGGTGGCAGAGCCCCGGTGGCGGCAGCGCAGAGCCTGTGAGGAACCAGACCAAGCCCTGGGGGCTAAAGACCATGCCAGACACCAGAGACACTGGGGTGGATGCAGCCCCCTTTGTAAGTATCTGTATGCTGCCTGTATCATATGGAGCCCGTTGGTGTGGAGGGATGGGACGGGAGCAGGGGCTTAGTGCTGGGTTAAATAAAGCCTGTACTCCAGCACTGGGCTGGCCCCTCTTTGCATCAGCCACCCCAGGCAACGTGACCTGGGGCTCTGCGCAGGCCCAGTGATGCCAAACCAGACGTTTTAAAGCCTGGGCTGGTTGCCACACTCGGCTGGTACCCCCAGGGCAGCTCCCTTGGCTGCAGATCAGCCTTCTCTGTCCCCCTTTTTCCCTGCCTCAGCCCAGTGCAGAGGCCAGCTGGGAGCAGGGAGAGCTGCTGGAGTGCAAAGCATGGACGCAGAGCAGGGAGGCAGCTCCCCTCTGCCTCCCTCCAGCTCTCCTCCATCCTCCCCTGTGCCTCCACACAGACCGGAGTGCTGGGATGCTGGCAGCAGCCTGGGGAAGGGACTGGAGCAGTTCCCAGCAGCTCTGGCCCTGAGAGCTGCAGCCGGAGCCCAGCGAAGGCTGCAGGAGATAACCAGGTCCTGCCTTGTCTTGCACCTGGAGTACCTTGAAGGTCTCTGCCACCTTCACAGGCCCCTGGGGCATTCCTGGGGAGAGGAGCTCCTGCTTCCAAGCCCGGTGCCTTCATTTCCCCCGGGTTGAGGAGCTCTGGGACAGACCATCGTGCTCCCAGCCCAACACCAACCAAACCTGAGAGCAAAGGCGGGCCCCCTGTGCCAGCACATGGCAAAGATCCTGACCCACAGGGCCCTGCCACCCCCTCCCTTCCAAAACCACCGCTGAAACAGTCTCTTTCTCTTCCACCTCACATTTCTCTTACTTTCTCTGCCACCTCAGCGACCAATATCAGGAACCAGGCTCCCAGGGAGCCACCAGGCTCATCCCAGCTCCCACGTTCCCCGCTCCCTGAGCCACCTTTAGCAGCTGCTGTGGGAGCTCAGGGCTGACCCAGGCACAAGCAGTTGGGCCAGTTTTGCTTTGCCATGGAGCTGAAGGCAGCCCCAGGGCCAGTGGAGTGTGTGGGACGTTGCCAGCTGAAGCGACTCCAGGAGAGTCAGGTCAGACAGACAGCAGCCTGCCTGAGGCACCAGGGCCTGGCTCTGCTCCTCTCCCCGCTGTGACATCCCCCATGTCAGAGCAGCTTCACTCTCCCCAGCCCTAGCAGGAGCCTGGAGAAGGCTTAACACAGATCAACTGAGAGGCTGGGAAAAGCAAGCCACTCCTGGGGCTTTGATGCACGCCTGACCTGCGCCAAGCTGGAACAGGAGTTTGTTTCCCAACATCATTCGAAACAACAACTAAGAGCAGGGCTGGTGGAGCCAAAGCCTCCTGGCGCCCGTGCAGCCGGGCCAGGGCCAGGCCCAGCCCTCCCCAGCCCCCACAGACACTCCAGTTTCATTCCCACAGTCAGGCTGCTCCCTCTCTGCTCCTACAAAAGCTTTTCCAAGTCTGACATGAACAGAAAGAGCCAAGGACTGGATGAGACCAGCCCAAGAGCCACCTGTGCGACATCCTCAGGGACTGATCGACCTGGAAGAGCCACCCAGCCTCCCCGTGCTCCAGACTGAGAGAGTGCTGACAACGCCAAGGTTTTTCTCAGGAGTAGCTGCAGAATGGCCCAGAGGTATTCAGAGGACATGTTTGAGTCACAGCTGTGACCTGCTAGACCTCACCACCTTGGTTCCTACAGCTGCTGAGAGCAACAGGAGAGCACAACGCAGTGTCCCCACAAGCCTTGGTCATTCATGAAGCCTCCGTGCCTCAGTTTCCCCACTTGTACAAGATGCCTGTGGATGCTGGTCTATGTCACAGGCTCCAAGACCCATGGGTCAAAGGCCACTGTAGAAGGCTGTGGCCTCTGAGCTCACCCAGAACACTCCTGTGCACCGTGTCACTGGCAGGGATGGCTTCTAAGCACCTCTGGAGGGCTCCTGCGGGCACAGACAGCCTGGGCACAGGCCTCAGGCTTCTCACTGTCAGGGATCTTACCCCAAGAGCTCTGTGTGAATGTACAAATGCCCACAGAGCATCTGGCACTTCGGCACATGTCCTGTGGCATAGTCTGGAGTTGCGAGGGCAGAGCTGGTGGTGCCAGGGCAAGTGGGTGCTGGGCTCCCTGCCCACCCTGCCTGCAGGAACGTGTGTGTGCCCTCAGGGCGAGCAGCAGCGCTCAGCCCTGCTGCCAGCAGCACGCTTACAAAAGCAGATTTGCCTTTCCCATGCCCAAGGCAGCATGCTGAGCACTGGAGGCTGCCTGTCCCTGCCCCACAGGCGCCAAACCCATCACCAACCCAAACGGGACACTGCTCCAGCTCCCCAACCCACCTGAGGCCTCGTCCCTGCAGGTAACAGCCCAGAACCCCCCTGCCCTGCGCTCCTCTTTAAACCAGCCCGGGGAGGAAGGGGGCTGTGTGTGTGTGTGGGGTGACTGCAGCTCTAATAACATTTTCAGGTTGACCTTATTCCCGGGGCTGGGATCTGGACACACACTGCTTCCTTGTAGTCGCTGCCAAAGGCCCTTTTTATCTCCCTGCCAGCTCTGCCTTCCCCCCCTTCCACCCCGCGAGGGCGTTCACGGCCCTGACTGAGCTGCCCTTTGTCTCAGCAGAAATTCTGGGGCTGAAATCTCTTTTATTTCCCCGCCTCCCTCCCCCCCCCACGACAATCTTCTGTAGCTTCATTGCTACATCCCCAGGCTTTTGTTCCCTTCCAAACAAGATCTTTGGTTTACTTTCAAGTCCCGCAGCGGGGAAGGAGGAAATCCAGGCTGAAAAACATGCCAACACCCCAGGAAATCACTTCTTGGGACATTGTAAATAAAAGAGTTACAAAGCAAGCAGAGGAGCCCGGGGCTGTGACCGGCGGCACAGGCTCTGCTGAGCCCCCCGAGCTGCGGCTGTCCCGGGGGCACCTTGGGCCGTCTCCCCATCACACACACACACCTGCCCCCCCCAGCATTCACCGAGGCTGCAAGAGGGGACAACAAAGTGGCAAATCTCTGTTCCTTCGGGACTCCCGGAGCTGCAGGACACTCAGCAAAACGGGGATGCACGTTGGATGCGAGCGGGCAGAGGGAAGCAGGCAGGAGCCCATCCTCATCCTCATCCCTCCCGGCCGTGCCCGGCCCGCCGGGGCTTTTTGGGAGTCCCCCTGGAAACGGCTGCAGCCCCAGGTGGATGGGGCTGAGGACGCTGCTTTGAAGGGGATTGCTCTCCCCTTCCCGAGCGAATTGCCTTTCCTGCTCAGCCCTTGGACTCTGAGCAGCAGAGGAGCCGTTCCTCCCGCTTCCCCCAGCTCCTGCCCCTGCCCTGGCACAAGTGAGCTGCACACACAGAGAACAGCTGAGCCAGCTCCAGCCACACTCACCAGCCCCTGCACAAAGGACACGCAGCTTTCCCCTTTATTTCCCCGAGCTGGAGAGACCAGGAAGCAAACTCATGGCACTGAGCTGCTGCCGGCAGCGCAGGGAGGGCAGGAGGAGCCTGGAACTCTCACATCTGGCCAGAGCTGCCCAAGCCAGTGCTGCCCATCCCTCCCGGGCATCCCTGGAATGGCATCGGGCTCCCTCCCCTGCTGCACGGGGTAAGGCAGGGTCTGGAGGGTGGGAGCTGCTCATGCGATGAGCAAAGGCAAGAGCCCCCTGGCCCCACACCTCCACAATAAAGCACTGGGCCAGGGGAAGCAGAGAGCCAACTCCCCAACTCACACCCTGCCTGTGAGGCAGCACACAGACAGAGCCAGCACAAACTCCTCCCCAGGAGGAGCATTGAACCACTTCAGTTGGAAAAAAATCCTTTAAAAGCCCCTGGAGTCCACCCCCAGCCCAGCCCAGCACTGACCCACAGCCCTCAGCACCTCAGCCCCACGCCTTTGGGATCCCTCCAGGGCTGGGCACTCCTCCAGCTCCCTGGGTAGCCTGGCACAGGGGCTGACACCCCTCTCAGGGAAACAGCTCTGCCTCAGCTCCAACCTCAGCCTCCCCTGGGGCAACTCATATTGAGTATGATCTTGTAATAATCCCCTGTCAGGTCCCTTCCTCTTCAAGGTGAGGGTGAAGAGCAGGGTGCCCTGTGGCTACCTCCTGGCACAGCCACAGCCATTTACAGCCCCAGCTTCTCTCCAGACCTTCAACCCAGTGCTGCAAGCTGAGGAGATCAGGATCCCACGGTGGGGATTAGGAGTAGGGATTGTCTCCAGCTCCCACTCAGAGAACCAGCTGTTTTTGCTGAAGAGAAACCCCAGGGCTCCTCCTGGAGTCACTCAGAAGGTAACGCAATGGGAAAGCAGGAACTGGATGAGAAGCAGACCCCTGGTGACAACAATTCAGTCTCTCCCCTGCACAGAATTTTGGATGAAAGAGTGGAACTTCTTTTTGCTGGAATAAAAGGAATCCAGTAAAGGCAGGCAGGGAGCAGCCAGGAGCTTTCACACCCCCCACCAGTGCCAGTGGAACGTCCCTCAGAGCCACCCACACTGGGCACAGCACAACAATGGCAACGGGCAGAACACTTTGCTGCAGAGAACTACGGCTCAGACACAGGTCCAGAGCTGAAATGAGTCTTTTCCTTACACAGATACCACTCCCATGGGTTAACGGGGTCAGCAGCAGCCTCCAGAGGCTGACCAAGCCTCTGCCCAGGTCTGGAGGCACCACAGCCTCTGAGGCTGCACCAAGCTCAGCAGCCAGAGCTCAGTCCCTAAGGAAGCAGAGTAAGGCCTCCTACCTCTTCACCCCTGGACATTACTCAACAGTTTGGCTCCCTTCTGTGGCCTTAGGGGTGGCTGGAAGCAGGGGGAAACTCTGCTGCCACTGACAAGGCTCAGCCACAGGCCACCAAAAGGCAGCTGCTACGGTCTGAAACTGGGATGAACAACATCCAAAAGCATCCATATCCCTTCAAAGTGCTAGTAAACAGTCACAGTTTTATTAACAGGAAAATAATTAGGTAAGGTTTAGGACAGGGACTTGAGGAGCACAGGGGTGGAGTGAGCTGCTTGGCTGACAGTGGTTGGGAAGGGCTTTATTGCATAGTAGTTGGCAAGAGGAGACACCCTGAGCAGTGCAGGTCTGTCTGGTGGCTGTGTCATCCCTGGCAGAGGGGCAAGGAACAGCACATCCACCCCTGGGAGCACCCCGGGCACGGGGCTCTCCAGCCACACATCCTCAGCCACCTAAGACACCGCTGAGTGAGGAGGAGGTCGGTTGTGCAACATCTAACGTGGTCAGAGTTTGCTGGGAGGGGCAGTGAGGGCAGGGCCCTAACTCAGGCCTCAGCCTTTGCCATTTTCATTACGTGCTCAAGGGAAATCAAGGAGAAGAAATCCTTAGGCATGGCTCTAAACCAAGGGATCAGGGTGAGAGTACAGCTTTAACTCCTGCCACCTCCTCGGCTCTCCTGGCAAGGCAGCTGCAGAGTCAGCAAATACATTCACAGAAGATTAACCAAAACAAGCTGCTTCTCAATCAGAAACTGGGCTCAGTTTTAAGGAGATCTGGTCTTCTGGGGACTTTATTTTTGTAGGGTTTTTTTCCTTCCTTTGGCAAAACATCCTTGGCTAACCAATTCCTTCTCTTCCCTCCCCTGCTTTGACTTTACAAGGTTCTTTCACCAAGTTCCACCCCTGAGTTACAGCCGTGTCCTTCTGCCACCACCTGAATGCTGTGTGCAAAATCAGCCTTCTTCAAAGTTTCTGAAGGTACAGACCTTGTCTTTTCCTCCCCATGTTAGTAATCAGAGTTCAAACAAAAGAAGAGGAGATAAAGAGTTCTGTAGCATTTTGCTTTTACTCCTTCATAGAATCTTTCCAATGCAACTTCACAAAAGCAACGTAAAGAAAGTCTTGTTTGTTCCTTGCTTCCTTTCTTCTAAAAAGAAGATGTTCCACAGATCATGTAGTGCAATTGGTTACCTGGTAGAAAAAAACATACTGTCTTCCTTCAGCTCCATGGAAGGAAACGTTGAAAACAGTTCCACGGTCTCAATAAAAATAGGAAAGTGTCTCCAGGATCGTCTGTCAAGTTCCTTTTGTGCTGAACACACAACACCTGCCAGTCTGCCTTTAATTGAAGAGGATGGAATCCGGGTCCTGGTTAGCCAGCTGTGCAATGTGCTTTAATACATCCTTTTTGGTAATGATGCCGAGCAGCTTCCTGAAAAAATAATGAGAAGGTGTTTGTAGGGCTTCAGCTCTCACCAAAGGTGTCTTTGCTCTCCCACAGCTTCATCCTGCAGTTAAAGGTGCAGTTCCAACCGAAGCACCGTTTTGCAGCACGGCGCTGACACCAGGAGCCCCACACGAGCCCTGCCGGTGCCTGACGCTCAGCCAAAGACAAACTGCAACACCCACCTTCTCCACAAAGATCCCCCTGAATGCCCAGCACTGGAAGCCTCAGCACAGAGGAGCTGTGCTTTCAGAGAGGCTGGGAGCGGCGCTGGGCCACGTGGCCAAGCCAAGGCTGAGTGGGTCTGCCCGGTGCCCTCACCGCCCTTGTTCCTTCCCCTGTGTCCAGGCACAGGCTGCTGCCCAGCCAAGTCACAGGGAATTTGGGTGTTTCAGGATACATGTGGCCAGGTTTGAGAGGAGGCCGTGCGCCCTTTCCCTCAGCTCTGAGGGACCTATGGAGCTGGGTCTCGGCCTCCCGTTACTGCTTCAACAAGAGCCCCAGGGTGTTCCCAACTGCTTCTCACCAGATACCGGCTGCTCCAGGCGATGCCCAGTGCCTTGCACAACTGAGGCCTTTGTTCCTGGCAGCAAGGGGAGGTTTTGGCTCGGGTCTATGGGCCACCCTGGCAGCGCAGGGCTCTTACCCGTTGTGAGTAACCAGGCACTGGCGCAACCCCAGCTTGCGGAAGATATCCACGACGATTTCCATGGGGGTTTGGTCTGTCACTGTGAAAGGACTGAGGTCCAGGATGCTCCTGAGTTTCAGCATCGAGGGAGAGCTCGGAGGCAGCGGAGGAGAGTGGTCAGTGAAATAAATAACTGAAGTGCTCACAATCCCATCCTGCTTCTTCCGGGCATTTTCTGGGAAAGGAAATAGTTGATTAAATATCACCCCTCCTTTCCTTTCCAAACTGCACAGCATTCCCTTTGCTCTCTCTGCCTGCACTGGGATGGCCTTAAAGGTCCAGTCCTTCCCTTCACTTCTGCTGTTCCTCGAGGCAAGCAGCAAGCCAAGGAGGGTGTGATGTTTCCATCTTCTCTTCTAATGGCTACTGCTCAACCTCTAAGGGCTGCACGTCCCCAAGGTGGGGTCAGTGCACACTCTGCCTAACGTCAAGGCTGCCACACAGCTCAGCAGTGTGCTCTGGCCATGTAAAAGCAAGTTCTGGAGATATTCAACTTCCCAGCTTTAAGTGAAGGCAGATAAAACACTTCACACTTTTACCAGTCACCAATCTGAGTTCCAAACAGAGAAGCTAAAGAAGTACTTCAAGTACTTAACCTACCGGCTACGTAAAGAACAGCAAATAAGTGAAGTACTTGCTGTGCCTCAGATGTTCACACCAGTGCACTGCACACCTGCTACATGGGCAGTTTGGGTGTCTGCCACACTGCAGCTTCCCTTTGACTTATGCAGCAGCTTGCTGGGCAGCCCACACACTACACTGAGTATTTGCAGCTGGCCACCAAAAGCCAAATCCCATCCTGTGGCACTCAGTGTGATACGATGTGACAATGCCGTGGGAAGTGCCCTTCACTCCTCACTGCCAGCAGCGCTTGGCCAGGCAGCTACCAGAAGAGCGAGAGCAATATTCTCACACTCCACATGTGCTGCACATCCTAAAACTGACACTGAAAGCTTACCTTTAAGGAGAGAGTGAAGACACAGGCTTGATCCATAGTTGCAGGCAATTTCATTCTAAGCCTGACTCTATCTGTGCCAGGTGACAAAGCCAGCTCAGGATCAAGCCTTCGTATCACCTCTACAGAAAGTGGCCAAGCTCTAGCTAAGACAGTGTATTCCGCCACGTGCTGGAGAACACACCACACAGATTCAATTTCCTCAAGTGTGGGGCTTGGTACTCCTACACCCAACCTTCCCCTCCACTGTAGGCACAACCTAAAAGGACTCACCTGCCCATGCACCTCTCAACCCTAACACAGATTCTTCCTGATTCATCAAGAGTAGACCTGCTGTCTCACCCAAGCTGGTAAGAGACACCACAACCAGAACTCCATTAGGGTCTCATGCTGGGAAACAGCACTTTCAAGCTTCCAGGAAACTGGAGAGCAAGAAGAACCTAAATGTGCCCTTAACAGGAATACAGTAAAACTGTTTCCAAAGAAGCAAAACCTGCTTCACAGGTGGAAAGTGTATCTGAGTGATACCAGGACAGCACTCATCAGTCCTGCACACACCACTTTCCTCACAACCCAAGCACAAGTGAAATGGGTGAAAGATCAGGCTGGCTGTCAGCAGTGAAGAGATGGAAGACTTCAACATCAGCTCTGCTATCCATAGGTTTGACAGCACCACCTCAGCACTGACCCGACATTCAGCACATGGATCAACCAGACTTCTTTTGCTTAATGAAATAAAATAAGGTTTGAGACACTAACAGAAAAGCTTCCCACATCCAGTCACAAACAAAACCCTGAAGGCTTAGTTCTTGCTGGCAAGCAGGTCTCACACTTCACTGCCCTGCCCTGAGCTTTATGAATTCAGCACAGCCACGTTAATCGCAGTAGGCAAGGCACCCTGTCCTTTGTGCTCGGACCTCACGCTGCTTGGGGATGGAGATGCAGGTGCCAGAAAGCACAGCCACCATCACTGCTAGGTGTTTAACTTCATCAAGTACAGCTATGCCATTGAAGGCCTCTGATTGTACCATTTATCTGTGCAGTATCTTGCATCTTACCGATTGAAATGATGAGGTCTCTCCTGAGGACGAAGCCGACAAGCCTCTGGGACTCCCGTGACACCACCACGGGATAGCCACTGTACGTGGTTTCGTTGATGATGGTCTCAACATCTTCTACGCTCATGCTGTCCTGAGTGATGACAGTCAGAGGAGGGTCGTTCCTCCGGGGCCTCATGACATCCATGGCCAGTGTCTTGTGGGAGAACTCTTCTTTGGCTTCCAAGAAAGGGTACCCGTTGAGGCGAATGTGGGCGTCGTAGATGCCCTCTCGCCCAATGGCATCGGCCACCCACTTGCTGGTCATGGCCGCTGCCATCAGGGGAACGATGTACTCCAGCCCACCGGTGAGCTCAAACATGATGACCACCAGCGACACGGTCATCCGGGTCACCCCACCTGCAGACACAACACAGGCACACAGACATGACCCACTGGGGGTTTCCAGGCAGGAGAGCTGTTCTGTGCTTTGCTACAGCTGCCCTCTGCCAGCACACCCGGAAAAGGTCCTGCATCATCGTTAAGATTCTGTGATTCTGTGATCAGCAGGATGCTCCCACTTCACATTCAGCATCACAGTGGAAGCCAAGCATGAGCAAAACCACCCATCCCTTCCAGAACACCGTGCCAGGGGCTGGCTCGCAAGAGTTTGCTACGTGGTGTTGGTGGGTCTTTCCCTGGACTCAGAGGCAACCTCAAAAGACGGCCAGCTTCCCCTCGTGTTGTTTAGCCAGCTGCAGAACTGCGGGGCCGTGCCACAGGCACACCTCCAGGGCAGACATTGTGCCCCCTGATCGAGGGGAACCTGCTTTAGCAGGGCTTAGAATCATACAATCAATTATGGTTGGAAAAGACCTTGAAGATCATCGAGTCCAATCCCTCACCTGACACTTGCCAGGGCCATCCCTAAAGTAAACCATATCCCTCAGTACTTCATCGACACGTCTTTTGATTATCTCCAGGGATGGGGACTCCACCACCTCCCTGGGCAGCCCACTCCAGTGCTTAACAGCCCTCTTGGTGAAAAAGTTCTTCCTAATGTCCAATCTAAACCTCTCCTGCTGCAACTTGAGCCCAGTTCCTCAGGTCCTGTCATTCATTACTGGAGAGAAGAGATTGCTCCCCCACCCCACTACGAATGCCCTTCAGGTAGTTGTAGAGAGGAAGCTGTAGAGACCTGTACGTCATGCAGAGCTTGGGCTGGATGAGCTCGGCAGGGCCCTTCCCACCCCCATTGCTGGGGGATCCTGTGAGTTCCAGGGCCAAACCCCCGCAAGCCACAGTCGCGCCGCTTACCCAGACAGGCCGCAGCCCCAACCATGGCGTAGAGGCCGGGCGTGATGCAGTCGGCTCCTTGGCTGCACCAGCCGCTGAAGATGGCCCAGTCATGGTGGTAATAAGCCAACTGCTCCACGGTTACGCCGAGCAGGCGGCCGGCGATGGCCCCCACGGCCATGCTGGGGATGAACAGCCCCGACGGCACCTGTGGAACACGCAGGGTGAGTGCGCGGGACCCAGCCTCTGCCAGCCCCGCAGCGCGGCCGAGCCAGAGGCCACGCCGAAACGACAGCAGCGAGGATGCCCCGCTCTGCCAGCCCTGCCCTTCCTGCGCCCTCCTGCGCTGAAGCCTCTGTGGCAGACTGGGACTTAACCCCTGAGCAGGACAGAGCGCTACACGACAGGTGAGTGTGCAACAGGATCAGCTTTCTGTCAAAACCTTGTTAACCAAGAGAATCCAACAAAGCTTCACACACCCACCAATAACCCTCCCCTGGGCCTACCCAGTCACACCAGCACACGTTTATTGCAGGCATGGGATTTCCCCACTCTGCTGGCAGCACGTACTGGGAGCAAAATCATCCTTCTTCCCTGGCAGAAATTCACACTCCACCATGAAAGTGAGCATGCCTGAAACTGGCACATCCAGCACAAGTGACAGTCAGCACAACTCACACCCGGCACAAGTCACACCCAGCACAAGTGACTGCCTTGCACAACTGACCACCTGGCACAATTGAACACCCAGCACAAGCGAACACCCAGCACAGAGAACAATCAGCCCAGTGAACACCCAGCCCAGTGAACACCCAGCCCAGTGAACACCCACACAAGTGAATACCAGGCACAAGTGAACACCCAGAACAAGCATACACACGGCACAAATCACAAACTACACAAGTCTCACCTGGCACAAGTGAACACCCGGCACAGTGAACACTCGACCCGGTGAATACCCAGCACAGGTGAACACTCGCACAACTGAACACCCAGCACAAGTCACACCTGGAAGAGTGAACATGTGAAACAGTACAAATACCGACAATACAAGTAATGGCTGGGTCAAGTGATGCCAGGCCATTGAACACCCGACACTGTGAACATCTGGCACAGTGAACATCTAGCACAGGGAACACCTAGCTCAAGTGACAGCTGGCACAAGTGAACACCCGGCACAATTGAACACCCAGCAAAAGTCACACAAGTGACACAAGTGATAGTCGGCACAACTGACACACGGCACAGTGAAAACCCGGTACAAGTCACACCTAGCACAAGTCACACTCGGCAGAGTGAACACCCGGCACAAGTGAAAACCCAACACAAATCACAGTCGACAGTGAACTCCCGGCACAAGTCACACCCGGCAGAAGTGAACACCCAGCACAAGTCACAGTCAGCACAGTGAACACCTAGCACAAGTCACACCCGGCACAAGTGAACAGCCAGCAGAAATTACAGTCATCACAGTGAACACCTGGCACAAGTCACATCCGGCACAATGGACACCGGGCACAGGTGAACAGCTGGCACAGGTGAACACCCGACACAAGTGAACATCCGGCACGAGTCACACCCGGCACGAGTCACACCCGGCACGAGTCACACCTAGCAGACAGCAGAGTCGGTAAAAGTCACACCTGGGACAAGTCACACCCAGTATAAGTGAACATCCAGCAGAACTGAACACTTGGCACAAGTCACAGTCGGCACAGTGAACACAGGAACAAGTCACACCCGGCACAAATAAACACCCGGCACAGTGAACACTCAGCAAAACAACTGCACAAGTAAACACCAAGGACAATTGACAGCTGACTCAAGTAACAGTTGGCACAAGTGAACATCCAGCACAAGTCACACCCACCACAAGTGAACACCCACCACAAGTGACAGTCGGCACAAGTGACAGTCGGCACAAGTGACAGTCGGCACAAGTGACAGTGGGCACAAGTGACAGTGGGCACAAGTGACAGTGACAGTCGGCACAAGTGACAGTGACAGTCAGCACAAGTGACCACCCAGCAGAACTGAACACTCGGCACAAGAGAACACCCGGCACAAGAGAACACCCGGCAGAAGTTAACATCTGTCCCAGTCAAACCCGGCACAGTGAACACCCGGTACAGGTCACACCGGCCAGAAGTGAACAGTTGGCACAAGTCACACCCGGCACAAGTCACACACAGCACAAATAAATACCTGGCACAAATAAACACACAGCACAAGTCACACCTGGCAAAAGTCACAGTCAGCACAGTGAACACCCGGTACAAGTCACACACGGCACAAGTTATACCAGGTAGAAGTGAACATCTGGCACACGACACAGTCGGCACAGTGATCTCCCGTCACAAATCAGTCGGCACAGTAAACACCCAGCACAAGTCACACCCGCCACAAGTGAACACCCGGCAGAAGTGACACCCGGCACAAGTGACACCCGGCACAAGTGACACCCGGCACAAGTGACACCCGGCACAAGTGACACCCGGCACAAGTGACACCCGGCACAAGTGACACCCGGCACAAGTGACACCCGGCACAAGTGACACCCGGCACAAGTGACACCCGGCACAAGTGACACCCGGCACAAGTGACAGGCGGCACAAGTGACAGGCGGCACAAGTGACAGGCGGCACAAGTGACAGGCGGCACAAGTCATCACCCAGCTGAAGTGAACACCCAGCACGTGACACCCGGCACAACTGAACACCCGGCACAACTGAACACCCGGCACAACTGAACACCCGGCACAACTAAAAACACCCGGCACAACTAAACACCCGGCACAACTAAACACCCGGCACAACTAAACACCCGGCACAACTAAACACCCGGCACAACTAAACACCAAGCAGCAGTGAACAACCGGCAAAATTGAATACCCGTCACAAGTTAACACCTGGCACAGTCAAACCCGGCACAGTGAACACCCGGTACAGGTCACACCAGCCAGAAGTGAACAGCCGGCACAAGTCACACCCGGCACAAGTCACACACAGCACAAATGAATACCTGGCACAAGTGAACACACAGTACAAGTCACAGCCAGCATAGGGAACACTCGGTACAAGTGAATACCTGGCACAAGTCACAATCAGCACAGTGAGCACCTGGTACAAGTCAAACAGAGCACAAGTGAACACTTGGCACAAGTGAACACCCGGCACACATCACAGTCGGCACTAGTCACACCCAGCAGAAGTAAAAATCCAGTACAAGTGACTGTCAACACAAGTGAACACACAGCATAGTTAACACTCAGCACAGTGAACACCCGGCAGAAGTCACACCCGTCAGAAGTGAACACCCAGCAGAAGTGAACACCCAGCAGAAGTGAACACCCAGCAGAAGTGACAGTCGGCACGAGTGAAGACCCAGTACAACTGACTGCCAACACAAGTGAACACCCGGCAAAAGTCACACCCAGTACAACTGACTGCCAACACAAGTGAACACCTAGCATAGTTAACACTCGACACAAGTCAGACCCGGCAGAAGTGACAGTCGGCACGAGTGACACCCGGCACGAGTCAACACCCGGCACAACTGACTGCCAACACAAGTGAACACCCGGCAAAAGTGAACACCCGGCACAAGTCACTGTCAGCAAAAGTAACATCCGGCACAAGTCAACACCCGGCACAAGTCAACACCCGGCACAAGTCAACACCCGGCACAACTGACTGCCAACACAAGTGAACACGCGGCGCAAGTGAACACTCAGCACAGGTGAAAAGCCAGCACAATGAACACCCACACAAGTGAACACCTAGAACGTTGAACACTTGACCCGTTGAACACCTAGCACAGGTGAACACTCGCATAAGTGAACACCAGGCACAATTGACAGCCGGCTCAAGTGACAGCCAGCACAAGTGAACACCCAGTACAGTGAACACCGAGTACAGTGAACACCCAGCACAGGTGAACACCCGCACAAGTGAACACTTGACCCGTTGAACACCTAGCACAGGTGAATACTCGCACAAGTGAACACCAGGCACAATTGACAGCCAGCACAAATGACCTCAGTCACAAGTCAACAGCCGGCACAAGTCAACAGCCAACAAAACTACAAGCTTCACCTCAATGCTTCAGTTGGTCCAGGTCTGCAAAAGCTTCTGTTTTTTTGAAGTCAGGGAACCTGCCCCGCCTCTCCTTTACACATTTGTCATGGAGCTTTCTCCCACATTGTATACCTTTCTCACAGATCAGATGATTGCCTTTGAATGTCAGTGAACACCTCATGCTGACAATGATGTCTAAACCTTTCTGGATGGACCATTTGAGGACTTGGCTTCAGAGAGATCTCATCTCCACCAGCTGAGCCCCACTCTAGGAAAGCTTAAACCTGGGCAGTACATCCACAACTCAGGATGCTGCTATTAAACAAGCTCAGACCATAGCTATGGTAAAGTAACCATTTACAATTGAAGGTATCAATTTCTTTGCAACTAGCTATCCCATACATGTCCCATATTAACCAAAATATCCCATATACATTAAAAAAGTCTTAATGCAGGACAATTTGGAACCATTCTGTGTCAAAAATGGGACGGGAAGCCCCGAGACACCAGTTTCAGTGACTGCATCTGGCACCCACACTCAGGCTGAAAGGTTTCTACTGTCCTCAATTAGGAGCAACAGTACAAACAATTGCAGTCTACCGCCTTGCCTCCATAACAGGGCTTGGGGAGGAGAAAGTACCTCTTTTATTGTGCAAATAAGACCTGGGGTTCCTGCAGAGGATGAGAAGAAAAGAGTGCTCCTTAGCAGGCAATTCTCACCTTCATGCCAAAGGTGAAGATGGTGATGAAGACTTTCATGACCAGGGCCAAAGCCAGCTGCCACATGGCAGTGTAAACACCAGGGCCAGCAGCTCGGTCCGGTAGGTCATCCCCTTTGGTGCTGTTGAAATCATTCACGTACTCACAGAGCTTGGACGAGTCCAAAATCCCACAGTCATTGAAGAGCTCGGAAATGAGCTCACTGGTGCTCATCCTGGTGTACTCATTGGGGAAGGCCAGAAGAGCCGTGAGGGCAGTCACCACAAACACCTCCAGCACGGGGTATTTGCCAAGCTTGGTAGTCTTGCGCCGCCTGCACCAGGCGATGTTGCTGCGAATGAAGAAAGCTCCCCAAAGCCCACCAAATATGCCCAAAAGGATGAAGGGCACAAGCTCCAGGAGGTGCCAGGGCGTGTGGAACTCCACATAGAAGAGAACCAGTCGGCTGTTCCCAAAAGGGTTGATGGAGCGGAGGGTGAAGGCAGCGACCAGAGCAGCAAAGAAGGACCGCCACAGCGTCTTGAGGGGAAAGTAGTAACTGACCTAATGAGGAGAAACAAAGCAGATTCAGTGACTTTAACACTTGCCGCTACACCCAGTAACACAATCACCATGCGTGAAATACAAGCAAGGACTGAGACTTGTGTGCACTGCCTGCATACCCTCCTCTCCAGCCAAGCACCCAGGACTTTGTTCAATGAGGACTGCAGTGATGGGGATGGACCTTGGCCTACCCACTTCCAGTGTAGCAAGTACTCTCTATGATTCCTGAAGTGGAAGTGACTGACTTAGACGACAAAAGCTGTCACCAATCTGCTGTGGGCTGAATCCAGAGAGAACTATTTGCCTTGCACGCTCTGCAAGGTCCAGGAGTGTCAAACAACAGTGCTTGTCACAGCTGCCACCACAACCATTGCTCAGCTGAGCAAAATCACCCCATTCCTCCTCTGAGCTAAGCCCTGGAGCAAGCAGCAGTGACCCGAGGCACATCCAGATCAAAAGAACAAAGATCAGAAGGTCCTTGGGAAGAAAAGGGACTGATGAGCCAGAGAAGTTTGTTCTGAGGCAGCCTGGGACAGAGTCATCAGGAGAGAGTGGACATACAGAAAGCAGGACAGAGGCTGTGGCTGTGCAATTGGTGTTGGTGAGCACAGACAGGCCAGGGAAAACCAACAGGTTTGTTATTGCAAAGCCACACAGAGATAGAACCCACAATAAATTCTCCGGTACTCATAAGAATTACCTGAAACCCCAACAAGCTTTTAGGTTGCTTGGCCTTGTAAATACATCACCAATCAGTATTCAACAGGGGCTCCTTTCCACACCCAAGCAGTTATGAGGGGACTGTATTTTTAGACCAGCAGGGTCAGTTCTTGCAATAAAACAGCTCACCAAGAGCTAACAGAAAATGCTGAGGTTACCTCTTCCAGGCTAAAGAGCACTCCTCCAATCGGTGCACCAAAAGCTACAGACACACCAGCAGCTGCAGCTGCTGATAAAACCTAAGAGAGAAACCAGAAACAGTCAGATATTTTCAGCCTCCCCCCAAATCGTTTTTTTTGTCTTTACTTCAATTTGCACAATTTTTATCTCCAGTGAGTAGTCAGACTCATTATAAAGACAGCAGGGAAAGGTAGAGTGGGCCAGTTTCCCTGGGGACAAGGGCTGCAAAAACACTGAAATTAGCACTGCAACAGTCCCAAACCCAAATTAGTCCCAAAAGTGGCAGTGCTGGCAACTACCTCCTCCTGATTTTAGTTGCTTTTGTGCTGTGTTTTCACCTTAAAGTTTCAGTAAACAGAAGAGCAGGAACTTTCCCTGCCAGAACAAGCTCACTTTTCCCACATTTGCCTGTTGCACATTCATGCCATTGCTCAGAAGAGGGTATCACAGTGTAACTAAGGGTGCTGTGGGGCCATCCAAATCGTGCCAGCCCACTGCTTGGGTTCTGCCTTCAGCAGAAGGTAAATTGGCCAACATGATGCTACACATCTCACAGTAACTCTTCTCCACTGACGTGTTCAGAGCAAGGCCTTATAGTCCTGGGAGGAAACACTCATGATCTTCACATGAAGTGTTAGCTTGGTTCTTATACCATGCCTCTCTTACATCACAAAGCCCTTCATTGTACCCCTCCAAATGAGTCCAGGTCCCACATGTGTATGCACACAACACCTCAGCAGTCTGACAACAGCAAAGCCTCTCCGTACCTCCCTGCGCTTCGCTTCGTTCTTCCTGTATTTGGTGAAGAGATGACACAAGATGTTCCCACAGCAGCAGGCCACGTGCACCAAGGGTCCCTCTTTGCCTAGGCTCAGCCCAGAGGACACTGCCAGCACCAGGGTGATGGTTTTGATGATCAGCGTCCACTTGCCCAGGTAGCCTCTAATGATGAAGCCACTTAAGATAGTTTTGATCTGGAAGTCAAGCACATAAAGCTCTACAGGCTTTAATTCAAGCCCTGGTCAGAGCTTTTGTTTTATTAGGCACTCCCAGTCCTGCTCTCAGCTGTCCCCTACAGCTTTCAGAGTCCCTTTTCTCTACCATAGACTCAGTAAAAATCTTCCTCTGTGCAAAGGCAGAAACAGCCCTTGGAGTCCTTCATCAGAGCCACTATGCTCGCTGAACGAAAACTCTGAGGCCAGCTTTTGTGGCCAGTCTTACACAAATGGTGTGCTTTTGTTCACATCCCTTGCAGTAAATGCCAAAATATTTTTGTTTTTAAAGGGATTACATGCAGAATGACATACTGGGCACATTCCAGGAAGAGTTGGGGAGAGAAATAAACCCATATATTAAGCGACCATCTAAAGTGCAAGAAATGACAATTCCATAGCAGGAGGATGTCATCTTTGGGTGGTGGATCCCTACCCCACCTTAAAAACATCCAACCATTTTCATTCTCACTCACCTCTGGGATCCCTGAGCCACAGGCATAAGGAGCAAACCCCTTCACAAGTAACACAGCAAGCAGGGAGAACAGCAAGGCCCAGATAACGTACATGAAGTAGTTGAGGATATATGCAAAAGCCCCCTGAAATGCAGAGAAAGTGACTCAAATTAGATCATTTCAACTGAGATCACGTCAAATCCACGTGCTGAAGCCAGTACACACAAAGAAAGATGATCTCACACATGATCAGACAAATCTGAGGAGAACTACAGCAGGTCTGAGAAGGAAGAGTTACATTTGCTGAGTTATAGGGATATGAAGCAGTGATATCTCCAAAGGCTGTTACACAAAACAGCAAACAAGGTGCACAAGTGGCTCAGAACTGGGCTAAGTGGTGTCCCAGGCTAGCAGGATGCTCCACGGGATAGAGCTGCCAGAAACGTAAGAGCTGAGTTGATGCTGATGGGCAAAACATCTTCCAAGCAGCAAGTCTCAGACACATGATGACTTGTAAATGTGTCGGTGTTTTGCATCCCTCCCCCCCGCCAAGGACAACACATAAGTAACTTGTTTGAGTTTATTTACACCCTCAGTTGACTCCAATGATGGACATTAAACCACTGAACCACCTAGAGTTTGCCCTTCTGGCACATTCATCCAAGACCACCGGGGAAATAGGACACTGAGTAGCAAAACCAGTTGTAGGCACATCACCTCTCCATGGCCAAGGATCAGCTGGGACCAGCTCTTCCACTCGAGACACTTGTCTCTGTCCGTAAAGGTCGTGTCGGATTTCCAGCAGCAGTGCTCGTGGTTAAACCAGAAGCCTGCTAAACACACTCCTTCTTTCAAATCTGTCATCCAGTGGGCAGAAATGTCTATCAGACCTGCTAAGGAACCTAGTTTAAAGGGAAAAAAAATATGACAAAGGAAAGAACACCTAAAAATCGCCTCACACAGACTCAAATATCTGAAGGTGACAGTCTGCCCTACTAACTTTTGACAAGGCTACCAACAAATAGAGCAGCACTGGTATTTTTGCCTACAATTAAGTTTTATTCTATAGAGAGCTAAATGGGAAGATTTGCTGAAGTAGATATCAAAGTTTAAAAGAGCAGGGCTCTCTTAAAAACAAAACCAGACTGTGCCTAGTAATATTTCAAAGGCTGATGATCACAAACTGCCTTCAAATCCACCACCCATCACTAAGAAATCAGTTCTTCTCAATTACACTTATTAAATGTGGGCAGAGAGGAAGACACTGCACTTCTGGAGGAGGCAGACAGTCACCAGTCTAGCACATGAGCTAGAATCCAGGAGTTACACTAACACTGAGGCTGTGACAGGAATAACTCTGAATGTGAAGAAAACATTTCCAATCTCCACTTAGAGGGAAAAAACAAAGAGGGGAAGGTTATAACCATTCCAAGTGAAACAAAGTCTGCAGAACCAGTACAGAAAGTAACTCAGCTTTTAAAAAGGGAATCTTCAAGTAGTTTCATTTTATTTCCCCCCAATTAAGAATAACTCCTGCAATCCCCAAAGAGAAATGCTGCATCAGCTCTGATCAACGACACATCAAGGCACAGACCAGGAGCAGAGACCTCTGGTCTGTATGAGCAAGGGCTAGCAAAGCTCCAGAGGCAGCAAAACACATTTAGCAAATCTTCCAGTTAATGAAAAACCAGCCAGCAGCTTTCCTATGTAAATATTAACAGAAGGTTTCATTTGACTCCTCGTGATGAATGCTTAAGTTGCTTTCTATCAGGAAACTCCGTATCCAGCTGATTTACTTCTGCTGCTCTGGGTCCAAAGTTTGCTTCTGAAGTCCTTGAAAAGGTCTCAGCCAGTCAACCTCTGAAAGCAGCCTGACTTCCCCAGAAATACCTCCCACTTTTGATATCTAAATATAGCAGAGGAAAATAAAAAGGCAAGAAAATCTTGCTAGCAGTCCTTGGCATTAACCTCTCCAGCGTCAAGGAAGAGCACTGAGCAAAGCCCATGCACAGCACGACACTCTCCCCAGACCCAGTACTCCCCTCAGCTCTGCACTCATATTTTTCTTTATTTCAGAGCTCTGAACCAGTAGCAGATCCAGAGCATCACCCAGGACAGCTTTCAATCTCAGGTTTGTATCTGGGTATCTACACAAACACAGTCTCAAAGCACTTAAAAACAATTCTCCTTAAACTGCAAAGCAGCAGCAGAGCCCTGGCCACCAGCACAGCCCCTCAGGCCACCAGCACAGCCCCTCAGGCCACCAGCACAGCCCCTCAGGCAGCCTTTACGATCACAGAATCATAGAATGGCTTCAGCTGAAAGAAACCTTTCAGCTCATGGAGTGCAGCCTCTGTCCCAGCCCTATCATCCACCAGCCCTGTGCAACTTGAGGCTGTTTCCTCCTGTTCTATTGCTTGTTACCAGGGAGAACAGACCGACCCCACCTCGCTGCAGCTTCCTTTCAGGTAGTTGTAGAGGGCTGGAAGACCTTCCCTCAGCCTTTTTTTCTCCAGGCTAAAGAGTCCCAGATCCCTCAGCCCTTCCTCATATAAGATATGCTCCAAATTCTTTCCCAGTTTGGTAGCTGCCTCTGGATCCTCTCCAGCACCTCCATGTTCTCCCTGTAGAGAGGGGCCCAGAACTGGGCACAGTATTGGAGGGGCAGCCTCAGCAAAGCTGAGTCCAAGGCGATGATCATTTCCCTACTCCTGCTGACAACACTGTTCCTCATCCAGGCCAGGACGCCCTTGACCTTCTTGGCTACCTGGGCACGCTGCTGGCTCATGTTCAGCTACTGACAACCAACACTGCCAGGTCCCTCTGTGCCTGGCAGCTTCCCAGTCACTCCTCCCCAAGCCTGTAGCCCTGCTCGGGGTTGTTGTGGCCCAAGTGCAAGCCCCAGCACTCATGGCATTGGCCTTGGCCCAGCCATCCAGCCTCTCTCTGTAGAGATTCTGTACCCTCAATCAGATCCACGCTTCCACCCAGCTTGGTGTCATCTGCAAACTTACTAAAGGTGCACTTGATCACCACATCTAGATCATTAATAAAGATGTTAATCAGGAGTGGCCCCAGCACCGAGCTGCTGGACCTGCAGGGCTCTGCAAGGCAGGTGGCAGGAACTGATCCATCAGCAGAACCAGGACTTGGTTTCCAACTGAGCACTGGCTCTTACCTGCCAACAACCCAATGAGAAGCATCAACAACCACCCAGAAAAAGCATCGCTCACGCTGTGTATCAGTGCCCAGGTGGATTCTTTACTTCTACTAGTGATCTAGAAGAGAGAGAAACCACAATCTGTTAAGACATTGATCTAATTTGGCATAAACATTCTAAAAATTAGCCAGTGAGGTTGTTAGTGGAAGAGAGCCCCTGGCATTCACACCCACAGCTGGCGTGACACATCTCAGGTGGTGGCTGCTCTCACAGCTGGCAGTGACTGCAGCTCTGGTTATGGGATGTACAACAACAGATCAAGGACACTTCTACCTTTCCCAGGAAAAAAGAAAATATACAAGTAACACTTTCTCCTAGGTGCCTTCTCCATAAAAAAACCAGACAAAATTCATTCTGTCACCTTTTAAAGTGATAATTTGTCAGCAACAGCAAAGTACCAATATCCTGATGGCACAAGCCAATCTGAACACTGCAGAAGCCATCCAAGCACTGTCCCCTGCACCTGGGCTCTGGTACCCACCAATGCTGAGAGCAAACAGAAGTTGTCACCAGCACTTCGTCATCTCCAGCTCCTGCCCCAACATCCCTCACGTAGACTAGACATTGCTTTGAGCAGAGGAGACTGCCAAGCACTGCCCAGCTAGACGTCAGGCAGGCTGTGGGCTGAGGGCCAGCACAGAGCAGAGGTGTGCTGGGACTCAGGCCATGCTGGTGGCACAGGGAAGTGGAACTCAGACCTGGCCAAGATGCTCCTCAGAAGCTCTGGCGGGGAGGGCTGAAGCCTGTCAGTCTCATTGCTCCTGACAGCCGGACAAAGGGGTGACAGAACAGCTATTGTGTGCCCCAATCACCCCGGCTGCCTCTCCCAAGGGAAACATCCCAGTACACCGCTGTTATTTCCAGATAAACAGGCACATTGATGTAAACGACTGATATTCCCTTCCTGCCTGAATGAGTGTTGCTTGGGTTTTTTCTCTCTGGATTTTTGTCTTTCAAATGCCAAAATGATCATGAGAAGAACTGCTGAATCAAGGCAGGGGATGGGGTGGCTGCCAACATTGTTTCTTTTGTATTTCTTTTCACTGGGCCAACCCAGCACCTCTTTGGCCTGCAGTAGCCTCTGCCTTGCCCCAGTTCCGACTTCCTCCAATAGACAGAAGCTGTCTTTTCACGTGAGCATCTCTGCAGGTAGGAAACAGACCATCCTGTTCCACATTTAGGGGCATCATCATTGTATATACACATCTGTGCTCAGGGGCATAAGTGCAAAAGTGTTTTGGGTCCCTACTCTTAATCCACAGACAGGAACAGTTATTGGGTAGGAGGCAGTGGGGGCACAGAGTGCCTTAATCAGGCCTGTGCTTGCTCAGCTTTGGGGATTATGCTGAATTGCATGTCCTCATACACTGAGCAGGGACTGCATTCACTTTGTGCACTGTCATTAAGACACAAGTTGCTTTGTGAAGCTCATGAAAAATAACAGAATTTTTTGGCAAGCGAATAGACAATTTGAGATCAGTCATCACCCTGCCAGAGTTCTGCCAGCCATGGGAGCTTTATTTAAAGCATCCCTTGCTTTGAGCAGATTCTGTTAATTGCAGAGAGTGGTGAAGCCTGGGAAGGAACACTGAAAGAACAGCATCTAGTTTTCTCAAACATCCAGCACAGACAAAAATCCCATCAAAGCATGAGCAGAACAGCAGCCTGTTTGCTGACCAGTGAACAGGATGATGAGTGCTTAGATCCTTCCCTTATACACCACACAACAGCAATGCAACTCTTCCAAATAACGCCTGCAGCTACCGTGAGGAGGACTGCGGCTCTTGCCATGCTTCAGTCTCAAGTCAGTTTAAAATGGTATAAGAAAAGTATGTCATTAGGGCATTTAAAACAAGAACCAGAAATCCAGCTAAAGCCTTTTAAATAAATAAAAGCCTTCAGAAGAGAAGCAGCAAATGACAGACTGCAACACATCGAATTTAGTGCTCCTTTTCCTCAAACTAAAGATGCTGCAGAGAGGCTCTTGGTTCCCATCCTAAGGGGAATCCCTCCATCCCAGGCGCCTCTCCAGTCAGCACATCCCTAGTCCAGCACTCAGAATTAGGATTAGCTCTACCAAGTTAATTACTCTGCCTTCAGTGTCAGCAAGGAGTAGTAAAGAGATTTTTACCTCTCTGTGCCTGTCCCGGTCCCTGGACTTCTCTCGTACCCAATCTATAGTGTTAAAATCTTCGTAGGTGCCCACACCTGGAAGAGGTTCCTCCAGGAAATCCATCATTGTGCTTGTGCCATTCATCCCTCCTCCATTATATGAGGAAAATCCTGGTGGGGGAAGAAAGAAGGAAAAGAATGTACTCTTTTTTTTTTTTCCTCTATTTAGGAAAAAAAACCCCACAAATATCCATCACCAAAACATTAACTTAGAGGGTAAACTCACAGATTTCAGTGGAAGCAAAGAGTTAACAAGCTGTTTCTGGAGCTAAATACCCCAAGCAAACCTTCCCAAGCAGACCCTTCCCCAAGCTCCATCCAACAGCACACAAAGAGATGGGGCTGTTCAGGAACCAAAGCAACTCAGCCCGAGTACCTGTTAATTTTTCCCCTAAATCCAGGACTTGCCATGATTTTATTTTGTCATTTGAGGAAAGTAAAGAGGAGAGAGCAAGAAGAAGGTAAATACTGAAGAAGTCAGCAGAGCTGAAAGGAGTCCCAGGTGGGTCTAGTGAAGACAGAAGCAGAAAGGGCAGCAGAGATGAGGGAAGCAAAGCATCTGATCCCTTCAACACTAGTGGAGGGGGATCAAGAGGGCCTGAAAAGCAAAAGGCAGTACCGAAACTTGGTATCTTTGTGGAAAATACCAAATCCAGCCTCACTTCAAATGGAACAAACTTGGCCAAACCACTCAACTTTCTGCCTAAGCTGCTCCAGCCCACAGAAAACAATGCTTAGACGTATGTTCCCAAAAGTTCAGTCACAAGACAGTCTCTTCAAGATTCAGAGGCCAGACCAAGGGTGCAGGGTAGGGTACCCATAGGGCCTACAAAAAGTCATTCATCTACACATAGCAAGGGCTGGCTAGGTCCATCTGAAGGCAACATATGAGCCAGGCTCCCAAAGAAAGCCTCTGAAGCATCACTCCCCCTGGCTCTGCCATCCTCTGCCAAGAAAAGAAACCCATTCCTCACAGAATCATTGAAGGATTTGGGTTGGAAGGGACCTCTAAAGATCATCTAGCCCAACCCCCCTGGTGCTGGACACCAGTGTAGATCCAGTTGAATTCATGTTGTCTCTGGGTCCCCAAGCACTCGGTGTCCGGCCTGCTCCTGGTCTTGCCCTGTCCAACTTGTCTCCCGCTGCTGCATCTCCCCAGAGCCCAGGTGCATCTACTCCTATTTTCATTTGCTCCTAGGACAAAATATTGAGAGCCTTTGATCTGAAAAAACATCTTTACAATCCCCATTCATGTAACACTTCTTCCTTAGTCCTATAAAAACTTATTTCTTAAAGCTCTTTGTGAGCAGTTTGAAGGTGTTGAAACACACCAAGGGAAAACAAAACAAAGGTCTTTTAAACTTCATCTCAAGAAATCAAGTAATTTTCCTGACAGACTGACAGGGAACAAGTTGGGGTTTTTTTCTGAGAAATTCAGCCCAAGCTTCATTCCTTTGCTTGTGCAAGCCCTGAGGCCCCTGCTCCAACTCAACACCAACACAACCCTTCAGCAATTACTCCATATATTTTTCTTTCTATGCTGCTGAAAGTTGAAAGGGCAAAAATCACCCAGATTGCTCTGAGAAATGCTGTTAAATTTCAGCAGAGGTGAAAGGTGTCCTGCAGTCCATTATCCACTATGCAAAGGCATCCTCAGAAAACAAGTGATACTGACTTACATATTAAATACCAGTTTTGAGGCTCCCTTAAAAAGCCTTTCATGCAACTCCCATTCCCAAAGGCACTCTCCATCACCTGAACACCTCCAAAGCTAACAGTACTATATGCACTGGGGTCTCTTTCCCACTTCTAAACCAAGCAGCAAGCTGTAACACAGCAGGGAGTCACACAGACGAACTTCCTGACATCTCAGCTGCGAACATCTTAAAAACAGTTTTGTACAAGACATATTGCTGGTTGGGAAAGAGCAGCACGGTGCTGCCAGCCAGCTAAACGTGGACACCGAGCAAACTCAGTGCATGGTTGCCAGCCAGCAGCAAACCAAAGGGACACAGAACAGAGAAAATAAACCAGAAGGCAGTAAGAGAGTGAAGTCCTCAGTAGCCCACCTAAGCTGGAAACCTCAGCCTCGGATAATCACAGATGGTTCAGCTGGCAATCCAAGGCACATCAAAGCCACTCATACCCTGCATGTTCTGCAGAGTAAGTGAGGATTCACACTCCTAGTAATCCATATAAGCAGGAGATACACCGTGCACCTTCTTCCTCCAACAATGTGCTGCTACAAAGGGCTTCCAAGAGTGTGCATGTGGAGACATGGGGAGGGAGGCTGCTTGTTCAGACCCAGGGAGGAGAGGAAGCCTAAGCACAACTCTATAAGACACTGTTTATAGTCACCCAGAAGCAAAAGGTGTAAACTCCAAAATCTAGTCAAAATTGAAAGGTGGGTGGGAAGAGTATTACAACTCCCATATAGAAGGATAACATTTAATATTTCACTTATACTTAGGTTGTAGATACCACCAGGGCAAAGATGTCTTTGGGCAGAGAGAAGTAAGGAATCCTAACAATATCATCTGAAAGCAAGAGAGGGGAAGAAAGACCTATGATGTCTTCCCAAGCGCATTTCCCAGACTGGCACAGCTGGCTCTTAACAGAAAACAAGCTGCAGGAAAACAAGATGAGTCATGTAGCATAACTGACAACTACCACAAAATAACCCGCTTCAAAAAGGCTCCTTGCTTCATTTGGGACGAAAAGAAGAGGTTAACTGAAGTTCTCCAGCAATCTTCCCAAGAGGCGAGTGTACAGGCTGCGGGTCCCACCTGCCCGACTCGCACCAGAGAGAAAACGGAGCACATTTGCTGAGAGGCTTGAGGAATGACACAGAACCACACCATGGTGGGGTTAGAAGGGACCTTCAGAGCTCATCCAGCCCAACCCCCCTGACAGAGCAGCTCCCACTTAGATCAGCTCACACAGGAACGTGTCCAGGGGGGTTTGAAGAGCTCCAGAGCAGCAGCCTCCACACCCTCCCTGGGCAGCCTGGGCCAGGGCTCCCTCACTCAAACACTCAAACAGTTTTCCCTTGTGTTTCAATGGAACTGTTTGTATTGCAGCTTCATCCCATCACCCCTTGTCCTGCCACTGGATACAACAGAGAGAAAGTGCTGCCCCAAGCTCCTGACACCCACCAGTGAGAGATTTGGAGCTATGAATGAGCTGCCCCCTCAGTCTCCTCTTCTCCAGCCTGAACAGCCCCAGGGCCCGCAGCCTTTCCTCACAAGGAAGATGCTCCAGTCCCCTGAGCATCTGGGTGGCCCTGCACTGGCCTCTCTGCAGCAGTTCCCTGTCCCTCTGCAGCTGGGGAGCCCACAACTGGGCACAGGACTCCAGCTGAGGCCTCAGCAGCTGTGGCAGAGCAGAGGGGGAGCAGAAGCTCCCTGGCCCTGCTGCACACACTCTGCTGGATGCCCCCAGGCTGCCATCGGCTTCTTGCCCACGAGGCCACGTTGCTGCTCATGGGCAGTTTATCACCCAGCACTCCCAGGTCTCTCTCTGCAGAGCTGCTCTCCAGCAGGTCATCCCCAGCCTGGCCTGGTGCAGGGGGTTGTTCCTTCCCAGCTGCAGGACTCTGCACTTGTCCTTGTTGAACCTCAAGAGGTTCCTCTGTGCCTGACCAGCTCTCACTGCCTGGCAGCTCAGCCTCTGTAGAATCAGCCAGTGCTCCCAGTTTGGTGCCAGCAGGGAACTCACTGAGGGTCCCTCTGTCCCCTCATCCAGGTGCTTGATGAAGATGTTGAACCAGACTGGCCTCAGAACCCATCCCTGTGGAACTCCACTGGCCACAGGCCTCACACTCAACTCTGTGCCATTGATCAGCACCCTCTGGGCTCTGTCATTCAGCCAGCTCTCCATCCACCTCACCTCCACTCATCCAGCCCACACTGCCTGAGCTTTCTGATGAGGATGTTGTGGGAGACAGTGTCCAAAGCCTTGCTGAAGTCAAGGCAGATGACATCCCCTGCTCTCCCCTCATCCAGCCAGCCGGTTATGCAATTACACTGTTTGAAACAACATTTTTGCTCTTATGAGGCCAAGAGCCTGGAGATACAAAGACTGGCATCAATGCTTTTAGAGACATCTCTGTTCAGATATCCCCACTGTAAATCTCAAGCACTGTTCTACAAATCATAGAA
This sequence comes from Colius striatus, assembly GCF_028858725.1. NCBI lineage: Eukaryota > Metazoa > Chordata > Aves > Coliiformes > Coliidae > Colius > Colius striatus. The sequence continues at coordinate 592,231 of NC_084771.1, forward strand.
TCACAGAATGGTGGGGTTGGAAGGGACCTTTAGAGATCCTCCAGTCCAACCCCCTGCAGAAGCAGCTCCCATCTACATCACGTCACACAGGAAGGTGCCCAGGCGAGTCTTGAAGACCTGCAAGGAAGGAGCCTGCATAGCCCCTCTGGGCAGCCTGGGCCAGGGCTCCCTCACCTCACACTGAAATAGTTCTGATGGACCAAAACCTTATTGAATAAATCATCCTGAAGCAGGCTCTCCCTGTCTGTTCAGGTTTATTTTGGCACACTTACTGCAATCTTTAGGAAAGATAAAATGATACAGTTATCCTTAACAAAAAAGAAAAGGTATTAATAAAGCAGTGCTTAAGTCTAGCTACCAGACTAGTTTCAGAAGCATTTTGTGCAAGAAGATTAGATCAGGGTCATTCCCTGCTCACCCTTCTGGAATAACCGCTCAGACTAGCAACTTTCAGCTGTCCTGGGAACACTCTCCCAGCTCAGCGCTGCCACAGAGCAACAAGACCCCGAGGGCACAAAGTCTGCATGGCAGCACTGGCCTGCAGGTCACCACATCCTCAGCAACACCCTGAGATCCCTCACCGAGTCCCACAGGTACCCGTGTGGTTCCCATCCGTGCCACAGCCAGCAGCTGCCCAGAGGGAATCTCACGGTAGGGTCAAGAGCTGGACTGGGCTGGCAGGCTGGGGAGCAGCAGGGACGCTGATCCTGTGTTCTGCAGACACTGGCCCTACACCAGCAGGGTTTGGTGCCAAAGCAGAGCTTTGAGGCTGGCAGCCTGGCAGCCATGGAAGTGGCTGAGTCGTGCGTCTGACAAGGTAAAAAACACGCCTCCTGAGATTTGGTTCTTCCAGGAGTAATAGCAAACGATAAAATGTCTGCCAGCCACACACAGTTATCCAGATCGTATCTCCTGCCTCAGCTCACTGCAAATGAAGGGTCACAGGATAACCAGATAGGAGTCAAGGATGAGAACCGGCTCAGCAATGCCTTGTCAAGACAATCACACAGGTCTCTGTGGTTCCCAACGTACGATCTCTGAATCAGTATTCAATGCCTAGAGACAGCAAGCGAAGCATGACCCTGGCTGAGAAGTACAGCTCGTTCTTCAAACACGGATTTGTTAGTGTTTGATCACCTCTTCTCCCCCAAATGAGTTAATGCTCCACTTTAGAGCCTGCCTGGCTTGAAAAAAACAACCACCAAGTGCTTGTTAAAGTTACAGGCATCTGTCATTTGCAATGCAGCAAAGCCAAGAACTTCATTAACCATCCTGCCCGCAGAGCAGGACACAGCCCCAGCACCTGGGAGAGGTCTCCCCTATGTCACCTCCCTTGCTCCAGCACATCTGGAAAAGGAACAGGCTTCACAGGGAGCCAGGCAGCAAAGAGCCAAGCATTACACAGCAGAAATCCCCCAGAGCAGCCCGGCTGCTGGCCCTGCCCAGCCAACCCCTCAGCCCAGCGGGGCAGCTCTGCAAACTGCCCTGCACGCAGACAGACTGATGCATTCCCCCCTAGCTCGGGGCCCCCCTTCGTCCCTCGCAGGGATTCCCTCACCCTCGCTCAGCCACCCCTCCGTCCCGTGGCCGCGTGGCTCGGGGGACAGCGAGCGCTCCTTCGTCTTACAGCGGCACTTGCTGCATCCTCTTCCTCCGGCGCGGGCAGAGCGCAGGCCGCGGCAGCGCAGGGCCCTCCCGGCAGCCGCCCATGTCGTCACCGGCGGCCGTCACACGAGCCGGCCCTCGCACCTCGCTGCAAGGGGCAGGATTTGAGCGCACGGCGAGAGGTTCACGCTCGCAGGGGGGCAAGGGCGGGGGAAGCTGGCTCCGGGCTGACTCCCGAAGCGCCCAGCGTGGAGGCTGCAGCCTGAAGCTGCGAGCGGAGCTGCTCAGGCAGCGCTCGGGACACTTTGTCTGGCACTGAAACCTCCCCGTTTGCAGCGCTGCACAGACTCGGTGCTGCAGACAGCTGGAGTTGACTGCGCAAGGGCTTTAAGATGGAGAATAAGTCGTTGCTCTCACAAGCACTGGAAGCCAGGCAGGTTAAAGCTTTGCACGTAACTTACACACTCCCTTCAGTCCCAGTGACAGCCTCATCGGGCAAACCTGGCACATCCCCACCTTGCCCACAGCCTGTCTGCGGAGGGACCAACACACACAGCACCCAGCTCACCCCCGGTGAGAGCAGGACGCTCCTGGCACACCAGCCTGGGGCAGACCCCATGCTCCCCACCACACACATTCCAAGGGCTGGGCTGCACCAAGCTTCCGCACAGGAAAACAAGCATTTATCAACAGGGTCTCCCCAGCTTGGTGGGTCCCTCACAGATAGGTTCTTACTGAAAAAAATACCTTTCCTTTTCCACCCAGCTGGCTTTCAAATGGCTAGGAGCAAAGCTCTCTGCTCACCCTACTTCCAGGAGGCAGACACGGGATTTTCTTTTGCCCTCTCTGCACAGGCAACCCTTCAGAGTGCTTCCCCCACTCCCCAGGAGCTCTCTTTATCTTGCCATTCCACCTACAGAAGAGCTCCAAGGGGCTGGTGATTAAGTTCCTCTGGCTACAATTTGTTAGTGATAGCTTGTCCTTTAAGCATTGTCTGGCAGGTCTGAAACACTACACCCCAGCAAATGTTGACTTTGCTCTCACCAGATACGCCGGAGGCTGCTCTGTCTACTGTGGTGAAGCAAAAAGCCAGGGGAGATATCTCCCAGCTCAGGGATCTCAGAGCCCTTTTGGTATTTCTAAGGGGTAGGTCAATTAGTCTGACCTGCCAAAGGCAGTAGTTGAGTGAAGGTATTTAGTCCTGAGAGTCACAACCAGCTGGTCATCCCTAACAATGCCACCACCTGGTTCCACTGCACAGGGCACCCTGGAGAGCACAGACCAAGAGAAAAGGCATAGCAATAGAACCAAAACTCTGCATGAAGCCAAGCTTCACTAACCCTGCTGCAATTCTGGCTGTTATTTGTTGCTACAGCGATTCTCAGGCCTTGCCCTTAGAGCTCAAATAGAAACAAAAAATCACCTCCTAAAAAGACCTTAAACCCTACAACAACATCCTGGAACACTGTGGAGGCTCCAGGGTTTGCAAATCCCACCTGGACACGTTCCTGTGCAACCCAACTGGGGGGAATCTGCTTTAGCATAGGGTTGGGCTGGATGAGCTCTGAAGGCCTTTCCAATCCCCATCATTCTATGACTCCTGTGAAAGACATGGGGAACAGTCCTGCCTTTGCTCCCTGTACTTTAAAGCATATCCAGAGCCTACCATGATGCCCAGGCACTGCATCTCCTTCCTCCCAAGACCAGTGTCTGCCTCATTGTTGCAAAGAGCAGGGAAAAGGCCACTAAAGAAAAGCAAAAAACAAGCCAGCATCGCTGCCTGACTTCCACATCCAACCAGAACAGAACTACTGCAGCCTCCTCAGAGGGAGACGGTGGTATTTTTAAAGCTTTGGAAAGGGAGACCAAGGAATAATGAGATCAGTGCAACTCACTCTCATAAAAAAACACTTGACAGAAGCAGCCCCTCATCTAGGAGGTACTACCTGATGAGGCAGCTTGTTCCAACAGATTTTGCTAAAGGAATCAGGTTTTGTCAATTCCTCACTTATTGACTTGTTTATTTAAAGGAAAGAGATCACCAGGACTGCAGATACAATCTAACTGACCCTGTGTTTATGTATCCATGAAGCTTTGGAAAGTTTATTTAGAAGGTTTTCAGCAAATTAAGCTCTTGGGGAGCGTAAAAGGGAAAGCTTTCTCTCAGAAAAGCAACTGTCTGAGGACATGAGATGTTACAGGCATCAGTTCCTGTGCATTCGAAACTGGAGGAAGGCAACAGTGGCACCCCAGTCATTTCTGCTCAATGTATTTGTAAGTGGTCTGGAAAAGCGGTGTCTATGCTTCCTGTAACATGTGCTGGGTGACCAGTACCTCTCCAGCTGGCTTTGAAGGACCACAGCAGGACTGCAAGAGAGCAGAACAAACCCAGTGACAACAAAGCAAAGCAGGCAGGGAGGGAAAAGAGACAACTGTAAACACTGTCACGCTCCAACTCAGACATGCTGACTTTAAAACCCAAGTGTCTGCAGACAGTGCTCTGCAGGTCATTGCTCCACACTTGACAACCATCAATAAGGAAATAGCTTTAAAAGAAAATCCCTCTTAAACTAAGAAGCAGGAAAGATTTACTGCTGTACACCATACCTCACGTGCAGCCCTGCTCACCTTTAACCGTGGCACAGACAGGAGGTGATGCTGATAAGCTGAAACAACTTCTGGGATACATGACTGTATCCCTAAAAATGACTGTGCCACACCATGAACCCTTTGACCCACACAAAAACCTGTGCTGTGACAAAGGCTTGGAGAAAGTATTGCTAAGTCACTTGCTGCCTGGTGTAACACCATCACCTTAGAACCAAGGCCACAAGGAAAACTGGAAGCCAATTGGGGGACTTTATCAAAAAGCCAAGTTTGATAACTTTCCAGCACGGAGAAAACGAGAATCAAGGACAGTCTTATCTCTCACCTTTTATTGATGAAATGCAGAAGTCCAAAGCAGAGAAGATAAGAGAGAGAGAATGTGTTCCTTTGAGTTTTCTGTAACTCAAACAGCACGGAAGCAGCATGAAAAGCCACTGCAGTTCATTGTTACTCACTTTGACTGCAACAGGCCTGAAGTACTCAGAGTGTTTCATTTTGGCTCAAGCTCCCAAAGAGCTCCAGCCTTTGGGAAGCAGGCACACTCTTGTAAATACCAGGTAGGAACAAAGCTGCCTCATCAGACTGGATCCTATGTGAAGATATTTTTAAACACAAGCACCCTGTGGGCCTGGCAGCAGAGGAGATTCATAGAGTGAACTGAAACCAGTATTTGGGCAACTCTTTCCCCTTTTAAATTTCCTCTTTTACTTCTGTTGTCAAAAGCCCTGCAGCCTCAAGCATGCTGCCATCAGAGAGCCTCTTCCAGGCCTCTGTCCCTCTCTGCCAGTGCGCAGAGGGCAGCCCCCAAACCACCACTGCCAGAAGCACCAGTGTCACCCACCATCACTCCCAGCTGTATGACCCTGTGGGGAAGACTCCCTTTTTCTTTTCACATAACTAGCCAAATGCCCCCAGCAGAGTCAGGAAAAGCCTTTTTAAGTGGGGAAGGAAACATCCATGTGCTGCTTCAGGCCAGCAGCAAAACTAAACTCAGCTTGAGCTGCTTCTAAGCTCCACAGAATCACAATTTCTTTACAAGAAGCTAAAGAATTCAGCTGCTTCTCTCTAAATATTAAACATAAGCACACATTTAACTTCAGGCAGCTGATACTCCAAAGGCTACAGAAAAAGCTGTTCTTAGCAGCAGGTAAAACATCATGATTTACAATTCCATTACCAACCAGCAGAACACAACTATTTCTATGTGCCTAATTCTGCACACAGTACTAACCAATAGACCTTCTGAAGTAGATTTGGTCATTCAAGCTCTGTGGGAGGATATTAGAAATGGACTCCCAGATGTGTCCCGTTCTGAGGGTCACTTCAGCAGCAGGTCAGGCTGGAACGAGCACGCTGCCTGATGACCATGCTGCAGTCGAGTCCCACACACCACCCACCCTCCTCCACTCCACAGAACCCAGGAAACACCATGCTCAGGATGGCAATCATAGAATCACAGAATGGTTTTGGATGGAAGAGACCTTTAAGCTTGTTGAGTGCAGCCTCTGTCCCAGCCCTATCACCCACCAGCCCATTGCCCTCAGTGCAACACCCACTCGGCTCTGAAACTCCTCCAGGGACGGTGACTCCAGCAGCTCCCTGGGCAGCCCCTTCCAATGCCTGACAGCCCTGGCAGCCAAGAAATTCCTCCTCACACCCAGCCTGAACCTCCCCTGGTGCAACTTGAGGCTGTTTCCTCTTGTTCTATTGCTTGTTACAGGGAGAACAGACTGACCCCATCTCACTACAGCTTCCTTTCAGGTAGTTGTAGAGAGTGAGAAGGTCTCTCCTGAGCCTTCTTTTCTCCAGGCTCAACAGATCCCTCAGCCCTTCCTCATCTGAGACGTGCTCCAAATCCCTTCCTAGCTTGGTAGCTGCCTCTGGATCCTCTCCAGTACTTCCATGTCCTTCTTGCAGAGAGCGGCGCAGAACTGGACACAGTATTCGAGGTGCAGCCTCACCAAAGGTGAGTCCAGGGGAATGATCATCTCCCTGCTTCTGCTGACACCACTATCTTGCACACATCTTCTCTGTGCAGAAACAGAAGGGTTTTTAACCACAAACCAGTGCTTATCACTCAAGAGTGAAGGCAACCACTACAAGAACAGGGTGACTCTTCCCCCATTGAGCCAGGGTGCGGTGCCGAGATGAGCACACCACCATCCCCTCCTCCTCGCAGGACCTCCAGCAGCAGAACAGCTGTGGGTTTCAGCTACTGCCAGGTGACATTTGAGGAAGCCTGCTTGCATTTACACTACCAAGAGGCAGATCATACAGCTGATAAGCAAAACAAAAGGATTTCTTCTTAATTTTTGCCCAAGAGCAAAGCAGGGTGGGGGAAGAAGAGGATGAGGTTTATGGGAAGTCATGGAGGCTTGCAGTCTGCCATCCAAAATTAAGCATTGTTGCATTTAAACTCACTTCTGGTAATTCACAGAAGCAAAACATCAGGTAGATCTTGCTTATCTGGCACCAAAGCTCAGTGAAACCCTGCAGATTCATCTCTCCCCCATAAACTTCACCACCTCAGGCTTGGACTGGAGGAGGCAGCAACAGCCTCTCTTTGGGCTGTGGTGAGAGAAGCTGAGTAGCTCAGGCCACATGCAAGCTCAGCACCAAACGCCTTCCTGCTGTTGCTTGTGGAGATTCTCTCCGCAATGGACAACCTTTAAAATCACAGGTCAAGAAGAAGGGAAAGGGAGGGGAGAGTCTCTGTTCATATCAGAAACCCCTGTGCTGTCATCCCTGCCCATCACACTCAACACCTTCCTCATGGCATGGCCAGCTCTTCCCTACAGCAGCTATTTCAGAAGACTCCAGAAAGGACTATCCAGAAGCCTTAAAGGCAAAGTGGTGGGAAAGGATCTGCTACATTTAACAGCAAAGGAACCACACAAACAGCTGTGAGCAGTCTTCCCCTCTGCCAGGTTACGGGACGCACACAACTCGGTTGCTGCAGACAGACAAGCAGGGCCTCCCCAACACAACAAAGGCACTCACATGCTTCTTGCAACAGCCATTTAGCTTAAGGAGACGTTCTACTTCGCACAGAACACATGGCTCCCACCAGCCTTCACTACAGAGCCATGCTGGGAGCCAAATGTGGCACATGAGCAAGCATGGGGCTGTTCTGCAGAAGCCCGTTCAGGGATGCGATGCAGAGACCTGCAAATGATCCCCATCGGCACTGTGAAACACAAGATCCATCCCAGGCAGATGCCAGTGGCACCCACAGAGAAAATATTAGTATGAAATCCTACTGAAAGCCAGTCTGAGCAACCAAAGGCAGACAGATGCAGCAATGTTACCTCCCATCTCCCTGTCGAGTGGTGGGTCATCGTCTGCCATGGAGAAGTCTAGAGATGCTCCTGCAATTTCCAGCAGATCTTCATCACTAGTGCTGCTCTGGAAACTCCCCCGGTGATAGCCTTTCTGATCCATAGCTAGAGCTTCCAGACCTGAGAACAAAAGGAATTCTTTTAGAGTACAAACAAAAAGATTTATCTTCTAAGCCAACTGTTGCCACTTTGTCCTGAAGGCCAGGAGGCCTCACTGCTCTTTCCATATGAGGGCAAAATGCAGTGATGCCACCTGAAGTTTGGGCTAAACTGGGACAAAACTGGATGTTCACAACTCCAGGCAAAGCTCCTGCACTAGATTTCATATTGCCACGTGCCAGAAACAAACATCGAGTCCCAGTATGGCATCTGACATACAAACTCAATAGCAATAGGGTGCTCCAATTCTTAAAAGAGAATGTGTTCAGAAAACTTGGCACAGCCAAGCCCATGGAGGGAAATCCTTCCCTAACAGAGGATCCTACACACATACCATCCATCTTCAGCTCCTTAGTCTACCTCCTGCCAGAAAAGGGCTCAAACTGGACTTTGAACAACCAGCTGCCAGCCATGAGACAGGCTTACAGCAATGAGACCAACAAACTGCAAGCAATCACTCCCAAATCTACAAAGAGCCCCAGCTCAGCTGCACTGGCCCATGTCACCCACGGTGACCTGACTAGGAAACCCAGCACAACAGCAGCCAGAATGCCTCAAGATAATGTTTTTCTCTATAGAAAACCAAGTCTAAGTTCCTGGTCTAAAAAGCCTCGAGGTCTTTCCTTTGTCTCCCTTCTATTTCCCACAAAGCCTGTGAATCAATTTCTACCTGCTCAGCACCAGACAGAGCACTCAGAAACCCACACTAGCAGTAGGTAAGAAACGACTCAGGTCAGCACCTTGTTACACAAAGCCAGTGACATCCCCCATGTATTTTTTAAGTCATCTCCACAAGTGCTCTCAGTGGCTTTGCAGTGACTTCTTTGCTTCCTCTTTTTCGACCATTTCACCTCCCACAGTGCCCTTGTAGCTACTGCTGGAGTGGGATGCACAGCCCACCATGGAGGAAAGGTCCCCACGGCAGAGATGCAACTGTGATGCTCCCCAGAGGTACCAAGCTCACCAAATCCTTCTCAAAGACAGAGGCAAACTATCAGAACAACCCAAGTGAAGGAGGATCCATGAAGCTGCAAAATGCCACCTGGAAGTGTGCTATTAAACTTTTGAAACAATCTTAATTCAGTACCCTCGACCTGCTCCATCTTGAGGGGCTGCCCACGCCAGACCATGTACACAGGCCTATCATCTCTCCTCCTCTACAATGGCAAGGAAACTGTGAAAGCACAAGCTCTGAAAACATAACAGGACTAAGGGGGAGAAATCAGGTCTCAGCCTCAAAAATAGCTCTTGCAACCTGAAAGTGGGAATCTTTTCATCTCAGTGAGAGGACAGGCCGCGTTCACTTCCCTCTTGCAAAACACAGATCTTTCAAGAGAATGACAGAGGAACCTGTCGAATACTCAGCTCAGCCTTGTTTCAGGAAGGAAAAAAGCCAGACAGCACTTGCAAACAGATTGAATCACACACTCTGCAGAAAGTACTTCCTATTACCAAAAAAACCCCACAAACCAGCCACCACATCACACACAAAAAAGCCTTGGCATTGTCCAAAAGTGCTGCAGAGGGCTCTTCGTTGAGCCTTATTCTGTGGAACATGATGTGACTTAACTTTTAAGCCCTGTTTACTCATTACAGTGGCACAGAACACTCCAGTAAAGAGAGTGCTGGGCATTGGGGGAGGCACAGGAACTGCCAGCTAGCAATAAATACAACTCAGTTTCATGGAAGTGCTGTGGTGCAGCTCCCTAAGCCGCTTCCAGGGAGCACAGCGGCTGTAGCTCCCAGCTCAGGAGCCAGGGACACAGCAGAGAACTAAAGAAACTCTGTGCTCATGTGTCCCAGGGCTTGCCTGCAGCCTAACACTGGCTTACAGGTATCTTCCCGTAAGACTCTCTCTGTCAATGTGTGGGAGGAAGGGTTTAAAATACATCTGTATTCACATATTTGCTCTGGACCAAAGAGGCATCAATTGGTAGCCCTGCTGAAGGCCAGATCCCTCAACAGACCAAAGGCACAGCAGTGCCCACACAAGTCCCCACCTGACAACTGGAGCAGTGTCACCTCCTGCTCCCTTGTAATCCATCCCCAAGTTTGTTCTCATTGACAACATAAACAACCAAAGCCGAGCCAACAAGCACAGTACCCTCCAGTCGCAGCAGAGCCCAGGTAACACCCACGTGGATGCAGCAGCACACAAAGACGACCGTTCAGTGCTCACTCCTCACTGGAGCTCTAAAGCAGTCCCTGGAGACGCAGGTTTGAGTCCCTTTTACTAACACAAACACTCCCTCTACAGGTGAGCAATGCCTTTCAAAGCCTAAACCGTGTGCTCAAAAACGATATCCCCAGATAGTTGTCGTGCTCACCCATGTTTTAATTCACAACCACTCCACCGGGACACAGCCACCTCTCTCCTAGCGGCTGGGGGCACTGCCTGGATGCCTCGCAGCAGAAGCACTTACCCAAAGACCCCCACCCCTTGCGTGAGTGAGATGTCATCCTCCTCCAGCTGCTCCCATCCTCCTCCAGCTGCTCTTCTCAGTCCCTCCTGGCTCTTCCCCTCGCAGTTAAAGGAAGCAATGAAACAGAACCCGACGGGGTGGGTCCCGTGATGCCTGAAGTGATTCAGATGACAGCACTCGGCAGCAGGAAGCGGGAGCACCCGGCTGCCGCGCTGCAGGGCAAAGCCAGCCCCGGCCCCAGACGCTGCAGGCGCTTCTCATCTCCTGCTTCAGCACCAGCAGCTCACCCAGCAGTCCTGCTTTCCAGGCAGTAAAAGCTCCCGCAGCATTTTTCCCCTCACTGTGGGACACGAGGTTGGGCTCTGGCTCCCCCAGCACCACAAGGACATCGCACTCAGAGACACAACTTCAGAAGGAACAGGAAATAATCCTCCCCAGCTGCCTCATCAGTCCCTGCTGCTGCAGGGGAAGGAGCCAGCTTAACACCGAAGCAGCTATTTCATGTGGAAAAAACAAAGCCCAGGTCACAAGACTTGTCTTGCTTTGATAGCTCAAAGCACTTCTTCCTCCCCATCCCCACGGCACCTCTTCACAGGGGCAGGTACCTCCCTTCCCACCAGACCCAATGGGACACAAATAAGAAAAAATAGAGTATAATAAGCCAATTGTAACTGAAAAAAAACCCACAAAGGGTTGTTACAGCAATCCTGCTGGTGGCTGGCTGGCTGCCAGCAGAGTATGGCTGTGCTGGGACAGTATCATCCCAGAGGCTCATGTTGCCACTGAAAAAAACCATTTCTCTCAGTGAGCTGGTTTGGATTTTGTCGTACTCTAGCCCATGAAACATGTAACCCTGCCAGGCCTGATGTGCACCCTTGGAGTAAATTGCAAGAGGGACGGACATCAAACTTAACCAAAACAAAAAACCTAAACCACCTCCAGAAAACCCTAACTGCTAAGAAATCAAACCACCATGTATGTAAAGTTGCAGGCAGCAGCCTCAGAAGAGCTCCCCATGTGCTGCTTCTGCTGCTCTCTGCTACAGGCACCTGCAGAAAGGCAATACCAGTCAGTGACTACATGTGAATAGAGCACAGCAGAGATCATGGAACCACAGAGTGCTTTGGGCTGGAAAAGGTCTTAAATCTCTTGCCATGAGCAGGGACACCTTCCACTAGCCTAGGTTGCTCCCAGCCTGGCCTTGAACACTTTAGAGAAGACATTACTTTCCCGTGTTGTTCCTTCCTCCAGTTTGCAGTGCTGCCTGCAGGGACTGCAGCCTCTCCTTCTGTGTGAATGAAACAGCAGCTACAGGTCAGCTGAAAACCCAGCGATTTCACACTCCAGCTTGGAGTTCCCTTGGGTGCAGGCAAAAGGATCTTCAGGGAAAAATAAAATGTTCTAAAACGTGTTGCCATTGGCAATGGCTCCATTTCACAAACAGAATCACATCATGGGGGGTTGGAAGGGACCTTCAGAGATCATCCAGTCCAACCCCCTGCCAAAGCAGCTCCCACCTAGATCAGGTCACACAGGAACGTGGCCAGGTGGGTTTGAAGACCTCCAGAGCAGCAGCCTCCACACCCTCCCTGGGCAGCCTGGGCCAGGGCTCCCTCACTCAAACAGTTTTACTTTTTGTTTCAATGGAACTTGTTGTGTTCCAGCTTCTTTCCATCACCCCTTGTCCTGGCAATGGATACAACAGAAAGAAAGTGCTGCCCCAAGCTCCTGACAACCACCAGTGAGAGATTTGGAGCTATGAATGAGCTGCCCCCTCAGTCTCCTCTTCTCCAGCCTGAACAGCCCCAGGGCCCGCAGCCTTTCCTCACAAGGAAGATGCTCCAGTCCCCTGAGCATCTGGGTGGCCCTGCACTGGCCTCTCTGCAGCAGTTCCCTGTCCCTCTGCAGCTGGGGAGCCCACAACTGGGCACAGGACTCCAGATGAGGACTCAGCAGCTGTGGCAGAGCAGAGGGGGAGCAGAAGCTCCCTGGCCCTGCTGCACACACTCTGCTGGATGCCCCCAGGCTGCCATCGGCTTCTTGCCCACGAGGCCACGTTGCTGCTCATGGGCAGTTTATTACCACCCAGCACTCCCAGGTCTCTCTCTGCAGAGCTGCTCTCCAGCAGGTCATCCCCAGCCTGGCCTGGTGCAGGGGGTTGTTCCTTCCCAGCTGCAGGACTCTGCACTTGTCCTTGTTGAACCTCAGCAGGTTCCTCTCTGCCCAACTCGCAGCCTGTCCATCTCTCACTGCCTGGCAGCACAGCCTCTGGGGAATCAGCCAGTGCTCCCAGTTTGGTGCCAGCAGGGAACTCACTGAGGGTCCCTCTGTCCCCTCATCCAGGTGCTTGATGAAGATATTGAACCAGACTGGCCCCAGAACCCATCCCTGTGGAACTCCACTGGCCACAGGCCTCCAACTCAACTCTGTGCCACTGATCAGCACCCTCTGGGCTCTGTCATTCAGACAGTTCTCCATCCACCTCACTGTCCTCTCATCCCAGCCACACTGCCTGAGCTTTCTGATGAGGATGTTGTGGGAGACAGTGTCCAAAGCCTTGCTGAAGTCAAGGTAGATGACATCCCCTGCTCTCCACTTATCCAACCAGCTGGTTATGCACTCATAGGAGGCATCAGGTTGGGCAAACAGGATTTCCCCTTGGTGAATCAGTGTTAAGTCCCCCTGTTGCTTCATGTGTTTTGAGATGGCATCCAAGATGAGTTGTTGCATCACCTTTCCAGGGATGGAGGTGAGGCTGACCAGCCTGGAGTTTCCTGAGTCCTCCTTCCTGCCCTTGCTGCAGCCTGCAGTGACACTGGCCTGTCTCCAGCCCTCAGGCACCTCGCCTGTCCTCCACAATTGTTCAAAAACGATGGAGAGCAGCTTATCAACCACATCAGCAGCTCCCTCAGCACACGTGGGTGCATCCTGTCATCCCACAGAGCTGTGGCTGTCCAGCTCACCTAAGAACTCTCTAATCTCATCCTCATTCACCAAGAGAGTCTTCCACTGTCCAGACTATTCTACCATCCTGTATCGACTGGGCTTCCCAAGGACTGGCCTTGGCAGTGAAGACTGAAGCAAAGGCAGCATTCAGCAGTGCTGCCTTCACTGCACACACTGTCACCAGGACATCCCCCTTGCTCATCAGTGGGTTCCACATTCTCCCTGCTTTTCCTTTTGCTGATGTATTTTTAAAAGCTCTTATTTTCCTTTATTTCTTTGCCAGGTTTAGTTCCAAAAGGGTTTTGGCCTTCCTGGTTTTCTCCCTGCATACTCTGGTGATGTTCCTATACTCTTCCCAAGCAACCAGGTCCTTTATCCATCTTACATAGGTTTCTTTCTTTCCCTTATGTAGCTCCAGTAGTTCTCTTTTCATCCATGTAGTCCTCCTCCTTCTTTTTCCTCATTTTTTACTGTGGAGACACACTGATCCTTGGTTTGGAGGAAGTGGTGCTTGAAGACAGACCAGCTTTCTCAGACACTCCTACCATCAAGAATCCTGTTCCATGAGATTCTTCCAAGCAGATCTTTTGAAGAGGCCTAAGTCAGGTCTCCTGAAGTCCAGAGTCACAATGCTGCTTGGTGTCCTGCACCTTCCGTGCAGGATCTTGAACTCTGTTACCTCATGGTCACTGCAGCTAAGCTTGCCTCCAACCTTCCCATCCCCAACCAGACCTTCTTTATTTGCAGCACACCCCTCATCCCTGGCTCATCAACCACTTCTGACAGGAAGTTGCCATCAACATTCTGTAGGAACCTCCCGGCCTGTGTGTGCTTGGCTGAGCGGCTTTGCCAGCAACTATCAGGGTGGCTGAAGTCCCTCACGAGGACCAGGGATTGTGAGGCATCTCTCAGCTGTTCGTAGAAGGCTTCATCCACTTCCCTCTCCTGATCAGGTGGCCTGTAGCAAACTCCCACAACAATACCACCAACATTACCCTGCCCCTTAATTCTCGCCCACAAACATTCAACCAGCCCCTCATCCCCAAGCAGAGCTCAATGCACTCTAATTGCTCTCTCACACAGAAGCAACTCCATCCCCTTTGCCTCATCTGCCTGTCTTTCCCAATCAGCACAGAGCCCTTCCTGGCTGTGCTCCAGTCGTGGGAGCTGTCCCACCATGTCTCTGTAATTGCAATGAGATCATGGCCCTGCATCCTCACCCACATCTACATTGCTCCTGCTCATTCCCCAGGCTGCATGTGTTGGTGCACAAGCAACACAGGGGCTTACTCAGGCAGTCAAGTTTCCCTGGACAGGTGCAAGAGAGCCCTCCCTCATTTGACTCTCCCCCAGGGCAATCAGCCTTCTGCTTCTCATCATGGTGTGGGGATGAAGAGCACTCATCACTGCATTCCCTGCCCTGACCTGTTTCCCTGTTAGATGGCATAGCACACACTTTGCCATTTCAAACTCCACCCCTGAGTCCTTCAGTTTAAAGCCTCTTAATGAGGTTGGCCAGCCTGTTCCCAAAGATACCGGTGCCCTCATGAGTCAGACATCTTCCATCTTGCCCTCTCAAATTGCAATCATTGGAGAGGGTCCCGTTGTCATCACAACCAAAACCTTTTCATCAGCACCAGCCTCTCAGCCAGGAGTGAATTCACATGATTTTTCTGTTATTGCCCCTCTGGCAGCCAGGATGGATGAAGAGAGAACTTGAGCCCCCCTACCCTTCACTTGCTTCCCCAAGGTTTTACAGTCCTCCTTGGCCATGGTAATGTTCTGACTCATCCCATTGCTCATCCTCATGTGGAAGAGGAGCAGGGGATAGCAGCTCACATCTCTCAGGAGAGGTGGCCCTCTCAGCTCCTAGCAGGCAGCACATCTCACCACTCCTTGTCCCATCAACAGATGGGTCCTGGTGCCTCTTAACAGGGAGTCACCTACAACAAGCACCTGATACTTCTTTGATGGCACCTGCTGCCTGTGGCCAGTGGAGTAGTTGGTGGTAGATTGGTCCTTGAGGTATCCCCACCTGGACCTTGCTCATCTACATCCTCCACTGTTAATGCTTCCAATTTGTTCTTGACTGGAACACTGGAGGGAGGGTTGCAAAGCAGAGTCCTGCTTTTCTGTGTCACCAGGGTCCAAGGCACTTCATCCTCAGTTGAGGCTGGGGCCTGGTTTTGGAACTATCAGTCAATCTCTAGCTCTGCTCCTCTAATATTTCAGAGCCTGCTAATAGTTTCTTGCAGCTCTTTTACCCAATGCTGCAGCAGATACCTATCACACATCCCTTACATTAAGAGGTGTACCTAAACATCCCCTGCACTGAAGCATCCTTGCTGCCCAGCTCTGTCTGGGTGGATGCATCGATCTTCTGCAAGGCATTCTCTTTCTGAGCCCTTGCTTTAGGTTGCAGGCAACTGCTCATCATCCTGTCAGCCTGAGACCAGAGCTGGGGCTCTCTGTGTGGGTAGTGGGTTGTTTGCTGCCTGTCCTCCCTAAGCAAACTGCCTTGAGACAAACAGCACAGAACTCACTCAAAGTTTTAGTGGCTCAATTAGGATTATCAATGTGCCTTTTGCCATTGCATTTTAGGTGTCTGGTTACCAAAGTGATTCACTCCTTGCTGTTTGCCTGCCTGCTTCTCCTCAAACTGCCACATCCTCGAGCTTCCTCTCATTCCCCTCCTCACCCCACTGGAGATGGCAGCTCCCTTCCTGGGGTGGTCAAGAGAGGTTGTGGGCTGCCCCAGCCCAGCACTGGCACAGGAGCAGGTAACTAGAGAAGCTGTCCCTCTTGGGCTAGAGCCTCACTGGCCCCAGGGGAAGGGGACAAGCTGAGCTGGCTGGTGGGAGCCCAGCACTCCACCTCACAGCTCCATACAGCACCTCGTCCTCAGTGGCCACTTGAGCCAGGACAAACACCAGGTGAGCTGTTTACATTAGGCAGGGGCTGTACAGCCACACTGGCCTGCAACAATAGATGGGTTTAGAGAAACTGGGAAATCTACCAACACAAGCTGAGCACAAAGATTTCAATTGTTTTAGGGCTCATTTGGGCTCTTTTGTTGTTCTTTGGCAGGCACTCGCATGTGCCCCAGGGAGGAGACAGAGATCACTTTAGTTGGAAAAGACCACCAACTTCATACTGTCACAGCCACCACTAAGCCATGGCCCTTAGCACCTCAGCTTTGCAGTATGTCCAGGGATGGCAACTCCCTCACCTCCCTGGACAGCCTGGGCCAGTGTCTTAACAACTAAGTGAAAAAACATTCATCCTAATCTCTAATCTAAACCTCCCCTGGTACAACCTGAGCCCATTTCCTCTCGACCTTGCCAATTGCTCCTCTTGTTCCATGCCTTGGGCTGACAATCATGCAGCAGGGCATGTTTCATCAAGTGATGCCTTACAACAGTGTCAGGAAAGCTTCTCACCCAGAGTTACTGCACAGGTTTCTGTGCACAAAAGCGAGGCATGGCCTAGGGGAAGTGGCTGCGCCAACACTGGGCACTGACCTGGGCACAACATTCTCATTTCCTACAAATTCAGCAGAAAAGCAGGTTTCCTGAAGTGTAACCTCCACATAAGTCTCTAACAGCCAAGAGTTTCTTCACAAAACAGCTCCAGTTCCTTTTCAGCATCACCTTTTGACAAAAAGCTGCCTAACTTGCAGAGATTAAATTTAAAGGCAGTTTGTGACTGTGACATGTAAAAACCAGTCAAGGGGAGTTTGATACTGGCTTTTAAGCTTTCTGTATTTTCCAGACTAAGTTTGGTTGGTTGCAGCAGTTTCCACAGTGAACTGCAACCAACAGCTCCCCTGTTACCACCCTCCTTGGAAATCCGGGGTGGTGAAATCAACTGACCGGCAGGAGCTTCGGGTTTAAACCATACCTGTGTGGCTGGGAAGCAATGAGTGCCTCCAAGGTGTCGCCAGGCCATCCTCAGGCTGGCAAACCTTCCCCAGCACACAGCCAGACATCAGGGCATTCATCCAGCCCTCCCAACACAAACGGGAAGAGCGTGATTAACACATGACCCAGGGTGAGAGAGCCAGAAGAAATGCTGGTGGTTTGCATCACAGTTCTCATCCTGAAGGCACCAGATTCTTGGGTGAAACCTCCTGACAGCGTTTGCAGGCTTAGACTGGATCATGACCAAAGATGTGCTCATGGACAATTCCTTCCCTAGGAGAGCTCCAGGAAGCAGGACGTCCTTACAGGCCACATTCTCGCTAAGGAGGTAACCTCCTTCTTGGATGAGGGTTTCCAAGGTGAGATGGCCACAGACCCTGCTCAGGGAGCTGCAGGCCAAGCCCACGCTGATGGCACAGAGAGGCCAGGGGTTCCCAGAGACATGGCAGTGAAGGATCTCCCTCCATCCTCTGCCCATGGCAGGGCCGAGAGGGAGCAGCCCCATGACCTGCAGCTTCAGTACAACACATGAACCAGCCACAGCCCAGCCAGTCCAAAAAACAAGGGAAGAATGACTTGGCTGCAAGAAGAGCTTAATGCTGAGTAGTCTTCCAAATTGGGCAACAGTCCTGGCCAAATATGGGTTTTATAAAAAGCATTCTTTTTCCTCTTTACAGCAGAGAAGTGCACAGAACACACACACCAGCCTCATTTAAACCCACACACACTTCAAGGCTCAGTACTGCTTCTTAAATGAGATTACTGACATTGCAACAGGGCACATCCCAAGAGCCAGCCTAGCAAGAGGCTTATATATTCTCTCCCCCATTCCCAAAAGTCTATCCCTGCCTAGCCACCCAAGCAGCACAGCTCCCCAAATGTCACCCCCCACACAGAACAACTTACCAGACAGCAGCAGTTGGAAATACTGCTCCTTTCATGTTCACTCCAACAGGGCAGACAAGCAAACAACTCTATTTATTACAGGTAGAAGGAAGTTTCTACTTCCATGCTAAAATAAGTTACTGCAGCCACAGAACTAGTGTTTTGTGAACCCATTTCCACTCTCCAGGTTAAAAATGGAACTCCAGGTAGTCACACGCTGCTCACACCCTGCAATCTGTGCTGCATTCAGCTATTTCTCTGGAACTGAACAAGTGCCTGAACTGGCTGTTCCAGAGCTGAGGTCCTTCAGAGCTGACCATAGTCATCAGACAAAAAGAAGCCAGCCAAAGCACCACTTCTCCTCAAACATCACCACTTTTGTCACCCTCTTTTCCTTTCCTTTAAAAGAACCCCAAAGACAACCATGGCCACAGGAGCAAGATTCCAACAAATATTCCCAATTCTATTACACATGCTGTTTAGTCTCCAGCTTGCATCAGGTTTCAGCTGGAGACCTGTCATTTCAGACCTAGAGAAGTGCCAAGCACTACCTCTCTTCCAGCTGAGTATCTGACTGTCTGGTTTTGAGACTCTTCCCAGCACAACCTGAAATTCAAGCAGCATTACGTGGTGGTGGGTTAAGACTTACTCTGGGGAGATGGAAGCTCTACTTCTTGCTTGACAAGGCAGAAAACTCCCAAATTACTGAAATAGAGGCTAAATGGACTTAAGAGGGGATTTTCTGAGGCACAAACATCCAACTTGCATAAAATCCTCAGTGAGAAAAGCCTCCTGAAAGCCTCCCCATGGCAACGGGAAGGGGGTTACGGGAGGAGAAGCAGAGCCCTGGCAAGAATTGCTGCTAAGCTTCCTCAGGGAGGTGGCATTAATGACCAAAAGACAGTTGCCAAACTGCAGTGAGAAGCGCAGCTGGCACACACAAAGTGCTGTGAGGCAGCCAGGCCCCAAGCACCGTACACATAAGTTACCTTCCCCACATCTTCCTCCCACTGAAATCCCCCCGAGCCACAATGGAGCTGATTTGATACGTTTTT
This sequence comes from Colius striatus, assembly GCF_028858725.1. NCBI lineage: Eukaryota > Metazoa > Chordata > Aves > Coliiformes > Coliidae > Colius > Colius striatus. The sequence continues at coordinate 611,169 of NC_084771.1, forward strand.
GTCTAAGCAACGGCTTTCATTCTGCTCACAAGGACCCTCAGGCAGAACAGCAGCTCCATCCATCTTTCCTCGTACAGTCACTGGATGTTTTAACAACAAACAGAAGTTCCTTAAGAGGGGGAAGATAAAAATGGCATTTTGGAAGCCCCAAACTGCAGCCCCACAGGTCTGAAGCAGAAGAAGCTGGCACACAAACAACAGGGCTGTCTCCCCAGCTGCCCTACTGAAGCAGCCCTCGGGACTCACTGAATTTCTGCAGATGGCTCAGCCTCCCACAAAACCAGGACATACATTCCCTGGCTCACCTTCCCCCTCCAATGGCAGAAGCTGCAACATTTTGGTGTCCAAATGTTCCGTGGCTACCCACAATGCCAGTGCCCTCAGAACACAGAGGACTTTCTTTATCCCCTTTGAAAAGTGGCATTTGGCTGGAGAGTAAAGCAACCACAGCCACTTCAATAAGCAGCCTGACCCTCAATTTCCAGGCAGGTTCTCAGGAAGCACAGTCACAGCAGCACATTGGCCTCAACTACAGCAGGCAGCAGAGTCACCTCCTGGACTTCAGATCCTCTTTCAGTGGACACCTGCTATACTTCCACACTCTGCAAAAGGCAACTGCACAGTTTTATCTGCAACCTCAGCTGATTGTCACACAGCACCTAAGAGACAACAGATACTATATTGTGTGGGCAGCAGGTCAAGGGAGGTTCTTCTCCCTCTCTACTCTGCCCTGGTAAGGCCTCAACTGGAGTCCTGTGTCCAGTTCCAGTTCAGGGAACTGCTGAAGAGAGGCCAGTGCAGGGCCACCAAGATGCTCAGGGGACTGGAGCATCTTCCTTCTGAGGAAAGGCTGCAGGCCCTGGGGCTGTTCAGTCTGGAGAAGAGGAGACTGAGGGGGGACCTTATTAACACTTATAAATATCTAAAGGGTGGGTGTCAGGAGGTTGGGACATCCCTTTTTTCTATAGCAATTAGCAACAGGACAAGGGGTGATGGGATGAAGCTGCAACACAAACAGTTCCACTTAAATATAAGAACAAACTATTTCCCTGTTCAGTGGAGGGAGCCCTGGCACAGGCTGCCCAGGGAGGGTGTGGAGGCTCCTTCCTTGGAGGGCTTCAAGACCCGCCTGGACATGTTCCTATGTGACCTGATCTAGGTGAATGTGCTTCTGCAGGGGGGTTGCACTGGATGATACCTAAAGGTCTCTTCCAACCCCACCATTCTGTGATTCTATATAGATGCAAAAGGTTCTGCCTTTACTGATTCTGATCCTCAGGTTCTCAAAGAGGAGCAGAAATGGGCTGCTAGAGCCTGCAGCAGGATTGCTTTTACTAAGACTTTTTAAACAGAGATTTTGCAGCAGGTGTCACTAAAAAGTAAAACAAGAAGCAAGGTGATTGTACATCCCTTGGGGAGGTCTCACTGCTGTACTTCAACTTCCTGAGAATTTTATGCTTACAGCAAGAAGCCAGGGAGAGGCAAAAGGACTATGAGGGGGAAAATCCCCTGACAAAAACCTCTCCCCACAAAAAAACCCATCAGTTGCCTCAATCTGACCAAGGGACTCGTCTGGGTAGTCTGGTGGCCCGTAACTCTGGCACACGAGCACGCCTGCAGCGCCCATTCTCCTGAAGAGCACACGCACCCATCCACTCCAGACAAACACACAGCTGTTGTCTGCTGCAGCTGGATGAGAAAGAGCATATGGAGACTGAAGTAGCTTCCCCAGAAGCTGGTCCTGTCCCAGTGATGACCCAACACACTTGGGTTGGAAAAGCCCTTGAAGCTGCTGGAGTCCAAGCGCTTCCCTCACTGTGCACAGCCCAGCACTGACCCACAGCCCTCAGCACCTCAGCTCCAGAGCTTTGGGATCCCTCCAGGGCTGGGCACTCCCCCAGCTCCCTGGGCAGCCTGACACAGGGGCTGACATCCCTCTCAGGGAAAAAATTCCTCCTGATCTCCAGTCTAAACCTCCCCTGGGACAACTGGAGTTCGTGTCTTGAATCACAGAGTGGTTTCAGCTGACAGAGCCCTTTCAGCCCATGGGGTTCAGCCTCTGTCCCAGCCCCATCACTCACCAGCCCGTTGCCCTCAGTCCAACACCCTCCCAGCTCTGAAACCCCTCCAGGGACGGTGACTCCAGCAGCTCCCTGGGCAGCCCCTTCCAATGCCTGACAGCCCTGGCAGCCAAGAGATTCCTCCTCACACCCACCCTCAACCTCCCCTGGTGACACTTGAGGCCTTTTCCTTTTGTTCTATTGCTTGTTACCAGGGAGAACAGACCCAATCCCATCTCGCTGCAGCTGCCTTTCAGGTTGCTGTAGAGAGTGAGAAAAAAAGCTCCCTGAGCCTTCTTTTCTCCAGTCTCAACAGCCCCAGATCCCTCAGCCCTTCCTCATCTGAGACATGCTCCAAATCCTTTCCCAGCCCGCCAGCCCACCCGCCTCTTCAGCAGAGTCCTTCAGGAAGAACTGCACGTGAAGCTGCGCTGCGTGACCAAGGGCGAGCTGCCACTGCAGGAGGAAGGGCTGCACACGTGACGCCAATGCACACCCCCAGCCCAAGCCCTGCCGCCAGCTCTGCACTCAGACACTCACACTGGAATCCAAACGTCTGGACAAACCCGCTGGACGAGTCCAAGACGGCAACAACAGCCACTGCCAGCCCTCACCCAGCTGCACGTTTGCTCCAGGCTGAGCTTCATCCATCCCAGAACACTCAAATGACTTGGGATGTTACATGCATGAACTCTCACCCCCTGCATAAGCATCCCAGAGGCGAGGGATTTTGGGAGGCAGGTTTACCTTCCTTCACTAGTGACCAGATGCAGTTGATGCCACCCTGCACACCAAGGATGGATGAGAAAATGACAGTGGCAGAGAGAAAGAAATAATGAACACGTTGGGCTGAGGGTGAACACAAAGGAGCAGAAGCAGCAGGTGAGCCTTGAGAGCCCCTGGAGCTGCAAGCAGGCACCTTGGTCTGAGGGGAGGATGCCAGCACCACCACACACACACAGCCTTGGAAATGCAACTCTTGGGTGAAAACAAAATCATGTAATTGTTTAAAACCTCTAGAGCAAACCTAGGCAGCAGCAGCACAAGCCTGAGTGCTGCAGGAGGTATTTCCAGGCACCCCAGCAGCAGGAGACCATCTCCATGCACGAAGCCTCCCTGACAGGGACAGTGGCCAAGCCAAGAGCTCACTCCTCCATCCCTCCCATTAAACCAGTTGTTCATGAAGAGCAGCTCTTCATCTAGACTCCGTGTCCTAATTGCACAACCGGCTTTAAGCCTCGCCAAGGCAGCTCGAGCCAAAGGACGATGGCTCACTCACAGATATTTCCTGCAGTGTTGGTCTGTCAGCCACATCTCTCACCCCAGCACCAGCCTCACAGCTGGACTGAACGCAAATCACAGAGTCACAAGGGCTGGAAGGGACCTGGCAAGCTCATCCAGTGCAACCCCCCTGCTAAAGCAGCACCACCTAGAGCAGGGCACACAGGAACTCATCCAGCTGGGTTGGAATGTCTCCAGAGAAGGAGCCTCCACAGCCAATCTGGGCAGCCCCTGCCAGTGCTCCCTCACCTCAGCAGGGAACGACTTTGTCCTTGTGTCTCTTTGGAACCTCTGACATTCTTATGATAATAAAAAGGTATCTAAAAACTAATGGCAAAGATGCATCATACAAGTTTGTCTCTTTTCCTCTAAGCTAAAGCCAACTAAAAGTAAAATATCTAATACAATAGAGACATGAGAACACAGTCATTATATTTGTTCCTGCTATTAAAAGACAGAAAATTCACACACTACACAATGTTTGAGAAAGGCTGAGAAGGTGCAAGGACGACACAGGTCTGTTGAAAATCACTTTGGGTTGGGTGCTGCACCCAGAGCATTTCAGTTTCTGGAGTTACTGGAGAGCAACTGTGAGTGAAAACACCACAAAACCAAATTCATTCCTCAAAACGTATTTTGGTGCCACCAAGTCTGAGGGCACAGACCTTCACCTGCCACCATGGAGGGCACTTCAGAAAGGAGCAGCTCAGCAAGGCCCCAGGCTCAGGTCAGCAAGAGGAGGATTTGGCCATAGGATGAAAAACAATGCACTACTTTATACAACCATCACTCAAGCCATATTTTAAAAACAAAGAGAGATCTGTTTTAACATTGTTCTGGGAACACAGGGAGTCAGAGGCACAAGTGTCTGCCAGCCAAATACCCTCCCTGCTGCCTCCCAGGTGTCAGCACTGATAGTTACTGCCCCAGGGCCACCCCGAGCCCAGAACAGAACCACCTGGGGTGCATTTCACAAACATCTGCTCTGCACAAGGGTAAAAAGCTAAACTGCTTCTTTCATTCTAACTGCAAAAAGTAATCCTGAAGCACAGCCTTCAAGATTAACAGAAGCTTTAAAACTTGGACAAGTGAAAGCTCAAAACATCCAAAAGCTGTTAATGCACAAAGGATTCCCAAACTCTGGCTGCCCTACTCCTCACTCCTGGGGGCTAAATTCAGATGGGAATGTCCCTTGAAGGCCCAAACAAACCCAGAGGGACACCAGCTCAGCCCGTGTGCTCTCTGGCAGTGGCAGGCAGAAAGAAGTGGGGTTGGTGTGTCCCCTGGTAGCTCCTCACGTCCCCTTACGCTGCCCCCAGCAAGGGCATCCACCAGGGCGGCCCATTGTGATCCTGAGGAGCTCTTTTACCCCTTAACACAGTGCTGGGACCACAGAATCACACAACCCCACAACGGTGGGGGCTGGAGGGGCCCTGCAGAGCTGCTCCAGCCCCAGCCCCTGCTAAAGCAGGTTCCCCTGGTTCAGGGGGCCCAGGAACGTGTCCAGGTGAGTTTGGGAACCTCCCGAGAAGGAGCCTCAGCACCCTCCCTGGGCAGCATGGGCCAGGGCTCCCTCACCTCAGCACCAAAGGAGCTTCTCCTTGTGTTTAAGTGGCACTTTTTGGGTCCCAGCTTGTGTCCCTTACTCCTTGTCCGGTCACTGGCCACCACAGCACAGAGCATCACTCCACTCTCCTGCCACCCATCCTTTAGGGACTTGTAAGGTACCTTCTCCCGAGGCCCAGCTGCTCCCGTCTTCACTCGGAAGCTCCTGGGAGCTGCTGGAAGAGAAAGAGAGGACTGTGCTGAGGCGGTGCGGGCGGCTGGGGCAGCCGGCGCCGAGCTGCGGGGTCCGCGCGGCCCGGCCCCAGCGCGCCCCGGCCTCCCGGGGAGCTCCCGGGGACCCCCCGCGCTGGGACCCGCCGCTGCCTCACTCCCTGGGTCTCTTCAGCTTTCCGCGCGGCGGGACGAGACGTGAGAAGCAAACCGCATCTTCCCTTCGCGCCCTGCCCCGCAGCCGCCCCGCACGTCCCGGCCCCGCGGGCGCCCCTCCGCTCCCGCAGCCCCGAGGTCTGGCCTGCCCCGCCGGCCCGGCCCGCACCTCCGCCGCTGCCCCGCACGTCCCGGCCCCGCGGGCGCCCCTCCGCTCCCGCAGCCCCGGGGCCTGCCCCGCACCTCCGCCGCCGCGGGCCCCGCCAGGCCCGGCCCGGGCGCCGCCGCCGCCGCACCTGCGCGGGGGGGCGGGCCAGGAAGGGGGGGGCCTCGCGGGGCCGGTCACGCCCCGTTCTTGAGGCCGCGCGCACGCGACGCCTCGCCGGCGCCATCTTGAGTGTGGGCAGCGGGGCCTGCGAGCGGCGGCCCCTGCTGAGGGCCGGGGCACGGGCGGCGACAGCGGCTGCGGGGAGTTCCTGAGCTCAGCCCAGCCCACCCCACATCACCGCTGCTTCTCAGGGACGTTGTTCACCCCATTTTAGAAGCCAGTGCTCCTCCTCCCTTGTCTCCCCTTTCCCCTGGCCACTGCAGATGAGCTGGGGGCACGGGGCGGTTACCCGCAGCTGGAGAACACACCCACAGCCGTCAGCGGGTCCGTGCCAGCCTCTCAAAGCCCGACTCTGATGGGAAACCTGTGCAAAATTGCTTCTGGGGATGGAAAAAATCCCCAGCTCCAGGAGTATTTTTCTCTCCAGATTCGGTAAATGGGTATAAAAGGCATCGGTGCTTTCTGTGACCCACAGCAGCCCCCGGGGCTTGTGGGCACCTGCCAGTCTCTGACCTGATGCTCCTCATAACCCCCTCTGTGAGCAGGGAGAGCCCTGGTGCCTCAGTTCACACGCAGTCTCGAGGGCTGGAAGAGACTGCAGAGCCCACCCAGTGCAACCCCCCTGCTAGAGCAGCACCACCTAGAGCAGGGCACACAGGAACTCATCCAGCTGGGTTGGAATGTCTCCAGAGAAGGAGCCTCCACAGCCAATCTGGGCAGCCCCTGCCAGTGCTCCCTCACCGCAACAGGGAACAACTTTGTCCTTGTGTCTCTTTGCAACCTCTTCAGTTCCAGCTTGTTGCCCCTTGTCCTGTCACTGGCCATCCCTGAGCACAGCCTGGCTCCAGCCTCCTCACACCCACCCTTGATGCATCTGGAACCATTCCTGAGCTCACCCCTCAGGCTCCTCTTCTCCAAGCTGCAGAGCCCCAGCTCCCTCAGCCTTTCAGCACAAGGCAGATGCTCCACTCCATCACCTCTGTGGCCCTGTGCTGAACTCTCTCCAGCAGCTCCCTGTCCTTCTGCAGCTGAGGGGCCCAGAACTGGGCACACTCTTCCAGATGTGGTCTCACCAGGGCAGAGAAGAAGGGGGAGTAGAACCTCTCTGACCTCCTGCCCACAGCCCTGCTAACCCACCCCAGGATGTCATTGGCTTCTTGCCCACAAGGGCACGTTGCTGGCTCCTGCTCATCCTGCTGCCCACCAGCACCCCAAGGTCCCTTTCCCCTGTCCTCCTCTCTACCAGTTCATTCCACAGCCTGTACTGGTACATGGGGTTGTTCTCTCCCAGATGCAAGGCTCTCCACTTGCTCTTGTTGAATTTCATTACATTTCTCCCCACCCACCCCTCCAGCCTGTCCAGCTCTGGTTGAATGGCAGCACAGCTTCTGGGGTGGCAGCCACTGCCCCAGTTCAGTAACATCAGCAAACTCACTGGCAGTGCCTCTGTTCCCTCAGCAAGGTCGTTAATGAATAGATTGAACAGTACTGCTCCCAGCACCAACCCCTGAGGGACTCCACTAGACACAGGCCTCCAACTAGACCCTGCCCCATTGATCACAACTCTCTGCCTTCTTCCCTTCAACCAGTTCACAACCCACCTCACCACCTGATCATCCAGCCCACACTGTCTCAGTTTTGCTGTGAGGATGCTGTGGGAGACGGTGTCAAATGCTTTCCCCTCTCCCTGCCTCCCTCCATGGGCCGAGCAGTTCGGGGACACTCATGGGCAGCAGTTTCCACGGCGATTGCCCCACAGCTCCCCGGCACAGGAGCAGCCTCAGCAGCGCAGAGCAGCTTGGAGCAGTGGCTGGGGCTGGGACCGTGCCTGGAGCGGCTGCCGGCAGCAGCCCCCCGACCGAGCCCCATCCCAGGCCAGACCAGTCCCCACCACCAAACCCACCTCCCAGTCCAGACCAGTTCCCCTCACCGACTCCCCTGCCCTGCAGCCCAATCCCCCCCACCGACCCCCCTGCCCATGCAGCCCAATATCCCCCACTGACCCCCCTGCCCGTGCAGCCCAATTCCCCCATCTGAGCCTCCCTGCCCGTGCAGCCCAATCCCCCCCACTGACCCCCCTGCCCGTGCAGTGCAATCCCCCCCACCGATCCCCCTGCCCGTGCAGCCCAATATCCCCCACCGACCCCTCTGCCCGTGCAGCCCAATCCCCCCCACCGATCCCCCTGCCCGTGCAGCCCAATTCCCCCATCTGAGCCCCCCTGCCCGTGCAGCCCAATCCCCCCACCGACCCCCCTGCCCGTGCAGCCCAATCCCCCATCTGAGCCCCCCTGCCCGTGCAGCCCAATCCCCCCACCGACCCCTCTGCCCGTGCAGCCCAATCCCCCCACCGACCCCCCTTCCCATGCAGCCCAATATCCCCCACCGACCCCTCTGCCCGTGCAGCCCAATATCCCCCATCTGAGCCCCCCTGCCCGTGCAGCCCAATCCCCCCCACTGACTCCCCTGCCCGTGCAGCCCAATATCCCCCACTGACTCCCCTGCCCGTGCAGCCCAATATCCCCCACCGACCCCCCTGCCCGTGCAGCCCAATATCCCCCACCGACCCCTCCGCCCGTGCAGTCCAATATCCCCCACCGACCCCTCTGCCCGTGCAGCCCAGCCCCAGCCCCCAGCCCGCCGGGCAGCAGCAGGGCCCGGCAGCACTAGAGGGCAGCAGTGGCGCGGGCAGGAGCCCGGCTCAGCGCTCCGCGTCCCTGTAGGGGTCTGGTCCTCCCACGGAGTCTGGCTCAAAACCTGGCTGGTTTCACCTCTGGGCCTGGAAGCGTGGCCAGAGACAACCCGGAGGGAGCCGCGTTGATGGTGCTGAAAGCGCGGCGGGAACCTGTCCCGTTCTGCTGAAGAGCCCGTATCCAGCAACAGGCAGCCCCAGAGGCACAACAGGAGCAGGACAGCCTCTGCTGCTCCCTCCGCCCTGGTTCTGGGAAGTCTCTGCGAGCTGCGGGCTCCTGCTCAGGTGCAGATGCACAGATGTGTTCCCTTCCCCCCGGGATGGTCCCATGTTGCCGCATCAACCGCAGCACCCCGGGACCCTCCGACCTCCCGAGCAAAGGGATGAGCCACAGAATCACAGAAGGAACGTCACCGTGGAGCTGGCAACGGCCCCATCTGTGGCACATGGGAGAAGAGGCACCTTGGTTTAACCATAACAGCCACCCCAGAAGATGGCACAGCATCATGCCAGAGCAAGGAACACCCTTTAGAAGAGGAAGGCTCTGCCTCAAGTCCCGATGAGCTGAATCCAGGCTTCATCTGATCTCTGCAATCAGCTGGGCTCCCTCTGGGATCAGTGCTAAGGGATGAGCACCAGCTGCTCTGCCCTCAGCCCCAGGCTAGATGCAGCCCCCATATCCTCGTGTGTGGTGTGGGGCTCCCACCTGTCAGACGTGCACTGAGCTGAGGTGTGTTCTCAGCCCACCCACCTCTCTGGGAGCAGGATTTGGTTTTCCACCTTCCTTGCCCACCAAGCTTGGAGTGTTGGGGCTGATGGTGAGGGGCAGGAGAGCAGCGGGTTCCTTCCAGGGATGGCAAATACCCGTCCCCTGCCTGGTGGTCCAGTACTGGTAGCAGTGAGCAGCTCTCCCGCCCTGCTTGCTGTTCTGGTCCTTTTCTTCCCCCTTCCTTGTCCCCAGGCCTGGGAATTCCCCTGTGCCCCACAGAGGAGGTCTTTGGGCATTCCCCAGAGCAGCCCCATGTCCAGCTCCCACTTGTTTTCCCATTAATTGAAACTCTCATTTTTCCCCTCTTGGGAAGGTCAGTGTTTATTCCCTGCTCTGCATGGCATGCAAGAGGCCTGGGAGAGCCAGAAATAAACAGGACAGGAAGGTGCAACTTTGCAGCCTCGACAGAAAATGACTTTTCTGTGAAGTGATGGTCTTGGGGAAGGACCAAGACTTGCTCTGCTGTGCTCTGCCACCGTCCTGCTCACTCCTACAGTGACAAAAGCTGCTGCTGTGGTTTGGCTGCTCCATGGGACAGTGTCAGGAAAAGAAACCCAGACCTGGAAACACTTGCAGACAATCCACAGGGAAGGCAGCCCCATCCCTGATTTCCTGCCCATTGTTTTCTGCACCCGCTCACCCACGAGCCAGCATCACCAGAAGAAAGAAAAGGCCACCTCCCAACCAGCCTGTGAAGCTCAGAACCATCAGCCAAGGCAGGGCCAGCCCCAGGGCCAGTGCTCTGTCCCCAGCCTGCAGGAAGCCACTCACTCCAGGGAAACAGGAAGCCCTGAAATAGCAGGAGTTGGAAACACGTGGCCTGGGTAGCAGAGCTGAGAGACCCCAGTGTCCCATCACCTCCTCTGACAGCTCCTGATTTGTCCCTTGGCAGCATCTTGTGATGAGCCCACTGCCTGTTCCCTCTCCTGCTGCTCTGGTTTCCTCATCTCCCTCCCCAGCCCGTCCCAGCAGACCCCACTCCCAAGCAGTGGGTGCTTTGGCACCTGCATCCCCCTGCATCCCCCCTGGCTGCTGCTCGCCAGCACCTCAGCCCTGAGCCCTCCTGGGGTGGGGATAAACCCAGAGATGTTCCTCAGGAAGGCTCAGCTCCTGGTGCAGCCCCACACCAAGGACAAGCACCCATGGAGCTGCTAAGCTGGTGTGCTGACCCAGGGGGCAGAAGAACCTGAAGGCAGATCTGAGCTCCCCAGGCAGAGGGTGAGAGGAAAGGAGAGGATGCTCTGGACCACACAAGGCTGCTGCTTCATCCACCTGATCTTCCTCAAGTAACAAGTGACAGGACACGAGGAAAGGGGCTGGAGTCGCCCCAGAGGAGGGTGAGGTTGGAGCTGAGGCAGAACTGTTTCCCTGAGAGGGGTGTCAGCCTCTGTGCCAGGCTGCCCAGGGAGCTGGGGAAGAGCCCAGCCCTGGAGGGATCCCAAAGCTGTGGAGCTGAGGTGCTGAGGGCTGTGGGTCAGTGCTAGGCTGGGCAGGGTGAGGGCAGGGGATGGACTCCAGGAGCTTCAAGGGCTTTAACAACCCAAACAATTCCATGATTTTATACCTGCACACAGTGGCTACCAGCAATATCCACTCAGCATCAGCCTTCCAAGTACTGACAGGCAGCATGGAGCTGGGAGCCCACAGAGAGCAAGAAACACATCCCCAAAAGGCAAATATCACAGCAAAAAGGGAAAAGAAATGCTCTCCAGAACCCAAACATGCCCTAGAGCAGTGGGACAGGCAGGACACAAGCATTCTTAGGACACAGTGAGGAGAAGAGTATGTGGCTGGACATCATCTGAAGCAAATCATAAAGAATTATAAGGGGGAAAAAGAAAGCTATTCTGAGTCCAAAGAGCATTGTGTGAATTGACTGCAGCTTGCTGGGGGCAGAAAATCAGGGCTGATTATGTTGAGAAGGGTTCATTGCAGGCTTCAGCCCCTGCCTGACTGCAGGCTTGCTGCTGAGCAGTGGGGACCTGGGGCTGCACCTCCTGGCATTAGTTCAGCTGGTGTAAATGTGAAGCTAATGCCAGCTGAGGCAGCAGGATCCCCAGCCAGGACCAGCCCAACTCCTCTGCTCTCCCTTGAGCTCACCCTGACTCACAGTCTCAGCAGTGTCAGGTTTTGGTTGGGATGGAAACAAGGCTCCTGCCCCATGCTGCTGCTGAGGGGGATGCAGGAGGGCAGCTTCTCATGAGGCAAAGGCAGGAGAAAGCCCAGAGGGCCAGGACAACCTTTCCCTGCATCACCCCTTGGCCCAGACATGCTGAGTGGAACGCTGCCATCTGAGAGGCACGTGAGGCCCGTCCGTTCCTGCTCCCCAGGGACAGCCACAGCCACAGCCAGAGCCACAGCCACAGCCACAGCCACCCCTCTCTGAGCAGAGCAGAACAATCCTGGGAAGTGACCCTGGCTGAGGGGACAGGATGCTGCGCTGGCCCAGCCACAGCCATTGTCTCTTTGGATACCTGGGGAATGAAGTCACAGCTCTGTGCTTCAGAGAAGCACTGGGTGGGGGGTTGAGAGGGGAAAGAAATACCAAGTCCTTTGGTCTCTACCTGTGTGAAACCTCAAAGAGGACCTGGGGACTTGGCTCCTCACATCACCAGGGAAGCGGGGCAAACACCCACTCCATGCTGACCAGCACTGTGGAGCTCTCCTGTCCCCTGGGCAATGGGAGATGGGACACACAGAGACTCCTTGGGCACCTTTTCAGGAGTCAGAAAGAGCAGCTGCAGCTGTGGGAAGAGTCAGTGGAAAGCCGAAGGGATCAGTGGCATTGGGCCACATCATCCCTTTCACTTCTGGGAAGGAAGTTTGTGTCTGAGAAGCAGTTTCAAGAGCAAGGAGCCCTTGAAGCCTATGGTCATCCCTCCCTTGCCTAAGCACTCCTCTTTCCCTTGGAAGAGGCAAGACCCACATCACCCCATAACACAGCGGGGTGTCTCCTGGCCGTGGTGGCTAAAGGCAAGGGCCGGTGTTTCAGGAGCTGAGGGTTGGGTTCATTATGTCTGGAGGCAGACAGGGTCACCATGCCCATCCTCCCTTGGCCCCTAGCATGGAAACACTCCTCAGCACCTGCATCTGGCTGCACTGACAAGGGGAGATGAGACTGGCTCTTGGGGGGAAAACGTGACCTGCAGTGAGAGCTGTGGCTGCTCCCACACAGCCCTGCCTCCAGCCCAGCGGTGCTGCAAGACATGCTTTGAGTCAGGGCCTGAAAAGGTCCTGCTTCTCCTTTCCAGTAAACATGCAAAGATCCCCCAAAACACGTGAGGGCTTGTCATAAAAGAAAGGCAGCAGCAGGCGGCATCCCCAGCTCTGGGTTATGTCCCAGCAGAGCCTCTTGCATCAGTCACCACAGGCAGCCTGTGTGGGCAGGCAGGGACTTCCCTCCCTGAGGCTGCTTCAGGACAAAGCACCAGCTGCAGCCCTCGAAGCTCAGATGCCCCAAGAGGGCCAGGGAAGGAGAGACAGCTTTTGGTGGCACTGCTGAGGTTCTGACCCAAATCCTGCTGCAGTCACCTGCCGAGCTCCTCCTGCTGCGAGGTTTTAAGCTCAGCACGAGCAGCAGCTCTCTGCCGTGTTGTTTTGGTGGAGACATGTCTCACCTTCTGTGCCTTTCTCAGGGCTCACCTGGTAAAGGACATCCAGCCTACAATTTATTTAGGGTCACTCTGGTAACTCTTTTGACCCCCACAGAGGTTGGGGACATCCTTCCAGTTGGGAGCAACTTCATGGAGAAACGTGAAGCCTGGGTAGACTGAGGGAGTGTGCCCAGCTCCATCAGCCTCCCTGCACAGACAGAAAGCCCTGACATCTGTGTCCAGGTCCAGCTGCTCCACCACAGCCTCATGGGACCTTCCACCCAGCAAAAGGCTTCCCATCCTTTCCTCCTGGGGAGGAAGGACAGAGAGGCACCAGGCAACACCAGCCCAGAGGTGGTCCCTACAGTAGTGGCCACCAAGGAGGTTTGTGGCTGTCCTCCATGTAACGAGGCAGGGAGGTGGCTGGTTGCCTCTACCAAAGCTCTGCTCTCCATGCCCCAGCCTGGCAGCTCAGGCCAGGAGATCTGCTCCTCTGGCATCACAGCCAGAGCTGAAGGGGCTGAGAGAAGGGGCCACTGCAGAGAGGGCTCCAGGCCCTGCAGCCAGTGAGGGACCCACAGACTCTGGAAAGGCAGCGCCTGCAGCGGGGCTGACAGGAAAAGGTGCAGGCAAGGGCCCTGTGCAGCTGTGTGGCTCTGGTTAGCCACTTCCCAGCCCTCTGTGGCCCCCTGCACGCTGCTCTGGCTTCTGAGAAAACAAGCGGTGAGCAGGGGAGCGAGGGCAGGGCTGGCAGAGGTGGCAGCCACACAGGTGGCCCTGTGCCAGCACCATGGGCTGCTCCAGCCTGGCTGGGGATAGGTTTCCTCTCAGCTGAGCACCGTGGAGCAAAAGCTGCCCAGGGGGAGTGTGGAGGGTCCTTCTTGGGAGGTTTCCAAACCCACCTGGACACGTTCCTGTGCCCCCTGAGCCAGGGGAAGCTGCTGTAGCAGGGGCTGGGGCTGGAGCAGCTCTGCAGGGCCCTTCCCACCCCACCATGCTGGGGTTCTGTGACCTCCTGGGCAGTGGTACCTGGGGACTGACCATCCCCAGCACGCTCAGCTGCTGTTGCCTGCAGAGGGTGCTTTCCCACCCTGGCAGGTCCAAAGCACTCTCAGAACTTTTTGCAGTCCCACACAAAGCCCAGCCTCGCCCCACTGCTCCCAGGGCTCCTTGACCCTGCTACAACCTCCCCCGAAGCAGGAAAGGCCCAGGGAAGGAACTGACCCATTACAGGACGTTCTAGTTCTTGCTGATGGTTTTTGCAGCACCTCCACTGCACGTGCACACAAGGACCATCTGATCCTCCCCTCCAATTGCCTGGCTCAGCCCCAGCCCTCTTTGCTCAGGGGGTTTCAGCCCCACTGTGAGCCTGGCCAGGAGGCAGTGATCCCCCAGGCCACACAACAGCCCTTGGACAACTGTCCCCCATGGTGCTGGGGATGCTGTAGCTGGCATCTCAGTGCCCCTCTGCCACCTAACATTGTCCCCAGCCCTGCCCAGGGACTCCAGGAGAATAAATCCCTCAGTCTGTGCAGCAGAGGAGCTGCTGGACCACAGGTCTCACAGTCATGCACACAGAGGTCCCACATCACCACATGCAGCAACATGGGGTGCCCAGTGCCAGAGGCACCATGCCCCCACCACCAACCCAAGCCACTGCTGACAGACACATCACAGGGTGCAGGTGGAACCACGAGCCCCAGAGAGGATCCTGTGTGACGTGGGACAGCAGCAGCCCATCGCCTACATGATCCCAGCGGTTGGAGGAAACCCAGGGTGACACCCAAACCCCTCTCCTGGCAACTCCCACAGAAAACAACCCCCCCAGAGCTCTGCTGAGTCTGTTGTTTTGCAGCAGGGGTGCAGCAGCTGCAGCAGATTTGGGGCTTGAAAGTGTTTCTGGGTGCAGCTGCTCAGCAACATTTGCAGCCCCAGGAAACCCAGGGATTCCCCAGCCTGGCACCACTGGAGCTCACACTGCAGGCGAGACAGGGGAGTGGTGCCATGCTCACCATGCCCAGAGGCAGAAAGTGACTGTGGGTGGAATAAATGGCACAGTCAGAGTCAGATCTCGAGGGCAGGATGCCTGCATGCAGTGACTCAGAGGGGAAAAAACGTCCCAAGTGTCAGGGGGTGGCTGCCACCAGCCATCTGCAGGGCAGAGACAGCCCCCACAGCTCCTCCTGCCCTGCTCCCACTGACGTGGGCTGAGTTTCCCCACAGGCTGGGGCACTCCAGTCCCCATGCTGAGCATTACAGGCACATTATAAAATCATTTAAGTTGTTAAAGCCCTTGAAGCTGCTGCAGTCCCAGCCCTCCCCTCACCCTGCCCAGCCCCGCACTGACGCCCAGCCCTCAGCACCTCAGCTCCGCGGCTTTGGGATCCCTCCAGGGCTGGGCACTCCCTGGGCAGCCTGGCACAGGGGCTGACACCCCTCTCAGGGAAAAAGTTCTGCCTCTTGTCACTCATTACTTGGGAGCAGAGACCAACCCCCAGCTCCCTGAAACCTCCTGTCAGGGAGTGTCAGAGAGTGCTGCTGTCTCCCCTCAGCCTCCTCTTCTCCAGGCTCAACACCCCCATTCCCTCAGCCCCTCCCAGCACCCTCGTGCTCCAGCCCCTTCCCCAGCTTTGTTAATTCTCCATTAATGATCTCCATTCATCATCACCACCACCACCACCCTGCTCTCAGCCCCATCTTCTGTCTGCCCCTTGCCAGGGCTGGGGGTCAGTTTGGGAGGCAGATCGAGGCCATGTCACACAGGGGAGAGTGAGGGCAGGAAGGGTCCCTGTGTGTGACCTTCCCCACACACGCTCCTGCCCACCCTCCCCAGTGCTTCAGTTTGCAGGAATATCATGGTCAGCAGATTTCTGGGACAGCACTAAGCCCCAGGCTGGCAGATTGTATGACCAATACCCTCCTGAGGAGCACCCCACGAACCAAGGGCCAAATGAAGTAGCTCAAACTGATTCATTTCCTCCTGCTCAGACAGTTACCACAGAGCCCCACACAGACTGAGCCAGGAAGGAACTGCCAGACCAGAGACAAGCAGAGCCCCGTGTTCCTCCTCTCCCCCAAGTTCCTCCTGCTCATGGGTGAGCCAAAGCTCACCCCAAGCTCAGCTGCCCCCAGCTCCATCCTCACTGACAGCACATTCTGCCCACATCACCGAGTCTTGAGCCTGGCAGGGACCTGGCAGAGCTGAGAGTCCCCTTGCACCACCCAAGGCTGCAAACCCACATCCCCTGGGGACTTGTTGCCAGCAGCAACACTGGAGCATCTGAAGCACCTGAAGCATCACTGGGTCACATCTGTAGGGAAGCTGGACCCCAGCACAGTGTCACCTATCAACACCCACCTTTGGGAACCAAAGAGAGGAACAGGGTGTCCCCTGCCCAGCTTCAGGCAGACAAAGGCTGCCTTTGCTTTCCTGAGCCCTCTCCCCCCCCCCCCGCCCCATCTCAGTAGGACTGGCAGCCCCCAGGGCTGGGGCACAGCCCAGGCACATGGGGAGAAGCTGGACACACACACACAGACAAGCACAGACACTTAAAATCCTCTTTGTAAAAATATATCCCCTCTGTACAGCACACAACATCCTTTTTACAGTATTTACAGCAGCAGCTGGGGCAGAGGTGCTCAGGGTGCAGACAGGGGACTGATTTGCAGGTGACTGTGCAAAGCAAAGGGCCAGCAGTGACTGTCAGTGCCTGACACAGATTCCACCGCGGGAACAGGCTCTCCTGGCATCGGGAGGGGACATCGAGGTCTCCCTGATGTTCTGCGAGCTGATCTTCCTGAGACATCACCCAGGGTTCCTGCTCTGGCTTCAACAGCGTCATAGACACCCTCCTCCCCAAACCCCCTCAGTCAAGACAGCTGCCAGACCCCCTCGTAGGGCAAAGCCCAGAGCTCCCGGAGCAGAGAGATGCCCAACCCCCGCGGCAGAGCAGCGCCCCGGGCCGGGGCAGCGATGCCGGGGCCGCAGCCGGAGCCGCCCCGGGCCCGGGCAGCGATGCCGGGGCCGCAGCCGGAGCCGCCCCGGGCCCGGCGCGGTGCGTTGCAGAGGCGCAGAAGCAGATGGTGCGTCGGGACGGGACGGGGCTCATCGGCTGTGGGTCCTCCTCTCCAAACTTGCCACCAAAAGCACATCTCACATCTCTGCGGAACAATGGAGGGGTAAAAAGAAAGATTGGTGAGGTGCCTGTTGGGAGGAGGAGGGGTGCACAGTGTCCTGGATCCCCAGCACCAGCAGCAGGATTAGAGCAGAAATAGGGAGAGAGGGGGGCTTGGCCCCTCGTCCTGCCTCCCAGTGTGGCTGAGGACATCTCCCACCCACCACCTTATTTTGGATACTCAGAAAGGAACAGATACTGAGAACTGATTTCAAAGCCTGCCCAGGGGGAAATGTTCAGTTATTTGTGTTTAAATCAAGTTCTCTCTGCCTCCAGACTGTTACCCAGAGAGGAAGTGTGGCCTCTGCCTCAGTTTCCTCAGTAAGGAACGACTGGGGCCAGCCAACCTCATGGGACTGCAGAGCTGCCCTGCTAAACTTGCCAGAGATGCCCAGCATGGCATCATCAGCTTACCCTGATGAGCCCTTTACCAGCAGAAAAACATCTGTGTGAGGAGAGGGACCCATCCACACTCCACGAGGGCTGAGCCCCTCTCCTCTGCCACCACATACATCCCTCAACGTGGTTCTCACTCTGCAGATGCAGAAGTGTCACTCCCAGACCTGCCTTCAGGCAGCAGCAGGGGGGATGCTGCAGGCAGGGAGCCACACTCATCTGCACATCTTCCTGGGGATGTGGGCTCTGGAGAGCCAGAGAAACCCTGGGCTGGATGCAGAGGAAGCAGAGCCACGTACACACCTTCCAACACCTTATCCAGATCTGCAATGAACTCCTCCAGCTCCTGTGTGTCACCCAGCTTAGCTAGAGGAGAGAAATTCACCGTCAGATCTCTCACATTCCCCGCTCCCAGCTCTAATTCAGGAGAACGTTTCCTGCCCCCTGCTTCTGACCACAATCAGCTCCAGCTGCCTCCTGCTTCTGCAGCAGCTCCCACAGTGGCAGTGGGTTATGGGGGCCCAGGAATAACCTCCCAAATGCCCCCCAGCACAGCACTCAATGCTCCTCTCCAGGATGACAGCCCATGCTTATCCTCAGCAGCACAGCACATGAGGGAAAGGGGAGGCAGGGCATGTCCTCCCATGGACATGAAGTCAGTCAGTAAGAGCTGAGAGTTCCTGAGCTCTAGTCCCTGCACAATCCTGCACATCCCCAGCCAGGAACAGAGCCCTTCCTGAGACCTTCTCCTCCTGCCTCAGTCCAGCCTTGACTGGGAACATGTCAGTCCAGCTCCACGTCCCTCCCAGGACCCAGGGGCTCATTGCCACCTCCAAACCCCCCAGGGCTCCATCAGCATACCCCTTCCTCTGCACAGCCCATCGCTGCTGGGCCAAGCTCCTCAGCCTCACCTTTGGAGGGGTATGTGCTGGCAGAGGTGTTGAGGTCCTCCTCGCTGGAGCTGAGGCTGCTTCCTGGGGACATGCTGGTACCTGCAGAGGCAAAGCATCACTCACTCCCCACAGGCACCTTAGAGACAAGTTGCAGGACCAGGGACCAATGATGTGCAGGGCACAGGGCACTCGTCGCACCCTCCCTCTCGACCAGCCCATCTGCTCTTGCCCTGCTGCAAGGAACGCTTAGAAAAAGGGAACCGAGCTTCTCTCCCAACAGCACCTGAGGCAGCCTGGGCACAGCCACAGGGACTCCTTGGGGTTATTGCAGCCACAGGGATCTCTCTGACACCCACTTATCTCAAGCCCCTGCAGCAGCCCAGCTGAAGGTGCCCCAGTAGCCGTTGGCAGGCCCTGGGCCAGCAGCCAGCAGTTCCACCCCGTTCATCCAGCCTGTGAGAGCTGAGCCAGGAGAGCAACTGAGAGTGGGATCAGCAGCAAGCTCTGGGCTTCACCATGGAGCAAACCCAGAGCTCCCAAAGCAAGTCCTCCCCGACTGACAACATCCTTCCCCGGGACTCCTCTCATCCAGCCCCAGACTCACTCTCCAGCTCCTCGATGCCGCTGTCGTACACGCTGTGTCCCGCTCTCCGCTTCAGCTCCTGCAGGTGCTGCTCGTACTGGCAGGCGGGGCCTCTCTCAAAGTCCTCCATCACCTCCTCAAACTCCCGCAGCAGGTCGCTGAGCTCCTCGGCCATTGCTGGGGGCAAAACGTCGATGCTGGGATGAGTTTGGGCACCCACCGGGTAGACAGCCCCAGGAAAAGCCTCCCGGGAGCCGCCCCCAGCTGGGGCCGGGGCAGAGCCAGGCTCCGGGCTCCCTGCAGCAAGGTCGGCGCTGACATTGCCCCTCGGTGACTCTCCCTCCCCTCCTCTCCCAGCTCATCCCGCAGCTGAGCAGGAGCTCGGCGCTGCGAGAGCCGGTCCTAAGCCAAGGGCTCCATTCCGACCCCAACCTCTAGGTCACGGCAAGGGCCGACGGAGCCGCGGGCGGCACACGGAACGGGATAAGGACCCAAGGCCGTGGGGCTCCGGGGATCTCCCGAGAAGAGATTTAGAAAGACCAGAGAAGCGGGAGAACGGCGCGTTACCCACCAGCAGACAAGCCCCGGGGCAGGCGGCGGCAGCGGCGGGGCGTCCCGGCGGCTTTAGCCGGCACCGGCGACAGGCGGGGAGGGGGCGGGACGGGATGGGCCGGGTCCGCCCACGGGCATCGGCGCTCAGCAGCAGCCTCTGGGGTCTCAAGCATGCAAATAAAGCACTTTGCTTAAAATTGGAGGAACATACTTTTGAATCACTTAACGTTCATCCAGTCTGCCGTGGGAACTGGGGCTGATGGAGCATGGCCTGCCGCCCCTCAGCACGTCCATGGGTGATGTGTGATGGGCGATGTGTGACGGGTGGGCACCCTGAGCAGCAGCACGAGGGAGACACGCAGGTCAAAAGAAAGGAAGGAGGATCCTGCTTTGCCCTTGACTGTAAAATCACCACTAGCTCACCCATCCGAGTAACCGACCCTCCTGCTGCAAGGAGCTCCTCTTGGACTTATCTTAAGCCCTCTAAGGTTGACTCCAGCTGTCAAACCCCTCGAGTGCTGAGTGCCCAGAGGTGTGTTTTGATGATGTTGGTGCTAACAATAAGGCAGCAACCGCCTCAGCAGGCCCCCACCCCCTCCCCCTGCCTGCAGCGGGGCCTGCAAACACCCAGGCAGAAAATGTCAGTTGTTTCCAAAGGTGACGGCAGAGAGGTTTGCAGGTCCTAGGAGGGTTTGCAGGTCCTAGGAGGGGAAAAGGCTCGGAGGATAACTAAAGCTGAAGTGTAACAAAAGCTAATTTGGTTTTGGTTGTTTACCGGGTTTTTCGGGGCCAGAGCGACGCTGATGCTTCAGGAATGCTTTGCCATCTGCTGGTAAAGCTGGCTGGTTGTTTTGTGAGGCTGAAATAAAACACGCGACAAGCAAAGGCTTGTGCCGGGCAGGGCAGGAGCAGGCGCTGTGTGCTCGGCGGAGCCCCAGCCCCGTCCCGCTCCCGGCGCCCGGCTGCCCTCCACAGGAGCTTTTAGCAACAGCCCCGACGGCAGCGACTGACGCGCTCGGCAGCTCTCGAGGCGGTGCAAAGACCCGACAGGGCTGTTTCTGTTTCATGAAGTACGGGGGGCAAGTCGCTGTGCTTCCCCGGAGCCCCTCACACCGTCTCCTGCCCCCTGCCACGGTAAGGGAAACTTCCACAGGCCTTTTCATGCAAAGCCAAGCCAATGCAACGGTACCTCGGCATCCTGGGGATCTCCTGTCCTGTGCCGTGGCCTCTCTGCCTCTGCAGGGTGGTAAACAGAGTGTAAAACCGAGGGCAGCCAGTCCCTCTGCCAGCAAGCCACCACAGGCACAACATGATGCTCCTGTAACACCCAGTAGTGACCACAGACCTTTCCATCTCCTTCTAAACCCGTGTGTGGCTCCCAAAGGGGCGAAACACACAGAGAGCTCAACAGCACAGGCCTGTGTAAAGTGTGTTGGGCAAGTGTCTGCAGCTCCTTCTACCCCATCCTCAAACAGGGCAGCTCTGAGTGCCACAAACACCTCAGAGTTCATCCATTATCCACCAGAATTTCTGCAGGCTTCGTTCTCAGAGCCAGGGACATGGCAAAGGTGGCAGAAGAACGAATTAAAGCCCAGAGGAATCAAGGAGAGCAGCCAAAGTGGTGTCAGTGGCATGAACCCACACCATGGCTGTGCTCCAAGGGGCTCCAGGGGAGTGAGGAAACGTTTGCTCTGTTTGGGTTTTTCCTTTTTGATACCCCAAAATTTGATCCCAACACACAAGGGAGGCTGTGAGACCTCCTCAGCACCGGCCTCAGCACCACATCCTCTGCTCTGGGTAGTAACAAGCCAAAGCTACACCCAGAGGCTGTGGCACCAGACTGGCCATGGACAAGGCTTTTGTGCCGTGCTCAAGATCCTGATGTCAGCCTCGATGCTTCTGGCTTCCTCCTTTATGAGCAGACCAATGTCTGCAGCTGCTGAAACGTTTGGGCAGCAAAGTGCTTGTGATGCTCTCAGCCTCTGCCCTAGAGGTGAGGGAGTCAGGAGGTCTGGGCCACCTGGCTCAGTCTCCATCACCATGGAGGGGCTGTGGGCAAGGGGCTCACAGCTGTGGGCTCTCCCCTCTGTAAACTCTGGATGAGTTTACAGGCTTTGGATCACTGCTCCTGCACAACTCTGCCTTTCCCTTTCTCTTCTGCTTGAACACATCCCAGTGGAATCCAACATACCAAGTGCATGCAGGGAAGTTCTCACCAGGATGGCTCAGCCCCCACAGCACCCACTGACCCCTTCCATCCATCCCCATGGGACTCCCACACTTCACACTCCCCCGTCATGACCCAGAAGCTGATTTGCAGCACAGGCTGGCAAAACCATCCGAGTGCCCTTTTGTCCAACTGCTTTGTCTTGGGGTGAACATTTGCAACAGCCACTTCTCCCCTGGGGATCTGCCCCCTTCCCACCCCCTGCAGGGGACACACAGAGCTCCCCCACAAAGCCATGGCCGACAGTTCTGGAACAGCTTGTCCCTGCCAGTGCCTTAACTGCTGACACTCAAAGCTGTTACAAGGAGCAGCATATAAATAGTCCCTCAGGGCACAGAGGCTGCTGACTGAGGAGCAGAGTCACCCTCCTGGGCTGCCCAGGGAGCTGCTGGAGTCACCGTCCCTGGAGGGGTTTCAGAGCTGGGTGGGTGTTGCACTGAGGGCAATGGGCTGGTGGGTGATGGGGCTGGGACAGAGGCTGCACCCCATGGGCTGAAAGGACTCTTCCAGGTGAAACCATCCTATGATTCTATGACACACCAGGAGTTTCTAGGAAGACATCTGGAAGTCCCCAAGAAGGTGTGCTCATGCCACAGGCACAGCCCTGCAGTCTGTCTGCACAGAGCAACTGCTGCCTCCTCACATGTGCTGCTGGTTGCAGGGCTGCTGGTGCTGCTGGACCGTGCTGGGACTTCAGAAGCCTTCAGCATACTCATGGGGTCCCGAATTTATCTGCTCCTGCAGACTCAACTGCACTGCTCCTCTATGGAGCTTATCAGCTCTGGGGAAGCTTGCACCAGCTATCTCACAGCACACACTTCTCTCTTTAGCTTGCTCTTCTCCAGCAACTACTTCTCCACCCATCCTGACAGCCGCCATCCACAGGGAAGGGACCTTTACAGAATGAGAACTCAGGCCCGAGCAGTGGTGCTGAGAAGGTACCATCCTGGCTTGTAGCAGCACCAGTGTGACCAGCAAGACATGGGCAGTGCCCATCCCCTTGTGCTGGGCCCTGGGGAGGCTGCAGCTCCAGGGCTGTGCTCAGTGCTGGGCCCCTCACTGACTGCCGGAGGGACACCGAGGGGCTGTAGTGTGGCCAGAGCCGGGCACAGAGCTGGGGAAGGGGCTGGAGCACAAGGGTGAAGCATGGCCTCTTCTCCCAAGTAACAACTGACAGCACAAGAGGAAAGAGCCTCAGGTTGTCCCAGGAGAGGTTGAGGTTGGAGCTGAGGCAGAACTGTTTCCCTGAGAGGGGTGTGAGCCCCTGTGCCAGGCTGCCCAGGGAGCTGGGGGAGTGGCCAGCCCTGGAGGGATCCCAAAGCCGTGGAGCTGAGGTGCTGAGGGCCAGGGGTTAGTGGTGGGCTGGGCAATGGTGGGGGTGGATTCCCTGAGCTTCAAGGGCTTTAACAACCCAGATTATTGTGTGATTTGATGCCTCTGTGCTTCCCTGGACAGCTGCAGCTGGACCAGCAGCCCAAAGCTGCCTCAGGGGGTCTGTGCAGAACATCCCTCCCTATGCTGCTGCTTCCCCCAGCAACAGCCCAGCCCAGGGGGTTACAGGGTAAGGGGCTGCCAGGCCATGTCTGGCACAGAAATTGGAAAGAAAACAACAGACAGTATTTGCTGATGACTTTCATTCTGGCACACCAGACAGACAGAAAGCTACATTTGCAGGTCACTGGCAGCAACTCCCAGCACCTGAGCAGCAGGAATGAAGCAAACCAGGCATTTCTCGGCCAGAGATCATGACAGGGCACCACAACCTGCACCACATGTGGAAGTTCTGCTTACTGAACGTGAGGAGAACTGAAGTTTATAATCCTCAGAGAGTATGGTTCCTCCTCACTACCCCAGCAATACATTTTGGGGTTGACATGGTGTTTCCTGCCCCTAAAATGAGCAGTTTGGCAGCTGGGCTGAGACAAGAAGCAAGCTGTGGTTCATTCTGAGTGCAGCAGGCCAGGGTGCCTGGGCAAGACTGGTGCTGTTGAGCTCCATGGGTGTTCCTTGAGCTCCAGGAGAGTTTTCTGTGCACACAAGCCTGTGACACAGCACCACATGGCACATGGGATCCCAGAGCACCAACTGCACGAAGCTGATCTGCACTGTCCGTCCTCAGCCCCGCTGACAGTGCCCGTCGTTCTGTGCAGGCCACTCTGTGGGGGCTCAGCCTTGGCTCAGCTCCCCATGGGGCTAGCAGAGCCCTCCCCAGAGCCAGGTGCAGCACAGGGAGGGTGGGAAGCCCTCTGCTCACAGCCTGCAAACGCTTCTGGCCACGCTGAGACGAGGTGGCACCTGCACCGCCGGCAAAGATGCTCCCGGAGGCACTCACCCCTCCCAGCCCCCGAGGTGGAGCACGGGGCTCGGCCTCGCTGCGGGGAGGCTGCAGCAGGCATGCAGAGGGTTTGGCTGCAGCAAGCATGCAGAGGGCCTGGCCCAGGCCTGCTACATGCCAATGTCCAGGTTTAGGAAGGAGACATTGGTGTACAGCGCCAGGGAGACCGAGCTGCTCTCCAGGCCGTGGGGCCGGGCGCGCAGCGGGGCCGGAGCCTGCTCCTGGGGGGAATCCTCAGTCCCTGTGCTCCTAACAAAGGGAAAGAAAGAGAGATGCTATTTGCAAACTGCTCCTATTGCCAACTCTGGGCCCAAAGGCCTCCACAGCAGTGACCCTGAAGATCTGCCATCACTTTGGACGGCCCCAAAAGGAACATGGAGACAGACAAGGATGGGCAGCAGAGATGAGGCTCTCAGGGTCTGTGGTCCAGGGAAGCATTTCACACTCCTTCTTTGCTGAAGGAGTCACCAGCTCTATGAGACCAAATGCTGCTGAGCACACCCTGCTTCAGACCACAGGGGAACAAAATACCTCCTGTGACATATGCCATGACTGTGGGCCCATTTCATGGGACATAAGGCCCTTTTTTCCCCACCTTCTTTAATCAGTGGGAAGGGCGTGAGCTCAACCTCTGAGCCTCTGTGGGATTGTCCCACCCTGCAGCTGTACAGACATCACTTGCAGGCACACAAACACACACACACACAGAGACAGGACAGGCACAAAACACACAAACACCTAGGGTGGGAGAATCTGGAGGAAGCCAGTGATGAAGCTGAAGTGGAACAGGCACCAGCGTGTGTCCTGAGGGGCTGGAGCAGCGGAGGGGCCTGAGGGGGAGGCAGGACAGGAGCTGTGCAGGCTCACACCAAGATGTGTGCCAGGGAGGAGTCCTGGTGCAAGGCAGATCTGGGGGAAGGAGAGAGAATGGCACAGGCTGGGGAGGAAAGAGGGAGAGCTCCAAGGGATAGAAAAGCTGGGATGTTGCAGCTGTTAGCAAAGAACGTGGAGGGTTTTAGCTGGAGAGGTCACGATCGAAACGGGTGGAAGGAACAGGAAAGATGGGCAGGAAGATCAGCAGGTCTCGTCCACCATGTGCCAGCAGCAGGGTGAGAGCTGCTGAGGAAGGCTGTGGCAGCAGAGAGGTGCTCTCCCCTCCCTCCCTCCCCCTTACAGCCCAGCGTTGAACTTCCTGCGCAGGAGGTACTCGATGACATCGGGGTCTGTCTGGAACAGGCGCCTCAGGATGTGACACTGCATCTCTGGAGAGACCTGGGAGGGACAGACACACACACTCACTCATGGAGGAAGAGGAGCAGAGGCAGCCGAGGCCAGCAGAAGGACTCAGGCCCACACGTGCTGACAGACCCGCCGTGTTGGTGTGTCCACAGCTCCCGGGGCTCAGAGCCAGAGCCCCTGCTTTCCCCAGACCACTCCAATCCTTTGGCTCCCTGTAGAGCTGACAATGGCTACAAGACTTTTGAGGGACCTTAAGTGTTACATGCTCAATTATTTCCTCTTCTTTCTCCCCCTACCCCCACTGGGACTTTGGGGGAGAATCAGCACTGAGGTGCCAACTCCCACAGCTGCTGTTGGCCACTTGTGTCCTGTCCCAAAAGAGCTCTGTCAGATGTCACCAGGCTGGAAAGCCGAGAGCAGAGGGAGCGAGTTCATGGCAGGACCCTCAGCTCTGCCTCCACAATGCCAGTAATGAGCCATCCCAAGCTAATATTCACACCTGCCACGAGGAACACATCGTGTTCTCAGAGCTCAAGCCAAGTCAGCTGCTGCTCCTGGGAACGCACCTTCCCTTCTGCTGCTGTCAGAAGAGTTCAGAGGGGAGGGAAAGGCCTAGAGAAGGTGCCCTGAGGAAGCCTCACCCACCATGAACAAGGTCTGCTGGTGCTCAATCAACCTCTGGAGCACCAGGATAATGGCAGCAGTGTCTTCAAAGCTCATGGCACCAGCATCTTTCTCTCCAGGCTTCTCCTTCTGCAGGATGTTGGGACCAAAGACTGTGGCCAAGTTGGAAACTGTCATTTTATTCCCAGGAATCTAGCAAGCAAGAACAAGAGGGAACTGCAGATTATAGATACACTGACATGAGATGTGCCAGGACAGCCTCACCCACTCCAAGGACGGGAACAGGAGCTGCTGAATGTGCCCATCTGGGTCTGGTTTGGTCCTCTCCAAGCTGGCAGCACAGCCAGCATGAAGGGTTTGTGGTGCTGGAGCACATGCTCATCCCCTCCCTGCATCAGGGATCATTGCCATCTACCTCACTTTCACAGCCCCTACCAGAAGGGGTAGTTCTGTATCACCTTCAATATGGGGCAAAACCAGTCTCTGAATCACAAGAAGAATTGGAGCTCAAACGGTCCAGAGAAACCCAAATCAACCCCAACACATGGTCTTAAGTCCTTGATGAAAGTTGGAAGTGGAAAACCAGAATTAGTCCACAAAAAATGCCCCTTGTGCTGTCTGTGGACACAGGGACAGGTCCCTCTGGGGTTAGGGCACCACAGAAGGTCTCTCAGCTGGGCTGAGGGCAACCAGGAGCTGCCACAGCTTTACCAGCAGCTTGGGTTTCTGAGGGATTTGCCCAGGCAGGGTCAGAGGCTGTGCTGAGACTTCATAGAACCCCAGCATGGTGGGGTGGGAAGGGCCCTGCAGAGCTGCTCCAGCCCCTGCTCCAGCAGCTTCCCCTGGCTCAGGGGCACAGGAACGTGTCTGGGGGGGGTTGGGAACCTCCCGAGAAAGAGCCTCCACACCCTCCCTGGGCAGCCTGGGCCAGGGCTCCCTCACCTCAGCACCAAAGGACTTGCTCCTGGTGTTTCAGTGGCATTTTTTGTGTCCCAGCTTGTGCCCCTGACCCCTTGTCCTGTCACTGGCCCCCACAGGACAAACTCTGGCCCCATCCTCTCACCACCCGCCCTTCAGGGGCCGCTAAGTGCCGGTAAGGTCCCCCCTCAGCCTTCTCTCCTCCAGGCTACCAAAGGGCTGTTGTTTTCTCGTCTGGCTCCAAGCAGCAGTGTGAGCAGCCCCTGCCAGGAGCGGCCGTGAGCGCCGGGCCGCAGCCCTTACCTGCTGTCCGCGGGGCCCGCGGGAGCTCTCAGCGTGCTGGGCCACGTCGGCCAGGAGGCGCAGGAGCCGCTGCAGCGTGTCGCTGTGGCACGGCGGCAGCAGGAAGAGCAGCAGCTGCAGGGTGCTCAGCCCTGCCCGGCCCTCCATGGCTGCGGGGACAGCAGCGTTAGCGGGGCTGCCACACGCCGGGCTCCTCCGGCCCTGCAGCCCCCGTGGGGAGTCAGGAGGGAGCCAGGCTGGCAGCGTACCCTCCGTGCTCCCCGTGCAGGGAGAAGTGCTCTGGGCACCCCAGTGAGGGTGCATTTAGGATTTTATAGCCCCACAGTCAAAGCTTAGCCTCGACTACAGGGCAAAGACAAGGTGCTGAGGGCCACGTGTCAACGGTGGGCTGGGCGGGGCGAGGGGACAGCTTGGGCTCCAAGAGCTTGAAGGGCTTTTCCAACCCAAATGACCCTGTGATTATAATCCCATGTTAAAAAGAAAGCAGCACAGCCTGCAGTAACTAGAGGTGGCACATGACCAGCCCCACGGGTGTCAGAAAGTTTTGGCAAAGAAGGGTGGTGAGGAAGGATCTGGGAGCCAAACGTTTGCAAACCCAGCCATGGTGTGATGGGGACTCACGGATTCACCCCCCAGCCACACACAGCCCAGGGCTGCCGGGTCAGCAAGGGCAGGGAAAGGGATGAAGAAACGATGCTGACCTGCTGTAGTGGTCCTGCCTGGGCCAGGTTTTGGTAGTGGGGGAGCTACAGGGGTGGCTTCTTCAAACAACGATCTGCAAAGAGCTTCCCCTGTAGCTGACAGGGCTGATGCCAGTCAGTTCTAAGATGGACCCACAGCTGACCCAGGCCTCGCCCATCAGGGACTGAGGTAACACCTCTGTTCTCCTGTGGGTGACCCCCGCTGGGGCAGGGTGTGAGGAGCTGCCCCATGGCAGACCCCAGGCTGGGGCAGTTCATGAGGAGCTGCAGCCCATGGGAAGGAGCCACGCTGGAGCAGTTGGGGAGGGACTGTCCCCCATTTGAGAGACCCCACAGTGCAGCAGAGGGAGTGTGAGGAGGCCTTCCCCTGAGCAGCAGCAGCAAAGTCCATCTGTGATGAACTGACCCCATCCCCATCCCCTGTGCTGCTGGGGGGAAGGAAGGAGAGTCCTGGGCAGGGGGGGGGCTGGGGGAGGTGTTTTGAGATTCAGATTTATTTCTCATCTCCCTGTTCTGATGGTTCAGTAATAAAGCAAACCCTTTTCTCTGCAAGATGAGTCTGTTTTGCCCATGGCACTGATTGCTGAGTGACCCCCCCTTGTCCTTATCTCCACTCAAACCTCTATTTCTCTCTCCCCTGTCCAGTTGAGGAGAGGGGAGTGATAGAATGACTTGGTGGGTACCCAGGCAGGGCTAAACCCTCACAGCTGGCAAGGGAGGAGGATGGGGAGACAGCCAACAGCCAGCCAAGTGCTACCTGCCCGAAGCTCACAGCTGCAGCCCCCTGCCTCTGCCCTGGCCAGGCTGATTTACACTCTGCAGTGTGCTCAGGCACCTGAGCCCAAGGGCAGGGATCGCCTCCCACAGCCCTCGTAACCCCTGCACACCTCTGTCCCCCACCACAGGCCTCTTGGTGTGTGGCTGCTCAGCTGTGCCGGGGAAGGGGAGACTTGGAGAGGGAAACCTCAGGAGAGGAGGCTGGTAAAAGGGAAGCAAACAGATGGTGAAGGAAACCAAGAAAGAGTGATGCTGGAAGCAGTGGAGACTGCCTAAGAACTCAGGCATCCAAAATACAGAGGGTAGGGGGGGCTGGGCAGAGGATTTGCAGCAGTACAAAGGGCTGAGCTGAGCTCCTGCCCAGCACCTGACTCGTGCTGTGGCCTGGTGCTGAGCCAGG
This sequence comes from Colius striatus, assembly GCF_028858725.1. Classification (NCBI taxonomy): domain Eukaryota; kingdom Metazoa; phylum Chordata; class Aves; order Coliiformes; family Coliidae; genus Colius; species Colius striatus. The sequence goes on from NC_084771.1 coordinate 639,944, forward strand.
TCATTGCACAGGAGGAAAACACCCTTCAGGTTTTTGCTTTACAAAGCCAAAGAGGGTGGGGTAGAGTGTGCAGAGTGAGCCTCTGCAACCCAGGCACTCACAGGCTGTGCTGAGGAAGGCTGGGTAGAGCTCTCTGGGAATCAGGGAATCCGGCATGTCCCGAAGAAACTCTTTGAGCAGAGCAGCCACGTCATGAACGCTCTGCTGCTCGTCCAAGAGAACATCCAGACCTCGGTCAAACTCCTCCCTCAGCTTAAAGATGGACAAGAATAAAAGCAACAGTCAGTTCTTCCTCTTAACACAGGCCCCTACAGTGGCAGGACAGGAGGGGTGGTCCCCTCCAGCATCCCCTTGGCACAGGGCACCGCAGGAAGGCAGAGACCAAGGATGAGCCCAGGAGCTGCTGGCTGATGGAAGCAGCCCAGAGGAGGCTCTGGAGTGCCAGCCCTCTCCTTTGGGTGTGGTGCTGCTACAGGGGATGCAGTAAATGTCTCACTTTACCTGCTGAACCCTTTTCCTGGAGCTGCCAATGCGGAAGATGCCCTCGGTGTGGAGACCTGCCAGGCAGAGGGGTGAGTGCCCTGCTCTCCCACCGCCCCCACGGGTCCCCAGGGCACCCTGACTGCATGCAATTGGCTCTGCACTGCACACGAGGCAGTGACCTGCCCAGCTCCTGGCAGAGGGGGAAAAAGAAAGGATTTGGAGTCATTTGGACTTTCTGGGGCTGGCTCTGTGTCAGGGAGGAGATGTTACCTGGACAGTCACTCTGAGATAACGCTGGTTTGCAGGGGGAGGTGAGGCCAGAGCGTGTGGGGAGATGTGCAGTGACATCCACCTCTCTGTTCAGAGGACTCTCCCCAGGGGCTTTTGGGGCACATGCCCTGCCCCATCTGCCTCCTCCCTTCTGGGGAACCAGCCAGCCCAGAGGCTCCAGGCTGTGGGCCCCTTTTACCACCCCATGCTCACCATATGACTCGATGTGCTCGCAGCATCTGTCCACAATCCGTGGGACCTGACAGCTGAGGGGGTTGAGGCTCAAGGTGTTCTTCTTGCCCAGGCTCCTCCGTGGCCCCAGCTCGTGGGGGTGTGAGAGCTGCAGTGCCTCCAGCAGCTTGGATGTGTTGTCACCCAGGTCGGTGATGGAGTCCACGGACATTGCCCCCTGCCAGGGAGCAAAGGGGACTTACAGGGGGGAGAAGTACCCCACAGGGTGCCAGTGCTGTGACCTCAGAAGCCTATGGGAAAGGGAGGCATCGCCTCCAAAGGAAAACAGAGGTCTACAGAGCCTGTCTAGGATTGCAGGAGAACCACAGAGACATCTTTCATCTCCCATGCATTCAGTTCTGTGTGCTGCTCCTGATGTAAGGTGTTTCCTCACAGCCCTTCCTCCCAGGCAGCCCCTACCTGGTGTGGAGAGAGGAAACATCCCCCAGCCTTCCACCTGAAAGGCTGAGGGAGCTGGGGCTCTGCAGCCTGGAGGAGCCTGAGGGGTGAGCTCAGGAATGGTTCCAGATGCATCAAGGGTGGGTGTGAGGAGGCTGGAGCCAGGCTGTGCTCAGGGATGGCCAGTGACAGGACAAGGGGCAACAAGCTGGAACTGAAGAGGTTCCAGAGCAACACAAGGACAAAGTTGTTCCCTGTTGAGGTGAGGCAGCACTGGCAGGGGCTGCCCAGATGGGCTGTGGAGGCTCCTTCTCTGGAGACATTCCAACCCAGCTGGTTCCTGTGTGCCCTGCTCTAGGTGGTGCTGCCCTGGCAGGGGGGTTGCACTGGGTGAGCTCTGCAGGTCCCTTCCAGCCCTTGAGACTCTGTGATTTACTGAAGGACACGCTGGATTTGGTTACCTGCTTCACCCCGGGGGTCACAGGCACTCACACCTCTGTGAGGAGGAAAGGCTGTGGGACCTGGGGCTGTTCAGCCTGGAGAAGGCCAAGGGGGGACCTTATCAGCACTTACAAGCCCCTAAAGGGCACATGTCAGGAGGATGGAGCCAGTGTCTGTTCTGTGGTGGCCAGAGACAAGACAAGGGGTCAGGGGCACAAGCTGGGACACAAAAAAGTGCCACTTAAACACAAGGAGAAACTCCTTTGGTGCTGAGGTGAGGGAGCCCTGGCCCAGGCTGCCCAGGGAGGGTGTGGAGGCTCTTTCTCGGGAGGTTCCCAAACCCACCTGGACACATTCCTGTGCCCCCTGAACCAGGGGAAGCTGCTGGAGCAGGGGCTGGGGCTGGAGCAGCTCTGCAGGGCCCTTCCAGCCCCCACCACTCTGGGATTCTATGAAGTGAAGGCTGTAGGGAGCCACACTTGTTGCTCCAGCCACAGCCCCCACCCGGCAGCACCATCCCGCTGCAGCCGCTTTCGCTGTCGTACCCTTCGCTGGCTCCAGGAGCTGCTGGCGAGGGGAGGTGGGGAAAGTGGCTCCTCTGGGACGACCCCACAGGGCACCAGGACACGGCTCCTGCCCATCGGGGACCTCTTCTCCCTCTGAGCCCGAAACCTGGTCACTGTGGCCTCCACCTCCAGGCAGAGGCGGCGGCTCCTCCTCACCGCGTCCTGCAGCTGCCGGTACGCGCGGTCGTTGGCGAGGACTTGGCAGAGAGGGATCCCAAAGGTCTGAGGGGAGCACTCTAGGGAAAGACATGGCAGAGATGAAAAGCACAGAAAATAAAAAGCCAGTGAGCTGCACTAGCATAGCCCTGTGCATGCCTGGGTGAAATAACCACCAGCAGGGAACACGGGATGGCTGCAAAGGCAGCTGTCAGCAGGAGAGTGGAGAGGACAATGTGTTAAACTGATTCAGAGTGTGACAAGGAGATCTGCGGCCTGAACCCAGGATGGGAGTCCTGTACCCTCAGTACCCTGACTCTTCCTGGGGTGGGTGGGAAGGGCATCCCCAACAGCCCTGGGCAGACCCAAAGGGGAGCTGCTGCCCCTGGAGAGCCCCAGAGCACTGCGCGGGGGGACTCGGGGCGCAGGGCAGGCAGGAGCAGGGAGGGCACTGCATGGGAGAGGGGGTGCTGGAGGAAGAGGAAGGAGATGCAGGGGAGCTGGGAAGATGGCAGGAAAACAGCCTCCATCAACATGCTTGTGGCAGCCTGTCCCAGCTTTCCCTGGACTTTCCTTGCCCACACGTCCATCCATCCATCCGTCCCTTCCAGAGGCTCTCGTGCTGGTGCACCCCACTCTGGAGAGCAGCAAAACCCCAGGGGACAAAGCACCTCGCTGAATTTGGGCACTTCCCAGCTCAGCCCCATCGAAAGTCATTGATTCCACTTGAGAGGAGGGACAGGACCCCAGGCAGAAGGGAGGCTGCTCACCTTTCTTCTCCTTCGACAAGCTCTCCAGCTTCTGGCGGATGGATTTACTGCCTTTAGGTCCAACTAAGAGGAGAAAAGAAAGCAAAGGTTCTGCATCATGAGGCCATTTCAGGACGGTCTCCCCTCCAAGCCCTTTGCCCCCCAGCTCCCTGGCAGGCACTGTGTGGGCACAGGCTCAGCCCACGGGCAGTGGGATGCTGTGAGCCCCACGTGGCCACGGCCTAGAGAGGGTGCACCAGGCCATGTGAGCTGGCTGGGTGGCCAGCAGCTACCCCAGAGATGGGCCACCATCCTCCCAAAGAACTCGTTCGCCCCACCTGGCTCAGACCACAACCCTACAAACCATCACAGCTTATCCACGCCTCAGGCAGCCAGGTGCACAACCCAGCAACGCCACAGGTGAGGGCCTTTGGGCCACCGGACAGCCAGCAAGTTAACTGGTGTTAGAGAATCAAAAGGAGCCCCATCTGACCTTCCTGGGGACAGCCCACCTTGGCAGACCCTGCCACAGGCAACACCTGATGCTGCAACAGCTACGGACCATGGTGGGTGTGTGGGACGTGCCGGGAGACCACGGCGAGCGGCCACCCCAAAGGTGTTCTGCCACGTGGAAGAGCAATGGAGAGACTTCAGCTGTTCAAAGGCTGTAGCCTAGAGCTGTTCTGGCCACCTTCCAATCCTGTGTCCATGTTACACGTGACTCTGTATTAGGGACAACGTCCTAGTGAGCACTTAATGACTTGTCAGGCTCCCCTAATTCCCCCTCAGGGGTCTGGTCTTGACACTGGAGAGAGGAATGCAGCCCCAGAAAAGCTTTTGTGGATGTTTTACAGAGCACAGGCAACTAAAGTTAGACAAAACACATTCCAGCAGCAATCCCAAACAGAATTCCCGAAGCTGCACAGCCAGGGAAAGCAGCAAGGACCTGAAAACTCATTCACTGCCCACTCCAAATCCTCCCTGGGCACATCACCCTGTTCTGGCTTGTGCTCCTCATTCCTGACGAATTCTCTTCCTAGAAACAGCTTATATAATTGTTTGGGTTATTTGGAGAGATTTAGAAGGCAGCTAGGAAAGTTGGTGTGAGCAACACGTGCATGAAAGTGCAGCCAACATGAATTATGCTGCAGCAATGAACGTGTGGCTTCATTCAAATGACCAGAGAGCAGGAAGATGAAGACTCTGGAGTCAGGAAACACCCAGCTAAGGACAAAAGGCCAGCAAAAGCTCCTGCTTCAGCAGAGCTGGGAGGGGTGACAAGGTGCCAGGGCTCAGCACCAGCATAACTCTCCACTCCTAAAGCTGACCAGATCCTCTGAAGGGAAATAAACCTCGAGGCAGCAGACAGCAAAGAACCATCCCTCAGGATTCCCCTGAGCTGAGATCTCCAGAGGAGTCCCATGCACCATCCCTCCTGGTCATCTCCTGCTTGCACCACAGACTCGGTCCTGCAGGGACGTGGCACTCAGGGTGTGTTTGCTCAGGAGGGTCAGCCCTTTGCTGTGATGCCTGAGATGCTGCACAGTTCACAGAATCATTTGGGTTTGAGAAGCCCCTGAAGCTGCTGCAGTCCCAGCCCTGCCCTCACCCTGCCCAGCCCAGCACTGGCCCTCAGCACCTCAGCTCCACGGCTTTGGGATCCCTCCAGGGCTGGGCACTCCCCCAGCTCCCTGGGCAGCCTGGCACAGGGGCTCACACCCCTCTCAAGGAAACAGTTCTTCCTAATAAGGTAAGGAGAAGAAAAGGGGTGCCCCAGAGGGTACCAAAGCTGAGGGTTGCCCCAAAGGATGATTCACAAAGGGTTGCACACGCTGTGATCCTCATTGTCTGGGTACCTGGAGATGGGGGGATAAAAAGAGGTGCAAGACACCTTTCCTTTGAGGAAAACAACACCACCTGTGCTATGGCTGGTTAATAGAGAGGGCTGGCATTCCACAGGGGTAGATGATGTTGTACAGACATATGAATGGACCCAAACAGGGCCAGTGCAGCTCAGACTCAGGTCGTTCCAAAGGTTCTGAACTTCCCTTTAAAACACTAGGATGGGAAAATGATGTTGCAGGTGCCAGAGGTCCACAGGCTACCCTCAGCAGCTCCCAGCCTACACACTGCAACAAGGGACAGCAGCAGGACGACATCCAACGGATACAAAGATCGGCAAAAGGAAGGAGGGGTTCCCCAACAGCAAAACTCCCTTCAAAACCCAGGCAGGCACGAGAGTGATGCCCAAAATACACAGCAGGATGAGATCAGGGCTTTGCACTTATCCCCCACAGAATGCAGCACAGCAGCAAGGAAGGAAACGGGGTTGGTTTTGGCTCTGCACTGTTCCCTAGAGAAACTACTGCAGTGTCACTGAAAATGGCATCACAAGGGCCTGAAAAAAGGAAACAGGGGGAGAGAGAACCCAAGGTACTGAAAGGCATCTGTGGAGGCTGGTACTGCAGCCCTGGGGCAACTGGGAGCTCTGGAGCTGGGAGGGGAGTTTTTACTCTTACTTCCCTTACACCTGTACTTCTGTCTCTTTTCCCTGTGCTCAGCTCTCATTTACTCTTCTCGAAGCCATTTCATGGCATAACATTTTCCAAGCCACCCCAAGGCAGTTCTTGCTGCCCAGGATGAGGCTGGGCACCAGGAAATGCTCCTTCCCTGGCTCAGGTGCCCAGAGCTGTGGGGGGCTCCATCCCCAGGAGGTCCCAGCCCTACTGCCAGCGGTGGTGGGGCTGCAGACCCCCGAGACCCCTGGGCACTGAGCTGTAGGTGTCCTCCTGGGATGCCAAAATAGGGCCCAGGGCAGAGGAGGCACTTCAAGGTGGTCTGTCCGCTCTGGAGGAACGAGTAGGTGTGGGGCACAGCCAGCTGAGCCCCAGCTTGCTGTGCCTGGTGAGGTGTGGAGTGTGGGGGGCCACAGGGACCCAGACACTGCCCCTGTGTCTCTGTGAGCCAGGCCAGAGGAGCTCAGCCCCTCTGCAGCTTCTGTACTTGTCTGCCCATGGCTTTCGGTAGCACATCTCCTGGCCTTGCATAAGCCACATCCCAGCACCAGCACTTTGTGCTGGATGTGAAGCCAAAAAGCAAAGCTTGTCCCATCCCAAAGGCACGAAGATAGTCCCAGAGGAAGACTTTGCTAAGTGGTGTTGCATCTGGTTTGGATTAGGGGGATCAGAGGCTGACAAGAGGCAAGGTCACGTTCTCACAGTCCTACGGGCACGCAAACCCCGCTCCAAGGGCTGAGGAGGCCGTCACAGCTCTGCCCAGAGCAGGGAACAAAACGGCAAATGGAGCAAAACGTGGCACAAACGTCTTTCCACAAACATCCTGCCCCGTTGGGAAGCACAGGGATGGGGCTGAGCAGCAGGGGTGGCCCAGCCCCCAGCCCTCCCTCAGCACCAGCCCTACCTTTGGCCAGGCTGAGGTCTCCAACAAGCAGCTTCTCCTGCAGCTGATAGAGAGCAATCTCCTGCAGGCTGGCTCTTTCCAATTCAGAGAGGCTGTGCAGGGCCACAGGCTGCATTCTGGTGCTTTGTCCTGGTAGAAGCACTGAGATAGAGGTCCTCTGAAAAATAGGCAAACCTGGAGAGTCAGGAGCAGCCCCCAGAGATGCTGCTCTAGGACAGAAGCTGCTCAACGTGCCACAGGGCATCTTTGCAAGTGCAGGAGACACTTGGCCCTCTGTCACTATCTCGCTCTGAGCGTCCCAGCAAAGAGGAGGCATCAAGGAGTACACAAGGGACTCAGCCCTGGATCCCAGGACCCCCAGGCTCTCTGAGGCCCTTCAGTGCTTAGCAGAGAACTCCCTGGCCAATTCTAGCTGCCCTCTGTTTTCACACAGAGCCCTGAGCCCTCGGGCTCGTGTCCCTCAGCCCCACGGCTTTGGAATGCCTCCAGGAATGGGGACTCCACCACTTCCCTGGGCAGCCTGGGACAGGCCTAGACAGCCCTTTCTCCACCAAGTCAGAGGACTTGACTTTTTCAGCATTACTTTACCAGGTCCCAGCAGCCCATCTCCACACAAACTGGCTGAATGCTGCTCCTGGAGAGCCCCCGACTGCAGCTCAGTGTGCACAAAGCCAGGAGTTCGGGCTGGAAAGAGCCTGGGGTGTCACCCTCAGACCAGGCTTTGGCAGAGGCTGTGGGGATGCATAGCCCTCCTCACCTTCCTCCACATCCCAGCAGTAACTGGGGAGGGGTGACCTCCTGAGAGAGCCCTGCGTGGCTTGGGCTGGTTTATGGTGGCTGTGAGCAAGGACACTGGCGTGGTGCCGGCGTGGGCAGAGGCTGGGCAGAGGCTCCCCATGCTGCAGAGAGGTGGGTGCCTCAATTTCCCTCCAAGGTGGGTGCAGAGAGCTTTGGGGTTGGGTTTTTTTGTTGTTATAACAAGCTCATCTAAAGCAGCTCATCTAAGACTTACTTTTATTCACCAGCTCCTCTTCGCTGCCCGTCCCCTCCCCATTTCTCACTGCTTATCCCTCAGCTCCATCTCTTGTAAATCAGCCTCTGCCACAGCCTGCACCCCCCACACAGGCCATGCTGCAGCCCCAGCCACACGCCAAACACCCCATCCATCCCCTCTCCTGCATCCCCAGGAGCTCTCCCTCTGTGTGCAGCCAGGCAGGGAGCTGCACTGGCTCTGGGCTCCCAGCCCTGCACCCAGCAATGAGCCAAAGAGCAGCTGGCAGCAGCCGACACAGACAGGACCAAGGTCATCAGATGTGGGCAGAGTCCATGCTCTGAAAGGAGCCTTCCCAAGGAGGGCCTTAAGGCAATAATGGTAAATAAATGCCCAGAAACAAACCTCCTGGAGCCAGGGAGGACTCCAGGAGTGTGAGAGGCTGCCTGCCCCAGCACACTCCATCCCCTCCCCGGGGCAGGGCTGCAGCCTTGGGCAACTCTCCTTCTGGACAAGTTTTCCCTTTCTAAGGCTATTTAGAAAATTATAGACATTAAAATAACCACCCAAATAGGTAAGAGTGGTTCTGAGCCTCCCAGGAGGACCCAGTGAAAGGGGGATTCAACTACAAAGACACTCCTGAAACACAACAAACTACCCAGTTCAGCAGGGCCAGGAGATGCAGCACAGGCAGGTCGGCACCTCGGGACACCCAGCTGCCCACCACTGCCTTGGGACTCAGGGGGAGGTCACCAGGAGTCTCTGGTGTGATCCTCCTGACGTGGCAGCTCATGCTGCAGCCAGCCACGAGAGTCTGGAGCTCAGGGAGAGCATCAGCAAAGGGCCAGAGGGTCAGGACACCCAGTTAGGTTTGAGGTGAGGCCCAGCCCAGGGAGGCATTCCTGTCTGGCTCCAAAAAGGCCTTTTCATTACTAAATTGTTGAACCAGATGGGGAGCTGCTCTTTAGGCTCAGCAGTTCACTTTGGCCACCTCTCAGCCTTCTTGCTCTCCAGGACAAGCTCTGCAGTCAGCCTGGGCTGTGATATGTGGCTGGTTAGAAGCACCAGCCCCTTGAGGAAGGTATTTTATTTACTGGGGCTGCACATGAGAGGCTCAGTCTTCAACTAAAGCATCTTACTGCTCCTACCCAGCTTTGCAAAAGGAGATCCTGAGGCACGGGCTCCCCTGGGATGGCCCTGGGTGGGAAAAGGGAAAGCACAAGAACATCTCCACTTGGTGCCCTGGGCTGGGCTGGGCAGAAGCAGTGCCTGAGGGCAGCACAGAGCAGGGGCTGTGGAGAGACAGACACACTGAAGGAGGTTGGTTACCTTTGTGCAGGGGAAGCTCTCAGCTCCACGTTCAGAGCCTCAGCCCAAGCGGGAGGGACGGCGGGAGCAGAGTCACAGTCACAGCTGCCTGAGAGAGCAGGAAGGAGAAGTTGGGGCAAGAGGCTGCTTATCTGTCCCTGTGAGCACAGCCCTATGAAATGCCACCATGGACAGCTTTCTGATAAACTCCTGCTTCAGCTGTTAACCCTGAAACACCCACCCTCCCTCCTGCCCACACGTGTGCCTTGAGGGAGCCCGTGGGAGCAGAGGCCCCTTCAGCAAGCTCCAGCACAGCAGCTGGGGGTCTCTTCCTGGGACCGGGGTCCCTCGGGGCAGGCAGGAGCCAGGGCAGAGTTTACTGCTCCCTGCAGGGACAGCACCAGCGAGCTGCAAATGCTCCCTCTGAGGGGGATGCTGGAGAAGGAGCCTCACTAACGCAGACAGGACTAACAAGGCTGTCTCTGGGAGCAGTGGCAGAGCCCCTCTCTGCAGTGCTTTTCCCTGCTTCTCTTTAGGCTTATTTATGGAAAGCTCACGGGGCAAAGCTCAGCTCAGGCCCAACCTTCAGTTCCCAGGGAGCTGCCTCTGCTGCCCTGCTCCCAGCATCAAAGTTGCTCTCTCCCACCTGGAACGAAGGGCTGGCATTTACCTTCCTCGTTGCCTTGGCGCAGCAGAGCAGCAGCAGCCTGGGCTCCCCGTCCCTGCCCGGAGCAGACAGCACCGAGGGAGCGAGCGGCTGCAGCCCAGGGCAGGGGAGGGGACAGGGGATGGGAATGTGCATGTCCTGCCAAAAGAAACGAGAGCCAGAAATGTCGTGGTGCAGAGAGGGCAGGGTTAGAAGGCAAGGAACAGCCCTTCCCACGCCTGGCAGCGCTTGTGCTTTGGCAGGGGACGTTGCTCTGTCCATCTCCTCTGGCCCTGCTCTCACCTGGCAGCGACCTGACACCCACTGAGCATCGGGAAAGCTCACAGAGCAATCTGCCTCCTGCTGCTGGTTGCTGAGGGCCAGGGGCTGCTTTGCATGCAGAGTTCTCAACCACTCCATTACAGTGGCTTCACCATCACCAAGTCTCTGGTGTGAAAGCTCATCCAGTGCAACCCCCCAGCCAGAGCAGCACCTCCTAGAGCAGGGCACACAGGAACCATCTGGGCTGGAATGTCTCCAGGGAAGGAGCCTCCACAGCCCATCTGGGCAGCCCCTGCCAGTGCTGCCTCAACTCAACAGGGAAGAAATCCTTCCTTGAACACTACTACAATCAGCCAGCTCCAGCTGTGTTGAAGAAGGGAGGAGACCACAGACCTTGAGTCCACTGTCTGTGGAGTGAAAGGGCAGGAGAGGCTGGAGGGGAGGCAGGAGAGTTGTGGAGCTGTTTGCTGCCAGCCTGATAGTTGTGAAAGCTCTTGACAAGGAGAGTGAGACCCCACACTGTCAGGAGTGGGATGAAGCCCCTCCTTTCCTGCAGCAGGCAATAGAAATTGGTGAGAAAAAGAAAGCAACAGGGCCAAAATTTGTGCATTAAAAAACGTTTATTCCTTAAAAAGACAACGTTCACCTTCAGTGACACAACTGCCCAGAGCATTCCCTTAGGAGGGTTTTCATCAGCTTCCAGCCAGGCTCCTGTCACCCCTTCCCCCTGCCTGCACCCCAGGGAGCTGCTCTGGGGCCCCTGGCAGCTGCTCCAGCTCCAGGAGCCACTCACTCCCCGAGCTTTCTAGGGACAGGGAGGGCTCAGCACCCGCAGCAGCACCCACTCCCTCCTCAGCCCCCTGCAGAGCGGGGCTCCTCCTGGGGGCACAGAGCACACAGGGGCTCAGGGAAAGCTCAGCCTCTCTGGAAGGGCCCTGGCACAGAAAGGCTGGGGAGGGGAAGCAGCAGCAGCCAGCACCCGCTGTCCCAGCACAGCCCCCAGCCCCGCTCCCTCCCTCCCCTGTGCCGGCGGGACCCCGCAGCCCCGGGCATGGCTCGGAGCAGCTCCCAGGCCAGCCCAGCTCCCCCAGCACAGGGCCCTGGCTGGCTGAGCCACAGCTCCCAGTCTGGAGCCTGACAGACCCTCCTGCTGGCCTGGCCTCCAGAGCTGCCCCCGGCACGCTCCCAGCCCCTGTCGGCACGCAGAGCCAGGGCTGGGCCTCTCCCCGCTGCCCCGGGCTCAGAACAGCCCCGTTTCTGCAGCTTCTTTCCTCATTCTCTGCAGGAGAGCTCTCTGGACAGGGGCTGAAGGCGCAGGGCCAATGCTGAGAGGTCCCTCCCTGTCCAACCCCCCTCACACAGCACGGACGGGGCTCATGTGGGATCAATGACCAAGAGGGATGGAGGCTGAGGCAGCCCACAGCTGGTGTCAAAAGCACCTCCATAAAGTTAAAGAGACAGGTCATTGTGGTAGGAGACTTACCTTGGGGAACAAATGAAGGCCCAACGTGCAGCCAGAGCCACCTCTTGGGCCCGTCTGCTGCCTTCCTGGGGCCTGGGTTGAAGATGTGAAGCAGCTCCTGCCCTGGCAGGCCCTCAGACCGTCACCTGTGACTGACTTCTCAGGTAGCTGTGGCAAGAAGTCCAAGGGCAGTCAGGAGAGACTTTCCAGGGCCCTGGGATGACTGGTTAAGGGAGCAGGAGCAGTGTTCTCCCATCCCTCCAGGTGGGGGAGATGATGAGGGAAGAAATGGGAAGTGTCAACAAGCAATAACTGGCTCCATGACTGGTGTCACTGGAAGAGTTTTGGGGGTTGCTGCACATAACACCAGGCCTGCTGGTGACAGATGGGGTAGCCCTGCCCCAAAGGGGAAAAAGGACCTTTGCTCAGGAGATAGCAGGGCTCACTGAAAGAGCTTTGCCCTGGATGTGAAGGGGGCAAGGGAGACAGGAGATCCCTCCTAGGGTTTGAGGGCCAGAGTGCTGGTGAGGTCCCCTCCGCCCCACGCTGTGCTGAGTGCACCTGACATGGCCCTGCTCTGCTGTGTGCTGCACCTCAGCTGTGTCAGCAGGAGCAGGGGATGGGGAGCCACATGGCAGCAGACACTCAGGGGCTGTCAGGGTGTTGGAGACCTCAGGAGTGGCCGAGAACAATCACACGAATCAGGGGCTTCTCCCCCAGCAAGGTGGTGGGCTCAGCAGCCCAGCTGAGGTGCAGCTGCAGCCCTGCAGCCAGCCTGGGCACCAAACAGGAGCCACTACCACAGAGCTGCACCACAGAAACGTGGTGAGCTGCCACACAGCTGGAGGGCTGCAAGTGCTGGCCGCAGAAAGGCCAGGCAAGGACAGGGAGGCAGCAGGGAGGCAGCTTGGTCTGCCTGAAGCTTGGAGATCCACCAGTTCAGCTCCCCAGGGCTTGGTACTGGGGCCAGTTGTGTTTGTCAGTGATGTGGAGCAGGGGATGGAGCACAGCCTCAGTTTGCAGACAACACCAGGCTGGGAGGGAGCGTTGCTCTGCCCAGGTGTGGGATCTCCCCACAGAGGGATCTGCACAGGCCAGATCAATGGGCAGAGGCATCTTCCCAAGCTCCTGCAGAGCCCTGGGGAGGAGCCTGGCACTCACTGAGGACACAAGGAACAGCCCTGGGGAAGATTCAGCAGGAAGACAGTCTTGTAGCAGTTCCAGAAGCTCAGTCTCCAAAGCAAAGCAGGTGGAGAAATGTGGCGTTATGCCATGACTGCAAGTGAAGGCTGATGGAGGCTCTCTGCTCCCTCCAGTGAACAGAAAACTCAACACCCTTGTAAAAAAGAGTATTTAAAGAGGGAGCCTGCAACATAGAGAGCAGCAGTGGCAGTGCCAGGGCTAGATGGGCTCCCACAGACACTGCCCTCACCCCAGCTCAACTGGCACAGCACTGCCAGAGCAAACAGCACAAGAAACAAGCAACTGTTTGGCTCAGAGAGTTTCTGAGCCACCTAAACCTCCTTCTGTTTAAACACACCTCAGCTTTTAATCATAGAAATGTCTAAAAAATGCCTTTTCCCCCCTGTCCTTTTGGTGGTTGTAGAAACCAGCTTTGTTGTTGTTTTGGAGGACAGTCTGTGGCTATTCCTGCCAGTCAGCAGAAGGTACAGGCTGGGCACACAAAACACATACACCAGTGGCAAAACACACAGTCAACACACTCTGTGCTTGGAGGTATCAGACATGGACCTTTTTTTTCCACAAAGTACATTGAGCAGCACCTACTCATTAACAAATAACTGACCAAAGGAGCTACAGGCCTTGAAGGTTCCTCCAGTGATGCTCTGGGCTTACAGTTTGACTGACATATGATCCCAGCCGGGTCTGTGATGCCTGCAAGGTAACCAGCATGAACTGAGGGAAGAGGAATCCCAGCTTCTCCTGGCTGCTGTTTACATCCTGCTGCTGTTTTAAGCATTAAAGTCAAAGCTCAAGTCATTTTCAATCCATCAAAGCCACAAAACTTCCACCTCTTCTCCAGGCTGGCCCCAACCCCACTCAGCTCCTGCCTGAATGTGTTCTGGAGTCGGGTCATGAGAACTTCCACCTCTGCAGTGCAAATCTGGGGAAACAGAAGGAAAATGTCACCAGAAATGGAGATGTTTTTGTTCCAGCAGCCCTGGAATGAGCACTCAGAGTCTCAGGGGCTGGAAGGGACCTGCAGAGCTCACCCAGTGCAACCCTCCTGCCAGGGCAGCACCACCTAGAGCAGGGCACACAGGAACCAGCTGGGTTGGAATGTCTCCAGAGAAGGAGCCTCCACAGCCCATCTGGGCAGCCCCTGCCAGTGCTCCCTCACCTCAACAGGGAACAACTTTGTCCTTGTGTCTCTTTGGAAGCTCTTCAGTTCCAGCTTGTTGCCCCTTGTCCTGTCACTGGCCATCCCTGAGCACAGCCTGGCTCCAGCCTCCTCACACCCACCCTTGATGCATCTGGAACCATTCCTGAGCTCACCCCTCAGGCTCCTCCAAGCTGCAGAGCCCCAGCTCCCTCAGCCTTTCAGCACAAGGCAGGTGCTCCACTCCATCACCTCTGTGGCCCTGTGCTGAACTCTCTCCAGCAGCTCCCTGTCCTCCTGTGTGCCATGCTCTAGGTGCTGCTGCCCTGGCAGGGGCGTTGCACTGGGTGAGCTTTCCAGGTCTCTGCCAACCCTTAACATTCTGTGACTCTGTAAATGTGGAAAAACTTTGCTCAGAGACACAAAACCAAACTGGCTGTTCAGTGCAGAGGGAATGTACACAGAGAGAGGCCTGGCAGATGTCAGCAGATAACAAACAGCGTGCAGATTGCTCTTGTCCTCAGAGGTCATGAGGATAAAGGAAACAAAGGCAGAATAAACAAATCCACATTTGAGGAGGAGATTTTCAAGACTGGATTCACTGCAACTAAACACAGCTACTGTCAAAGGGCTTCCTTGAATTACAAGCACGAATTCACTGAGAGCAACAGCAACATCCCCTTCAGTTCTGTGTGTGTTACACCACACTGCACCAGGGCTGAGACAGAAACTGGGCTGCTTGGGGCAATCTGCTCTAGAGAAAGAGGTGCCTGCCCATGGATCTTTAAAGGTACCTCCCAGCCCCAAACCCTTCTGTGACTCTACAGAAGTTCACCCTTTCCCTTGTCCTTTTCCAGCAAATCCTCAAACATCTTCATCAAGCACCTGGATGAGGGGACAGAGGGACCCTCAGTGAGTTCCCTGCTGGCACCAAACTGGGAGCACTGGCTGATTGCCCAGAGGCTGTGCTGCCATTCAGTGGGATCTCGACCAGCTGAGAGGAACCTCCTGAGGTTCAACAAGGACAAGGGCAGAGTCCTGCAGCTGGGAAGGAACAATCCCCTGCACCAGGACAGGCTGGGGGTGACCTGCTGGAGAGCAGCTCTAGGAGACAGACCTGGGAGTCCTGGCTGGTAATATACTGACCATGAGCCAGCAACGTGGCCTCGTGGGCAAGAAGCCAATGGCAGCCTGGGATGCATCAAGCAGAGTGTGGGCAGCAGGTCCAGGGAGGTTCTTCTCCCCCTCTACTCTGTCCTGCTGAGGTCTCATCTGGAGCCCTGTGTCCAGTTCTGGGCTCCTCAGCTCCAGAGGGACAGGGAACTGCTGCAGAGAGGCCAGTGCAGGGCCACCAAGATGCTCAGGGGACTGGAACATCTTTCATACGAGGAAAGGCTGCAGGCCCTGGGGCTGTTCAGGCTGGAGAAGAGGAGACTGAGGGGGGATCTTATTAACATTTATAAATATCTAAAGGGTGGGTGTCAGGAGGTTGGGACATCCCTCTTTTCTATAGTATCTAGCAACAGGTCAAGGGGTGATGGGATGAAGCTGCAACACAAAAAGTTCCACTTAAACATAAGAAAAAACTCTTTCACCATGAGAGTGAGGGAGCCCTGGCCCAGGCTGCCCAGGGAGGGTGTGGAGGCTCCTTCCTTGGAGGTCTTCAAGACCCACCTGGACATGTTCCTGTGTGACCTGATCTAGGTGAACCTGCTTCTGCAGGTCCCTTCCAACCTCCACCATTCTATGATTCTATGAAATCCCAGCAGCCAGTCCACAGTGAGGGAGTGAAGCCAACACACACCTTGCTGTCCAGGCGCTGCAGGTAGGAGCAGATGTACTCTATGCTGGCTCCAAACGGGTGCACGTGGAGGAAGGTTGAAATGATTCCTGGCGAGAAGAACACCACAAGTGTTATTTCCTTGCTTCCAGGACTCCCTCTTCCATTGGCATAACCAAAGGAGGTGGCCAGCAGTAGCTGGGAGGCCACTCTGAAGCCAGTCCCACTCCGTTCAGGTGTCCAACATCCTCACCAAGCCCATCAGAAAAAACTTACCAACTAAGAGAACTTCTCGTTCAGATTTCACAGGGCTATTGCTCACTGTCTTCTCAACAGGACATTCCTTCTCCTGGCTGCAGACACAGACTCTGGACACAGTGCTCTCCTGCCAAAACACCACAGTGCCCGTTGCAGAGGCCAAGCAGCACAACAGGCCCTCACACACCACACAGCAGCCTGGGCACTCCACAGAGCCCAAGTCTTTGTTTTCCCATCTCAGAGTCATTGCACTCAGCACAACACTCCATCTCCTGTGTATTTTGCAAAGTGCTTCCAGCAAAGCACAGCTGTGTTCATGCTGCTGGGTCTGAACTAGCGAGTCAGATTAAAAGCCCACAGAGTTAAGCAAGATGCCACACCACACGCTTTATCAGCAAAGAAACACAAGTCTGCCACTGGTGCAAAGACTTTCTTTCACCCCAAAGTTTGATGTGGAATTCCAGCAGTCTGGGAGCTGCAGACAGCTATAATTGGACATGGCCTCCAGTCAGGAGTGAAATGGGCTGGACTCAGGCCAATAACCAAGATAGAACCCCGTGGTCCCTTGGGTTTGCTCTGCTTTTACACCAGTGCAATGTTTGTCTCCTCAAACTGGGCCTGGAACTGTGGGGCCCTGGCCTAAGCAGGCTGTTCCCTGCAGGAGAAAGTAAAGCTCTGCACTGGGGAGGCTGACCCAGGGGCAGTGGTGCTGTACTGGAAATGCTCTCAACTGCGTTCTCTTGGAGATCCAAAAGCTGCTTTTGAAGGCTCAGGGAAACAGCAGAGCAACAAACCACCCTGGGCAACAAAACCACCACAGTGGGGCAAACACAGACTGTCTTCCAGCAGTGGGTAACATTAGGATTTTGCCAGTCTGTGTGTACCACACCTTCCCAACAAACCCCACTTTGAAAGCTGCTCATTCTACATTGGGCTGTCACTGGTTCCCTCCACAGAATGTTCTGACTAAAGCAGCAGAAAAGAAACTCTTGGACTCACATTCCCTTGACAGTCAATTGCATCTCTCTCCTTGTCCTCTTCATCTGCTGCACTTTGCTAAGGAGAGAGTATTGATGAGAGTCTGTTATTTCTGCTCTTTGGTGTGAGGCACTGAAGCTCCTGCACCGAAGGTTACTAGACACCAAATCATTTGTTGTTACTAGAAAGATAACTGTTAACCTTCCCAGCTCGTGGTACAAAGGAGTGAGGCTAAAGACTGAGAAATGTGAGGCCTGAGCCAGGCTTTGGCTCTGTGGCCCTCAGGGAGAAGTGCTGCTCTTTCTTGTCTGTCCTGTGTAACTGTCACTGTGCCACAGGAGAGGAACAAGCGAGTTCATCTTCACACACAGGCCCCACAAGTCCAGAGCCAGAGTGGATCCTGCCTGAGATGAAGCCCCATGTACTTAGAATAAATCCAGTGAGCAGGAGGTTGTAACACAGACAGAAACTCTCAGCAGGGTTTGATGGAGGTCAGGGCAAGACACATCCCTAAAACACAGATCTAAAAATCCCTGTTTGACAATTGAGACTCTTTTTTGTTATCTTTTAAAAGCTCAGGTTGCAGAAAAAACACACTTCAGCTGCAACACCACCATAAAATGAAAGTTATTCTGCTTACACAGTTGCTTGTGCAGGCTGCCTCACTGGTACATGAAGCAACCAGCAAGTTCATTGCTGCTGTACATCCTCCAGCTTGGCAGGGAAGGCTTTTTTTCTAGCTTTCCAAAAGACAGTTGCTCCTAACCCAGGGCTCAGGAACTTCTGCATTCTGTCCTTCACTGTGCTTATGATGGACCACCAAAGCCAAGGAGCACATTCACTGCTGAGAGTTAAGGAAGCACTGGGAGGGCACATACCTGCTCCTTCAGGTTCTCTAGTAACGTTTCTACTTTCAGTTTGTCTTCTCTCACTTTTTCTAGCTCAGCTTCTCTCTTTTTGTATTCATCTTGTACTTTCAAGAGATGCTGGAAGAGAAAAGATAAACTCAGTTCTTGGCATGCCTTTCACCTCCTACCCTTTAAACGTGAAGAAAGGTTTTTCCATGACCACCAGACAGATGACATCAGAACAATTGAAAGGTTCAGTGTACAACAAGAAGATGACTTTTCCACAGTGTGCCTTAGAAATGTGTCTTTGCCTATTAGCATACAAAAAATGGGCAGCCATCCCATCATCAACAAACCTCCACTGTCCCTGAAATGAAGTGTGTTGTGCACCAGGCTGTGCCTGACCTCCCCTAGTCTGGTTCACACCACGGCCCCATAAAGAGTCAGTGCGTGGGAAAGAGCAGCACAGACACAAGTGACCTGGGGGAAGGGAGTCACCTTAAAGTCTCTCTTAGATCTCCAGCCCCACATGAACAGAGCTGTCCTGAAATTTAAGAAGAGAGTCTGAAGTGGCTACTAGGGAAGAGATGTGCACTATTATCTGCACAGTCCCATGGCACAGAAAGCCAGGCTGACTGCTCCCCACTCTGAGCACCAGCCTGGCAGGGCAGCTGCTTACAACAAACCTCAGCAAGCTGTGCACTGCCCCCCCAGCACAGCCCAGGACAGGGGCTGGCTAACACATCACAGCCCACCTCTTGCAGGTGAGCAGCATGAAATTAGCAAGGCCAGGCTGGTGTGTCTCAGCTGTGGTTGTGGGTACACCAGTCTGCTTTCAGAGCAAATGTGTTCTCTTGAGTGACTGAGGAAAAGGAGGAGTGATTTCCTGTTACAGCCAGGAGAAAGCAGGGCTCAAACTGCTCCCTGTTCCCAGAAACAGGTAAGTCACCAGGAGGAGAAAAGCTTTGATGCTAACATGGCAAAAGCACTAGGCTAGCAGCTTTCCTAAGCCAAACCAGGCTACCAAAATACATGTGTATATTTCAGTGAGTGCTTCTTCCATGCTTAAAACATCCCCAATCACTTGTTTAATATTTTTCCTCCCTCAACTGGAAGGCAAAGAAAAAGATCCATAACTCAATTCCTTAATAACAGTAATTCATTATTGACCCTGCACTTGCTCACAAACAGCATCTTTTTCACCAAGGCAGTTCCTCCAAAGTACTCTCCCAGCACCATCCATCCTGGTGTGAAGAGAAAATTCAGCTCTGACACCTGCCCACGGGGAACCTGCAACTCCTGCTGTTTCCTCCTGCACTGAGGGCTGACAGTGACCACAGAAGGCTGTTCCTGCCAGCTCCAACATCACAAACACCAGCACTGTCAGTTCATGCATCAGGTTCCTCCAGAGAACAACTAAGAGCCTTCTTAGCACCATCACTGGTGCCACAGGTTTCTTTAACCAAAGTGCTGGCCTGAACTATGTGCTCTGTGCTCAGTCTGGCTTCACATCCCAGCGGTTACTGGTGAGGTTTATGAGGACACAAACTGCTTGAGATTCAGCCCAGGGCAATCACAAGGGACAAGACATGCCCTAAACGTTACTGGGCTTTCATCCTGACAGAAAAGGTGTCAAAGCAAGCTTGAGATGTGCCGCTTTCGTGCTGGTAACCAGGACCTCACCTGCTAACAAAGCAGGTTAAGCACAGACTGGGTACTTCAGAACCATAGAATGGTAGGGGTTTGAAGGGACCTCCAGAGATCATCCAGTGCAACCCCCCTGCAGAAGCAGGGTCACCTAGATCAGGTCACACAGGAACGTGTCCAGGCGGGTCTTGAAGGCCTCCAAGGAAGGAGCCTCCACAGCCCCTCTGAACAGCAGAGTGGGTGCAAAGAGCACCCAAGGAATCCATAAAGCATGGCTGGTTTCCATGTGACCTGGCAGTTCATGCACAATCAGTTTTAAATGTTGGGCAGTTTGGGTTGACTTTGGCAGCGTGGGAAGTGACAGAGTCGCTCCCACTCGCCGCTTTGGTCCCACTGAAATCCAAAGTGCCTTCGCTTGTGTTTCTGTGCCACGCCACAGCCCCATCTGCTTTTGCAGCAAGGCCACAGCTACGGGGAGGTGCGGGTCTACCTTCTGCATGCCCTGCAGAGCCTGCTGGAGAAGCTTCATCTGCTGCTCCTTGGTGGTGTCTTCGTCCCTGCTGGCTTTGCCTTGCTCCTGCTTGAGCAGCTCCAGCTCGTTGCGGTAGGCGTCCAGCTGCCAGCGCAGGCTGTCGTTCTCCTCCTTCAGCGCCTCCGCCTGCGACACCAGCGCTGCGGAACAAGGTGGGCAGGGAGCAGAAGTCAAAGAACTGGGGGCAAGAGACCTTTGAGTGTGGCCCTCCCCAGTGCCCAGGGGCTCTGTAAGATCACACCGCCCAGCCACACCTCCAGAGTCCCAAAATGAACGTGTCCCAGCCGCCGCTTGCGACGGCTCCTCTGGACAAAGAGCTCTCAACAGTCAATGTCCTGCTCAAGTTGAAAGGAAAGAGAGAGAAGCAAAAGAACATACTGGGGTGAAATGGCTGTGCTGGGAAGGAAGCAGGTTTCCTAACCAGCAAAGCTGACAGACTCTAGGGCAGACTGCACTGGCACCTTCAGCTAGAAAAATGTCTCTGCCAGGTCATGGGACGAAACACCCACCTCTGTGTCCACACAGAGCCTGGCAAACTCAGGAATGGGATTAGGCAACATCAGGGCTGCAAAGGCAGCTTCTGCAGGTTTCAGGACATACCCAAGGTGTGGACAGCCTGACATCCTCTGGCTCTTGGGCCATGGCCAGAGCATCTGGAGATAACATCTGCCTGGGACTCACACACTGGGTATGGAAACCAGACAGGACACAACACATGGGAAGAGGGGGTTTGGGAGCAGGGTGGGGGTTATCTAACTAACCCCAGCCAGCAATGTGTGATGGACACACTGGTCCAACACACAACATTGTGTGTTGGATTTGCTGTGTGGCTGTAACAACAGATGATTTCCCCCACAGTCTTCACGATGGCATTTCCCAAGCAGGACGCTTGGCTTTGTAACTTCAACATGCAGGGAAGCCCAGGCACTGAGAGGAAAACAGCCCCAGGCAACTGCACTTAGACTCACAGAACAGATTCACAGCACCATCACTTGATTTTGCTCTGCCTGTGATCATTTTGGAGTACAGAGCAGCCAGGATGGAGGTCCTGAAAGAATCCACTGAAGACACAAAGTGAAGTGATTTTACCTGACTCTTCTGTTTCTTTCATCTCTGATGGATCTTCTATTTCTTCATCAGACATTTCCATTTCCTCCTCCCTTCGAATGCCCATCAGCTCATCATTGTGAATGTTACGGATCTCCTAAGGTTCAGAGAGCAGAGGGGGTTTTAGATCCAGCTGCAAGGAGCAGACTGGCTGGATGAAAAGATGCAGCTCCGTGATCGAAAAGGTGTCAAAGACCCATTAGCAAGGACATTATCTAGCATGAGTCAACTGCTCACTGCTACTGGTAATTACTGGCTCTTCCTTCTCCCTTCTGCTCTTTGCCCTGGGGCAGGCACCCAGCCTTGCCCACAGGGTCACTTCTCAGTGAACCCTCTCCCTCTCCTACACTCAGTGCTTCCCAGCCTCACAGCCCCTGCTGGGTCACCACCTCACGTCCCCTTGCTCACAGCAACACCTCTCCACCAGTAACTTCCTTCTGCCTTCAGCTCCTGCCCGTGCTGCCCCTGCCCCTCACCCCCAGGGGCTGTGCTACTCACCCTAAAGCCACTGCAGCTGCCCACCTGCACACACACCAAACGGGACGGGTGCCGAGGCCACCACTTGACACTACAGCACCTGTAGCCCTCGAGTCCCGTGAGCTCTCCTGTGTGGCAGCGATGTGCTTCAGCAGGGACACTCCTCAAGGTTACCACCGGAGTCAACAGACCCCTCACCCAGCATGTGATGTCTATAATGAGGGAGTGTGCTGGGTGGTTGCTTCTTCATGAGCTCCCTGCAGCTATGGGACCTTCTGGCACTGCCTGGGAGAAACGCTTCGAGGCACCATAGAATCACAGACTCACAGCATGGTGGGGGTTGGAAGGGAGCTTTAGAGCTCATCCAGCCCAATCCCCTGCCAAAGCAGCTCACACCTAGATCAGGCCACACAGTAACGTGTCCAGGCAGGTTTGGGAAACTCCAGAGCAGGAGCCTCCACACCCTCCCTGGGCAGCCTGGGCCAGGGCTCCCTCACCTCACAGGAAAGGACTTGCTCCTTGTGTCCACACAAGTGGCACTTTTTGTGTCCCAGCTTGTGCCCATTACCCCTTGTCCTGTCACTGGCCTCCACAGAACAAACACTGGCCCCATCCTCTCACCACCTGCCCTTTAGAGATTGATCAGCATTGCTGAGGTCCCCTCTCCATCTCCTCCAGCCTGAACAGCCCCAGGGCCCACAGCCTGTCCTCACAAGGAAGATGCTCCAGTCCCCTGAGCATCTTGCTGGCCCTGCACTGGCCTCTCTGCAGCAGTTCCCTGTCCCTCTGCAGCTGGGGAGCCCACAACTGGGCACAGGACTCCAGCTGAGGCCTCAGCACATGTGGCAGAGCAGAGGGGGAGCAGAAGCTCCCTGGCCCTGCTGCTCACACTCTGCTGGATGCCCCCAGGCTGCCGTTGGCTTCTTGCCCACGAGGCCACGTTGCTGCTCATGGGCAGTTTATGATACACATAATCCCCTGCCCCAGCCTAAGAACTCCCAGCGTGTCCCTCCTCCCTGAGCTGCCCACTAGGCTTTCCTCCAACACAATGATCTGCAGAATTAAGTTCTGCCAAAAGCTGTGTGCCTCTTGTGGGTCTACCATCCTTTAAGAGAAGACTTAGGGTCCTGTGGAGGGAGACCAGCAGGCCGAGCCCAGCAGCAAGCAGTCCTGGAAGAGGCCTCAGCAGTGGTCTCACAGCCTCTTCCCACTGGGAGAACTTACCTTGGAACAAAAGACAGCTCCAAATGGAGAGAGTGCTCCCACCCCAGCCATAGTAAGCAGCCTCAGTAAGCAGAAAAAAAAACCAGGAGCACCAGGGCTCAAAGTAGAGGCAAAATCTGAATCAGACTCTCCACTGGGCTTACCAGGTATTAAACAAAACATGAACTGTCCCTTAGCTGCTACCAAGGGTTTGACTCGGTGGGATTTGGAAAGAAAGTCCCAGAAGTGTAGCTTCTTGGGGAGATCACAGCTGGAAATCTCCCAGGAAAACACACTGAGAGTTTTCCACCACTGTGGAGGCTTGATCATGTGCTTCTGCCCAGAAGGCCACTGGCTGGGTATGATCCCACTGACAGGTTTTTCTCAGGTGGCAGCTACAGAGACAGGTGAGCTGCCTGGGGTGATCACAGAACACCAGCATGGCAACTTTGCCCACGTTTACTGGGAGGTTAAACAATCTAAATGGTGAAAGATGACTTCTGGCTTTGCTGGGATAGACTTGCTTTCCAAGTTTGTAACAAGGACCTCAAAAACCTGAGAAAAGCACAGAACCAAGGGAAGATCTGTGCTAGAGGAACAGGATGGCAGGTAGAGGGACCTGGAGAAGCTGGAGGAGAAGGGCAATGTGAACCTCAGGAGGTTCAGCAAGGTCCGTTGCAAGGTCCTGCACATGGGTACCTGACTCCAACAACATCTGACAAGGTCAGGTAAGGGACTGAGAGCTCTTCCTCCTGCCAGAAGAGCTTTCTTCCATCAGCCCTCTCCTTGTTCATAGAATCACAGAATGCTGGGGTTGGAAGGGACCTTTAGAGATCATCCAGTGCAACCCACCTGCAGAAGCAGGTCAACCTAGATCAGGTCACACAGGAACGTGTCCAGGTGGGTCTTGAAGACCTCCAAGAAAGGAGCCTCCACAGCCCCTCTGGACAGCCTGGGCCAGGGCTCCCTCACCTGAACAGTGAAAGAGTTTTTTCTTATGTTTAAGTGGAACTGTTTGTGTTCCAGCTTCTTTCCATCACCCCTTGTCCTGTTACTAGCTACTATAGAAAAGAGGGATGTCCCAACCTCCTGACACCCACCAGTGAGATGTTTGGAACTATGAATAAGCTCCGCCCTCAGTCTCCTCTTCTCCAGTCTGAACAGCCCCAGGTCCAACAGCCTTTCCTCACAAGGAAGATGCTCCAGTCCCCTGAGCATCTGGGTGGCCCTGCACTGGCCTCTCTGCAGTAGTTCCCTGTCCCTCTGCAGCTGGGGAGCACACAACTGGACACAGGACTCCAGATGAGGCCTCAGCAGGGCAGAGTAGAGGGGGAGCAGAACCTCCCTGGACCTGCTGCCCACACTGTGCCCCCAGGCTGCCATTGGCTTCTTGCCCATGAGGGCATGTTACTGGCTCATGGTCAGTTTATTATCACCCAGCACTCCCAGGTCTCTCTCTGCAGAGCTGCTCTTCAGCAGGTCACCCCCAGCCTGGCCTGGTTACCACCTTTCCATCCTGTATCTCACAACCCACACCACTACACATAGAGTGAATGCAAAAAACATATCAACATCCTCCCTCAAGGTTTCCAGCCTGCCCAGCTGCAATCAGCTCCACCTCTGGGGTCTGTCCTCTGGGGGTTCGCTGGGCTGGGGGTGTTTCAACATCTCTCCAGAAATCCCATTTGTCTCAACGTGAAAAGCAGCAGAAAACAGAGCAATGGTTGTGATTGCTGTGCACAAGCCCAAGCAGCAGCACACACGTCTCCAGGCACTGCTGCCAGCGACACAAATGCCAAGAGAAAGCGGATTACCTGCGACACGAGAGACGCCCGAGCGGCTCCCACCTCGCCCTGTGCACGGAGGCGGCGTTACCCACACGGGCGCTGGGCAGACTTAACATCAATACCCTGACAAGAGAGACTGTGCTGGAGGATCTAACACAAGAAAAGATTACCAACCTCTGCTTGTTTGCACCACACGCTGATGTTCTTACGCTGAGCTTTCGTGAAATGGTCCCAAGCCTTTTGTTTGGAGGCAGAATGGTACACGGCCACTATCTGCTCGACTGTAGTGTCAAATCAGCAGTCAAATCAGGCCACAATGGCATCCAGAGAGGGAGAACGAGAGGAGTAAAGGAGTAAAAAAGTGGAATCAGGCAGGTGGTTTGGCTAAGCCTTCCTTCTAACACCGTACTGCGCTGAAGCTACACTCAGGGAAAGGCCTCTGCCTGGAAAGGAAAGCGTGGGCTTCACCAGGCCAGGGGCAAACGCTCACAGAGTCACCATCAGCTGGGAAGTGGCACCTGCTCTCACCTGCAAAAACAGGCAGCACGTGTCCTGCCCGAAAATCCTCGTGTACCTCGCAGAGCGCTGCCTGTGAGAGCAGCGGGCGCAGGGCACAGCCGCGAGGGCTGGCGCTGGGGATGCTGCTCCTGCCCAGAACAGTGCCCCAGGCCGAGCACAGTCCCGAGTCCTGTCCCTCCCCTCTGCAGACTTCCCTCCTTCCTGACATTCACTGTGTGTGTCTCCAGAAAGCCTGCAAAGGCTGTTGGGAAGCCCGAGTGCCTCTCCTTGGATGACAACTCCTCAACAGAAAGCACAGCTGTCACGTTATTGGCTGGGGGTTTGGGGGCTGGGGTTGTTTCCACACTTGTGATGTTGTTGTGGGCATAACTCGGGAAATCAAGTTTCTGCTAGCCCCAGAGCAGCTGAGCCATCAGTGGGTGTTTTCCAGAGCAGAGCTGCTGACTGTCACTGCTTACCCTGCTGTGCTACTCTATTCCTCTCTGGCCCTGGGGCCCAAATTTCTTTTAACGTGAACTTACAAGAAAAATGGCCATTTAAATTCAAATATCAAACAAGTAACAGCCCAAAAGTGTTGATTGTAAACCCAAAAATTCACAGCCCAGCCAAGGGGTTCAAGGAGACAGCACAAAGGTGGGGAAGGGGCTCAGAAAGCTTGTCTTAAAAGTGAAAAGAATAATAATTCAGACTTACTAAAGAAATGTGCAAGAGGCAAGGAATGGTCTGAGGAACTGCTCCGAATCACATCCTGAGCCTAACAGAGCCCACGTCTTTTTCCTTGACTTCATGGTTTAACAAAGCATTTGGGGATCCCAACCTGGGACCTGAAAGCCCCAGGTTGGAATTGCTGTTCTGCACCAGGTGTGCAGCTGCATCTGAGCAGGGTGTTGGGAACACTCTGCTGCGTCCTACCTTTGGTGAATAATCCTGTACACTCGGCTGAGGCACCACACTACCAGGAACTTACCTTGTCTGTGCACAGAAATGGAGTTGAAAAGATGACAGAACTACTAACAGACTATAATTAAAAGAGGAAAACCAGTAAGAATTCATTCTTTCCCCCCAAGATGTGGACTCTTACTCCCATCAGCAGGACGACAAGAAACCTTTGCCAAGCTAATGGTACATGCTTGTAAGTTAACTGTAGCTGCACAGAAGGGACTGTTACTTTTCCTGGAGCTCTTTTAGAGTGACTTTAGAAACTAAGCATCTTCCCTACAACAACAGAAAACCAACACTCAGCAGGAAACACTACTCACACTGAACCAGAATCCCTGAAAGAGCAAGTTTGAATTTCTCTTTAGCTTCTTCCATCTCTTTCTCATGAGCTGCCTTCTCGTTCAGCAGCCTGCGAATGTGGCTGTTGGCCGACTGGATCATGGAGTAGAAGTTGTTGGCAGTTCTCCTGTTCACTTCTCCTCGCTCTATCCAGGTCAGCAAGGTCTGGATGGCTTCCAGGAACTTTGTGTCATCTGCAGCAGGAAAGGACATCTTTACATCACTGAAGGCACAGGCTCACCTGCAGCAGATCCTGTCCCTGGCACCGCTGAACTGCTCTGCTGCAAAGGTCAGCTCACTTCAGGTGGCTACTCACAGTTCCTGAAGGCATGGTATTGTCTGAATGCAGGGCTATGCAAAGGAACACAGGACTAACACCAAGCTGATGGAGCAAACCATCTGTTGAGGGTCAACAAGAGGATCAGCTGACAGAAAGTTACTGGAAAACTTCATAAGCCTGTTCACATATTCTCTTTCATGAAAGAAAATACCCTCCAGCTCCAGAATAATCAGGCCATACGTGGGTCCTGAGCATCAAAGAATGTCTTAGGACTTACACTAGTGCTTTTAACAGTCTGGATGGGCTCTGCAAGCTCAAGAAAGCACCAACCACTTTGGTTCAGCCAGAGGAGCACTGGAGCATCCATCCCAGCACCTTCTCAGCAGGGTGGCTGTGCCCACAGAACCACTCATAGAATCACAGCATGGTAGAGTTGGAAGGGACCTTTAGAGATCATCCAGTCCAATCCCCTGCCAAAGCAGCTCCCAACTACATCAGCTCACACAGGAATGTGTCCAGTGGGTTTGAACACCTCAAGAGCAGGAGCCTCCACACCCTCCCTGGGCAGCCTGGGCCAGGGCTCCCTCACTGAAACACTGACACAGTTTTCCCTCATGTTTCAATGGAACTTTTTGTGTTCCAGCTTCATCCCATCACCCCTTGTCCTGGCACTGGAGACAACAGAAAGAAAGTGCTGCCCCAAGCTCCTGACACCCACCAGTGAGGGATTTGGAACTATGAATGAGCTGCCCCCTCAGCCTGAACAGCCCCAGGGCCTGCAGCCTTTCCTCACAAGGAAGATGCTCCAGTCCCCTGAGCATCTGGGTGGCCCTGCACTGGCCTCTCTGCAGCAGTTCCCTGTCCCTCTGCAGCTGGGGAGCCCACAACTGGGCACAGGACTCCAGCTGAGGCCTCAGCAGCTGTGGCAGAGCAGAGGGGGAGCAGAAGCTCCCTGGCCCTGCTGCCCACACTCTGCTGGATGCCCCCAGGCTGCCATTGGCTTCTTGCCCACGAGGCCACGTTGCTGCTCATGGGCAGTTTATCACCCAGCACTCCCAGGTCTGTCTCCTGGAGCTGCTCTCCAGCAGGTCACCCCCAGGCTGGTCTCACCCTTCAGCTTCTCAGCGACGACGCTGCCCTCGTGGTCAGAGTAGTGGACGACCGGGGGAGGCGAGGGGGGCCGGAAGCGCTCCTCCTGCAGGCGCCGGCGGTGCCGCTCCTCCCGCGCCAGCAGCCGCTGCCGACACTCCCACTCGTACAGGTCGTCCCGCGCCTGCGCAAAGTCCACGTGCAGCCGCCCCGTGTCCTTCTTGTCGGTGCTGGAGCCCAGCCGGATGCGATACCCTGCCGGGGGTTACACGGGGCAGCTGCTGAGCCTCCGGCTGCAACCAGTGCCCACCTCACCCCTACACAGCTCCACAAACCACAGAGTGCTTTCAGCTGGCAGAGTCCTTTCAGCCCATGGGGTGCAGCCTCTGTCCCAGCCCCATCACCCACCAGCCCATTGCCCTCAGTGCAGCACCCACCCGGCTCTGAAACCCCTCCAGGGACGGTGACTCCAGCAGCTCCCTGGGCAGCCCCTTCCAATGCCTGACAGCCCTGGCAGCCAAGAAATTCCTCCTCACACCCACCCTCAACCTCCCCTGGTGACACTTGAGGCTGTCTCCTCTTGTTCTATTGCTTGTTACCAGGGAGAAAAGCCCGACCCAACCTCGCTGCAGCTGCCTTTCATGTAGAGACTGAGAAGATCTCCCTGAGCCTCCTTTTCTCCAGAGACAGAAAAGCCCTGAACAGAAGTCACACCATGGCTTGGGTTCCAGTCACTGAATGGTGGGGGTGGGAAGGGCCCTACAGAGCTCATCCAGCCCAGTCCCCTGTGTTTATGTTAAGTGGTGCTTCCTGTGCTCCATCTTGTGTCCATTACCCCTTGTCCTGTCTCTGGGCACTACAAAACAAGGACTGGCCCTATCCTCCTGACACCTGTTGATAAAGTCCCCCCTCAGTCTCCTCTTCTCCAGACTGAACGGCCCCGGTCCCTCAGCCTTTCCTAGTAGCCCTGCACTGGCCTCTCTGCAGCAGTTCCCTGTCTCTCTTGACATAGGAAGTCCAGAACTGGACACACATCTTCTAACACATACACCTCACCAAAAAACAACCCATTTTTCACTGCCAGTTTCAGCCCAGCTAACCCACAGGGCTGGTATTTACATACTGGCAAGAGATTGAAAGGATATTAAAGCTCATCTCATTCCAATGCCCTGCCTTGGGCAGAGACACCTTCCACCAGCCTAAGCTGCTTAAAGCCCCATCCAGCCTGCCCTTGAACACTTCCAGGCATGGGGCAGACACACCTCTTTGGGAAACCTGTTCCAGTGCCTCACCAGCCTCACAGGGAAGAACTGCTTCCTCACACCTAATCTAGATGTACCCTCTGTCACTTCAAAGCCACTACTCTTGGCCTATCACTACATGCCTTGGTTAGAAACAAAAAAAATCTCTCTCCAGCTTTGTTGTAGCCCCCCTCTGAGATACTGGGAGGCTGCTCCAAGGTCTCCACAGTGTTGTCTTCTCCAGGATGAACAACAGTTTCCTGAAAGGTTTAGTGCACAGAGAGTGATGCTAGAAAAGGAAACTTTGTTAGGGGTTTTGCACAGGCTAGGCAAGATTTTAAGTGTGCTGCACCTCCCCCAAACCCAGCAAGGACTGGGTGTCCAACAGCAACTGTTTAACTGGGCTGTGGGACTAAGCTTGGCTGCTCATCTGGGGAGGGCAGAACTGCCTTGGATTCTTCAACACTCTCACAACCTCCAGAAGCTGGGGATGAGGTGTGGGGGGCAATGAGA
This sequence comes from Colius striatus, assembly GCF_028858725.1. NCBI lineage: Eukaryota > Metazoa > Chordata > Aves > Coliiformes > Coliidae > Colius > Colius striatus. Next base: position 669,226 of record NC_084771.1, read on the forward strand.
GGTGAGACATGGCAAGGAACGCAGCAGATGGACAGCAGCAATCTTTGAGACAGCCCCCACCAGCTGGTGGAAGCAGGATAAGGTCAGCAAACATGCACGTCCAGCATGTGAGGACTCTTCCCACCAGGATGGTCTGCAGGAATACCTTTTGTGGAGTTTCACATGTAACATGCTAGAAGGCTCTCCTCTGTGATTAAGAAAAGCACAGGTGGGATGTGTGGAAGAAAATCTGAACTACAGAGAGACTTTGTAGAAAGAGCTGACCCAGAAAGAAGCCCTGGGGAACACTGCTGACTGCACATGGCTGTTGCTTTGAGCAGGAGGAAGGGTAAGTAGAGAATGCCTGCAGCTAAAGAGGTTGTACTGGTATGCAGTAGGGGGAACCACAAAGAGACATAGCTCTTATTAACTGGGGACAGCAGGTCTAACTCAATTCAGCAGCCTCTGGAGTAAGACATGATGTTTACAGCCAGTCAAAACAGACTCCAGAGAAGTTTCCATTATTTGAAACTGCAAAGAGCATTTCCCCCGCTTATCTCGACAATCTCATCTCTCTGGAGACAGCAAAGGCTGTGGAGGCAGCATCCTGCTTTGATTAATAGACTGAGAGTATTTGGAAAGGATTTTAGCATGGAAATAGAAAGTATTACTGTATATTACTGGAATGGTACAGAGTAGATAGCCCAGGCTGCTCAGGAGAGACATAACCAGCACAGCAAACACAGGCTTGGCTGGACATGCACAATCTGTCAGCCACACAGAGGCTGGGAGCACCAACTATGAGATGAAACACACCTCTTAAAACCCTATGGATGCAGAGCAGGGGTTCCCTGGGTAAAAGGAGCCCACGTGTTCCAGTTCAGATGACTAAGAGGAGCAAACAAATCCTGACAGAAGTCAGGCAAATGATCCAATTCAGGAGCAATCGAGAGCAACAGCAATTTCTTGTAAGACTCTTAAGCATCACCTACAGATTAGGCTGCACATTTATTCAGGTAAGACAGGGATGGACTCTCATTCCAAGGTTTTGTTGAGGCTGGCTGAGGTAACAAAGCACTGCCATCTTCCTTATCAGGAACTGGTTTCATGCATTGAAGCAGAAATGCAACAGCAGCAGAAAAAAAAGAGGGGAACTGACCCAACATGAGACAAATCTTCCAATGGTAACAAAGCCTAGAATTGTAGCTGTAAAGAAATCATTTCATCTCTGGCCTAGCAATTCAAGCTGCCATCTGAGACAGAACTGCACCTACCAGAAAGGTAGAGTGCCTTGTCCACCATGAACTCCTCAGCAAAGCGGATATGGCAGAAGTTCTTCTTGCTCTTTCGGATGGCGATGACCTCCCCACACTGTTCAAACACCTCCATGATGATCTGCTCCGTTCCGTTCTCCGGCAGCCCACCAACAAACACCGTCTTGCACCCTGGGGGCCTCTCCCTTGTTGCTGGAGGGGGAAGGTCTGAAGAGAGCAGGAGAGAGCACATTATGTTGGGTTTTGGTTTGTCAGCACACATTCCTCTCATCTGCTCACCCTTCCAAGAGACAATCACATCTACATAGAATCACAGAATGCTGGGGTTGGAAGGGAGTTTAGAGATCATCCAGTGCAACCCCCCTGCAGAAGGAGCTCCCACCTAGATCAGGTCACACAGGAACATGTCCAGGTGGGTCTTGAAGACCTCCAAGGAAGGAGTCTCCACCCCCTCCCTAGGCAGCCTGGGCCAGGGCTCCCTCACTGAAACACTGACACAGCTTCTCCTTATGTTTCACTGGAACTTTTTGTGTTGCAGCTTCATCCCATCACCCCTTGTTCTGTTGCTAGATACTATAAAAAAGAGGGATGTCCCAACCTCCTGACACCCACCCTTTAGATATTTATAAATGTTAATAAGATCCCCCCTCAGTCTCCTCTTCTCCAGCCTGAACAGCCCCAGGGCCCGCAGCCTTTCCTCACAAGGAAGATGCTCCAGTCCCCTGAGCATCTTGCTGGCCCTGCACTGGCCTCTCTGCAGCAGTTCCCTGTCCCTCTGCAGCTGGGGAGCCCACAACTGGACACAGGACTCCAGATGAGGACTCAACAGGGCACAGTAAAGAGGGAGAAGAAACTCCCTTGACCTGCTGCCCACACTCTGCTGGATGCCCCCAGGCTGCCATTGGCTTCTTGCCCACGAGGCCACGTTGCTGCTCATGGGCAGTTTATTACCAGCCAGCACTCCCAGTCTCTCTCTGCAGAGCTGCTCTCCAGCAGGTCACCCCCAGCCTGGCCTGGTGCAGGGGGTTGTTCCTCCCCAGATGCAGGACTCTGCACTTGTCCTTGTTGAACCTCAGCAGGTTCCTCTCTGCCCAACTCTCCAGTCGGTCGAGATCCCACTGAATGGCAGCACAGCCTCTGGGCAATCAGCCAGTGCTCCCAGTTTGGTGCCAGCAGGGAACTTGCTGAGGGTCCCTCTGTCCCCTCATCCAGGTGCTTGATGAAGATGTTGAACCAGACTGGCCCCAGAACCCATCCCTGTGGAACTCCACTGGCCACAGGCCTCCAACTCAACTCTGTGCCACTGATCCCCACCCTCTGGGCTCTGTCATTCAGCCAGCTCTCCATCCACCTCACTGTCCTCTCATCCAGCCACACTGCCTGAGCTTTCTGATGAGGATGTTGTGGGAGACAGTGTCCAAAGCCTTGCTGAAGTCAAGGTAGGTGACATCTGCTGCTCTCCCCTCACCCAGCCAGCCGGTTCTGCACTCATAGAAGACATCGGGTTGGTCAAGCAGGATTTCCCCTTGGTGAATCCATGTTGACTCCCCCTGATAACCACCTTTTCCTTCATATGTTTAGTGGTGACATTCAGGATGACTTGTTCCATCACCTTTCCAGGGATAGAGGTGAGGCTGACCAGTCTGTGGTTTCCTGGCTCGTCCTTCCTGCCCTTGCTGCAGCCTGCAGTGACATTGGCCTGTCTCCAGCCCTCAGGCACCTCGCCTGTCCTGCATGATTGTTCAAAAATGATGGAGAGAGGCTCAGCAATCACATCAGCCTGTGGCCAGTGGAGTTCCACAGGGATGGGTTCTGAGGCCAGTCTGACTCAACATCTTCATCAACCACCTGGATAAGGGGACAGAGGGACCCTCAGTGAGTTCCCTGCTGGCACCAAACTGGGAGCACTGGCTGATTGCCCAGAGGCTGTGCTGCCATTCAGCGGGATCTCGACCAGCTGGAGAGTTGGGCAGAGAGGAACCTGCTGAGGTTCAACAAGGACAAGGGCAGAGTCCTGCAGCTGGGGAGGAACAACCCCCTGCACCAGGACAGGCTGGGGGTGACCTGCTGGAGAGCAGCTCTGCAGAGAGAGACCTGGGAGTGCTGGGTGATAATAAACTGAACATGATAATGAACTGAACAGCAACGTGCCCTCGTGGAGCATCCTTCATACGAGGAAAGGCTGCGGGACCTGGGGCTGTTCAGTCTGGAGAAGAGGAGACTGAGGGGGGATCTTATTAACACTTATAAATATCTAAAGGGTGGGTGTCAGGAGGTTGGGACATCCCTCTTTTCTATAGTAATTAACAACAGGACAAGAGGTGATGGGATGAAGCTGCAACACAAACAGTTCCACTTAAATATAAGAACAAACTATTTCACTGTTCAGGTGAGGGAGCCCTGGCCCAGAGGGGCTGTGGAGGCTCCTTCCTTGGAGGGCTTCAAGACCCACCTGGACATGTTCCTGTGTGACCTGATCTAGGTGACCCTGCCTCTGCAGGGGGGTTGCACTGGATGATCTCTAAAGGTCCCTTCCAACCCCAGCATTCTGTGATTCTGTGATTAGGATTCTTTTCATTTTGTTTGGAAATTCGTCAGACTGCATCTGCTCACAAAGTCACATTAAAGGAGGGATTAAAGCAGCAGAAGAAGCAGAAGAGGACAACAGTCCCAGGGCAACAGGATGGAGCACATCTCATGCAGCCCAAACAGAAATGCACCGCTCTGGATGAAGTCAATAGCCAGTCTGTTAGAAGAATGGGAGGGAAAGGTCCACAAAGCAGATGATAAACCATCCCTGGAAGCAACCTGCAGCACTCAGAAGCGCTGAGGGGTGAGAAAGGGAGCGTAGGGAAAGCACAAAGAGAGCAGGAGGGGAGGAGGAGACACATGTGCAGGAGCACCCCAGTGGGAGTTCAGTCTGCACCTTGTACAGGGGCCCTGGGCTGAAGAACCACTGAGTGTGACCTCAAAAGCAGTGTCTCAGTGCTTCTGTGATGGTTGCTGCTCAGCCAGCACACAGAGATGCACTCCTGTTAGATGTTGGGAGGCCAGAAGGGACTAACAGTGCATCTTCCCTCTCACCCAGCATTCGAAGCCCCTCAATTGTCTCAGCAACCAAAAAAAGCCAACAAAAATCCCCACCCATGACACAAAACTGCTTCCAGGAGAGCAAGGCAGGTTTGCTGCTGGGGATGGTGAACTAAGAGATGAATCATCAGATTGGGCACTGCAAGAGCTTGGTTTGAAACGCTGGGCATGGGAGCAAGGCAGAGCCCCCCCCCAGCCCATCAGCCTTAGGTGCCAGCTGCTGCCACCTTCTTATGGCTTATACACAGACTGAGCCTTGGTGCCATGGCTGCGCCCTGGTGCCCACACCTGAGCAAAAGTTCCTGCCCTCCAACTCTGCAATGTCTGATAACTCAATCCTTAATGCTTTCCAGGATGGAACACTCTGCTCCTCCAGAAGTAAGCACAGCTCATGGGATCTGACCTCTTCTTCCCTGCAGCCAAGCACAGTTTGCAGGTGGAGCAGTGCCCAGAGATCTCAGGAACAGAAGAGCAGCAAGTGCTTATTGCCAAGCTGGAGGCATCAACCTGCTGCTGGCACAGGCTGGTGTCCAGCACAGAGAGCAGAGGAGGGGACCATGACTGTGCAGTTCCTGCTGATCCCAGTCAGTGTAAATCATGTCATTCGTGCTCTGCTCCATTCACTGGGAGACAAACAGACCCTTCAAAGCATTAACATCTTTCCCAAGTCCACTTGCAAGTAGCCATGTTGTGGGGAGCAATGCAGCCTCGTGCCAAGTGTGGTGGGACAGATGGTGAGAGTCTTTCTTATTTTCCTCATATAGAAAACTGAGAGACTTGCCCTTTCCCTGTAGCAGCTCCTCCCTCTCCTCGAATCAGTCAGCCTAGGGAAGTGATGAGTAAAGCAAGATGAGCCCACACCAAACCAGTAACATTCTGCAGCTTCTGTTCCCACCAAGTTGGCTACAAAACCAGTCCCTGCAGCTTGAGGACATCAACTTTGCAGAGATGAGCTTTGCTGACAGCACAGATGGGCTCCTGCAAGCCTGGACAGGCATTATTGAAGCTTTAACTTTGCCAGGAATTATGTCCTTGCCTCCCAGTGCCACTGGTCTGTTCACTGCAGTGCCACTGCTGCAGTGCCCCAGCCCAACACCCTGCTCCAAGGACAACACACTGGCCCCTGGCCCTTTGGTTTTTCAAGTCCAACACAATTTCATGTGGCAAGGAGTGAGCAGGACTCCAGGTAGGCTGGAGATCACAGTAAAAGAAACTATCTGCACAGAGTTCCTGTGCTGCTCCCAGTGAGGAGGCAGACCTGGTCATGGCTGCAACTAATACAGCTCTGGGGATAAGGCAGCCACTTGCCCAATGTGCTTTTCACAAGCACAGCCTCGTCCAGGCAGCCTCCTCAGGCACAATATGAACATAACAAACCTTGCCCCATGTATAACAGGGTGCTGAAGGTCCCTTATGAGTCAGTACAGCATAGAGGGCCAGGGAAGCCCAGCCAGCTCTGGCAGCACTGTCCAGATGTGCTGTGGGCTCAACACCAAGCTTGTGGCAAGCCGTGTGTTATCCACTGACAGTGGCTCCAACAACTCATGTTCTTCATGGCACATACAACAGAGGAAAAGCATCTTCAAGCCTACAGGGAAGAAATCATGCTAAACAGGAGAAATGTTAATTAAGGAAGGTTGATGAGGCAGGAAGAAAGCAGCCATTCCATTTTGGTATCCTCCTCATGCAACATCCCACTTAGCAGGGGAAGAACTGCTGAGCACAGGGGATTGCATCCTGGCCCAGTTGGGAAGAGACAGAACAGCATTTCATTTTTACATGCAGGCATGCTCTGAAGCTGTTCTGTCTTGTTTCCAACTGCCTCTGCTCTCCTTCCATTCCACTCAGCAAAACCCAGAGCACCCCAGTCTCTCAGCACAGACCATACTGGCTGATTCAGAGCCCCCCAACTACAAGAGCTCCCTGTCTTTGAAGCCTTACATAATACACACAAGAGCCACACCATGAAAATCAGAGTCCAACTATCCAGCTCTTATCAGTCCAACAACTGAAAAGGCTGTTTACAGAAATGGCAGAGACTCAGTGTCTCCTACTGCTCCATCCCCAGCTTGCTAGCATCTAGTCCTAGTGACTCACCCCAGAGCTGCTATGGTCAGCCACTGGGAGGGCTCTTCCCTCACATACACTTTTAAAATACCATAGAATCAGAGCATGGTGGGGGTTGGAAGGGACCTTCAGAGCTCATCCACTCCAATCCCCCTGTCAAAGCAGCTCCCAACTACATCAGCTCACACAGGAATGTGTCCAGTGGGTTTGAACACCTCAAGAGCAGGAGCCTCCACACCCTCCCTGGGCAGCCTGGGCCAGGGCTCCCTCACTGAAACACTGACACAGTTTTCCCTCATGTTTCAATGGAACTTTTTGTGTTCCAGCTTCATCCCATCACCCCTTGTCCTGGCACTGGAGACAACAGAAAGAAAGTGCTGCCCCAAGCTCCTGACACCCACCAGTGAGGGATTTGGAACTATGAATGAGCTGCCCCCTCAGCCTGAACAGCCCCAGGGCCCGCAGCCTTTCCTCACAAGGAAGATGCTCCAGTCCCCTGAGCATCTGGGTGGCCCTGCACTGGCCTCTCTGCAGCAGTTCCCTGTCCCTCTGGAGGTGGGGAGCTGGAGCTGGACACAAGACTCCAGATGAGGCCTCACTAGGGCAGAGCAGAGGGGGAGGAGAGCTTCCCTAGCCCTGCTGCCCACACTCCTCTTGATGCAACAGACACACTGAGGTGTTATCATACAGACACCCAGAAACAGGACAAAATGTCAACAGGCAATTACGTGGGTTGGGTGGAAAGAGAGTGCAGCTCTTGCAGTGAATGATCTCCTTCACAGCAGGCATATCTGGAGGGATGGGAGGGGGCACTATCCCCAAGCCTGGCATCATGGGGTTGATTGGAGGGATTCCAGTCATCATCCCAAGAGCAGGATCGAAATCTAAATGGGGGAGAGAACAAGGGAGTCAGAGAGTGGGTTGGACTCACACAGCAACTGTTCATTCAGTCAGCAAATGCAGAACCCTCCCCACACATGCCAGGAAAATTAGCAGTTGAGAGGGAACATCACACACCTCAGCAGAACTTGAGGTGTGTGCCTTTAGAACTGCTTCCTTCTCCACTCTGTACACACCATCTCCCATCTGGTGTCAAAATCTTCCCCAGTAAGGCTTATCCACATAAAGATCTGTGTGTCCTATGGAAACAGTGTGAGACCTAATGCAGTTTGGATTTGTGAAGCAGTCTCAGCTTGTGATGTGGGGCTAAGGACACCACCTGGCAAACCAGCCAAGTGAACCAATTTCAGCAGCCAAGAACTTGCCAAAATAACTCTGGGTAAAACACAGAAACATCGTAAAGGTCTTTTCCAGCTGTAAGGATTCCATGGTTTAAGGAAACACCTCACTGTGTGCCTCACCTTGCTCAATTTGTTTCTAGGCTTTAGTTTGTGCTCTGACTACATGCGAGTGGCATTTTACCTGGATTTGCTCTTCTGTTTGCCTCCAGTGCCAAAGAAAACTAAACAGAGCTGTCAAAGTCAAATTTTATCTGCCCAGGAGCTGTGAACCCTGGGGAAGCAACGTCTGTAGGCAACCAAAGTGGGAACAGCACAGCTGGATGCCTCATGGCTCCTGAGTTTCAGAATGTCAGCAGCTAAGCTGTAAGGACAACCAGTCCCATCAGGTCCTGTCAGGGTGAGATCTCAGGAAGAACTCGCTCCTGCAAGCACAAGACACCTCTGCAACCTCCACCCTCTCTGCAGCACCAGCTCTGAGGCGATGCCAAGAGACCCCAGGACATACAATCCTGAGCACTGACAAGCCTTTCACAGCCTGGCTGCCCCTCTCAGGTGGAAACTGATAACACTGATTTTGCACAGCACAGGCAAAAGTTCCAAACAGGCAGAACTGAACAGTGCAGAGGCAGCATCTTCCTTTGCTCCTAAGCTGACATCCTTCCAGATGCTATTCATAGCCCCAAGGCAGTAAATGATGCTCTATTCCTCTCTTCCCAAATGGTACTTACAGTAATCCAGATGCAAGACAACCTTTAGTGCCCAGGTTGGATGTCTGAGTTTTGCTCTCCTTTGTGTTTTGATACATTTTGTCTGAGGCTACACTTCTACAAAGTGTCTTTTGCTTTGGATTTCCCTGCACTCAGTGCAAGTGTTGCTGTTCATTTTACATCACAGCCACAGTAAAAACACAGATGTGAGACAATGAGACAGTTCAGAACCCGGAACAAGAAATCTCCCTGTAGCCCCTGAGAAGTCTGGATGCAGGGACACATGTGAATTGTATCCTTATGAGATATTTTAGTTCATCCATGGGCCTGGCCTGGAAGGCATAACATTGGCACTGATTTTTCTTTCAAAACAGGAGAAAATACTATTTAAAGGAGGTGAAAACACTGCTGTCTGCCTTGGCATCCTCCAGGTAAAGCACTCTGGAGGTGGTAAAGAAACTCTTTGTTTTCCTGCAGCTGCACTCCAAATGGTCAGCAGGGAGCGACCTGGACCTTGCCCACTGCTGCCCACAGCAGAGCCAGCACAGAGACTGGGAGACAGAGCACACAGCCATCCACCTGCTGGAAAATGCAGACACCACACTCTTCAGAGTCCAAAACGCCATTTGGCTTCCCAGTACAGTTTGATATAGGTACACCCAAAGACATCAAGAGGATGACTTCAGTGCTGGCAAGTGGAAGGGCAAAATATGGCACATTTCAGCCACCTCCCCATCATCCTTGGCAGGGTGGTGGCTGTTCTCCCCAGCCCTACAGCCAGGGCTGCCAGGAGGCACACTAGACTGCCTGCCCCACGTCAGGGACAGCCAAGTGAACCCACTGCTGCAACCTTTGCAGGCCTCTAAATTCAGTCCCTTCACGTTTTGTAACTCTTCATGCCAATGAGAACAGCTTCACCTTGTGCTGGTAATTTGTCACTGCTTCAAGGTTAGCTGACAGCAGTGGGCAGGGATGCCAGCCAGAGGAAGCCCTTAGGGCAGGAACAGGCATATGAATTGATGTCACTGGTTTCCTGAGCTCTGTGTGAGACCCTCTTCCTCCTCCTGGTATACTGCAGAGTATCTAGAGGTACCTCACAACATCAAAAAAACCTCAGTATTCTCTTTTTCTCTGAGATCAGTTTTGAAACACTGGCCTCTAAACAACCCACTTGCAGAGACTGATGCATTTCAAACAGCCTGTTAATAGGTTTTGTGGGCAGTAGGCATTTCTCTGACTCAACTGAAATAGGTTCTTGTCAAAGACCTGTTTGAAAGGCGAGGTGGAGGCTGCAGAAGCTGACATACCAGGCAGGAGGGGCTGGCCAGTCATCCCCATGGGAGCCATCCCTAGATTGTTCATGGCAGTGGCCCAGGCGGTTGGGTCTGACATTGGCAAGCCCATGGGAATGGAGTCGACGCTCAGATTTCTGCCACCATCTGCTGAGAGGGGAAAAAAAAGTTATTAAGAGCTTACTGTGTATCCTACCTTGTCTGCAGGGCATGTGTTACCCAGAAAGGCTCTGCAGCATCACCAGATGCCCTAACCCTAACCCCAAACCCTAACCCTAATGACCCTAATCCTTAACCCAAACCTAACCCTAACCCCAAACCCTAACCTTAATGACCCTAACCCCTAACCCAAACCTAACCCTAACCCAAACCTAACCCTAACCCAAACCTAACCCTAACCCAAACCCAAACCTAACCCTAACCCAAACCTAACCCTAACCCAAACCCAAACCTAACCCTAACCCAAACCTAACCCTAACCCAAACCTAACCCTAACCCTAACCCAAACCTAACCCTAACCCAAACCTAACCCTAACCCAAACCTAACCCTAACCCAAACCTAACCCTAACCCAAACCTAACCCTAACCCAAACCTAACCCTAACTCTAAATCCTAACCCCAATGACCCTAACCTAAACCTAACCCCCCCTAACCCCTAATGACCCTAACCCCTAAACAGATTTGAACCTAACACACAGGAAAAAGAGCCAAAGGAAAAACCCCACAGTGCTGTCCCTCTCAAGCAGCCAGTTCCTTATGGGAGCAGGGGTAGGAAAAACATTGCCTTCCAAGAGCATCTGAAGTATGGTTTATCCACTACAACCATCAGCTCTGGGGGGCTTTAAAGGAACAGGGGGTACACTGACTCTTCCCCAGAGATTTATGAACAAAGAACAAACATTCAGAAGGTACAAATCATCAGAACTGCTCTGGGGTTAACAGAGAGGGCCAGTCTGACCCAGCAGGGAGTACTTCCACTGCCATTTGCAGGTATTTCTCTTCTATGCTGCTAAAAGGGGAAACAAGGAACAACATGACCTGATGTAGGTGGGAGCTGCTTTGGCAGAGGGTTTGGACTGGATGAGCTCTGAAGGTCCCTTCCAACCCCCACCATGCTGTGGTTCTATTTACTCAAGGTCCTGCAAAGCTATCTGGCAATCCAGGTGAAACCAGTGGGATTACACATACATGACTTAATGAAGCATTCAAATCTCCTGCAGTGATTCAGCTGGCTCAGCCCTGCCTTCAGCTGCTCACTGCCATGTACCACCAAGACTAAGGAGCTGGCAGCTGACAGTTTAAAAGAAACAAATTAAATCAAATATGAAATAAAAGAAGCAACAACTTCAAAGCCAAAATACCCAGGGGAAGGCAGTAATGCAGTGAGATCACAGATCATCCCAGCACACAAGGGGGAAAAGCTAAAGAACTCCCTTGCTGGCCTTCTGTCTGCCCAGAAAGACCGTACCAAGGTGGCACAGGAGAAATACCAGTTGTCTGTGTGCCCAGCTTGTGCAAGAAGCACTTGAGACATTTAAGGACCTCCAGGTGTATAAAGTAAGATGCAAACTAACAACAAGAACATAAACTCCTGACCATATCCACCTCCAAAAGTCCCAGACACCTCCTTTAGGGCAGGTGACAGTCTCAGGGGCTAAATCTACATCACCTGTACCCACAACCTCACTCAAGTCTCATAGCACAAACCAAAATCTTCTGCCCAGAGGAAGGAAGTTTCCTCTGAATTCCTCCTCAAGCACCTCTGAACAGGCCTCACACCTACATCAGACAGCCCTGTGAGCAGTATTCAAGTACAAGTACACACATCTGGAAAGCAAAGCACTGGAATGCCCTGGGGCTGACACACCTCCCAGGGAAAGAGTTCAGCACAGGGCCACAGAGATGATGGAGTGGAGCATCTGCCTTGTGATGAAAGGCTGAGGGAGCTGGGGCTCTGCAGCTTGGAGAAGAGGAGCCTGAGGGGTGAGCTCAGGAATGGTTACAGATGCACAAAGGGTGGGTGTGAGGAGGCTGGAGCCAGGCTGTGCTCAGGGATGGCCAGTGACAGGACAAGGGGTAACGGGCACAAGCTGGAACTGAAGAGGTTGCAGAGAGACACAAGGACAAACTTGTTCCCTGCTGAGGTGAGGGAGCACTGGCAGGGGCTGCCCAGATGGGCTGTGGAGGCTCCTTCTCTGGAGACATTCCAACTCAGCTGGATGAGTTCCTGTGTGCCCTGCTCTAGGTGGTGCTGCCCTGGCAGGGGGGTTGCACTGGCTGAGCTCTGCAGGTCCCTTCCAACCCTTGAGACTCTGTGACTCTAACCCCTGATGTTCAACAGCTCCTTGGTCCATCACACTACACGCTGAACAGCCACAGGTCTGACTGCAGGCAGTAGCAGCCCATGGGTCCCCTGCCACCTGCCCACCCTCTGCACTCACACCCTGGCAGGGCAGCTGCCCTCAGGCTGCACATGGTGGGCACAAGCCACCCCTCACCCACCTGCAGACACGCTGCCTCGCTTCCTCCTCTTGCCCACATTGCTGCCATCCTGGGCCGGGCTCTCGGACGCCTGAGGGCCACCAGCACTGCCCAGCTGCAGAGACTTGGTGCTGCTGGCAGGATCAAAGGACAGATGGTTTAAGCCTAAAAGAGAAAAAGACTCTCAGAGACCTTCTTTACATTTGGCTTGAGATGCTTCAGCGTGAGAGTAATGAGTGAAATGGCCAGTGCCAGGCACCAGCAGCCCTCCAGGCTCTGCAGGAACTGTCTCCTCTTTACTGTTCCCATACAACAGCATTTTAAAACATTCCCCACAAACATGAATGCCAACACTCACAAAACCAGGCTGTATGACACTGTAAAGCAGAGGTGCCAGTGCCCTGGCTTGGAAACTCAGAGGCCAGAATTTGTTTCTATTTCTTCCAATCCAGGAATATACTTTTCTGGATGCCCCCAGGCTGCCATTGGCTTCCTGCCCACGTTGCTACTCATGGGCAGTTTATTATCAATCAGGACTCCCAGGTGTCCCTCTGCAGAGCTGCTCCCCAGCAGGTGCTACTGCAATTTTTATTGAAGGAGTCTGGCCAGGCAGTTGCCCCTTTCACAGCCAAGGAAAGGTGCTCTGCAACCAGCAGCCCTGCAGATGGGAATCGACCAAACTCAACAAGGACAAGTGCAGAGTCCTGCATCTGGGAAGGAACAACCCCCTGCACCAGGCCAGGCTGGGGATGACCTGCTGGAGAGCAGCTCTGCAGAGAGACCTGGGAGTGCTGGGTGATAATAAACTAAACATGAGCCAGCAACATGCCCTCGTGGCCAAGAAGCCAATGGCAGCCTGGGATGCATCAAGCAGAGTGTGGGCAGCAGGTGCAGGGAGATTCTTCTCCCTCTCTCATCTGCCCTGCTTAGGCCTCATCTGGAGTCCTGTGTCCAGTTCGGGGCTCCTCAGCTCCAGAGGGACAGGGAACTTCTGCAGAGAGTCCAGTGCAGGGCCACCAAGATGATCAGGGGAATGGAACATCTTTCATACAAGGAAAGGCTGAGGGAACTGGGGCTGTTCAGTCTGGAGGAGACTGAGGGGAGGTCTCATTAACATTTAGAATTGGGGGTTAGACTAGATGATCTCTAAAGGTCCCTTCCAACCCCATCATTCTGTGTTTCTATGAAACTCCTCCTCAGTCAAAGGACAGATCTGCTCTGAGTCCAGATAAACCTCTTCAGCCTTTGGGTTTGAGGTGACTTTGGTTTACTCAAGAATAAATTTAGACAGACCCACAGGAATTAAATGAATGTATGCTACAGCTATAAAAGCAGAAGTTAAAACATTCAGCTGAATCAGCAGAGGCACAGGAGCACCAAAGCTGACAGTGAGGCTGTGTCCACACACTGACAAGCCGAGGCATTCATACCAAACCTCTCTCTAGATACTCTGCAGCGTCCTGGTTCCTATTCTAGAGGATTCCACTTCCAAGAACTTGTTAATAAATATGGTTGCTGTAAATAGACAAGAGGGTGGATACAGAGAGAGCCTGAGGGGCTCTTCTCCTGAAAGGCGAGAACACAAGAAGCAGCCAAAAAAATAAGCACTGTTCAGCTGGCAACAACAATAGTCACGGCTGACTACAGGGCTGCTGCCTAAACACTCCAAGGGTAGAATATCACTGAGGTCCTGAGGGCTCAGGAAAACAAATCCCAAATGCAGCAGGTTAAAAATAGAGAGGAGGCATATGCAGCAAAGAAACAGGAGGAAAGGAGCAATTGTAAGAGTTGTCTCTGTTATCATCCAACTGATGGGAAAGGCAGCACTGCACTTCAAAATGTGTTTCCCCTGCTTGGGCACAGGGAAGGAGGCTCACGCTGCCAGGCCTGAAATGGGCAGATGCCCTGCTGAGGCTGGAGCCAGCCAGCAGCAGGCAGCACCAGGCTGAGAAGGCACATGGCTCGGGTGATTGCTGCCTGCCTGCCCCACTGCACAGCACAGGCAGCTCCTCCGCTGACTCCCACCATCACTTGGAACCAGATGCTTGGTGATGCTCTGCAGTACAGCAGGAGCATGCAGTTACTGCCATGGCTGTGTGGGAGGGAGGGAGCTGCAGCAGAGCTGGGATAACAGGGAATGAAAAAACTACACATGTTCTTTAGAAAATAATGTGTTCTTGATATATTGGGGGGGGGGGGGGGGAAGTCCAGACAGATTCTGTAGATGCAGGACATGCACTGGGGTCTCCAGGACGCAGAGGAAGTTCTCACAGCCAGAGGGCCAGCACCTTTGCCAGTCAGTGCAGAGATAAAGCTGTGAAAAAGTGCCTGAAGCAGTTGAAGAGCTCAGGCCTGAGCAGAAGGGAGGCAGCCCTGTCCCCAGCACACCCCGGGGTACCCCAGCCAGCCCTGGAGACCTCCTGGGATCTGACTCAGTGCACACACCAGTAGAAAATACTGCAGCTCCTAAGCAGTGGATAATGTCCTGCCAGCAGTAGTGTATGGAAGTCACTCACAGCAGGCTCCAACTCTAACCTGACATATACAGGAAGAAGCAGAAACAGACCTACACATGCCTTCAAGCCATCAGCATCAGGTCCCCTGACCCAGCCTATCCAATAGCTCTCCATCACAAACGCAGGACCCCACAGCTGCAAGCCAGCAGGCAACCAGCTGGGAGTCAGTAATGCCTCTCCTGCCTTCTGCATGCAGATCAGCAAGAGGAGAAACCATGATGATGGAGAAACGAAGAGCAACTAACAAGTACTTGTTTCTGTTCTTGTCTTACATCATTTATTTCTACCTAATGACCTCCAGAGCTCGGGTGCTGCCATCAGACACTGTCCCAGAGGCAGCTACCTGAAGAGCAACTACAAAACAAAAGAAAGGTATCTTCCTGGAACTCATCGAGCAAAAGCATCACAAAGACAACCAGAGACACTCCTGGGAGAAGAGACCATGGACTTGCTCCAGCCACTTACAGAAGGTGTCCAACTGACGTGCTCTGCAGTAAATGTAACCAGATCTGCTGTGGCACGGCTGCCAGCGCATGATCCCCCAGCGGGAACGCGGGTACAAAAGTCCCAGTATCAGATCAGTGCTCAAAGGTAACAACACAAGGAGTGACTGAGGCACCAGCCCCAGGTTCTCACTGTCTCACCAAGCCACCACATAGCTCATCCCATCCCAGAGGCCACATCAAGAGCAACAAAGGAGTCGGAGTTAAAGCCCTCACTTTGCTCCCATGGCACAATTTGGGTTTGTTTTCACCCTCAAGCTGTCTAACACCGTACAAAGCAATCCTGAACCAGCTGCACCGGGACAAGGAGGGGATGAGAGTATGAACAAAACCAAAGGCTACAAGATTGCTTTCAGATTTCCAGAATAAGCAACTGACTTTCCTGTAGCCTGTTTCCCATTGATCCCTCCCAGGCCAACAAGGCACACTGAGGCAGCGTGCTCCTCCCACCAGCATGTCAGATGGCTAAAGAGCTAAAATGTGATTGTTTCCAATCAAGCCTTCTGCCCAAAAACATCACTAAGTGTTACCCAAGCATGAGGAAAGGAGGAACCTTTGCACCTCTGCTGTGAAACTTCATTGCAACTTACAGCTGTTTTTTCTTCCAAGCCAGTTATTTCTCAATACCAAACCCAGTTTATGAGTCCCTTTCTCATTTGAGACACTCCTCCATTTATGCACAAGCTTCTTCAAAAGGTAGAAATGGGACTTTCTTGGTTTTAAAGCTAATCCTCCTCATTTACAACTTCATTATGGCACAGACAGCACATGCTACAAGTGCCCTGGAAAAGGAGCCTGCTACTGTCCTTATCCAGCCTCAGACTTGGATTCCACGAGTCAGAAATACTCAGAAGTCACAGAAAATGGAAGCTGATGAAAACACAAACTCCAGCACATTGTTCTTTGCACACACAGGCTGGAAACTGGAAATTCTTTCACAAGTCATAAATAAAAATGAATGTCTTTCTGGGTCATGTTGTCTAGAAACAGTGCTAGACAGGACACAGCTACTCCTGCTCCCACTCACAAGAGAGATCCTGGCAGCTCCTCCAACAAGGACTTCCAGGATCCCAAGACTTACTCCCACAAGCACTTTGCCCTGTTTTGCTCCAGGCCCTGTGAGCAGAGAACTCCAGGAGCTACTGCTGATGGTCCCAAGTCACCTTCATCTATAGAAACTGACCTTTCCTTAATAACAGAGGCCTGGACCTCTGTGAGGGAAGGTGATTATGGCAAGGTGCAGAACAGTTTCTCTCCTGAGCACACAACAGGATAAAAGCTGACAGCATCAGGCAATGTGACTGTGAGCATAAGCATGAGCACTTTTCCTTCATGCTGACCTTAAGGAAGCATCCTTGGCTTTTTTGAGCTGGTCTGTTCAGGGAGGAAGGGATCACCAATACATGAGCAAGCTCTGAGGTTTTACTGAGACCGTAGTGAGACAGAAGGTAAGAGAGGAGGAGGTGAAAAATTGGGGGTTTTGGTGAGTGTCAGAACAGCACCAGCATTCCTAGAGCCATACACAGCACGAGTGTTTGCTGCCCTTTACCTCCAAGTAGTTATCTTCAGGGATTTTCAGAAGAGTGAATTTTTATGGGCAGGACACCAGGAGCTGCCACACTGCAGTGACTGGCAACTTCAAAATACTCAATCATCTCTTTAAAACATTGTTCTAGAAGAGTCCTCACTAGAAAAATACATCTGGGGGAAAAATGGAGATGGAACTGGGGCTGTTCAGGCTGGAGGAGACTGAGGGGGGAGCTCATTCATAGTTCCAAATCTCTCACTGGTGGGTGTCAGGAGCTTGGGGCAGCACTTTCTCTCTCTTGTATCCAGTGGCAGGACAAGGGGTGATGGGATGAAGCTGCAACACAAACAGTTCCATTGAAACATGAGGAGAAACTGTTTTGAGTGTTTGAGTGAGGGAGCCCTGGCCCAGGCTGCCCAGGGAGGGTGTGGAGGCTCCTGCTCTGCAGGGCTTCAAGACCCACCTGGCCACGTTCCTGGGTGACCTGATCTAGGTGGGAGCTGCTTTGGCAGGGGAGTTGTACTGGATGATCTCTAAAGGTCCCTTCCAACCCACACCCTTCTGTGACTGTATGAGCAGAAGATGACTCTCAGCAAGTCATGTCCTGCAGCAGTAGGAGGCTGCTGGAGGTGGCCTTCACCTCTGGAAACACACAGGTCTGTGTCTGACGGGAAGACCTGTGGTGGTTTCCCACTGTCCTAAATAGCACTGGGGATGGACAGCTCTGCCTGCCTCTATGGACTGGGGTCTGTGCTGATGCTATATCTGGCTGCAGCTTTCACAGCACACGTTTAGAAAGGGCCTGGATAGAGACTGGAAAGATCTGAATGTTCCAGGCATAAATCAAGGGAAGTATCTACCCTCAGTGGGTCCTGTGCCAGACCCTGGGCAGGACTTCATTTTCCTGCTAACAGAGCTTGGCCATCAGCCTTAACCAAAAGCAAAAGGGGAAAAAAAAAGGAGGAAATCAGAAATAGCCAACAAGGTGAAACTGGAAAGCTGGAAACCCTATCACCAGGAGCCAAACGTGCTGACAACCCCCTACACAGCGCGGCTCCACCGTGCCAGGCCCCCATCCTGCTTAGGAGAAACCAGCAGCCCAACAGGGCTCCACCTCAAGATTTTTGCAGAGTCTTCCTCAGCAGAGTTTGCTAGCCCTCAGTCAAACAAGAGGAGCTCTGCCTGCAAGCCTCGGGCTGCTTTAGAGGAGCCAGCCCAGGCGTGGCCAGGCCGGGGAACCGCACGTTGGCAGCAGCCTGGTGCCGCTGCCTGTCACACATCCCAGAGCTTTGCCTGACCTCTAACGAGTTAACAAGAGTAGAGACACAAACCCCTGCCCCATAACCTGAAGAAAAAAACCCCAAGAAACAGATACTCTGTCACTTTTACCTCCCTAAAAGTATTTTAACAGTACACTTAAGAAGCCCATGTAGAAAGCGCCCGCTCACCCAATCTCCCTCTTACTCAGCATCAAGAGGAACGTAAGAAATGGGCTGACACCAGCTTTACTATAAATACAGATTTACCTTTTGCCAACATTGGCAAATATATGAAATTAGCATTGCCCAGTCTGAACAGGGGCCCCCTTTTTTCTCCTGCATGTTTAGAAATGCAACCTAGAAACCAAGGGGCCACCAGGATCCAACCTGTCCCCTACCCACACAGTACTCCCTCAAGCTCTGCAGCAACAAGCACATCACATCTGCAGTAACCACGGGGAAAGCACACAGACAGCAGCAAGGAAGGGAAAGGAGGGAAGATCCTGAGGCTTTCAATTCAATGTTTGGATACCAAGCATTCGCTCTCTGAGACTAGTTCCACAGTTCAAAACTCTCTTCCACTGTAGCCCATGCCACGGTCAGAGCTTTAGGATCATGTTTGGTCCAGAGCTGGCTCAGCACACTGAGGAGACCAGCAGGCTTTTGAGTTACTTCTGTCAACTCTGTATCATCCTACATGCCAGTAGCACTAAGGAGGCATTGCCAGAGAAACACAGAGCACACAGAGCACATACTTTACCCGCGTACTGCAAGAGAAATATAGCAAGATGCTGATCATATCCCAGTATTTCAGCCAGTTCTGCTGCTCCTGGCTTGTTTAGTTAGGAGATGGAGTCCAAGGCTGAGCTCTCAGGCTCAGCACAGTTCCAGGAGCCTCTGAACTGCGGCTGCAAAAGGAAACCTGGGTGCTAGTGACAGTAACTGCCCCTGCACTGCCCCAGCCGGGCATTGAGAGGACAGGTTGGCACTGCAGCTGGTAAACGACAGCCACACGTGTCCCCATCAGTCCCCAGTGACTGACACCCCTAGAGGGATCCCAGGCTGGGGGGGACGGAGCCCGAGCAGCTGGGGGAGCGATTAGCAGCAGGTACAGCTGAATTTGCAAGGGATTTCATCCATCACTGCTCCTAAGCGCTGGCACGCCGTTAAATAAACCCTGCTTGCATGCCTGGGATTAGTTGCCTTTGCACAGAAAGATTAAGTTGTGGTCATCCTCGATGGCAAGGGGCACACTGCTCACTTCCCTCAGCCCTGGAAGTCTGTAGTCAAAAGAAATGTTAACTTTGGATAAGCTAATTATTGTAGCAGGGCAATGAAAAAATAGAAAAGGAAGAAAAGTGACACACAAAGAGTCCCTTTCTCCTGTGCCCCTGAAAACACAGCTCAGTAACACTGTCTGCAGTGCTGCTGAGGAAATCACAGAGTCTCAAAGGCTGGAAGGGACCTGCAGAGCCCACCCAGTGCAACCCCCCTGCCAGAGCAGCACCACCTAGAGCAGGGCACACAGGAACTCATCCAGCTGGGTTGGAATGTCTCCAGAGAAGGAGCCTCCACAGCCCATCTTGGCAGCCCCTGACAGCGCTCCCTCACCTCAACAGGGAACAACTTTGTCCTTGTGTCTCTTTGGAAGCTCTTCAGTTCCAGCTTGTTGCCCCTTGTCCTGTCACGGGCCATCCCTGAGCACAGCCTGGCTCCAGCCTCCTCACACCCACCCTTGATGCATCTGGAACCATTCCTGAGCTCACCCCTCAGGCTCCTCCAAGCTGCAGAGCCCCAGCTCCCTCAGCCTTTCAGCACAAGGCAGATGCTCCACTCCATCACCTCTGTGGCCCTGTGCTGAACTCTCTCCAGCAGCTCCCTGTTCTTCTGCAACTGAGGGGTCCAGAACCGGACACACTATTCCAGATGTAGTCTCTGATGGGGGACAGAGCAGAACCTCTCTCCACCTCCTGCCCACAGCCCTTCTAATACCATTAGATAACATTGGCCTTCTTGCCCACTGGGGCACACAGCAGCAAAACCACAGAGACATGATCTGATCACGTGTGAGCTGTGCCACTTCCTTACCCACATAACCCAAAACAAAGGACAAAATATCTGTGCCACTGTGTGCATACAGAGACATGTTGAGGTGCATTTGCTTCCCCGTGGGCAAGCAGCCCAGTCATCACCCCAAATCACTAAGCAGTCTACGGAGGGTTCTCAGGGCACCTTCTCCCTCGACACAACATCCAGAAAGTGTTTTGCACTAACCCTGGGATTTACAGGTGGTGAGCAGTTCGTCCCCCATGGCCTGCAGTGAGGACCAGGCAGCTCCAGGCTCAGACGGGACATGCCTGAGCCACATCTCTGCCCATCCTGCTGCTGCAGAGCAAAGGCTCTGTAGTGGTTTTGGTAGTGAGGTGCTACAGGGGTGGGTTCTTCAAACAAGAATCTGCAAAGAGCTTCCCTTGTAGCTGACAGAGCTAATGCCAGTCAGTTCTAAGATGGACCCACAGCTGACCCAGGCCTGGCCAGTTAGTGACCGAGGTAACACCTCTGTGATTAATGTATTTAAGAAGGGGAAGAAGTTGTTGGGCAGTTGCTAAACTGCAGCAACAGGGAGCAAGGATGTGAAAACATCTCTGCAGACACCAAGGTAGGTAGAGAAGAAGGGGAGGAGGGTGCTTAGACCCTGGAAGAAAGAGAACCCTGTGATATGTGGTGAGGACCATGGTGAGGCAGCTGTGCCCCTGCAGCCCATGGAGGTCATGGGGAGCAGAGAGCCACGGCCAGCCCATGGAGGAGCCCACGCCACAGCGGATGGATGCCTGAGGGAGGCTGTGACTGTGGGAAGCTCACCCTGGAGTGAGCTCCTGGCAGGCCCTGGGAGCCTGTGGGGAGAGAGGAGCCCAGGCCAGAGCAGGTTTGCTGTCAGGACTTGTGAGGGCCCTGAAGGACTGTTTTCCTGTGGCTGACCCACGCTGGGGCAGGCTCCAGCCTGGAGCCATTCAAAATGAGCTGCAGCCCACGGGAAGGAGCCACGCTGGAGCAGTTGGGGAGGGACTGTCTCTCGTGGGAGGGACCCCACAGTGCAGCAGTGGGAGTGTGAGGAGACCTCCTCCTGAGAAGCAGCAGCAAAGTCCATCTGTGATAAACTGACCCCATCCATCCCCCATCCCCTGTGCTGCTGGGGGGAAGGAAGGAGAGTCCTGGGTAGAGGGAAGGGGTTTTAAGATTCAGATTTATTTCTCATCTCCCTGTTCTGATGGTTCATTAATAAATCAAACCCTTTTCTCTGCAAGATGAGTCTATGTTCTGGTTTAGCAAGGAGCAGCTTTTGGCTTAGTAACAGGGGGAGCGGGTTGCAGTGAAGACCCAGTAGAGTTTGCGGACTCTCCCCCAGCTCCTGGGTTCACACCCACCTCCGGCCCGGCTGGGCCAATCTGGCGCCTCTGCCAGCACTATTTAGGGGGCGGGAATTTGGAATGCGAGGCAGGAGGTGTAAGAGTGACACGAGATGGAGGCGACCACGCGGACCCTTCAGCCAGAGAAGGAGGAAGGAAGGAGAAGCAATAGACCAGAGACCCCTCTGCAAGCCGTGGCGAGAATGCAGCTGTGCCCCTGCAGCCTATGGAGATCCATGGCAGGAGCGAGAGTTCCCAGCAGCTCCGTGTGAGTGAGCCCGGACGGGAGAGGGACTGTGTGGGGAGGGGCCATGGCCCAGGCCGTGCTGGAGAGCCTGCGGGCCCAGAGCAGCCCCACACGAGAGGCAGAGACGAGCTGCAGCCTTTGGAGTCAGTGGGCATCGGAGCAGCCCGTGCAGGGCTGCCATGCGTGTGAGTTACCCCACGGACTCGCAGGGAGGACTGGTGTGGAGTTCACCCGTCCTGAGGAGGGACAAACGGCAGAGGCTAATCGTGGTCTTTGTTCCCTGATGGGCCTAAACCACAACAGTCTGTTTTGCCCATGGCACTGATTGAGGAGTGATCCCCCTTGTCCTTATCTCCACTCAAACCTCTCCTTATATTTCTCTCTCACCTGTCCAGTTGAGGAGGGGGGAGTGATAGAATGACTTGGTGGGCAGCTGGAACCTAAACCATCACAGGCTCAACAGCTCACATTTACAAAAATGCATTTTTGAAGGGCTAGGATAACAAACCTGCCAGGCAGAGGGAGACAGGACTAAGTGCACAGAGCTACTGCGGGGAAAACAAGGGAACAAAAAGAGAAGAGCAAAGTCTATCTGAGGCAGTTATCAGGAGCAGCAGAAAATCCTGGTGCAAAACCCTGGAGTGAGGGGTAAGTGCTGCTCCCCAGAGCAGAACCTCACAGAGGGGCAGCACCAGCACAGGGGCCTGAAGGGCTTCATCCTGGCCAGGAGCAGAGCAGCTGGTGGCGCTGGGAAGGTGCCTCTTGGGGCCAGACACGATGGCACCAGAAGAATGTCAGCAGAAAAATCAGGGATTAGGGGAGAAATCTCACACCCTATTTGGAAGGCACACAGAATGCCTCTCTAGCAACACCTTATCTTTGAAATTACTCAGCGATCGAACTTCACTCCTTCCACGAGCTCATGTCACCCACACCAAAAACATGACCTTAAACTAGGAAACTTGACCTTGCAGTGGCTCAGGCAGCTTTCAACAGCTTAACGCAGGGGGCTTTTTAATTACATGTTGAGAAGTTCCTCAAAGAAACCACTAAGAATCAGAAAAGCCAACCAGTCACTTTCCAGAGAGGGAAAGAGACTGGAATAAGAAGCAACGTTGAGTTTGGAGAGCAAACTCCTCGCCTGTGTTGCCACAGCGTTCTGCAGGCTGGAAAAATGTGGTGTCTAATTATTACAGCTCTGCATCTGAAGCCCGGGGGAGGCAGAAAGCAGATGGACTAGTGAGTAATCCACCCAAGGACTGACACACTTGTGTAACAAACACCTTTGTGTAGCAAACCTGTGGCAGGAAAGAACAAAAGTGTTTCTATGTTTCCACTTTCTGAGTATAGCTTGCTGCTAACAGCTGGCTCTCGCCCTCATCAACCAAAGGATCAGGATAATTACAACGGTGAAAAACACATCAAGAAGCTTAAGTATAACCCACGTGAAACCAAATTAATGTGTGTATGCACATAGACATGAATGGCAGTCAAAGGATCTTTGTGGGAGAGTTCCAGCTCCCCAGCAGATGTGGTTACACCAGTGTGAGAGTGCCCAAACCTTACGGTGCTCCCTCCGGAGGGTCTGGCTGCGGTGGAATCGATCCACCGCAGCGAGTCACACGGCAGGGCCCACCCAGGGTTCAGAGAGAGAACCTGACCAGCTACACCCCGCCCGCCATGTAAACCCCGCAGGGAAGAGGCTGCTGCCGCCCATCCAACAAGCAACGAAAGCTGCTCCGGCCCTGTGAGCCCCGCGGCCGCCCACCCACACGCCGACCCGCCGCTGCGGCCCGAGAGACCCTCGGGCGGGGGACGGCACCCGCTGCCCCCCCTCCCCCGCGTTACACAGCCGGGGCAGCCGGCGGGAGGACGCGTGGAGCGGGGCGCGCCCCGAGCCTGCACGCTGAGGCGCTCCGGGCCCCAACTGCAGCCTGCCCCGGCGGGCAGCCCCTGCCCGGCCCCAAGCCGCCATCCGCGCTCACCGCCAAGGACCCGGCCCCGCGCTCTCTCACCCACCGCCCGGGCCCGCGCTCGCTCGCTCGTTCCCTCACCGCCCGGGCCCGCGCTCGCTCGCTCCTTCCCTCACCGCCCGGCCCCGCGCTCGCTCGCTCGTTCCCTCACCGCCCGGGCCCGCGCTCGCTCGCTCCTTCCCTCACCGCCCGGGCCCGCGCTCGCTCGCTCCTTCCCTCACCGCCCGGGCCCGCGCTCGCTCGCTCCTTCCCTCACCGCTCGGGCCCGCGCTCGCTCGCTCGTTCCCTCACCACCCGGCCCCGCGCTCGCTCGCTCCTTCCCTCACCGCTCGGGCCCGGGCCCGCGCTCGCTCGCTCGCTCATCCCCTCACCGCCCCAGCCCCGCGCTCGCTCGTTCCCTCACCGCCTGGGCCCGCGCTCGCTCGCTCCTTCCCTCACCGCTCGGGCTCGGGCCCGGCCCCGCGCTCGCTCTCTCGCTCATTCCCTCACCGCCCCAGCCCCGCGCTCGCTCGTTCCCTCACCGCCCCAGCCCCGCGCTCGCTCGTTCCCTCACCGCCCGGGCCTGGCCTGGCGCTGCCGCAGCCGCAGCCCCGTAGCGTTTACCGGCCCCGCCCCGCGCGGGCCCCGCCGCCGCCGCCCATTGGCTGCCGCCCGGCCGAGGGGGCGTGGCGCGGCGCGCACAGCACGCCGGGACGGCCCCGCAGAGCGCGGTGGGGCCCGCGCCGCCCCGCGCCGGCCCGCGCCGCCCGGGTGAGGGAGCGGCACGGCGGGACCGCGGCTCGTTCAGTGCTCGCTGCCTCTCGCGCTCCGTCCTCGGCCGCGTGTCCCGCTCCCCGCGAGCGCCGGGGCCGTGGGTGCTGGGTGCCCCGCAGCCGCCGCGGGGCCGGGGCAGGGACTGTCCGGGCCGGGAGCGGCGGCTGGTCCGTGCGGCCCCGGCAGCAGCTGCGGGCGTTTGCCGGCGTCTGAGCCCCAGGTGGCCCCTCGCTGCAGGAGCTGCTGCTGCCGACTGGGCCGTGTCCCCGCACAACACGTCCCGTGTCCCACCGGGCCGCTGCCCTGTGCATGTGCTGCACCACAGACACAGCCTGAGCCCTCGTCCCCTCGTGGGGAAGGGTAACGGGCGCGAGCTGGGACACAAAAAGTGCCACTGAAACATCAGGAGCAAGTGCTTTGGTGCTGAGGGGAGGGAGCCCTGGCCCAGGCCCATCTCGAGAAGTTCCCAACCCCCCCTGGACATGTTCCTGTGCCCCCTGAGCCAGGGGAAGCTGCTGGAGCAGGGGCTGGGGCTGCAGCAGCTCTGCAGGGCCCTTCCCACCCCACCATGCTGTGACTCCACGCTCCCTAGTGCGCTGCCAGCATCACCACAGGCCTGCCCAGGGCTCCTGCTCCCGTTGCTCAAACTGCTCCTGTGCCCAGGCACAAATGCTCCCTGAGGGCTGGCCCCATGCCGTGCCCACCATGGCAGCAGAGGCAGCAGTCGACAAGCTGGGGCAGCAGCAAGAGGCCCATGTGCAAAGCATCTCCCTCGGTTCACGTGTGTGGCTGCAGGAGTCGTGCTCAGGGAGGCAGGGGGTGGCTCTACTGAATGAAGGCAGGAGAGTGCTGAGGGAGGCAGGGAATGGCTGAGGGAGGCAGGGGATGGCTGTGCTGAGGGAGGAGGGGATGGCTGAGGGAAGCAGGGGATGGCTGTGCTGAGGGAGGCAGGGGATGGCTGTGCTGAGGAGGGCAGGGGATGGCTGTGCTGAGGAGGGCAGGGGACGGCTGTGCTGAGGAAGGCAGGGGATGGCTGTGCTGAAGGAGGCAGGGGATGGCTGTGCTGAGGAGGGCAGGGGACGGCTGTGCTGAGGAAGGCAGGGGATGGCTGTGCTGAAGGAGGCAGGGGACTGCTGAGGGAGGCAGGAGACGGCTGTGCTGAGGAGGGCAGAGGATGGCTGTGCTGAGGGAGGCAGGGGATGGCTGTGCTGAGGGAGGCAGGGGACTGCTGAGGGAGGCAGGGGACGGCTGTGCTGAGGAGGGCAGGGGATAGCTGTGCTGAGGGAGGCAGGGGACTGCTGAGGGAGGCAGGGGACGGCTGTGCTGAGGAGGGCAGAGGATGGCTGAGGGAGGCAGGGGATGGCTGTGCTGAGGAAGGCAGGGGATGGCTGTGCTGAGGAGGGCAGGGGATGGCTGAGGGAGGCAGGGGATGGCTGTGGCAGTGCCAGAGGCTCAGCGAGGACAGGGCAGCTTTGCAAAGCAACAGCCGGTGGAGCTCGGGCTCAGTGAGAACAGGCAGCAAATGCATTACACACAGACAGAGGATGTGTTGATCCCCAGGACTGAATCAGCCTGCAGCCACCCACAGAGCCACTCACGAGGCGCCCACAGAGCTGGGACTGCTCTGCAGAGCCTTCCCTTGGGCTGGTCACATGTTGTACAGCCAGGAACAGCATCTGCTGCCTGATATTCAGTCTCGGGCCTTTCCCAGGTAGAGGTGAATGCCACAGAGGGCCCATAGGTTTGGGGGTTTTTAGAGGCACTTTGATTTTTGCCTCTTTGTCTAGGACAGGGAAGGCCTCGGGACCAAGGCAGGTTCTGGCTGCAGACTGGACATGGCCTTGAGCCTTCATGTCTCCCAGTGGGGCAAACAACAGAGGCAGAAACAGCTGCTGCTTTATGCACAGCACCTGCATTTTCAGATCAGGGTACATTCTTAGCTAAGAAATCTCTTTTAAGGGTAATTTTCTTGCCACATGGATTAAATAGACGTGATTTTATGAGTAGCAATGAAACACCATCACAGCCTCTGTTGGGGTCAGCAGCCTGGTCACGGCGTGCAGCAGTGCTCTTGTGGGATGGCAGTGTCCAGGGTCCTGGGCAGCCCCACATCCAGCCCAGGGGCACAGGGCAGCCCACTGCACGGGGTGTTGCTGCTCCTTTGCCACGGCTCTGTGTTCAGGCAGTTACTCATTAACTGAGTTTACAGCCCTGGCCAAACAGCGACGGCACAGCCCGTGCTGCCCTGCAGCGCTGCCAGGCTGCAGCACCCTGCACAGGGAGCCCTCCCTGCATCCCCACGGTCATCATCCTCATGGCAGAGCCCAGACCCAAAGCCCTCACCCCTGCCTCGGGTGGGCATGTGGAGCAGACCCCATTGCCTCTCCGGTTGCAGGTCTGACTGCAGCAGGGGACGGGTCGGGGGATGGCCCAGGCTGCAGTTGTAGGATCATCAGCTGGGTTTAGGAAGGGCAACAAACAGCAGCTCTTGTGGTCCAGGGTGGATTGAAGAGATGGCACACAGCTCCTGCCTCGCCTGGGCCAGGAGCCAAAGGTGACAGAGCTGGCACTGTGTGAGCAGTCCTGCCCCAGGCAACCGGGCCCCCTGGCACAGGGAGCCAGCCCGGGCAGGGGGAAGGGCTGGTGCACCCCAGGCATGGGCAGGGGAAGGATCTCAGTCTGCAGAGCGAGTGCTGAGGGCTTGGGCCCAGGAAACACAAGGCTGCTCTTGTTGAGGCTCTTCAAGGAAAACCTAATGGGTGCCGCCCAGCTGGGTCTGAGGTGCTTGGGCTGGTGGAAACGGGCTGGGTTGTGGGGCTGTGAGGCTGAGGGGCTGTGGGGTTGTAGGGCTGTGAGGCTGTGGGGCTGTGAGGCTGAGGGGCTGTGGGGTTGTAGGGTTGTGGGGCTGTGAGGCTGAGCGGTTGTGGGGCAATGAGGCTGTGAGGCTGAGGGGTTGTGAGGCTGTGGGGCTGTGGGGCTGAGGGGCTGTGGGGTTGTAGGGCTGTGAGGCTGTGGGGTTGTAGGGCTGTGGGGCTGATGGGCTGTAAGGCTGTGGGGTTGTAGGGCTGTGAGGCTGAGGGGTTGTGGGGCTGTGGGGCTGAGGGGTTGTGGGGCCGTGAGGCTCTGAGGCTGAGGGGTTGTGGGGCTGTGAGGCTGTGGGGCTGATGGGCTGTGGGGTTGTAGGGCTGTGGGGTTGTGGGGCCGTGAGGCTCTGAGGCTGAGGGGTTGTGAGGCTGTAGGGTTGTGGGGCTGTGAGGCTGAGGGGTTGTGGGGCAATGAGGCTGTGAGGCTGAGGGGTTGTGAGGCTGAGGGGCTGTGGGGCTGTGGGCAGGCTGGAGTTTGGCCATGCAGATCAGTCCCTCCTTGCCTGGGATCTCCTCCGCAGCCGGCAGGCCCCAAGTTCCCGGTCACAACGCAGGAGATGATGTGGGAAGCCGGCGCCAGCCGCTCCTTACCGTGTCAGTCCTGGAGCCGCGGGCAGGACACGGTGGGGAGAGCCTTGGTGTCTCTGCCAGGGAGAGCCTTGGTGTCTCTGCCAGGGAGCCGGCGGCCGTTCCTCAGGCGGACGAGGACTCTCCTCTTCAGCCCTGCTGCCAGCTGGGAGAGCTGCAGCCGCACGTCCTTCTGCCGGTAGGAGTACAGCAGGGGGTTCAGGAGGGAGTTGCTGAGTCCCAGCAGCCAGAGGTAGCTCTCGATGACTTTGTAGGGGAAGCACTCGGAGCAGACGGTCAGCACGATGCTGGCCAGGAAGAAGGGCAGCCAGGTGAGGGTGAAGCTGCCGATGAGCGTGGCGACGGTGCGCATGGCCTTCATATCGCTGGTGGTGCGGGCCGGGGGGCAGCCCCCCGCCAGCCCCGCCTGCTGCACCTCCTGGATGTGCTGCGCGTGCACCGAGGCGACCTTCAGCATGTCGCAGTAGAGGTAAATGAAGAGGAAGAGTGCTGGGAAGAAGCCGACACAGAAGACGGTGAGCATGTAGGTGGGGTGGAAGACCCCGAAGAAGGAGCACTTCTTGTAGCTGGATATCTTCTGGAAGGCCGGGGCGAGGACGGGGAGGAAGCCGATGATGGCGGCCACCAGCCAGACCCCCAGCAG
Source organism: Colius striatus (assembly GCF_028858725.1). NCBI lineage: Eukaryota > Metazoa > Chordata > Aves > Coliiformes > Coliidae > Colius > Colius striatus. The sequence continues at coordinate 697,638 of NC_084771.1, forward strand.
GCGCAGGCCCACCCGCAGGCCCGTCACCAGCTGCAAGTAGTGGAACGGCTTCCTGATGGCCAGGTGCCTGTCGCATGCGATCAGAAGCAGGGAGAGGATGGAGGCAGCTGATGAGGAGATGACAAAAGCCATCCTTAGGACGCAGAAGATCTGGGTAGGGTAAGAAGACTGGGAAAACTCATCGATGGCGACCCCCGTGGCGGTGAAGCCGACCATGGCGTCCGCAACGGCGAGGTTAAGGACGAAATACAGCCCCTTGGAGCCACTCTTCTGGATGAGGCGAAGCAGAGCGACGGCCATCAGCGTGTTGGCAGCGATGATGAGCGAGGCCAGCACGGCCAGGATGGTTCCCAGGGCTGAGCTGGCCATGGCCGTCCCCTCCGGGGCGCAGCCTGAGGACACAGCGTCCCCAGCACAGTTCTAGGGCATCCTCCCCAGGGGCTGTTCGGCAGCTCCAGCCCAGGAGCTCCCAGCTGGGGAGCGGAACTCTGCCCAGCAGCTGCCTGCCAGAAGGGCTGTGTGCTCCAGCACCCGCCGTGCCCACAGGTCCCTCCCCTCCGGCCACGTTTCCAGACAACCCTGGAGCAGGGGGTGAGCAGGGAGCGCCCAGGCAGGAAGCTGCCACCGTGGCAGCCGGGGCGGTGGATGAGCCCAGGGAGGCTGGCAGAGCCAGCACCTGCTTCGACGCGGGGCTGGGGACAGGGAACAAGCAAAGAGCACCCCAAGGCCCAGCCCCACGGTGCTGGGACTCCTGCATGGCCTCGGCCAGGCCCGGGCACCCCCTACCCGCAGGGACCGAGGGAATGGGGCAGCTCCCCTGGGAGCAGCAGTTTGGTTAGAACTGGGAACAGCACTGAGGAGAGACGTCTGCTGACAGGCAGAGATCTGCCAGCCTGGTGCTCAGGTGCCCTGGGCAGGCACAGGCGGGAGGCTCAGGCCAGGAGATGCCATGACCACAGAGCAGTGCCATGACCACTTGCCATGAGCAAAGCCGAAGTCATTAACGGCCATTGCAGGAGCCAGCGGCCTCTGCCCACTCAAGGATCCAAAAGTAACTGGCTACTGCCCAAAGCAAGCCCCTCCAAAGAGATGATATGTATGTTAGTGGATGTCTACAGGCCCTATTTTGCCTTGGCTCTGCTTCATTGCCACCTGTACAATTTCTGCTGTATTCCCACTTTTATATTTACTACATTTCTGCTTGAACATATTTCTACTTTCCTTTGACTGATTTCCAGGGTGCCTGAGTGCCCCCTCCACACCAGAGTGAAACCACCCAGAACTTTCTGTGGCTGCACAGCAAAAATCCCAGCCAGAGTCTGTCTTTCACAGAATCACAGCATGGTGGGGGCTGGAAGGGACCTTCAGAGCTGCCAAAGGAGCTCCCACCTAGATCAGGTCACCCAGGAACGTGGCCAGGTGGGTCTTGAAGCCCTGCAGAGCAGGAGCCTCCACACCCTCCCTGGGCAGCCTGGGCCAGGGCTCCCTCACTCAAACAGTTTTCCCTTGTGTCTCAATGGAACTGTTTGTGTTCCAGCTTCATCCCATCACCCCTTGTCCTGGCACTGGAGACAACAGAAAGAAAGTGCTGCCCCAAGCTCCTGACAACCACCAGTGAGAGATTTGGAGCTATGAATGAGCTCCCCCCTCAGTCTCCTCCAGCCTGAACAGCCCCAGGGCCCGCAGCCTGTCCTCACAAGGAAGATGCTCCAGTCCCCTGAGCATCTGGGTGGCCCTGCACTGGCCTCTCTGCAGCAGTTCCCTGTCCCTCTGCAGCTGGGGAGCCCACAACTGGGCACAGGACTCCAGCTGAGGCCTCAGCACATGTGGCAGAGCAGAAGCTCCCTGGCCCTGCTGCCCACACTCTGCTGGATGCCCCCAGGCTGCCATTGGCTTCTTGCCCACGAGGCCACGTTGCTGCTCATGGGCAGTTTATTACCAGCCAGCACTCCCAGGTCTGTCTCCTGGAGCTGCTCTCCAGCAGGTCACCCCCAGCCTGGCCTGGTGCAGGGGGTTGTTCCTTCCCAGCTGCAGGACTCTGCCCTTGTCCTTGTTGAACCTCATCAGGTTCCTCTCTGCCCAACTCGCAGCCTGTCCATCTCTCACTGCCTGGCAGCACAGCCTCTGGGGAATCAGCCAGTGCTCCCAGTTTGGTGCCAGCAGGGAACTCACTGAGGGTCCCTCTGTCCCCTCATCCAGGTGCTTGATGAAGATATTGAACCAGACTGGCCCCAGAACCCATCCCTGTGGAACTCCACTGGCTACAGGACTCCAACCTGACTCTGCCATGGATGGGATCCATGTTTTTGATGGGATCTGTGTTGACCCCACGTGCCTCAGACCCTGCCACTCCTGCCCACGCTGTCTCCACAGTGCTTGCAAAGCCATTTTTCAGCCACTGAGAAAGTCTCAGGGCAGGACTGTGGGGCAGCACCAGGATCTGGATCAGGACACAGTGGGGCACACATGCTGCTGGGCTGCTCTCTCAGGCACTGCCCAGGCAAGGTCAGGGAGACGTGAGCTTGAGCACCTGAGCCACACAGATACTGAGGGAGTGGTGGCAGCAAGGACACTGGGAGGCCACGAAGCTCCTGGTGACACGCCAGGCCTCCAGCAGCACTGGCCCCTCACTACACCACCATCTGGGATTTGTGTCTTCAAAACACCTCCCCATGCACTCATCTCTCACCTGAGAAACATGCTGTGACTCAGCTTTTCCTCCCTGCCAGCTGCTAGGCGAGGAGCTTTGGGGATGAAGGGCTTTGCCATCACCTCCAGGAAAGGCTGTGAGGCTGCTCCCAGGCGGCAGCGCTGCTGTCACCTCCCTGCAGCACTATTGACAGAGAGGGGAGGGACATGTGGTGACATCCATGGCAGCCAGAGAAGGGCCATCCCCAGAGGCGGGGGCCAGGCAAGCAGAAGGAACATCTCCAAAGCCACCCGGGGGAGCTTTGCAGGGCATTAAGAGGGGAAACGGCCTCTTGCCAGCACCTCACGTGCTTTCAGCAGCCTGAAGAACAGGATGGTGACTGCACACACCAGAGCATCAGCTCAAAAATTAACAGCAGCAGCAACATCCCACAGAGCTGCACAGAAGAAACAGCCCAGAACCAACGATACAGCAAGGCTGATGGAAACCAAAGGGCTGTGGTGAGAACACACCTCAGGCAGCACGGCCCTCACCCACCTCCTGCTTTTTTACTGGGTCATATTTAGAAACCCTGCTCAAGAGAAAAAAAGCCAGGTGAGGTGTAGGAACCTTCTCTGCTTCTCATCCACTGTTGTCCATTTCTGGCAGCTTCCACATACAGTTTAACCCTCTCAGTGACCCTCTCAGCCTCCTGAGCTGGGGCCTGGCAGCAACACCTCTGTACAAGTCCAAGAGCTTGGAGTCACTTCCCTTAGGGCTTGCAGCTGGCAGGAGGCAGCTACAGCAACCACAGCAACCAGCTCTCGTTTGTCTGGGCTGCAAGTGGCTGAAGGTCCCTTGTGCAGTTAGGACAGAGAGAAACATCAGCTCACAGACCCCCAGAGTCCAAGAGCTGCTGTGTCACAAGGGATCTTCACCCCCAGTAAAGCCACCTCGTAGGGAGGGAGTAGGAACATCAGAGCTGTTTCCTTTCGAGCCACACATGTGTAAAACAACAAACAGAAGGGCATGACCAGGATCTTGCTCAATGTTCTGCTTCGTGACAGCAGTGTTGGAACTACCATTTGGAAGCTGTGGGACACCCAAGTTCAGCTCTATGATGGAAGCAGATCACAGAATCATTTGGGTTTGAAAAGCCCTTGAAGCTGCTGCAGTCCCAGCCCTCCCCTCACCCTGCCCAGCACTGCACTGACCCACGGCCTCAGCACCTCAGCTCCACGGCTTTGGGATCCCTCCAGGGCTGGGCACTCCCCCAGCTCCCTGGGCAGCCTGGCACAGGGGCTGACACCCCTCTCAGGGAAACAGCTCTGCCTCAGCTCCAGCCTCAGCCTCCCCTGGGGCAACTTGAGGCTGTTTCCTCTTGTTCTGTCACTTGTTACTGGGGAGCAGAGCTCGACCCCCAGCTCATCACAACCTCCTGTTAGGGAGCTGCAGAGAGTGCTCCTGTCTGCCCTCAGGCTCCTCCTGAGGAGATCACCAAACATAAGCTAGGCACTAAGGTTGAGAGACAGAGGCTTTGCAAAGCTGAACTGAGTGCAACACCATGACTTTCTGAAACTAACACTACAACTTTGTTTTAGAAATCTTTCTATTGTACTGAACCCGAAAGATGGCTTTATGTATGTGTTTATCCTTTCACCTACTGAAACACCAGCCTCTCCAAGGGCACAGACACCTTCTGCTCTGGAGCACACCTGCAGTAAAGCTGCACCAACACCAGCTCCAGCCATCTGGTCAATAAATAATTTAATGAGGTTACACTTCTGAAAGAAAACACAAGAAACCTGCCCTGGCCTGGCCTGAGCTGGGCACAGCCCCCACTGCCCCCAGGGCCTCTGCCACACACAGATCTTCACGGAAGATACTGCTCCAGGCCCAGCCATGCTGCCAGCACCTGCCTCAGGAGGGCTCTGCCCTGGGTGGGCTCTGCCTCAGGTGAGCTCTGCCTGGGGTGGGCTCTGCCTGGGGTGGGCTCTGCCTCAGGTGAGCTCTGCCCTGGGGGAGCTCTGCCCTGGGTGGGCTCTGCCTCAGGTGAGCTCTGCCCTGGGTGGGCTCTGCCCTGGGTGAGCTCTGCCCTGGGTGGGCTCTGCCTCAGGTGAGCTCTGCCCTGGGTGGGCTCTGCCCTGGGTGAGCTCTGCCCTGGGTGGGCTCTGCCTCAGGTGAGCTCTGCCCTGGGTGGGCTCTGCCCTGGGTGAGCTCTGCCCTGGGTGGGCTCTGCCTCGGGTGAGCTCTGCCCTGGGTGGGCTCCTCCACAGCACCCACCGGCCACTCCTCACGCTCCAGCTGGCTCCAGGGCCCAGGTGTCAGGGGCAGTGCCCAGCCCCACAGGGACCAAAACACCAAAACAGGGGGGTGGTGAGATGAAGAGGAAGGAAGGGGCTGCAGCAGAGCTGCGCTGCAGGGCCCGGGGGTGACGCTGGGGACCGGGGGCAGCCGTCAGAACGGGAGACGCTTCAGCTGCTCGTACGTGATAAAAAACTGAAGGGGAGAGTCAAGGAAGTGGCGGCTGACGGGAAGCTGGTGGGGTCCTGGCCTGGCAGGGAGCAGCGTGGGGACACCCCTCTGCCAGGCAGCACAAACTGAGCTGTGCAGGAGGGAGAGGGAGCCGCTGAGAGAGACGAGACTGACCCAGAAGCAAACTGGCCCAGGCCTGCTGGGAGCACTGAGGGGTGGCTGTAAGCCCAGACTGGGGCTTCCTTCCTGTACAGCAAGCACAGAGCTGCAGGGAGCACGAGGATCCGGTGCAGCACCCACCTCAGAGTGGCAGAACCTCCCCCCTGGGCTTCCCTCACCAAACAGAGGCCAATCCACGAACCACAGCAACTCCAGGAGCAAAGGACAAAGGGAATCTCAAGCCAAGCACCTGAGAGCTCCCCAGGACAGCCTGGCACTGGCAGCACTCACAACCACAGGCATTCCTTGGCACTCAAATCAGGAGCAGCCACATCACAGCTTAGACCTGCCCAGGCAGGAGAGGGGCTGTGCTTTGGGCTGCTGCAGGGAAGACAAAGAGGTGCCCCATCGAGGTGTCTGCTCTGCACTTCCCTTTCCAGCCCAGCCTGTCTGCCCAGGGCCACGACCTCCCAGCAGCACATGGAAGGATACAATGATGTTCCAGGGACCAAGACGAAGCCAGTTGGGCCAGAAACCTTTATAGAGTGCAAAGAAGCCTTCACTCTTCCAGGTCTGGGAGGAGAGAAGAGGGATCAGTTAGGAGACAGGCCAGGTCCGTGCTCTGCCCATCTCCCCAGCGCCACGAGTGATGCAATGGGCCCTTCAGAGCTGCTGCTGAGCACAGGCCAGCAGAGACACAGCCACACACGAGTCACACACGGGGTACGAACCCCACCAGCCCTGACAGGGCTTAGGGAAGATGCTCAAGCTGGTGGCAACCTCTGGAAAGTGACTCCAGGCCCTGTCCCAGTTGAAATGCCGACAAGCACAGGGTGGCTGTGGGACCTCAGCGCTCCCATCGGTGGTGTGTGTGGTGCTGGGACCCATCTGGGCTCCTGGAGGGAGCGATCTGCCCTCCAGCCCCCACTCCTCACCTTCACCAGCCCATCCAGGGTGCCCTTGTAGAGCTCGGTGCTGCCCACGATCGCCCGCTGGTTCATCATCCGCGTGCGCACCACGTCCACGGGGTTGGAGGCCAGCGCCCCAGCCAGCCCACACGTGAAGCTGGAGCTACAGACACAGCAAAACAGGAGAGCAACAGCTCTGAGCACGGCCTCAGGCAGCCCTTGACATCAGCACCTGAGAATCTCCTCTGCTGGACTGAATGAATGGCAGGCTGTAGGACCTGCTCCCAGCCCAAAACCAGGGGCAGGGGCCAGAGCACCTCAGCACCCCGGAGGCAGGGGAAGGGAAATGCTCAGTGCTGTCTGACCGAGGTCTCCTTGGGAACATCCTGCAGCCAGGCTCTGAGGGTGCTGTCAAAGCGACACAGACCTGAGGGCAGCCTCCTGGAAGCACACATCCTCCTCACCAGAGCACACACCTCTTTGGGGTGGGGAAGGAGGGAGGCAGACCAAAGGCAGCAGAGCAGCAGGGAGCCTGCAGCTGCTAGCCGCCTCCCTCCATGTATGGTCTAGTGCTCGTCACCTTCAGCCCACAGCAGGCAAAGCCAACAGGAGCACTGCAGCACCTCCAGCTAAAGTGTCTGCCAGAAGAACAGGAAAATGTAGGTGAAAAAGGACTTGGAGAGGTCTCTACCCCACCCCCTGCTCGGAGCAGGCCGACTGCAGACCTCAGTCAGGTTGCTGAGGGCCTTGACAGCTTTGCAAGTCTCTGTTCATCTCACAGACTCTGTTCATCTCACAAGGGCTGCAAAGCTGACAGTGCCTGCACAGACCATGGGCTGGAGCAGCTCCTTCATCTGACAGGTCACCACACGCCTGCAAGTCCTGCCTGGCACAGACAGAGCAGAGCACAGACACGAGGCAGCAGCATCTCTGCTCATCGGCCAGCTGGGATCAGGCTGCCGCTGAAGGATTCCTGCCAGGCTCCTGCTCCAGGGAGCTCTCCCTGGGGATACTCATTGGTCATCCTGAGCTGCTCCAGAGGGCAGAGCAGGGCCCTCACAGCCACCTTCCCCTTCTGTGCAGCTCCAGAGCGAACCCCAAATCCCACCTCAGGCCCTGCCGAGCCCGGAGAGCCCGGCAGCCACAGCAAATACTCACACAAAATGGGCAAAGATGGTGTCCCCCATCAGGCCTGACACTATTAAGTGCTTCTTGGTGATGTCGTAGACGGGCAGTTCCACCCCCACCACGATGGCAGCTCTTTGAGCCGTTGGGACAACCCCCTGCAGAGCACAGACCTCGGTCACAGGGGCAGAGTGCTGCCTGGGCACTGCAGCCAGCACCACAGCTCCCCTGGCTCCCTCCCACGGCCTCTTGCTCACAATCCTCCTGGCATCCACCTTGCCCCATCTTGCAGCCAATGGCTCACTGTCTCCCAAGTTACTCCAGCTGGATTCAACACAGGCTGCTTCTCTCCTCCCAGCCACCAGCATGTAGGGATTGGGCTACAATCCACTCATCCTCCTCCCCCATTGCACAGCATCAACCTCCACTGCCTCCAAGATGCACAGACTGAGCATGGTGAGCTCACAGAGCCCCAGCATGCATGCTGGGGGCTGGAAGTGCCCTGCAGAGCTGCTGCAGCCCCAGCCCCCGCTCCAGCAGCTTCCCCTGGCTCAGGGGGCACAGCAACGTGTCCAGGGGTGGTTGGGAACCTCCTGAGAAGGAGCCTCCACACCCTCCCTGGGCAGCCTGGGCCAGGGCTCCCTCACCTCAGCACCAAAGGAATTTCTCCTGGTGTTTAAGTGGCACTTTTTTGTGTCCCTTACTCCTTGTCCTGCCACTGGCCACCACAGAACAGACACTGGCTCCATCCTCCTGACATCCACCCTTTAGGGGCTTGTAAGTGCTGATAAGGTTCCCCCTTGGCTGAACAGCCCCAGGTCCCACAGCCTTTCCTCCTCACAGAGGTGTGAGTGCCTGTGACCCCTGGGGTGAAGCAGGTAACCAAATCCAGCGTGTCCTTCAGTAAAGGCAGAAGGTTGGAGGATGTTTCCTCTCTCCACTGCCGTGCCATAGCCCAGACCCAGCCCCCTCAGACTCTGGCTGGTATCCGGGAGCACAAGCTCGTTTCAAGAGCTGCGCCAGGAGCTGAGGAAGCTGTTCGTTCTGCCACTGGTGGGAGGGTTCCAGCTCACCCTCCAGAGCCCCCGGGTCCCCTCCTGCTGGTAGATGTCGATGAAGCTGCCAATCATGCCACCCTGGAATAAACTGCCTTGGGCTTGCATTCGAATCTGAAAGAAAAGGGAGAGTCAGTGGGGACCTCAGAGGGCAGAGACACCCACTCAGGGACCTCCTGGCAGGAAGGACAACAGGGCACCTCCACACAGGCACCCCCGTGCCCTCCCCAGCACGCAGCAGGCGCTGGCAGCGAGAAGTGGGCACAAGCCGGGCTGGGAACCCTCTGCAAAAGCCAGAGCAGTGAGGGGTGAGGCCCTCCCACTCTGAAAGAGCGCTGAGAAGGTCGATCTACGTGAGGAAAGGCGTGGGAAGGCTCCCTAGGCTTCCTCTGCTCACAGCAGCACTGCCAGGAGCCCAGCAGCAGGGCACAGAGGGGACCTGCTGGCTGGGACGCTGTGGCCATGCCAGCACGGCACAGCAGCCCTGGGCAAGGCAGGGAGAGGCTCTCATCAGTAGCTGCCCACTCTCCCTGCCCAGCTGAGGTGCCATAGCCTCAGCCCTGGCATCACAGCTGGCACGATCCTTAAAAGCTCTGTTTGTAAAAGCCTGTTTGTTGCTCTGGGCTCTGGTCCCCATTCAGAAAAACCCCAAAGGAGCAGAAGTGATGGCAGCAGCAGCTCAGCCCAGCTGCACCTCTTACCTTCAGCACATCTGTGGGGTTGGCAATGGCCGAGGAGATCACGCCCGACACCACCCCACAGATCACGTTGATGAGCAACGTCTCGTCTGCAATCAAGAGGAGAAAGTCAGGCCCTAGAGGTCTAAAGGAGAAGTGCACAGATTGGACTGGATGAGCATTGAGCTCCACTCACCAGCCCTGTGGTGCAGCTGGAGGGGCAGAGGCTCAGGGCCACCCCCAAATTATGCAGCCCTGTCCCCACCCCACCAGAGGCAGAAAGCAGCAGCTGAATCACTCAGCAACACACTCCCCCAGAGAAAAGGCTTCTTGTAACAGGCCTGACCGAGTAGGCAAGGAGAAGGCAGTGACCCATGAAAACGAGCAGCAACGAGCTGAGATCTCAGTGGCCAGTGATCCATTTCCCATGATGGAGACGAGGCCAAGACAGAGGGAGTCGGAGAAGGACAACCCAATGCTCCTCGGATCTGGAGCCCCAGGTAGCCACGTGGCCACCTCAGGAGACAGAGCAGAGGCAGCTCAGGCAGAGGGAGTTAGGTGGGATTAGTGCTGGGGGGAGGGCTCCCAGGCCCAGGGTTAGGGTGATGGTTACAGTGGGCAAAGGCACAGCCCTTGGCTGGTACTGACCACAGCAGCTCCCAGAGGAGACCAGGCCACTGGCTGCCCCAGGCCTGTAGGGAGACAAACATTCAGAACACGGTACCTGCAGCTGGAAACAGCAGCAGCAGCAAGAAGGGAGCTGGGCACAGAGCAGGGCAGGGACAGGGCTGGCTGCAGGACACAGCAGGGCAGGGACAAGGATGGCTGCAGGACACAGCAGGGCAGAGATAGGCCTGGCAGAGCAGGGCAGGGGCAGAGCAGGGCACAGGGACAGAGCAGGGCACAGGGACAAGGATGGCTGCAGGACACAGCAGGACAGGGACAGGCCTGGCAGAGCAGGGCAGGGACAGAGCAGGGCACAGGGACAAGGATGGCTGAGCAGGGCACAGCAGGGCAGGGACAGGCCTGGCAGAGCAGGGCACAGGGACAGAGCAGGGCACAGGGACAGAGCAGGGCAGGGACAGGGCTGGCTGCAACCATAGCAGGAAGAGGGCTGGCTGCAGGGAGAGCAGCCCTGGGCAGGAGCTGGAGCTGCTGCAGGCCCTGGTCCCCTTGCTCTCCTGTTGACATCCCTCTGCCTCACCCTCCTGGCTGGGGATGGTGTTAGCACATTCACTGGGATTTCAAGCCACTGTGCAGCTCCAGGTGCTCCTGCAGTGAGCCCAGACCAGACTCACTGCTGTCCCTGTGGGCAGGAGCTGTGAGGCCCTCAGTGCTGCCCACAGCCCATCCCTGCAGCTGGAGCCTGAGCCCAGAGGCACAACAGGCAGCACAACTCCTGTCCCACTGCACTGCACCAAGGCATGAGGAGCACCAGCAGGGAGACAGGAGAGACCCGTTCCTGAGGCTGCCACCCCACACAGTGCATCTGATCTACACATGGGACAGAGTCACAGAGTCTCAAGGGCTGGAAGGGACCTGGAAAGCTCACCCAGTGCAACTCCCCTGCCAGAGCAGCATCACCTAGATCAGGGCACACAGGAACTCCTCCAGCTGGGTTGGAATGTCTCCAGAGAAGGAGCCTCCACAGCCCATCTGGGCAGCCCCTGCCAGTGCTCCCTCACCTCAACAGGGAACAACTTTGTCCTTGTGTCTCTTTGGAAGCTCTTCAGTTCCAGCTTGTTGCCCCTTGTCCTGTCACTGGCCATCCCTGAGCACAGCCTGGCTCCAGCCTCCTCACACCCACCCTTGATGCATCTGGAACCATTCCTGAGCTCACCCCTCAGGCTCCTCTTCTCCAAGCTGCAGAGCCCCAGCTCCCTCAGCCTTTCAGCACAAGGCAGAGGCTCCACTCCATCACCTCTGTGGCCCTGTGCTGAACTCTCTCCAGCAGCTCCCTGTCCTTCTGCAGCTGAGACTGACCAGAGATGGGGGTGAGCTGAGGCAACCTCATCTGCTTTTTGTCTCTGTTGTTACCAAACACACATGATGGGTGGGAAAGGCGGCACCGGCAGGGCCAGGCACAGCGAGGCTCACACGGGTGCTGAACCCCATCACCATGCCAACATGAGCACAGCTCAGAGCCAGAGCAACCCCGTTGCTGTGGGAATCGGGAGCTGGGCCGGGCAGAGGAGGGAAGGAGCAAGGGCAGAGCGTGGGGAGCAGCGGCCTGGCACCGCCCCGGCACCGACCTTCCATCCGATCCACGAACAGCCGCTTCAGGCTCTGGTAAATGCCGATCTTTATGGTGCCGTAGGACGCCTGTCGCAGCAGCGCCGGGGCGATCCTGCGGGGGAACCGGCGGCAGGGCTCAGCCCGGCCCCCGCACCGCCCCCGGGACACCCCCCTCAGCCCCGCACCGCCCCCCGGGACATCCCCGCACCGACCCCCGGGACATCCCTCAGCCCCGCACCGCCCCCCGGGACACCCCCGCACCGACCCCCGGGACATCCCTCAGCCCCGCACCGCCCCCCGGGACACCCCCGCACCGCTCCCCGAGACACCCCCGCACCGACCCCCGGGACATCCCTCAGCCCCGCACCGCCCCCCAGGACATCCCCCCATCCCGCACCGCCCCCCGGGACATTCCTCCACCCCCATAGCGCCCGCTAGGACACCCCCACGCCCCGCACCGCCCCCCGGGACATCCCCCCGGGACTTCCCCCATCCCCGCACCGACCCCCGGGGCACCCCCCATCCCGCACCGCCCCCCGGACACCCAGGGCCGGCGGGAGCAGGGGGTGCGGGGTGCCAGGTGCCGTCCCGCCGCTGCTCACCCCGAGTACAGGGCCCGGCCGCCCTCCTCGCGGCAGATGCGGAACAGCGCGTGGAACATGCCGCGGTACCGCACCTCGCGGAAGCGCGCGTCGGCGCTCTGGCCCTGCACCTGCAGCCGCGTCTTGGTGAGATCCACCGGGAAGGTGCCTGCGGGGACAGCGGCGGTCAGCGCCCCGCCCGCACCGGCACCGCACCGGCACCGCCCCGGCACCGCCCCGCCCGCGCCGGGACCCGCGCCCGCCGCCTCACCGAACTCGGCCACGATGGAGGCGAGCCCGCCGTAGACGAAGGGTTTCCAGCTGAGCGCGGACATGGCATGGCGGGCGCGGCCGGGGCCGGGGCCGGGACCGACGGGGCCGGGGCCGACGGGACCCGCACGCGCCGCGCGCCGACCGGGAAACGGAAGCGCGCGGCGGGCGGGGCGGGGCGGGGCGGGGGCGCCCCCCAGCGGCCCCCGCGGGCCATGGCACGGGCACACGGCCCGCACAGCCCGCCCCGGCGCATCCCGCCCCGGCGCCGCCTCCGCCGCCCGCTCCCGGCTGCCGCCGGTGAAAGCCCCGCCGCTGCCGCACGGGCACCGCGCAGCGCAACGAGCCCGGCGGCGGGTGCCGCTCACAGCAATGTATCACAGCCCCGGCATGGCGCGGTGGGAAGGGCCCTGCGGAGCTGCTCCAGCCCCAGCCCCTGCTCCAGCAGCTGCCCCTGGCTCAGGGGCACAGGAACGTGTCCAGGGGGGGTTGGGAACCTCCTGAGAAGGAGCCTCCACACGCTCCCTGGGCAGCCTGGGCCAGGGCTCCCTCACCTCAGCACCAAAGGACTTGCTCCTGGCGTTTAAGTGGCACTTTTTGTGTCCCAGCTTGTCCCTTACTCCTGGTCCTGCCACTGGTCCCCACGGAACAAACACTGGCCCCATCCTCTCACCACCTGCCCTTTAGAGATTGATCAACACTGCTGAGGTCCCCTCTCCATCTCCTCCAGCCTGAACAGCCCCAGGGCCCACAGCCTTTCCTCACAAGGAAGATGCTCCAGTCCCCTGAGCATCTGGGTGGCCCTGCACTGGCCTCTCTGCAGCAGTTCCCTGTCCCTCTGCAGCTGGGGAGCCCACAACTGGGAACAGGACTCCAGCTGAGGCCTCAGCAGCTGTGGCAGAGCAGAGGGGGAGCAGAAGCTCCCTGGCCCTGCTGCCCACACTCTTCTTGACCCCTGCGTCTCAAACCCATCCCTCTGCCACACCACACCTCAGTTCCCAACCCCCTCAGCTGAGGTTTGCAAGTCACATCAGCCCCAAAACAGCATGAGAGAAACATGTGCCTTCCCCCTCCCGAGGCAGACACGCTGCTCCCAGGGCTGCCTGGTGCCTTCAGCCCCCAGCACGAGGCAGACACGCTGCTCCCAGGGCTGCCTGGTGCCTTCAGCCCCCAGCACGAGGCAGACGCTGCTCCCAGGGCTGCCTGGTACCCAACAGGTTTATTAAAATGCATTTTAAACTAAACCAAACATTGTTGGTCCCAACCCTGCAGCATCCCAGTGCCTGCACGTCCCACGCTGCAGAGAGGGAGGGAGGCAACAACCAAACTCTCTCTCAGTGAACCCTGACCAAAGGGGGAACGAGAAAGCCCCAGGGAGGCAGCAGAGGGTGCAGCTGCAGTAGCCCCAGCAGGGTCTGGGGAGTCTGGGGCTCTCCCAGCCCCCCAGCGCCCAGCCCAGGGCTCAGCAGCGGCGGGAGCTCCTCGGGGAGCCGCGGTGGCTGTGCCTGCCGTGGGGCTCCCTGTCCCTGCGCTCCCGGGACCGGCCTCCCTCGGAAGGCTCCTCCCGCCGGCTGCCGTGCCCGCTGCCCTTCCTGCCGGCCTCCTCCCTCCTCTCCCTCTCTTCCCATGAACTGCTGTGGCCTCTCTGGTCCCGGTAGCTCTTTTCTCCTCTTCTCTCTGCAGACCTCTGGTGCCTCCTCTCCTCCTCCTCCTCTTCCCGCTGTGCCCTGCTCGGGGGCTTCCCCTCACAGCCCCGCCAGGACTGCTGGCTCCCGCCGGCGCAGCGCTCATAGGCAGGATCCTCCTTCTCCTTCTTAATCTTGACTCTGGGATGCGCCTCCTCGGCAGACACCGCCCTCTTCACAGCCTTTGAACTCTGTCCTTGCTGGCTGCTTTTCTCCTTACCTGAAACACAAGGTTCACCTTTCAGGACAGACAGTCCTCTAGCCCTGCAGCACTTTTCCAGCCCCACTCCCATCTTCTGTCCTTCCCCCTCCCCCTAAGCTTCACAGCCTCCCCCTCTCAGACCGAGCCTATTCCACTTCCAACTCCAACAGCTTTCTCCTCCAGACTGACCCATCCGTCTTCAGCACCTTCCTCTCCCTGTCTCTCATGGTGCTGCTCCCTCCTGCGGTAACCCTTTTTTTGCAGGAAAGGTGCTATCCTTACCTGAAAGATACATCCTATCCGAAGCTGCAGGAGCACAGCCACAGATAAGGGCCAAATACAGGCACTGGGATACCCCTGAAGAGGCTCCAATGTGAAGCCTGGATGTCCAGAGCTCACCTGTCCTGGGTGTCCCCTGGGCACAGGGCCCTGCTGAGGTGAAGGCCAGCAGGAACACACCTCACCTTTCTGCTTTGTTACGGGCACATCATCATCTTCTGATGGGGAATCGGACGAGGTATGAGGCGGCGTTCTGACCCCACAGCCCTTCGCGTGGAGGGCTCTGGTGACCTCGTCTAAGTCATCGGAGTCCTTGGGGGGCTGATAGTTGGCCACGTGGTCCACTCGGATCGTCCTTCCTTTGATCTACGAGAGGAGCAGCGCTGTGCAAAGGCACAGACCCGCTCCCCACGCTGCCAGGGCTCCTGCCCGCCGTGCCACCGCAGCCAGGCTGGGCAGGGCAGGGCATGGCTGCTGCGCTCACCTTGATCCCATTGAAGTTGTCAACTGCAAGAATGGTGCTCCTCTGGTCCTCATAGCACAGAAAGCAGAAGCCTTTGGACTTGCCAGTCTTCTTGTCCCGCACCAGGTTGATGTTGACCACCTCCCCGTACCTGTAACGTACCCGCAGCAGCCCCGGTGGCGGCAGGGACACGGCGGGACCGGCGCCGCGGCGGGACGGGGGCTGCGGCACTTACTGCGAGAAGACGCAGATGACGTCCCCCTCGGTCAGCTCGTAGGGCAGCCCGCCTGCGGGGAGAGGAGAGGAAGGGAGACGAGACGACTCCGGCACCGGCCCCACACAGCCCGAGCCGCCCCGGTCCCGTACCGATGAAGATCCAGGCGCTGTCCTTGTACTCCGCGTGCCAGGAAACCGCGTCCTGCACCCCCAGCTCCGCCTCCCGCGCGTTCAGCTCATTGATCAGCTTCACCTTGGTCAGGGGGCTGAGGGCGAGACCCCGTTAGCACGGGAAGCGCCCGATGGACGGACGGGCAGCCACCCCACCGCGCTCCCCGCGCCGCGCCCCGCACACCTACTTCCCCGAGCCCCGCACACCTCCTTCACCGCGCCCCGCACACCTACTTCCCCGCGCCCCGCACACCTCCTTCACCGCGCCCCGCACACCTCCTTCACCGAGCCCCGCACACCTCCTTCACCGCGCCCCGCACACCTCCTTCACCGCGCCCCGCACACCTCCTTCACCGCGCCCCGCACACCTCCTTCCCCGAGCCCCGCACACCTACTTCCCCGCGCCCCGCACACCTACTTCCCCGCGCCCCGCACACCTACTGCACCACGCCCCGCACACCTCCTTCACCGCGCCCCGCACACCTACTGCACCACGCCCCGCACACCTACTTCCCCGCGCCCCGCACACCTACTTCCCCGCGCCCCGCACACCTCCTTCCCCGAGCCCCGCACACCTCCTTCCCCGAGCCCCGCACACCTACTTCCCCGCGCCCCGCACACCTACTGCACCACGCCCCGCACACCTACTTCCCCGCGCCCCGCACACCTACTGCACCACGCCCCGCACACCTACTTCCCCGCGCCCCGCACACCTCCTTCACCGCGCCCCGCACACCTACTGCACCTCGCCCCGCACACCTCCTTCACCGAGCCCCGCACACCTACTTCCCCGAGCCCCGCACACCTCCTTCACCGCGCCCCGCACACCTCCTTCACCGCGCCCCGCACACCTACTTCCCCGCGCCCCGCACACCTACTTCCCTGCGCCCCGCACACCTACTTCCCCGCGCCCCGCACACCTACTGCACCACGCCCCGCACACCTCCTTCACCTCGCCCCGCACACCTCCTTCACCGCGCCCCGCACACCTACTTCCCCGCGCCCCGCACACCTACTTCCCCGCGCCCCGCACACCTCCTTCACCGAGCCCCGCACACCTCCTTCCCCGAGCCCCGCACACCTACTTCCCCGAGCCCCGCACACCTCCTTCACCGCGCCCCGCACACCTCCTTCACCGAGCCCCGCACACCTCCTTCCCCGAGCCCCGCACACCTACTTCCCCGAGCCCCGCACACCTCCTTCACCGCGCCCCGCACACCTCCTTCACCGCGCCCCGCACACCTCCTTCACCTCGCCCCGCACACCTCCTTCCCCGAGCCCCGCACACCTACTTCCCCGCGCCCTGCACACCTACTTCCCCGCGCCCCGCACACCTACTTCCCCGCGCCCCGCACACCTACTTCACCGCGCCCCGCACACCTCCTTCACCACGCCCCGCACACCTCCTTCCCCGAGCCCCGCACACCTCCTTCACCGCGCCCCGCACACCTACTGCACCACGCCCCGCACACCTACTTCCCCGCGCCCCGCACACCTCCTTCACCGCGCCCCGCACACCTACTGCACCTCGCCCCGCACACCTCCTTCACCGAGCCCCGCACACCTACTTCCCCGAGCCCCGCACACCTACTTCCCCGAGCCCCGCACACCTACTTCCCCGCGCCCCGCACACCTCCTTCACCGAGCCCCGCACACCTACTTCCCCGAGCCCCGCACACCTCCTTCACCGCGCCCCGCACACCTCCTTCACCGCGCCCCGCACACCTCCTTCACTGCACCCCGCACACCTCCTTCACCGCGCCCCGCACACCTCCTTCACCGAGCCCCGCACACCCACTTCCCCGCGCCCCGCACACCTACTTCCCCGCGCCCCGCACACCTCCTTCACTGCGCCCCGCACACCTACTTCACCGACCCCCGCACACCTACTACCCCGAGCCCCGCACACCTCCTTCACCGAGCCCCGCACACCTCCTTCACCGTGCCCCGCACACCTACTTCACCGAGCCCCGCACACCTACTTCCCCGAGCCCCGCACACCTCCTTCACCGAGCCCCGCACACCTCCTTCACCGTGCCCCGCACACCTCCTTCACCGAGCCCCGCACACCTCCTTCCCCGCGCCCCGCACACCTCCTTCACCGCGCCCCGCACACCTACTTCCCCGAGCCCTGCACACCTACTTCCCCGCGCCCCGCACACCTACTTCACCGCGCCCCGCACACCTCCTTCCCCGAGCCCCGCACACCTCCTTCACCGAGCCCCGCACACCTCCTTCCCCGAGCCCCGCACACCTACTTCCCCGCGCCCCGCACACCTACTTCACCGCGCCCCGCACACCTACTTCACCGCGCCCCGCACACCTCCTTCACCGCGCCCCGCACACCTCCTTCACTGCGCCCCGCACACCTCCTTCACCGCGCCCCGCACACCTACTTCCCCGAGCCCCGCACACCTCCTTCACCGAGCCCCGCACACCTACTTCATCGCGCCCCGCACACCTCCTTCACCGCGCCCCGCACACCTACTTCCCCGCGCCCCGCACACCTACTTCACCGCGCCCCGCACACCTCCTTCCCCGAGCCCCGCACACCTCCTTCCCCGAGCCCCGCACACCTACTTCCCCGCGCCCCGCACACCTACTTCCCCGCGCCCCGCACACCTACTTCCCCGCGCCCCGCACACCTACTTCACCGCGCCCCGCACACCTCCTTCCCCGAGCCCCGCACACCTCCTTCCCCGAGCCCCGCACACCTACTTCCCCGCGCCCCGCACACCTACTTCACCGCGCCCCGCACACCTACTTCCCCGCGCCCCGCACACCTACTTCACCGCGACCCGCACACCTCCTTCCCCGAGCCCCGCACACCTCCTTCCCCGAGCCCCGCACACCTACTTCCCCGCGCCCCGCACACCTACTTCACCGCGCCCCGCACACCTACTTCCCCGCGCCCCGCACACCTACTTCCCCGAGCCCCGCACACCTACTTCCCCGCGCCCCGCACACATACTTCCCCGCGCCCCGCACACCTACTTCCCCGAGCCCCGCACACCTCCTTCACCGCGCCCCGCACACCTCCTTCACCGCGCCCCGCACACCTCCTTCACCGAGCCCCGCACACCTACTTCCCCGCGCCCCGCACACCTCCTTCACTGCGCCCCGCACACCTACTTCACCGAGCCCCGCACACCTACTTCCCCGAGCCCCGCACACCTCCTTCACCGTGCCCCGCACACCTACTTCCCCGCGCCCCGCACACCTCCTTCACCGAGCCCCGCACACCTACTTCACCGAGCCCCGCACACCTACTTCCCCGCGCCCCGCACACCTCCTTCACCGCGCCCCGCACACCTACTTCCCCGAGCCCCGCACACCTCCTTCACCGAGCCCCGCACACCTCCTTCACCGCGACCCGCACACCTACTTCCCCGAGCCCCGCACACCTACTTCCCCGAGCCCCGCACACCTCCTTCACCGCGCCCCGCACACCTACTTCCCCGAGCCCCGCACACCTCCTTCCCCGAGCCCCGCACACCTCCTTCACCGCGACCCGCACACCTCCTTCCCCGAGCCCCGCACACCTACTTCCCCGAGCCCCGCACACCTACTTCCCCGAGCCCCGCACACCTCCTTCACCGCGCCCCGCACACCTACTTCCCCGAGCCCCGCACACCTCCTTCCCCGAGCCCCGCACACCTCCTTCACCGAGCCCCGCACACCTACTTCCCCGCGCCCCGCACACCTACTTCCCCGAGCCCCGCACACCTCCTTCACCGAGCCCCGCACACCTACTTCCCCGAGCCCCGCACACCTCCTTCACCGAGCCCCGCACACCTCCTTCACCGAGCCCCGCACACCTACTTCCCCGCGCCCCGCACACCTACTTCCCCGAGCCCCGCACACCTACTTCCCCGCGCCCCGCACACCTCCTTCACCGCGCCCCGCACACCTACTTCCCCGAGCCCCGCACACCTCCTTCACCGAGCCCCGCACACCTCCTTCACCGCGACCCGCACACCTCCTTCCCCGAGCCCCGCACACCTACTTCCCCGAGCCCCGCACACCTCCTTCACCGCGCCCCGCACACCTACTTCCCCGAGCCCCGCACACCTCCTTCCCCGAGCCCCGCACACCTCCTTCCCCGAGCCCCGCACACCTCCTTCACCGAGCCCCGCACACCTACTTCCCCGCGCCCCGCACACCTCCTTCACCGAGCCCCGCACACCTCCTTCACCGAGCCCCGCACACCTCCTTCACCGTGCCCCGCACACCTACTTCCCCGAGCCCCGCACACCTCCTTCACCGCGACCCGCACACCTACTTCCCCGCGCCCCGCACACCTACTTCCCCGAGCCCCGCACACCTCCTTCCCCGAGCCCCGCACACCTACTTCATCGCGCCCCGCACACCTACTTCACCGAGCCCCGCACACCTACTTCACCGAGCCCCGCACACCTCCTTCACCGAGCCCCGCACACCTACTTCACCGCGCCCCGCACACCTCCTTCACCGAGCCCCGCACACCTACTTCCCCGAGCCCCGCACACCTCCTTCACCGAGCCCCGCACACCTACTTCCCCGAGCCCCGCACACCTACTTCACCGCGCCCCGCACACCTCCTTCACCGAGCCCCGCACATCTCCTTCACCGAGCCCCGCACACCTACTTCCCCGAGCCCCGCACACCTCCTTCACCGAGCCCCGCACACCTCCTTCACCGAGCCCCGCACACCTACTTCCCCGAGCCCCGCACACCTCCTTCACCGCGCCCCGCACACCTACTTCACCGCGCCCCGCACACCTACTTCCCCGAGACCCGCACACCTACTTCACCGCGCCCCGCACACCTACTTCACCGCGCCCCGCACACCTCCTTCACCGAGCCCCGCACACCTACTTCCCCGCGCCCCGCACACCTACTTCCCCGAGCCCCGCACACCTCCTTCAATGCGCCCCGCACACCTACTTCACCGCGCCCCGCACACCTACTTCCCCGAGCCCCGCACACCTACTTCCCCGCGCCCCGCACACCTACTTCACCGCGCCCCGCACACCTACTTCACCGAGCCCCGCACACCTACTTCCCCGCGCCCCGCACACCTACTTCCCCGCGCCCCGCACACCTCCTTCACCGAGCCCCGCACACCTACTTCCCCGCGCCCCGCACACCTACTTCCCCGAGCCCCGCACACCTCCTTCAATGCGCCCCGCACACCTACTTCACCGCGCCCCGCACACCTACTTCCCCGAGCCCCGCACACCTACTTCCCCGCGCCCCGCACACCTACTTCACCGCGCCCCGCACACCTACTTCACCGAGCCCCGCACACCTACTTCCCCGCGCCCCGCACACCTACTTCCCCGCGCCCCGCACACCTCCTTCACCGAGCCCCGCACACCTACTTCCCCGCGCCCCGCACACCTACTTCCCCGAGCCCCGCACACCTCCTTCAATGCGCCCCGCACACCTACTTCACCGCGCCCCGCACACCTACTTCCCCGAGCCCCGCACACCTACTTCCCCGCGCCCCGCACACCTACTTCACCGCGCCCCGCACACCTACTTCCCCGCGCCCCGCACACCTACTTCATCGCGCCGCCGCGCACCGCGCCTGCGCGCGCAACCCGCGCCTGCGCCACATCACCGAGCCGAAGAGAGCCGAGCCGGGCCCGACACAGCCGAGCGCTCCCGAGCCGAAGAGAGCCGAGCCGGCTCGAAGCCAGCCGAGGCGAAGAGAGCCGAGCCGGCCCCGAGACAGCCGAGTGCTCCCGAGCCGAGCCGAGCCGAGCCGGAGTCAGCCGAGACCGCCCGAGGCGAAGAGAGCCGAGCCGGGCCCGAGACAGCCGAGCGCTCCCGAGCCGAAGAGAGCCGAGCCGGGCCGAAGCCAGCCGAGCCGAACAGAGCCGAGCCGGCCCCGAGACAGCCGAGCGCTCCGACCCGAGCGCACCCGAGCCGAGCCGGGCCGGAGCCAGCCGAGCGCTCCCGAGCCCACGGGAGCCGGGCCGGGCCGGGCCGAGCCGCGCAAAGCAAGAGGCTGAGCGGAGGGGAGCGGCAGAGCCTTTATTGGGGCGCCCGGGAGCGCGCTCAGCACGGGCAGGACGCTTTGCCAACGGCGTCGTGCGGCGGCTCCAGCCGTCGGGCCGGGCCCGGCCGCCCCTCCAGGTCCCGGCAGAGCAGCGAGCGCTGTGCCTTGAGCCGGCACGCCAGGCACATGAAAATGGCGTCCACGTTCTGGCTCTCCTTAGGGTCCTTGGCCGAGGTCTCAAACAAAAGCATGTTGTGAGCGTCGGCGAATTTCAGGGCCATGCTGGATGGCACCTGGATCAGGTCTTTCAAGTCACACTTGTTCCCGACGAGCACCCGCGGCACGAGCGCGGGCACCGCGTGCCCGTTGCACTCCTCGATCCACGTCTTGAGGTTGATGAAGGAGGTCATCTTGGTGACGTCGTAAACGAAGACTACAGCGTGCACGTTGCGGTAGTAGTGCTCCACCATGCTCTTCCGAAACCTCTCCTGGCCTGCCGTGTCCCACACCTGCACCTGAGGAGCCAAGCAGACGGGAGGGAGGGGACGGGAGCGCTGGGTGCCCGGCCGGGGAGCCGCGTCCCTCGGCAGGGCAGCGGGTGAGCCAGGACCCAGCGATGACTTACACAAGCTTTTGCCCCTCCGCCCCCCTCCACTGACAGCGCACGAGGCTGTGTACACAGTGCTCAGTGCTGTGGAATTCGGCTGGCCTGGTGAGGGATCCCCAGGGACCCTGCCAGCCGCTGCTCTCTGCTGTTCGTCCTGTTCCCGATGCCCTTCACCACCGTCCCCACCACAGAAACGAGCTGCACAAAGCACCGCTCGCTTCACAGCTCAGGGCATTTGCCCACCTGATGCTACGCCATAAAGAGAACCCTGACAGTGACAGTGCTGAATGTGTACGGAGGAGCCAGAGCAAAGAGAAGACGGGAGGGAGGGGGGAGCCACGCTCTGAGTGAGAGCGTGGCGGGAGGGCACGGAGCTCTGCCTGGGGACGGGTGAGGAGCCAACTGAGAGCAGTGTGGGTGAGGGGTACAGAGCACACCAGCCTGACTGGCATCGTAAGGGGTGTCTGCTAGAGCCACCCAACCAGCAAGAAGTGGATAAAATGCTCTACAGGCAGATAGGAGCAGCCTAATGTTTGCAGGCCCTGGTCCTCAGGGAGAACTTCAACTGCCTCAATAGCTGCTGGAAGGACAACAGAGCAGAGCATAAGCAATCTGGAAAGTTCCTGGAGAGCACCGATGCCAACTTCCTTACCCGAGTGACAGAGGAGCCAACAAGCTCCTGAGCAGGATTAGCAGTGAGGGGGACTGGAAACTGAATGTCTGGGCCTAGAAGGTGATCAGTGACACAAAGTCCAGGTGAACCCTGGTAACCAACAGTGTACTCCAGGGGTTAATACTGGGCCTGGTCTTGTTCTACTTCTTCATTAAAGATGTGGGTGATGGGGCAGACTGCACCCTCAGCAAGTGTGTGAATGACACCAAAGTGGGAGGAGGATGGCCGGGATGTGAGATGGTCATGCTGCCAGCCACAGCGACCTCAACGGGCTGGAGAAATGCATAGGAACCTTCTGAAGCTCAACAAAGACAAGGGGCAAGTCCTGCCCCTGGGGAGGAACAACTCCAGGCCCCAGTGCACACCAGGGACCAGACAGCCTGCAGAAAAAAGGACTTGGAGGTCCTGATGGACACAGGGTTGAGCACGAGCCAGCAGCACAGGCACTGACTGGTGTCGTGAGCTGCATTAAAGAAAGCAGGAGGAAGTAATTTATCCTCCTTACTCAGTGCTGGCGGGGCTGTACCTGGAACACTGTGTCCAGCTGTGGGCTCCCCAGCACAGAAGCAGCACCAACTGGAGAGAATCTCACAAGAGGCCACCAAGCTGAGGATGGGGCTGGCATCTCTCCTATGAGGAGAGGCTGAGAGAGCTGGGACTGTTTAGCCTGGAGAAGAGACAGCTTAGAGGGAAGTCTTAACAATATGTGTAGACACCTGGAGACATGCAACGAGGAGGGAGCCTCGCTCTTTTCATTGGTGCCTGGTGCCAAGACCAGAGGCAGTGGGCACACGTGAAACAGGAGGACTCCCTCTGAACACTGAGAAGCACCTTTGAGTGTGAATGAGTAGGGGCACAGCTTGCTCAGGGAGGTTGTGGAGCCTTTGTCCTCAGAGAGACTCAAAAGCCATCTGGCCACACTCCTGAGCAATTTGCTCTGAGTTGCCCTGCTTCAGCAGGGGCTTGGAGCAGATCATCTCCACAGGTCCCTTCCAACCCCTACTTCTCTGCAACTCCATGGCTTCTCCTGGCCCTTGCAGTTAGGGTCTTGAAGCCTGGAACTAGCAAACTTCCAAACAAGTGTCTGGGATTAATCCAAATTGCCCTGTACCCCACAGAGAGGGGGAAGAATGCTGCCAGAGAGGAGCTGCTGCTCAGCCGTTTCCCTGCTGGCCTCCCTGTCTGGGCAGGGCAGGAGACAGGGTTCCCTCTCATCCCTCCTCTCAGATGCGTGGTCCCGGGAAAAGGCTGGTTTTGCTGCTCTGTCTCCCACTCCTGCCTGCTGGAGCACACATTATACCCAAAGGTAGGAAGCCTGGCAAGGTTTTCTGGCTAGTGGCAGTAAGACAGGCTTGGTGCCAGCCTGAGCTACAGCTTCCATCACCGTGTCTCTGCGGTGTTGGATAGGGCTGGGGGCTGGGTGGGGGCAATGAGCATCTCTCCGTTTGAAGGAGAGAGAGAAAAAAAGCACAGCTTAACTTCTTACCGTCAGTAGCTCTATGTTCATTGTGATTAGCCCCTCAACTTTTGGTGGCCCATCTGTCAGCATCTGCCTCTCCCGGGGGCCGGTCTCACACCTGGAGGGATGCCGGTGCCGATCCGCCCGGCCCTGCGGGCTCCCGGTTCGGCTCCGACACGTCAGCCCTCCGGGGCTCCTGGGCTCCGGGCCGATGCCTTTCTTACGGGTGCCCCGCTGGCTTTTGTGCGGCAAATTCATCCCGTTCTAGCTGAAATGGCAGCCGCGACCCCACGGCCGCCAAGCCCACCGCTGCCCGCCCGTGCAGGCTCCCGGCCCTCCGGCGCAGCCGCAGCCATCTGCTCCCCGCAAACACGGGGCTCTCCGCGCCCAGCCCCTTCCCCCGGCTCCCCGCGGCTCTCTCCTAGTCCCGCGTCCGCAGCCGGAGCCGCCCCGGCGCCTGCCGGGCCCGGTGGCGGTGGGTGCGGGACGGCATCGCGGCTGGGCTCCGACCGCCCGCAGACCCGGCGAGCCGCAGCAAGCGCGGCAGGCGGCGCTGACGGGTCAGAGAGCGGCTCCGCAGCGCCGGGCCCCTGGAAGCCTCCGCCCGCCCCCTCCCCAGCGCCGGGCTGAGCACGACACCGCCCGCGGGGCCGTGCGGTGCGCTGCGGTGCGGGAGCTCGCCGCGGCCCACCTTGATGCGCTCGCCCTCGATCTCCACCGTCTTCTCGCGGAAGTCCACGCCAATGGTGGCCTCGGTCTTGTCGGGGAAGGTGCCCCCGCAGAAGCGGAAGGTCAGGCACGTCTTGCCCACGTTGGAGTCCCCGATCACGATGATCTTGAAGATGCGGGTCTGCACGTACGGCTCCAGCGAGCTGTCGTGGCCCGGCGGCCGCCCGCCGCCGCCTCCCGCCGCCATCCCGCGCCGCCCCCCGCACCGGCCCGCGCGCGGCCCCGCCTCCTGCACCGGCCCGCGCGCGGCCCCGCCTCCTGCACCGGCCCGCGGCCCCGCGCCGCCCCCCGCACCGGCCCGCGCGCGGCCCCGCCTCCTGCACCGGCCCGCGGCCCCGCGCCGCCCCCCGCACCGGCCCGCGCGCGGCCCCGCCTCCTGCACCGGCCCGCGGCCCCGCGCCGCCCCCCGCACCGGCACGCGCGCGGCCCCGCCCCGCGCCAGGGCGCCCCCTGCTGGCCCCGCCAGGCCCCGCGCTGACGGGACTCGCCCGGGAAGCGGCCAGGCAGCGACACGGGCCGGCTCCGGGGAGGGAGGGAGCGCGCCCAGGCGTGGGGCAGTGCTGGGACCGCGGTGCGGCAGGGCCGGAAACACACCGAGGGGCTGCGGCGTGGCCAGAGCCGGGCAGGGGCTGGAGCACAAGGGTGCTGGGGAGGGGCTGAGGGAATGGGGGTGTTGAGCCCGGAAAAGAGGAGCCTGAGGGCAGACAGGAGCCCTCTCTGCAGTTCCCTGACAGGAGGCTGCAGTGAGCGGAGGGTCGGGCTCTGCTCCGCAGTAATGAATGACAGGACAAGAGGAAACAGCCTCAAGCTGTCCCAGGGGAGGCTGAGGTTGGAGCTGAGGCAGAGCTGTTTCCCTGAGAGGGGTGTCAGCCCCCGTGCCAGGCTGCCCAGGGAGCTGGGGGAGTGCCCAGCCCTGGAGGGATCCCAAAGCCGTGGAGCTGAGGGCCAGGGGTCAGTGCTGGGCTGGGCAGGGTGAGGGGAAAGTTGGACTTCAGCAGCTTCAAGGGTGTTTCAAACCCAAATGATTGTGTGACCAGCCAAGTGGTACCAAGGCACTGACTCCCACCATGGCTGGAGAAGCCACAGGGACTCTACCTGTACCCCACTTGGTGGCCAGAGCTGTGGGGTGCGTGGGTCACGTGCAGAGCCACCAGTGATCCACCACAGACGGAACTGCCCACGCTGGTGCTGGCAGGGACATGGCACAGCTCCTGCTGGCACCAACCCAAGGCCTCCAGCCCTTCTCCCACGGCCACCTGGGAGCTCCCACCAGTTGACTCCCATCAGCACTGGAGATGGCAGGGGCTGGGATGGGGTCTCTGCTGACCCTACCTCTCACAGGAGCCAGCCCTCAGCATGAGGGTACCAGGGTTAGCAACTCTCGGAAGGCTTTCCCAGAGGCCCCCAAGCAGCTGTACAGGGTGCCCGTGCTCAGCCGCCTGCTGCCACAGGCACCAAAATGAAACACAGGGTGCAACAAACCACATAGCAGGTGGAAAAGCCTCGTCAAGTTCAATCTGGGCCCAACACTCCCCCCCATTTGCAATGCTGGCTGTGTCTGAGGGTCTGTGCAGCTGAGGGAGGTCACCTGTTTGCCCCCTGAGCCACCCTGTGTCACTGGGAATGTCACCCAGAGGGATCCCCTCAACAAGGCTCTCACAGACATCAGCTGAATGGCAGGTTTAGCCCATGAAGGAAGCTCACCTGAAGGCCCCATTTGGACTCCAGCCCAGAGATGGCACCAGGAAACCACTTCTGAGCACCCCCAGCTACTTCTGGCCTGGCCAAAAAGCTGCACGGAGCTGGTGTCACTGGGAGATTGCTGAGCACATTGGCTGCCACAACCCTGCTTAAAACATCCTTGGCAGAGCACCTGACCCGTTCCTCATGGCAGAAGAGAGGTGGTCAAGGGGCCAGGAGGGACAACATGAGACAGGCAGAGCCCCAAGGCTGCACAGGAAGAGAGAAATATTTCCTTCTCCACTCACCCACTTCAGACCACCACCAAGGGACAGGACAATGTGACTTTAACAGAGGCAGCTCCTGGGCGCTCCCAGAGCTTTGTATTGCGACAGGAACTCTTTGTCAGACTAGAGCTTCTCTACCTGACATGGGCTTGACTTCTCTAGTCTGCGGAATAAGAGGCCGGTGTCAGGGCCGAGCTGTCTCCCTTCGAAGGGACACGGCTTCCCGTCGTAGCGTGGCAGGAACGTCACATCTGCCAGACCTCTCTCCTCTGGCCGCACAGCCAGCCTGGAAAGCAGCTTGTCTGCAGTGTGTGGGATGACGGGCTGCAGGAGGGTGCCGTACACACGCAGGCACTCCAGTGTCACGTGGACGATGGTGTCGAGCCAGAGCCGCTCCGACGGCTCCTTTCGGTTGAGTTTCCACGGCGCGTGTCTCTGGAAGAAGCTGTTGCTCTGCCTGACGCACAGGTCGATGCTCTCCAAAGCCTTGTAGATCTGGAAACTTTCGAAACACTCAGCCACGTGCAGCGGCAGGGCAGCCACAGCAGCCACCAGCGCGTAGTCCTCGGCACGAGCCCTCCCCACGCCTCTCGTCTCCCCGTGACCCACCACCTTGGGAAAGCAGGACGCCGAGAAACGCGGGTAAGTGTTGCTGGGGTTGATGCTGGGGGCCGTGGAGCGGTTCAGGAGCCCCCCGAGGGCATCTGCCAGCTCCGAGTTCACCACTTTGGCCACCTTCTCGTCGTAGTAGTTGCCATCGCGCTCGGGCACGCCCTGGCGCAGCAGGAAGTAGCGCAGCCCGTCCGGCGTGTGCTGCTCCATGCAGCCCAGCGCGCCCGTCACGTTGCCCAGGCTCTTGGACATCTTCTGGCCCCTCACAGTCCAGTGGGAGTGCACCAGGATGCGCTCGGGAGGAGCCAGCCCCGCGGCCAGCAGCAGCGCTGGCCAGTACACGGCGTGGAACTTGAGGATGTCCTTGCCCACGACGTGGTGCGCGGCCGGCCACCACTCGCCGTGCGTCTCGGGGTAGCCCACCGCGCTCAGGTAGTTCACCAAGGCATCGACCCACACGTAAACCGTTTGTGTGGGGTCTCCTGGGACGGGGATGCCCCACTGCAGCCGGCGGCGCTCCCGAGACACCGACAGGTCGGGCAGCTCGTCCTGCAGCCAGCTCAGCACGCGCCGGTAGAAGGGCTCGGGGCAAATGGCCCCGGGGTTGTCCCGCAGCCACCACCGCAGCGGGTCCCGGAACGCCGACAGCCTGAACATGTAGTTCTCCTCCTTGGTCCAGTGCACCTGAGGAGGAAGGAGACAATGGAATTACAGCACAAGCGCTCTGCAAACAGCTTTGTGGTCTGCAGGCAGCGCTCCCAGCGTGGGACCTGTCCCTCCTCTCCCAAGGCACCACCACCGCTGGGCTCCCCAGGGCAGCTGGGCAGGACTCACAGTCGCCAAATCTCAAGGGCTGGGAGGGACCTGGAAAGCTCACCCAGTGCAACTGTCCAGAGGCCAAACTGAGTTGCCTCATGAAATGGGTCTGAAACTCCAAACACTCGATGAACACCTCATGTCTAAGCACCTTTATCCTCCTGCACGGGGAATGTCTTTCATCTCTGCTTCGGGGCCAGAGCAGCAGAGGCCAGCAGCAGCCCCATGGAATGGGGCTCAAATGTGCATCCAACTGCAGAATCATTTGGGTTGGAAGAGCTCTTGAAGCTGCTGCGGTCCCAACGCTCCCCTAACCCTGCCCAGCCCAGCACTAACCCGTGTCACTCAGCACCTCAGCTCCAGGGCTGGGCACTCCCCCAGCTCCCTGGGCAGCCTGGCACAGGGGCTGACCACCTTCTGCCAGACGGGGTTTTGGAGCTGTCCCTTACACAGCCACACTCCAAACACAGAGCAGACATTCCATGAGTCTCGGCTGATGTGACTTACACAGGGCATTAAACGCCCTCAGCGTGCAAGAGCCGAGAGTGCTGCAGGAGGGGCCGCCCGAGCAGGACGGTGCTGGGGCTGTTACCTGATGGCCGCTCTCCACAGACACCTTGCAGGGGCGGCCCTGCGCGTCGGTGCGCTCGGCCAGCTGGCTCTCGGGCAGGAAGCACTCCTCGGCAGTGCAGTACCAGCCCTCGTAACAGCCTTTGTACAGGGCCCCGCCATCCCGCAGGGCTCCCCAGAAATGCCGCACGCTCCGCTGGTGCCGCGGCTCGCTGGTGCGGATGAAGTCGGTGAAGGAGACGGCGGCCCGGGTGAAGGCCTGGCGGAAGAGGCCCGACACCCGCTCGCAGAGCTCCGGGGGCGACGTCTGGGCCGCGGCCGCGGCCTGCTGGATCTTCAGCCCGTGCTCATCGGTCCCTGCAACGGCAGAGGGGCGGGAGTGACGCGGAGGGCCGTGGGGAAGGGGGACAGCGGAGCGCGGGGCAGGCGCGGCGCCCGGCGGGCTCGGGCCCAGGCTCACCCGTGGAGAGGCGGCTCGGGCCGGCGGCGCGGAGGCCGCGGTGCCGGTGCAGCGCGTCGGCCAGCAGCGCGGAGTACAGGTGCCCGATGTGCGGCGGCCCGTTGGCGTAGAAGATGGGCGCGGAGAGCAGCAGGCGGCGGCCGGGCGCCGCGGCGGTGGCTGCGGAGCGGCGCGGCGGGCGCGGGAGGCCGCGGGGCGGCCGCGGCATGGCGGCGCTGGCGCGGCGGCGGCGCGGACGCGGGCACGGGCGGGGGCGCGGCGGCGGCCGCCAATGGGCGCCGGGCGGCGGCGCAGGCGCGGTGCGGCCGGCGGGGTCGGGCCGGCGAGGCCGCGGGCAGCGCGAGACGCGACCGGCGACATGTTCCGCTGCCGCGTGGCCGCCGCTGCCGGGCTGGCGCGCGCCCTGCGCCCCCCCAGCCCCGCGCCGCGAGCCCGCGCCGCCGCAGGTGAGGCGGGAGCGCGACCGGCGCCCCCGGGGACGCGCGGGCGGGCCGGCGGGGCCGCGCCGGGCCTGGGACCGCTCCCGCTCCCGGCGCGACGGCGGGTTACTCCCAGAGCCGCAGCTCCTCCGCGCGATCGTGGCCGCCGCTGCGCGGGCACGGGACATACGGGGCGCACGGAGCACACGGGGCACGGGGCACACGGGGCGCGGGGCACACGGGGCGCGGCGCCGGCGGCGCCGGGCGCAGCCGAATGACGCCGAGATCCGACCGAAACGCTTTTGGCCGCGAGATGGGGGCGGGGGAGAGCGGTAGCTGTGCCCGCGGCGCAGCGCCGGGCCGGGCCGGGCCGGGCCGCACGTTCGGACCCACGCGGGCGCGGGTTTGTGGCATCGCCACGCCTTGAGGCAGGCGGCGAACGGGCCCGACTGGCTGCCGGGCGAGGCTCGGCGGGACGGGCGCTGCGGCGGGAGCGCGGGAGCCGGGTAAAGCCCGAGCGCCTCGGGAACGCGGGAGCCGGTGAAGCCCGAGCGCCTCGGGAGCGCGGGAGCCGGATAAAGCCCGAGCGCCTCGGGAACGCGGGAGCCGGTAAAGCCCGAGCGCCTCGGGAACGCGGGAGCCGGTAAAGCCCGAGCGCCTCGGGAACGCGGGAGCCGGATAAAGCCCGAGCACCTCGGGAACGCGGGAGCCGGTAAAGCCCGAGCGCCTCGGGAGCGCGGGAGCCGGATAAAGCCCGAGCGCCTCGGGAACGCGGGAGCCGGTAAAGCCCGAGCGCCTCGGGAACGCGGGAGCCGGTAAAGCCCGAGCGCCTCGGGAGCGCGGGAGCCGGATAAAGCCCGAGCGCCTCGGGAACGCGGGAGCCGGTAAAGCCCGAGCGCCTCGGGAACGCGGGAGCCGGTAAAGCCCGAGCGCCTCGGGAGCGCGGGAGCCGGATAAAGCCCGAGCGCCTCGGGAACGCGGGAGCCGGTAAAGCCCGAGCGCCTCGGGAACGCGGGAGCCGGTAAAGCCCGAGCGCCTCGGGAACGCGGGAGCCGGTAAAGCCCGAGCGCCTCGGGAGCCGGGAGAGCCCGAGCGCCTCGGGAACGCGGGAGCCGGGAGAGCCCGAGCGCCTCGGGAACGCGGGAGCCGGGAGAGCCCGAGCGCCTCGGGAACGCGGGAGCCGGGAGAGCCCGAGCGCCTCGGGAACGCGGGAGCCGGGAGAGCCCGAGCGCCTCGGGAACGCGGGAGCCGGGAGAGCCCGAGCGCCTCGGGAACGCGGGAGCCGGTAAAGCCCGAGCGCCTCGGGAACGCGGGAGCCGGTAAAGCCCGAGCGCCTCGGGAACGCGGGAGCCGGTGAAGCCCGAGCGCCTCGGGAACGCGGGAGCCGGTGAAGCCCGAGCGCCTCGGGAACGCGGGAGCCGGTGAAGCCCGAGCGCTGCAGGAGCCGGGCGGCCGCGCTGCCAGCCCAGCGTTCAGGGCACTCACTGCCACGGCTCTAACGACAGCTGTCATTAGGACAGGCAGGAGCCTGTGGTTAAACAGCAGTAAAATGAAGCGTTACCCGTCTCCTCAGCTGTTTGTCTTCCTGGCAGGCTGGCAGG
The DNA here is from genome assembly GCF_028858725.1 of Colius striatus. Classification (NCBI taxonomy): domain Eukaryota; kingdom Metazoa; phylum Chordata; class Aves; order Coliiformes; family Coliidae; genus Colius; species Colius striatus. The sequence continues at coordinate 728,667 of NC_084771.1, forward strand.
TGTCTTCACCTGGGCTGGCATCCCTTGCTGCTCCCTGCCCTTTGGGATGGTCTTTCTGTTGGCAGAAGCCACCTTCTGCTTCTCAGCAGCAGAAGCTGTGTTGACAAAGGGACTTTCTGCTGGTGTGACTGTACCTGCTTGTCCTAACACGGTTATGTTGATGGGTGGTGGAGCAAAGTGTGTCTTTAGGAGAGGGCTGGAGAAGTGTGATAGCCGCAGAGGTGTGGGATGTGTGTATCTCTGCAATACACAGCTGGAAGGTTCCTTCAGCCAGAGTCTGTCTAACTTCCTAGTAGGTGTCCTGGCTGTTAATTTGTTCAGTTACTCTTTGATCTTGCAGATGGGTTTGGTATCCACAGCCCCTGGAGCTATCTGTTGTGGCAAGAGAATAATTGCCTGCAGTGTCTCAGATGTGGTGCCCGGCTTCTCAAACAAGCAGCTTGTTTCCCCGATTTCAGAAGCAACTTGGTCTCTATGTTTCAAAGCATAACTTTGCATTGGCAGTCTTGTGTTTTGGGTTTTGTTTTCTCTCTAACAAATTGTGTTCCTTAGGCAACTTGTTGCAGCGCTGGAATGTTCCCGTAGGAGTGCAGCTGAGCAGACAAGTGGCTAGCTCTGGTGTGCCCGGGGGCAGAGGCCATAGCTCTGTTTTTGTCCTTATTGTGGGCTTGTCAACGTTAGGAGCGGGTGTCTATGTAAGTAGAAAGGTAGTTCATGGAAAGAAGCCGTGAAACATCTCTCCTATCAAGCACTGGCTGTATTTCAGCTAACTTTACTCGGCTTTCTATCTCTCTCTACCTGATTCCTCCTTCAGAAAACTTCAAGGGGAGCTAACTGAGCTGGCTGGAAATTAACTTCTTCTGGTGATGTTTTTAAATGTGATTTCAGTTACCATTGAAGTCTCCTTGCTGCAAAGGCACATCTTTGCACATCCCGTGACCAGCCCCAGCTCTGTTGTCTCGAGGCAGAGCTGGATGGCCTATGCTTTTAATACCAAAGTAAACCATTATTTCCAAAGTCTTAGTTCAGAACATCAGTGTTTAGCCAAAATCAGCGAGCAGACATTTATGTCCCACTCAGACTATGCAAAGGGGTGAAGCTCTTCAGCCTGGCTTTTGTAAATCACAGTCCCAGGCAGCTGAGGAGTTGTAGCATTGCCTGGGAGCAGATGACTCCTCAGTTCACATCATACAAATCTTTGTTCCAAAATTCTTTCTCTTAGGGAGTCATATTCATCAGAAGTCCTGAGTCCCAACAGAACTCTTCACATGCAGAAGGCTCCCAGGAAACGAAAACACAAAATAGTGCACAGAGGAATGTCAGGAGGATGGGGCCAGTGTGGTGGCCAGGGGCAGGACACAAGCTGGGACACAAAAAGTGCCACTTAAGCACAAGCAGAAAGTCCCTTGGTGCTGAGGTGAGGGAGCCTTGTCCCAGGCTGCCCAGGGAGGGTTGAAGGCTCCTTCTTGGGAGGTTTCCCAACCCATCTGGACACGTTCCTGTGCCCCCTGAGCGAGGGGAACCTGCTGTAGCAGGGGTTTGGGCTGGAGCAGCTCTGCAGGGCCCTTCCAGCCCCCACCACTCTGGGATTCTGGGATTTCTGAGGGAAAGTCTCTTCCTGTTCCCTTTAAGTATTCCTTCCTGTGCCTGCTGTATGGTTTCTGGAGCAACAAGGTAACTGAAATTGCAAAGCACCCTCTGCTTTTCCCAAAACCTGCTTCGTCGAGAACCTTTCCTAACACTCAGCTCTCTCCCTCTCTTCTCTTCCATTGCCTGTCTTCGCCTACAGTTTTGCCATATCATCCTCTAAGATGCCCTTCTAGATCCCTGACGTCTTCAGGTGTTCCTGGCAAAGCTGGCAGCAACCTGTTGTTATACTTAATTGTAGGAGGAGCAGTCACTGGGACAGGAGCATATGTAAGATGCCTGAATCAATGTGCTTTAACTGGGGGAGAGGATGGAGGGAGGGAGGGCACCTCTACCCTATGGCATACCAAACTCACCATTTAACTCAACTGTCTTTGTGCTCCCTGATATTTAATTTCAGGGCACACTGTCAAATCATGTAAGTTTCCAAACCTGACATTCTCAAACATCAGCATTCTTAAGGAGGAAAAGGCCCTTAGAATTAAGCTTTCACATTAAGCAAACATGAGTCTCCTTCTCTGGAGACATCCCAACCCAGCTGGTTCCTGTGTGCCCTACTCTGGGTGGTGCTGCCCTGGCAGGGGGGTTGCACTGGGTGAGCTCTGCAGGTCCCTTGAGATTTGGTGACTTTGTGAAACCAGAACTGTCCATCTTCTATTTGTAAGCATCAGAAAGGGTAATTAATGTGTCTGTTCTGGTACCAGTAATGTTGGCATACAAAGAAAAAGGAGATAAATAAACATGAGGGTGCTACAGGAAAGCAAACTTGCCTAAGGCTGCAGGTTCCTCAGAGAGGAGCACTGAAATATCACTCCCTTACCTGGCAAAGTGCAGCCTGTGTTTCTTACCAGAAGGAACCTGAAATTGCCTCTCTGGAAAAAATGTATGGCAAAGCCCTGGTGTGGTATTTGGCACAGATCTAATGGTCACTTTTCCCTAAGGGATCAGATTTGCTGTGTGTTGCCCTTCAGAGGCACGTAAACCCTCGGTTCCACCTGCAAAAGCAGAGGTGGTTTTGTCAACCTTCACTTTTCACATTTAAGCAAAAGGCTTCAAAAATACCTTTGTTTTACTCTTTTCAACAGTGATGAGTTCTTGTTTTCTGCTCTTTTTGATGCTGTTTTAGCTCCCTGGGTATGCTTTTGTCTGCCTGTGCTCTTTTTCGTGCCTGGCATTAAAATCCTCAGTTCTTGTTTGAGACTATTTGCTCTGTTATAAAACCTGGTTGTGGAGAGTGGTACGATGCAAACTATCTGGGGAGTAAAAGAGAATTCAGTGCCCCAAAGGAATTAACTCAAACAATAGTTTGGATGTCCCAGCACTGGATTAGCTGACCCTAAGGGGTTTGGCACCAGCCACAGCATTAGCTGTCGTGCCCTCACGCTTAGGAGGGGTTCGTTTCTGGCTGGAACTGTTCCAGCTTTGATACTCTTTCACAACTTGAAGTACAGTGCTTGGATAGACAGTTGGCTTCAGACTGTCTCCATAGGTTTTGTCTCTGTTACAAAACACAGTGCAGACTGGCAGCTACTGCTGTGCAGATGTGGCAGAGGTTATTAGTGAGGTTTGTTTCCTTCCAGCTTGTGAGCTGTGGGGGCAGTGGCCACACCTGACCCGCTGCCAGCAGCCTCATTGCCCTTCGCTTCTCCACCTTACCAACTTTTCTGAGAGTTGCCTCCCTGTCTGTACCTCTGAAAGGCATCCCCAGAATGCTCAGGCCATGCTCAACCTGCCTCCTAACACACAAGTGAAAGGGAAGTTGGTGTTCAGCCACAGGAACCCCTTCCAGCTGGAGGCTGTTGCCCACAGCAGCTGCCTGTTGCCTGTGGTGTGACCATGCTTTGTCTGGTCTGCCCAGCTGCTCCAGGCTTTGGAAGCTGGGAGTTGCCTTTTGCCTGGAGTTTGTCTTCCTGCCCTGCAGCTCTGTGCTGTGCCCTGTGCCACGGCCTGGCTCCCAGATAGCCTTGGGCTTTGGTGATTGCATTTCCTTCTGGCTGGTCCCTCTTGAATCAGGTCTGCAGCCCAAAGGCCAAATGTCTGCAGAGAGGTTGATTGCTTGCTCAAGGAGCGCAGCCAGACAACTGAGATCCATCACAGCATGTGTAGAGCAGGTAGTTCCCTGAGTGCACTCCTCTCATAGCTACACATGCATTCCTTTGTAGGCACTTTATTCACTGAGGTGTGTTTTGGTGCCTGTGCTTTAACTGAAAGCAGATGGCTTTTCTGAGCAAGCAGGATAGACAAAAGCCTGGCAGAGGGTAGAAGCAGAACGCTGCCATGGTGCTGCAGGATGCACAGGTGAATATCTCCTTGTCTGTCCCCAGGTGTACAGAACCCTGAGAGAAAAGAAAGAGCGATTCACCAGCCGTGTCACAACCATAACCACACGATCTCCCTCCGGTGGGTACCAGTCTGCTAGTTCTGCCTCTGGCTTTCCTGAGCTGCCAACTGGAGAGCCATGGAACAAAGGGAACAGAGCCCTCCTGAGCACAGCCATGAGCATAAGCCTGTGCCTCCACCACAGCGTGGTTCTCCTCTTGGTGCCCCTCTTGGTGCCCCTCTTGGTGCCCCTCTTGGTGCCCCTCTTGGTGCTTGGTGAATTCCCATGTCTGGGAAAGATGGTGTTGGCTTTCCATCACCCAGAGCCAAGGTTCTGTTTTACAGATGATCATGAGGATGAAGCAGACTGTCTCTCAGGGCTCCTTTCTGCCCTTTGTGCCTTCTGTGATGAGAAAAAAATTAGTGCTGCTTTTGGCTTCTACTCTCACACAGTCTGGCAAAGTCACTGTGACTGCAAAGGGAAGCACAGAGTCCTCTGTGCTGTCCCAGACTGGGCATGCCAGGGGTATCCTGCTTGGGCAGGATACGTGTAGAGGGAAGAATGGGGACAACTAGTGAGGCTCTAGATGGCACTTTGGGGGCTGTATGTGGACCACAGGTCGCTGACTGAAAGTCTCTCTTAATTGATGAGCTCTGAGGCTGCAGTGTCTGAGCTATGGAGCTGAAGGATGATGTTTCCTAATGGCATGGCTTTAGGTGACAGAAGATAGGTGTCTAGTATCACTTCACCAGGAAACCATCAGAAAGAACATCCTGCAGACAGGCCAGACAACTGATGGCTTTGATTTAAGGGAGAGGATAAAGCATGTTTGTCAGGGTTGAGACTGGAGGGCAGAGTGACAGCCTCTAAATGCTGCAGCAGAGGTCTTGCTGAGTCTGTGTTTCTGGAGACTGTCCCTTTACAGAGCAGAGCCTGTTCTTCCCGTGGTCTCCTCCAGTCAGCCCAGAACTACAGCTTCCTAGCCACAGTAGCCTTGGTAGCCCGTTCATCACTGCACTGAGTCAGTCTCTTCTCTTTCAGATACAGATGCTGCTTCTCAGGGCACAGCAGGTGAGTCTTGGTGGTAATATTGAACTGACTGCTCTACTCCTACCTGTGGTTTAACTGCATGTTGCTTAGAAACAGGACCTGCATGTGAGAGGACATCTCCTCTCTCCTCCCTGGTAGGAACACAAAGGAAACAGTCACAGAAGAACCTGCCTTGGCATTTTAGAGAACTTTACTTTCTCCTAAACTGGGCCAGGGCAATTTCAATCTTGCTCACCAGCTGATTTGTGTTCTTAAAGAAGAGGTTCAGCAAACACCTTGCAGTTTGTGTTTTCCAGATAACTCTGAAGATTGTTTTGAGCCTGGCTCAGCCCCCAGGCCAGATCTCTGCTGGTGGTTGGAGTAACCTGTGTCCCTCTGGCTAGCTCAGCAAACTGTCACTGTAAAACATGATTGTTGGACCTCTAGTGCATTGTCCAGCCAGAACAGAGGCCAAGCATGTTTTTGCAACCCTGGGTCTGCTGTACAGAGAATGTCTTGATCTTATATGAAGCTTCTGAAGTTGTGCACTGAACGCTGGAAGTGAACCTTGTGGGTCTTTGTCACCACTTCACCCAGCTGTGCACACAGGCCAAAATACAGCTGTTTGTGAAACGAAGCTCCTGCTGGACAGGTGGTACTGTTGAGAGTAAAGCTTGAAATCTGTTAACAGGCTGCCCAGTTCATGCTGTTTCAAGCTTGTTCTTATTCCTAACGTCTCAAAGCAGAGGAAGGTTGATGTGCCGTAGAGGGGCTAAAGCTGCGTGACACGAGCTGTGCCACTGGCCCCTACCAGAGCTCTGTGGTTGCTCCTCAGCTCAGCTGGGTAGATGTAGCTTAGGAAAAAGAACTTGCTGCAATCTGCCAGCTCCATTTGTGCCAGGGGTCAGCTTTGAGAGAAGCAGCAGCACGGTTCTTGGAGTGGAAGGGAAGGGAGGGGTGGGATCTGAAGGGCAAAGAGCTGTGTCTGTGACAGGCACCTGGTGAGGTGCTGTGCTGCCTGGGGCTGGGCTGTGGTCCCTGCTGTGTGCTGCCTGTGTCTCTGTGTCCCACAGCTCCGGGGGCTCACCCTGAGCTCCCATCCCACGTTCCTTTCCTGCTGATCGGCGGAGGAACCGCTGCTTTCGCCGCTGCCAGATCCATCCGGGCTCGTGACCCCGGTGCCCGGGTAAGAGACTCGGGCGGGTGAGCGAAGCCTGTGCTGCTTCAGAGCCTCTGGCACCTGCTGGGCCATCTGCCTGGTACAGCTGATGTGTTTAATGACCAATTCAGGTGCTGATTGTGTCTGAAGATCCTGCCCTGCCCTATATGCGTCCTCCTCTCTCCAAAGAGCTGTGGTTTTCCGACGATCCGGATGTGACGGAGAGCCTGCGATTCAAACAGTGGAACGGCAAGGAGAGGAGGTGTGTGTCACCTGGGGAAGCAAGGACAAAGGAGAGGGGTTAGTGAGAAGCTGACAGGGATCAAACTGTTCTTGTGAGAGAGCTGCTGCAGAGCTCTGAAGGACTCCAGAGTGCTGTGGGGACAAATGTGTGTGCTCTGAGGAGGGTGTGTGGGAGGGTGTGTGTGGCTGAGCTGCCCACAGAGGGGAAGGAGGATTGTGTGCTGTCTGCAGAGCTTGTGTGGTGCTTTGCCCTGGAGCAGCTTCCTGCCTCCCCTGTGGAGTGCAGGAGGTGTGTGCTGCAGGCTGGGGGCTCTGCATGCTGCCTTGCCCAGGTGCTGAGATGTTCCAAACAAGGAGCAGCCTCAAGGTGCTGCAGCGCTGGCAGCTGCCAAGAGCGTGCTGCTTCCCACCCGAGACTTAGCTGATGCCTCTCCAATCTTCCTGTGATTCCCTCACACACCTCACCCCTGGCAGAGACCCTGTGAGATCAGCTGATAGTTAAGGTGGGCGTGTAACTTCCCAGCTCAGAGCAGAGCTCCAGGGACTCCTGGCTCACCTTGGGTTCCCGTGGCCTCACTGATCCAAACCCTTGAGCTTCAACTGTGTGAGGACCCTAATTCTTAAAACTCATTCAATAAGAATTCAGGAGCTTGTTCTGGGAGCACAGAGTTGGGTTTGTGTCTGTAATTGGTATCCCAGAGGAAGTGGGACCCCTTTGCTAATGGAGCTTTTCTCAGCATCTATTTCCAGCCGCCGTCGTTCTATGTGCCCGTCCAGGACCTGCTCTCTGTAGAAAATGGTGGGGTGGCAGTTCTCTGTGGCAAGAAGGTGGGTACAGCATGAGCTGTTCTTCTGCCATCACTCCCTTCTTCCCCAGCAGCTGAAACTGAACTGCAGCTGTGGTGTGGAGGGTTGGCAGAGGAGGAGGAGGATGTGTAGAGATTTGGGAAGAGTGTGTGTGGGGAAGCAGGGACTGTGCTACAGTGGGAAGCTTGAAAATGGGAGAAGGAATAAGAGGGAGCTGAGGCATGGTGAGGGAGATAGAACAGGAATTGTGGAGCTTGGGCATGGGGCAAGCATCTGCAGAGCTTAGGGATGGTGTGGCAGAATGGGATCTGGGCTGTGTGACAGTCAGAGGGTGAGGAGGAGAGGAGAGGAGAGGAGAGGAGAGGAGAGGAGAGGAGAGGAGAGGAGAGGAGAGGAGAGGAGAGGAGAGGAGAGGAGAGGAGAGGAGAGGAGAGGAGAGGACCACACAAGGTGTCCCAGTCCATTTCTTAGACTCAGATCCTGGGAAGATAAACCTGTGATGGCTGCCAAGGAAGTTGTCTCAACTCCTTCCAGTCTTCTCCCTTCCCCCCTCCCATCCCCCTTGAACTTAAAGGTGGGAGAGTGGTACTTGTGAGTTTCTCTAATGAGCAGTCTGTGAGTTTAACTGGAATGGCACACAGCTCCTGGAAGCTGGAGCTCTGCTGCTGCTTTCATTTGGCAGGTTGTGCATATGGATGTGAGAGGTAACACAGTGAAACTCAGCGATGGCAGCCAGATATCCTACGACAAATGTCTCATTGCCACTGGTAAGTCGTTGGGTGTTTTTCTCATTGCTCTTTGTCTTGTGACAGGCTTTTTGTTTCAGTGGCATTTCTCTGCCAAGGAAGTGTCAGAACCTTTGCAGAGCAGGGGGCTGAAGGGCAGTGGTACAGCCAGCCAGTTGGGTGTTTCACCTGCCTCCCGTCAGCCTCACATCTGGGGCAGGCAAAGCGACAACCATCATGGAAGGAGGAAAAGGTGACTTCCCCAGCAGCTCAGTGAGGGAACTGCTGTCCAGACCAGCCTCTCCAAATCCTGCCTGTCACCGCAGCAAACAGAACAACCAGCTCTTGCTTGGGCAGAGCACTGCTCCAGCATCTAACCCTGGCAGTTCTGTGGCTGAGGTGGAGCTGCCTGTAGGCAGTCAGTGGAGCCAGGCAGGCAGCAGTAGATGTTTTGCCCCTGGGTGACACTTGAGTCACCTGCTGCTCAGGCAGAGAGTCTTTTGTTTTAAAATGTTTTAGGACATGGAGGTGCTGGAGAGGCTCCAGAGGCAGCTGCCAAGGCAGGAAAGGCTTTGGAGCACATCTCAGATGAGGAAGGGCTGAGGGATCTGAGGCTGTTGAGCCTGGAGAAAAGAAGGCTCAGGGAGACCTCACTCTCTACAGCAACCTGAAAGGCAGCTGCAGCGAGGTGGGGTCAGTCTGTTCCTCCTGGTAACAAGCAATAGAACAAGAGGAAACAGCCTCAAGTGTTACCAGGGGAGGTTCAGGCTGGGTGTGAGGAGGAATCTCTTGGCTGCCAGGGCTGTCAGGCATTGGAAGGGGCTGCCCAGGGAGCTGCTGGAGTCACTGTCCCTGGAGGGGTTTCAGAGCTGGGAGGGTGTTGCACTGAGGGCAATGAGCTGGTGGGTGATGGGGCTGGGACAGAGGCTGCACCCCATGGGCTGAAAGGGCTCTGTCAGCTGAAAGCACTCTGTGATTCTAAACCCCCAGCCAGCATCAGGGAATAGCACGTGTCCTAACAGTCTGGAGAGCATAGCCCAGGCCAAGGTGAGCTTTGCCTGGGCTGCCTGGCTGGAGACATGGCTGTGGTGTCACTAGTGTCTCTGTGTCTGTCCCCTCTTGTCCTCAGGTGGTTCCCCGAGGAACCTGCCGGCCATTGAGAGAGCCGGGCAGGACGTACAGCGGCGCCTGACGCTCTTCCGCAAGGTACCGTGGGCTCTGTGCCCCGCTCTGAGGCTGACCCAGCCACAGCCTCTCCCACTGCACCCAGCTTTGGGGCCAGGACAGCCCTGTCTGGGCAGCTGCTTCCCTCAGCTGGTAACCAGGACTCCATTTGCCATTTGTGCTTTTCCCCAGGCAGGTGAACAGGGAAGGGACTACCCAACCCCTCCTCTGCCTCAGGCCTGAGAGCTGTAATTGCCTGTGGGGATTTGATTCTGCCTCGTTTCCCCCCTGCATGACTTTGCTGTGCTTCCCAGGTCTTTTAGAAGTGCTCTGTAAGCTCTGCAAGTCAGTTTGGAGTGTGGGCAGTGTGTCACCTCCATCCTGGCCAGGAGAAGCCTCAGGCACAGTCAGGCCTGAGGCTCCTCTGGCAGAAGCGTGTGCCACAGGGCTGCAGCACAAGGAGTTTGGCAGAGCCAGCCTGCTCTCCTGCTCTGAAGGTTTAGCTGAGTCTGAAGCTGAGTGTTCATCTTGGCTTGGCTTGGGTGGGTTTCTGATTCACCAGTAAACTGACACCTATCCTGTGCCCCGGGACAAAGTCAAGAAGGAAGTTAGTGAGTGTTCTGGCTTTTGCTGTAGAGTTGGGTGTTGTTGACAAAGTCCCCTTTTCTTACAAACAGGGGCTATAGGAAGGCAGGCAGCCTTCTCCTGGGTCTGTGTCAGGGAAGCAATCAGCAAAGGGAACTCTGGTATGTGCTGGACGTCCCCAAAGGACTGCTCTGCTCAGCTGCAGCAGGGGGGAGCTGTGGCATCCTTGGAGCTAGGTGCCTGCTGCAGGACACCCATCTCCACTAATGTCATTGTCATTTCTCTTGAACATTAGGGGAAAATGGAATTTGAGGTTGCCTGGGCAGGGAAAGCTTGCACAAACAGGGAGGCAGAGCTTCTTCTGTGCAATAGGTGAACAGGAGGAAGGAGAAACGTTTCCCTTTCTGAGTTGGAGAGTTGTTCTCGTTTCAAAAGGAGAAACTGGAGGAAAGTACCTTGTGCTGCCACTCCTGCTTGAGGCTGTTTGAAATGGGAATAAATCTTCTTTCAGATTGAGGACTTCAAAAGCCTGGAGAAGATTTCAAGAGAAGTCAAGTCCATCACAATTATTGGTGGTGGTTTTCTGGGCAGTGAGCTGGCCTGTGCCCTGGGACGAAGAGGTAAGCGTGCTTCTGTGGGCAGCTGGCACCCTGACAGAGGTGACAGAGCTGAGTGTGGGCAGCCTGATGTGAGACAGTTCTTTTTGCCTTCCCCACCTGCTGAATTTTTGCACAGACTTGTGGTTTGCCTGAAACAACCTTTGTTGCAGGTGTGTTTTGTTGGCACTGTGGCCTGACCTGGTCTTCCATTTTTCTCTCATTAACTGTCCAACAGCCCCTGACCACAAAGGGCTTTGTAAGCTGTGCTCCCCAGAAGCTCTGCAGGCCAACTGCAAAGCCTTTCCACCCCATAAAAAAGTTCTCTTTGCTCTGTCAGTGCCCAGAGACACCCTAAAACTATGATTTCAAAGAGGCTGTTGGCAGCTGGATTCGCCCTGTCCAGTGAGTGCTGCTTTGAGCCTGTCCTTATGGTGATTTTTCTAAGAAGGGATGTTTTCTCCAACACACTGAGCATTTCACTCAGACATCTGTTACCTGGGGGCTGGCAGGTGCACGTGAAACAGGGGTCAGTCATTCTGTGACTCCTGCACAAAATCTGGGAGCCAGAACTCCCAGTTTTGGAAGCTTCAGTCAAGCTCCTTCCATAAAGCAAAGCGTGTGCTCGTGTCCTGACCTCTGTGCTGCTGCTCTTTCTCCTCTTTGCTTCCCCTTCAGCACGAACCAGAGGCCTGGAGGTGATTCAGCTGTTTCCAGAGAACGGCAACATGGGCAAAGTCTTGCCTGAATACCTCAGCAACTGGACAACAGAGAAGGTCAGAAAAGGTGAGGGAACTCTTTTTTTCCCCCTACTTGCTGTATTAAGTGTGTGCAGAGTCTGTTCCTGTGGAGTGGGGATAGAGGGAGGAGGATACAGCCGGGACTGCAGGTTGCAGGGCCTGGTAACCCACTGGTCTGAGTGAGTTTCTCATGTTTCTGGAAGGTGCTTTGTCAGACCTCTGGCTGGGACAGAGCAATGGGTGACTGAACATCCTTAGTGCCCAAAAACCTGTCTTGGGGAGCTCTTTTGGGTGTGACTTGTCATCATCCAACACCTGTACTCATGATTGCCATTTAAGGAACTCTTTCAAAGTCTTTTGCTGTGTTTCCTTCTCCTCGTGCTTCACTCAAAACTGTCCTGGTGGTCTCTGCCCTGGCCCCTGCCCTGCCTGCATCTCCCTGTATCTCAGGCCTGCCTGTCCCTGAGCAGGCACTTATGTCCCTGTGTTTGTTCCCAGAGGGTGTTAATGTCATGCCCAACGCCGTGGTCAAGTCTGTCTCTGTCTCTGGCAATCGGCTGCTGATTAAACTGAAGGATGGCCGAAAGGTAAAGCTAAAAGCAGGGAGGGGAGCAGGGGGAAAACTGTCCAGGGGCATAGAGAGAATGACCACAGTACTGCTGAATTCTCAAACAGGTGGAGACTGATCACATCGTGGCTGCTGTAGGGCTGGAGCCTAACGTGGAGCTGGCCAAGTCTGCGGGGCTGGAGGTGGACTCGGACTTCGGGGGCTTCCGTGTGAACGCGGAGCTGCAGGCACGCTCCAACATCTGGGTGGTGAGTCCCTGCAGGGCCTGGCCTCCCTGCTGGCCCTGCTCATGCAGGCAGGGGGCACTGCCGGGCTGGGGCTGCCTCCATCAGGTCCATGGGGGCGGGTAAGGAGAGCTGAGCGTGGCACAGATGCTGGTGGCAGGCACCGAGCCTGTCCCCGCACCCCCTGAGCCTGTCCCTGCACACCCTGAGCCTCTCCTGCACCCCCTGAGCCCGTCCCCGCACCCCCTGAGCCCGTCCCCGCACCCCCTGAGCCTGTCCCTGCACCCCCTGAGCCTGTCCCTGCACCCCCTGAGCCTCTCCTGCACCCCCTGAGCCCGTCCCCGCACCCCCTGAGCCCGTCCCCGCACCCCCTGAGCCTGTCCCTGCACCCCCTGAGCCTGTCCCTGCACCCCCTGAGCCTCTCCTGCACCCCCTGAGCCCGTCCCCGCACCCCCTGAGCCTGTCCCTGCACCCCCTGAGCCCGTCCCCGCACCCCCTGAGCCCGTCCCCGCACCCCCTGAGCCCGTCCCTGCACACCCTGAGCCTCTCCCCACACACACCGTTGCTGTGGCAACAACAGCAAGTTTGTGAATATTGATGTGTTGTAAGAGGAGTTGGGGTAACCTAAAGATAGCACAGATCAGCCCCTTGTGTGAGAGGCCCTTTTGTGGGAGAGGTGGCTCTCCTTCCTCTGCAGACTCTCCCTGCTGCTCTCAGAGCTTTCTGAAGCTCAGCAAAGGATGCTGAGGAATTGGGCTGTGTGTCCTGGGGAGGAGGGTGAGGCAAGGGGGGCGTCAGGGAAACTCACTTTGTGGTTGCAGTGTGTTCTCTGCCCAGTGCCTTTTCCGTTTGTGCTTTCATTTAAGCTTTCAGTGTCAGGTTCAGTCCTCACAGGGTGGGTCCTTTCATTCGCCTGGCAGAGCTGAGGTGTTGAGGGCCCTGGGTTAGTGGTGGGCTGGGCAGTGTGAGGGGAGGGCTTGGACTCCATCAGGCTCTAACAACCCAAATGATTCCGTGATCCAAGGCAGGGGATGCTGCCTGCTTCTACGACATCAAACTGGGCCGGAGACGCGTGGAGCACCACGACCACGCCGTGGTCAGCGGGAGGCTCGCTGGAGAAAACATGACAGGAGCTGCAAAGCCCTACTGGCACCAGTCCATGTTCTGGTAACGCTCACTCCTTCTTTGGGGGATTCTTGTTTGCCCACCCTGCAAGAGCTATGACAAAATCAACCCTGTAAAGGGTTCTGTTTCCTGGGTGTAGTGAACCTCCTTCAGCCCACGCCTTGTACAGCTCTGGCCGTGGGATTTGAGCACTCACTGCTCTGCCCTGACCCCTCTGCAGTGTTTTTCCTTCTGGGGATCCCAGTTTCTCCCTGCAAGAATCCCATTCTGCAAAGCCAGGAGCAATAAAGAGCAGCCTCTCCTCAGAGCAGCCTCGTTTAACAGGTTGGACTTACAGCAGCTTTTCTGCACAGCTCTGGAGTTCCCCAGCACCATCGTTGATTGCAGCTGTGTTGCCCCTTTCCTGCTTCAGCTGAGCTGATGCTTTTAGCAGCCAGGAGCACACTTGAAAGTTTTATTTTCCAGAGAGAAGTACCAGGAAAATCAGCAGTTCTGTGGTATCTTGGTGAAGTTCTTTTAAAACAAAACCAACCCCTCCCACAAAAACACCCACCAGAGGTGGGGCTGTGAGTGTGTCTTGTGTCTGCTCCAGCCCTCCCTGAGGGGCTGCTTCTTGCACTACAAAGCTGGCAAAGGGCAGGAAATCCTCCTCCTTTTTTATTTCAGGGTGTTCAGGATCCCTCCTGAGCTTCAGCCCACTGCTGGGTGCCCAGTCTGGTTATCTGGTGTGTTACTGGGATTCCTACAGTAACCCCAGTCTGTGCTGTAGGATCCTGGCCAGGCAGGCGAGTGATACCCAAATTGCTTTGTGGGATGCACCAATTTCCTCAGCATGGTTGGGAATGCTTTTGATGGGCCCCAAAGCACAGCTGCTGTGACTCCTGTAAGCATCCCAGTTCAAACTGAGCAGGTGCCCAGTCCAAGGAGGTGTTGAAGCAAGGTGTTCTCTTTAATCTCCTTTAGCTGCTCTCTCTGCTATGATGCACTAAGTGATTGTGCTGCAGAATCTGGTGCTTTTAACTGAGAACTGCCAGGGCTTTGATCAAATGGTCTCACCAGTAGGAGCTGGAGGACGGTTGCTTCTGCCCCAGCTCTGTCTCCAGGTCAGCTGGCACTGAGCAGGCAGCAGAGTTTACAGAAACCCACTGACTGCATCTGACACACCTGCGCCCTGAGATCCCGCGGCGGGCTTTAAAGGGCTGGGAGGTGTGTGGCACTTGGAAGCCACCCAGAGTCCTTCAAGGGAGTAGCCCTCGAGTATTGTACAGTTTTGTTCATGGAACTGGTTTCTGCTGGAGCAGAGGCCTCAGACCTGCTGTGTGGGGGCTCCTTGTTCCACCCCACAGACACAGGTCCAACATGTGTCAGTCGGCGCCTGCTCTGATTGTCCCACACAGTGCTCCTGGGGACCTGGGGCTGCAGGGAATCACCATGTTAGTGATGTTTGTCTCACTAATGCTACAAAATGCTGAGTGTTCTTGTCCCTGCTCCATCCCTAGGAGCGATCTGGGCCCTAACGTGGGCTATGAAGCCATTGGGCTGGTTGACAGCAGCCTGCCCACCGTGGGAGTGTTTGCCAAAGCCACGGCAAAGGACACGCCGAGGAGCGCCACGGAGCAGTCAGGTGGGGCTGAGCGAGAGCCTGGCTGCTCGCTGCTGGCCACAGGGTCAGGCTGAGCTCAGCCAGCAGTTTGCTTGTCTTCTAGACCGAGCTTTAAAGCCTTACCCCCCCAGGCAGCTTTGCAGCCCCTCTGCCCCAGCCTTGTTAAACCTCACACAGTTGTGTGTGTTACATCGTGCCACTCAGTTACCAAAACGAAAACACTTCTCCTGGTGTCCTCCATACACTGAAACACTGGGGCTCTGCACAGTGTGGATCTAACACACTGACCTTGTTTGTGCTGCCTGGAAGCACAAGACTGTTCTGCCTCTTGCCTTTGGTGAGGGAAGGTGGGAATTGCCTCAGGTCAGGATTGCTCCCCTCTGGAGTTACTAACGTGCACTTTAGCTGGTCATGACTCCAATGTCAGCAGGGTCTCTTACAGACCCCTGCTCTTCAGCCTCATGGTGGGCAGGGAGCTGCTCCCTCCTGGATGTTTGATGTCTCCTGTCTGTGCCCTAGGGACGGGCATTCGGTCCGAGAGCGAGACGGAAGCAGAAGCCTCCGAGGTTCACATCGCTCCAAGTGCTTCACCAACGCCTCAGGTTCCCAGGAAAGGGGAAGATTATGGCAAAGGTGTCATCTTCTACCTCAGGGATAAAGTGGTGGTAGGAATTGTGTTGTGGAACATCTTCAACAGGATGCCTATTGCTCGGAAGGTGAGTCCCGGGCTGGGGTGCTGAGCACTGAGACTGCTCAGATCCAGGCTGCTCCTGGGGGAAAAGCCATCTCCCACTTTAAAGGGAGGATGCAGGGAGATGCAGGTGCTGGGCCTGGAGCAGAGCTGGGCAGTACCCAGTGGCAGCCCTGTCTTGGATGAAGTTCCTGGTGCTTTCCTGCATGTTTATTCAAACCCTTTCCAGGGGCCCCGAGTCAGGTTTCTCCCCCAGGCCTTGCCTTGGCCTGGCTCAAGTGTCAGGTCTGTGAGAAGTGAAGGCAAGAATCACCCACAGCACAGGGAAATGACCTGGTTTGGGACTGATTTGTTTAATCCAGCAGCATGCACTGGTTTGGGACTGGTTTGTTTAATGCAGCACTGTGCACTGGTTTGGGACTGGTTTGTTTAGTGCACCAGTGTGCACTGGTTTGGGACTGGTTTGTTTAATGCACCAGTGTGCACTGGTTTGGGAGTGGTTTGTTTAATGCACCAGTGTGCACTGGTTTGGGACTAGTTTGTTTAATGCTCCAGTGTCTAAAGCAGTCTCCAAGCCTCCACACTCACAGACACATCAGGAGTACTTGAGTCACTGTGTAACATCTTGGGGAGTTGCAGTGGTTGGCACTGAGTGATGCCAGCCTAGCCCCAGCTCACCTGTCCCCAGGTGAACTGTTCTTACCCTTGGAAGTGTCCTTTGGTGTCTGACCTGAAGGTTTCACAGTGCAGTTAAAACCTGTCACTAAGTCCCATGAGACAGAGATACTTTCCTTCCTCCTAACAGCCCTTCCTCTCCATCACAGTGCCAAGCATGTAAAGGGTCTGTGGCCTCTCACTGTCCAAAAGCCAGGTTTGCAAGTTTCAGCCCCTTCAGTGGCTCCTCTGGCTGGGTGCAGAGGCACTGGAGCTCCCCTCGGGCTTGAGATTAATCCCTTGCTGAAGACACTTGTTCTCCCCTTCTGTAAAGGGAAACTCAGACATCAGAAACAGCTCCTGCAGGGACAGTGAGGTCGGTTTGACCTCCAGCCATTCCCCTGCGCAGATAACAGCAGGTTGAAGACTCCCCCGTGAGTCTGGCTGCAGGAAGCACAGGTGCCCTGAGCCCTGCAGGGCCGAGCTGGCAGCAGCAGCAGCGAGGAGCTGCGGCATCCCGCCGGGCTGGGGCCAGGGCCAGGGCTGCAGCGCCGCTGCTTCGCCGTAGCTGCAGGGTTTTACACCTTTTTTTCCCTTCTTCCTTCAGATCATCAAAGATGGGGAGGAGCATCATGATCTCAATGAAGTAGCAAAGCTTTTCAACATCCACGAGGACTGAGCTGGGGCTGGGCCAGTGCAGCAGGAGCGTGTGGGGCCCTGGGTGCCCCTTCAGCCATCTCTGGCAGCTTCCTCTGGGAACTGGGGAGAAGCTGCAGTCACAGACTACTAATGTTTGCACCAATAAAGCCAGACTCTTCTAAGCCCGGCATCTCCTTCCTGCCTCTCTGCCTTGCTCCCTGTGCTGCCTGCTGTTGTTGCTTTGTAGCCCAAGGGCTACAGAGCTGCCTCTGGGCAGGGGCTGGGCTCGTGTTGGGTTTGCCTGGAGGGTCTCCTGGTAGCGAGGAGGGGCTGCAGTGCTGACACTGAAGAAGCTGTAGCCCCTGATGACCTGCCAGAAGCCATCACGTGCCTTGGGGGCCTCTCTTGCTGAAGCTAGTGCCAGCTGAGGCTTTCAGAACTGACTAGCCCAGTGGCTTTTGTGTATGCCACTGTTTGAGGGGCCCCAGCCCCCCCATTACTCTCAGGGTAGGCCTTAGCACCCCTTTGTGTCGTTCCCTTTCTCTGAGGCTGCTGCAGGACAGGGGCTGTGCCAGACCCCCTCACTCCCCTGCTCTGTGGCCCAGCTGCCTGAGGCACATGGCAATGTCTGACTATCCTTCCTGGGCCCATGTCAGCATAGCAGCTGCTTTTCAGAGTACAGGACAGTGTTGCAGGCAGTGGCAGGAGGCACAGGGTCTGTCTGCAGTCCCCCAGGGCTCACAGCCACGGGTGGGTTGGTGGGAGTGTGCCAGCCCCTGCCAGGCCTCCCCAGATTGATGTTTCAGCCACTCACACCACAGAGGCTGCAACCTCTTGGCTTGTTTGATGGCAGCACACTTCCCATTCAGGCTCATCCTGAGTGAAGTGGCCAAAATCCAGCCCTTGATCACGAGCCCATCTACATGTGGCATCTCTTCCTTGACGTCCTGAGGCCTCCTCAGGGGCCCAAGGAGCTAGAAACAATTCACACTGCCAGTCCAGATCCACCGGAGACGCTTCAGCCTCAGCAGCCTGGGCCCCCTCCTGGTTGTGCTGAGGTCCTGGGGACATGAGTATCGGTGTCCCTTCACCACCAGCTTCTGCAGCCAGGCAGTGATGTCTGGCCATGGCTTTGCCCTGGTGCTGCCAGTTGTCCTGTTTCCAGTGTTGCAGCCCCCTCCACAGAGCATTTGCCAGCACCCACGAGTCGGTGCAGAGGTAAAGTATTGGCCATGTTTTGCATTTAGCAATGTCTAAAGCCAGCTGGGTGGCTTTTACTGCAAACTGACTCGATTCAGCCTCCTCTGTAGCTTCTGCTTCTGGGCCCAGGGGACTCCCCACAGCACCTTCACCTCCAACATTTCCCCACAGCACGACAGGGCCTGTCTGTGCACAGGGCACGTCCTTTCTCATTGACAGCTTATTATACAGTGGGGCCTCCTCAGCACGTCACGTCCTTCTCTGGGGATATTGCAAACCTTTGCCTTCTCTGGAGACATTCCAACCCAGCTGGTTCCTGTGTGCCCTGCTCTAGGTGCTGCTGCCCTGGCAGGGGGGTTGCACTGGGTGGGCTCTCCAGGTCCCTTCCAGCCCTTGAGACTCTGTGGCTCTGTGAACAGGTCGTGGTCCCGTCCAGGACTGCTGGGCAGTGGGTGTTTCCTATGTGAGCTCGTTGTGGGCTGCCCAGGGAGCTGGTGGAGTCCCCAGCCCTAAGCACAGAATCACAGCATGGTGGGGGTTGGAATCACCTACATCAGGTCACACAGGAACGTGTCCAGGTGGGTCTTGAAGCCCTCCAAGGAAGGAGACAGAAGGAGATTTCAAAAGCTGAGGTGCTGAGGGACACGATTTAGTGCTGGGCCTGGCACTGTGAGGTGAGGGGTTGGACTTGATCTTCAAGGGCTTTTCCAACAATTCCATGATGGCTGTGACTCACGTGCTCCATGTGGCAGCGGTCACAGCGTGTTTGGAGGTGATCCTCTCACAGCTGTGGCTCCAAAGCCACCCCCTCCCAAGCCCAGGCCCTCCTCCTCCTCCTCTCCCTTCCATGGTGCTCTGGCACCACCTCACCTCTGGTGCTGCCACGGCGGGGCCTGGCCGTGCCGAGCTGCCCAGCGGCACCAGTGCCCCTCACAGCGGGACAGGCCCCTCACAGCGGGACAGGCCCCTGACACCGGGCTGGGCCCCTCACACCAGGGGACAGGCCCCTCACACCGGGCTGGGCCCTTCACACCGGGACAGGCCCCTCACACCAGAGGACAGGCCCCTCACACCGGGACAGGCCCCTCACACCAGAGGACAGACCCCTGACACCGGGACAGGCCCCTGACACCGGGACAGGCCCCTCACATCGGGCCACGCTGCTCCCAAGCCCCCCAGTGCGGCTGCCTGCGCTCGGCTCCTGCACACGGTCGGGGCTGGTCTGGTTGAGGTGTGCTGAGCAGCATGGCCTGCACACAAAGCTGTCCTGGTGCTGATGGGAGCGGAATCAGAACCTGTGGCTGCATCTCCCTCCTGTTGCAGCCGCTGCAGCTGCCGCGTGGGCCCGCAGCTGCACCAATAGCGGCACGGTGCTGCAAGGGAGGCCCCTCTGCACTGAGGGCCCGGCCCAGTGGGGACCCCCGAAGGGGCTGCAAAGCCTGTGACACACAGATCATAGAACCATGGCATCATTTGGGTTGTTAAAGCCCTTGAAGCTGATGGAGTCTAGCCCTCCCCTCACCACTCCCTGGCCCTCAGCACCTCAACTCCACGGCTTTGGGACCCCTCCAGGGCTGGGCACTGCCCCAGCTCCCTGGGCAGCCTGGCACAGGGGCTCACACCCCTCTCAGGGAAACAGTTCTGCCTCAGCTCCAACCTCAGCCTCCCCTGGGGCAACCTGAGGCTCTTTCCTCTTGTCCTGTCATTCATTACTGGGGAGCAGAGCCGGACCCCCAGCTCCCTGCAGGCTGTCAGGAAGTGTCAGAGAGAGCTCCTGTCTCCCCTCAGGCTCCTCCAGGCTCAACACCCCCATTCCCTCAGCCCCTCCCCAGCCCCTTGTGCTCCAGCCCCTTCCCCAGCTCTGTGCCCAGCTCTGGCCACGCTGCAGCCCCTCAGTGTCCCTGTGGCAGTGAGTGAGGGGCCCAGCCCTGAGCACAGCCCTGGAGCTGCAGCCTCCCCAGGGCCCAGCACAGGGCACACTCCCTGCCCTGCTCACTGTTGCTGCAGTGGCTCTGGGCACACGCTGCACGCACAGCCCCAGTCCCTGCCACGCCACTGCCCCTCGAGCCCCTGCCCTCCCTCTCTCTGCCCCATCCAGCCGCCCACAGTCCTCGGGGCCGTCTCCTTCCCTCACTCTCACCTTTTCACCTCTATCCCAGGAAGGGCTGCGAGGTTAGGAAGATGGCACAGGCTACACTGTGACCCGAAGGACCCCAGTTCAGTGCGAGGAGGAGGAGGACAGTCCTCACCCTGAAGTTAAAGGACTTCTGTTCTGCCCCCGGGAGGGATGGCTGTGCCGGGCCAGGAAGAAAAGGCTGGAGACGGGAGGGCCTGATGCAGGTTTTTTTTTCTGTACATCAGTGTTTTTGACACCACAGCCTGTCGCTGCTGATAATAAAACAGAAATCAGAAAGAGCAACCAGAATACACACCCAAAGGCAAAAAACCCTCGTCTTAAACAAGGCGCTGCCGGGCCCCGGGGGGAGGCTGGCGGGGGTGGGGAGGCGGCCCGGGGGTGGGGAGAAACACAACACAAAGGAGAAAATAAACCAACAGAAAAGCGGAGCCTCGGAGCGCGGCCCTCCCGCGCCCAGCCCCCCGGCCGGGGCTGCAGCCGGGGCTGCGCCGGCCCTGCCCGAGCCGCGGCGCCTGCGGGTGCGGCGGGAGCCCCGCGCGGGGACGGGCTGCTGCCGGCCGCGGAGCCGCGCCGAGGGGCTGCCCCGCGCCCCCAGGGCTGCCGCCCCCCGCGGCCGCGGCGCGGGGCTCGGCCCGAGGACGGCCCCGTCCCCGGAGCTCACCCTCACAGTGATACAGACTCGGCAGAAACAAAGGAAACATTACAAATTAAATACTAATTAAATAAATACTATGGAAGACGTTGGGAGGGGGAGGGCAAAGAGGGGGGCGCAGCTGTGTGGGGGGCGGGCAGGGGCTGCAGCACCCGCGACCCAGCTGCACCCACAGCCCCGGCTGCAGCACCCGCGGCCCCGGCTGCACCCACAGCTCTGGCTGCAGCACGCACGGGTCTGGCTGCAGCTCTGGCTGCAACACCTGCAGCTCTGGCTGCAGCACGCACGGCCCCGGCCGCCCCCAAGCCCACCTCGGGGCCCCAGCGCCTGCCGCCGCCGCTCCTCGCCCAGGGACCCCGCGGGGGGCGCAGAGGCACAGACCCTCCCTCCCCCGCCGAAGAAGGCCCCGAGGGGAGGGGGCCGGGCCGGCCGAAGGCTGGGTCCCTGCTGCCGGCGCCGAGAGGGGCCGCCGCCCGTTGGTCCTTATTATTGCCTCGTGATGCAGGGAGCGACCTGGCCCCCGTCAGCTGCTCCAGGCCTCGTACTCCACGGCCGAGCCCAGGAGCCGCAGCAGCTCGGGCTCGTAGTGCACCAGCTCCACTGTCTGTGCGGGGCCGTGCTCGGGGCTGTCGGGCAGCTCCTCCTGCGCCAGCACCTGGCTGAGGGCGAGCTGCCGCCGGAACTCCGCCGCGGGCAGCGCCGCCACCTCCAGCTGCGGGAAGCGCGCCTGGAAGATGCGGGACGACAGCTTCAGCCGCTTCAGCACGTCCGAGAACAGGAACCAGTTGCAGGGCCTGCGGGGAGAGCGAGAGGAGGGTGGGGCAGGGGCAGGGGGGACGCTGGGGGCCCCCCCCCAGCCCTCCTCTGCCCAGGCTACGGCGCTGCTGGCCCCACGGCCCTTCTGGGTGTGGGTGATGTGCCTGGGGCGGGATGGCAGAGTTCAGGTGACATTTCAAAGCAAGACAGCAACACGGGTGGGAAGGTGGCACCTTCAGAGGTGTCCCTGCAGCATCCCACCAGCAATGAGCTCCCCAGGGCACCAGCTCCCCCCGGGCACTGTGCAGCCCCCTGGATGGGCAGAAATGGGCAGCCCCATACACTGGCTGAGCACAACAGCAGCATTGCTACTCCTGTCTCTTCCAAGTCACCTTTCTGCCCCTGCAGTCCAAAAGAGAGAGGGAGAGAGGGTGGGAGAAAGAAGGGAGAGAGGAAAGAAGGGAGGGAGGGAGGGAGGAAGGAAGGAAGGAGCCACCTTGGAGGTGGATGTCTGAGAATCAGCCAAACCAATTCCATCTTATCCTGCATCTTCCATTTGCTTCTCTAACTCAGGGCTTACAAAGTACGGTTTTTGCCTTCACAGATGGCCCATGACAGGAAGCATTTACTGCCTCAGTAGCAGCAGTTTGCTCCTCCTGAAGAAGCTGCAGTAGCTCCATTCCTCCATGTCTTTACCTGTGGAACAGGCATAAAAGGCATCTCCTCCTTTGGAAAGGTGCTTTGAGATCTCCAGGACACAGCTGCAGCTCCACAGACCTGTCTCCCTAGCACATAGCCAGCTTGGGCCTCAAAGCTTCTCAGGCAGGCAGGAATGTTCCATACAGGAACAGCTCATGTTATCCCTCACCTGGAGGGCAGCCCAAGGTTCTGCTGAGCTGCTGCTGCTGCCCTCACGAGCTCACTCTGTTCTGTGAGCTCCCCTCCACCCCAGCACGTGTGTCCCCCAGCCACTCTCTGCCCCAGGAGCAGACACTCACCCCCGAGAGACGGACACCTGGAGGTTATAGCTGGGGAGCAGGGGCTTGTCTGAGAACTCAAACATGAAGTTGTCTGCCTCTTGCTCCTCTTCCTCCTGGTCTGAACTTCCTGGGGGGTTGAGCAGAAGATCACATCCAATGCTGTCTTTCCCCTCTGCAAAAAGCAAAATGGAGGTTGGCATTGCTGACAGCATCAGCCCAGACAGTGCTCAGCCCTCCCTGGGCAACTGCTCTGCCCACCCAGACCAACCAGCACACCTGGACCAGCAACAGGTCTGCCCACTCAGACCAACCAGCACACCTGGACCAGGAGCAGCTCTGCCCACCCAGACCAACCAACACACCTGGACCAGCAACAGGTCTGCCCACCCAGACCAACCAACACACCTGGAACAGGAGCAGCTCTGCTCACCCAGACCAACCAACACAACTGGACCAGCAACAGGTCTGCCCACTCAGACCAACCAACACACCTGGACCAGCAGCAGCTCTGCCCACTCAGACCTGCAACCTCCTGCCCACCTTCTCACAATGCCAGTGCAGCTGTGGGAGCTGTGAGAACTG
This sequence comes from Colius striatus, assembly GCF_028858725.1. Taxonomy (NCBI): domain Eukaryota; kingdom Metazoa; phylum Chordata; class Aves; order Coliiformes; family Coliidae; genus Colius; species Colius striatus. The sequence continues at coordinate 751,493 of NC_084771.1, forward strand.
TGTCCTGAGGGCTCCTTCCGCTCTCCTCCCACCCCCTCAGAGCAAGCTGCTCTGCACAGAGACTCCACTCAGTGACTGGTAGAAAGAACATCTGTCAGAGCACCAACGTTAGGAAAGGCAGCAGGACCTGGGGCTGTTCAGTCTGGAGAAGGCTGAGGGAGGATCTCAGCAATGCTGTTCAGTCCCTAAAGGGTGGGTGGTGAGAGGATGAGGCCAATCTTTGTTCTGTGGTAGCCAGTGGCAGGACAAGGGGTAATGGGCACAAGCTGGGACACAAAAAGTGCCGCTTAAGCACAAGCAGAAAGTCCCTTGGTGCTGAGGTGAGGGAGCCCTGGCCCAGGCTGCCCAGGGAGGCTGTGGAGGCTCCTACTCGGGAGATTTCCAAACCTGCCTGGACATGTTCCTGGGCCCCTTGATCAAGAGGAACCTGCTTTAGCAGGGAGTTGGGCTGGAGCAGCTTTGCAGGGCCCTTCCAACCCCATCATCCTGGGATCCTGAGACTGAGCTTTACCCTGACTCTCCTGCCTGCTCACAGGGGGAGCCGCTTCAACTGGCAGCCTTTGCTTGGCTCAACCACACACTGACCCCTAGACGGCCTCAGCCCCCTCCTTTTCCAGCACAGCTTGGAAGAACCTGCAGCAGGGAGGAAGGAGAGGGATGCAAGAGGTGCTGTATCCACACAGAGCCCATGAGGAAGGTGCTGAGCACCCTGCAGGCACGGGCGGGTGACAGCGGGACATGACAGGGATTGTGGCTAAAGAAGGACCTGGAGGTTGTGCCCACAAACTGCACAGAGGCTCTGCAGGCTACACAGCTGAGTATCAGGGAGCATGGCTTCAGAGAATCAGCCTCACAGCTTAAAGCTGGCTGTTCCCGGAGGTGCCTGAGCTCCAGCAGGATTTGCTTCCACAGGAGATGGAGAAGAGCACACTTGATAAACCATTTAAAGACAGTTACATTTGCTGTTCCCCAGCCTGAAAAAGCATCTGTTGAAAAATAGCTTGCTGCCTGGATGTTATTATTAAGAGGTATGAATAGCCTTGGGCTTGTGGAGTGTTTTTGTCCTGCTGAGATAATATAGGATATAACTCCAAAAACTTCCAGAGAATGGAGTTTAGATTCTATAGAGAGGAGTCAGACCAAATGTGCTGGTGAGCAAATAAACCAATCATGCAGAGGTTCAACACTACACACAGAATGACAGAGTCTCAAGGGCTGGAAGGGACCTGCAGAGCTCACCCAGTGCAACCCCCCTGCCAGAGCAGCACCTCCTAGAGCAGGGCACACAGGAACCAGCTGGGTTGGAATGTCTCCAGAGAAGGAGACTCAATAGCCCATCTGGGCAGCCCCTGCCAGTGCTCCCTCATCTCAACAGGGAACAACTTTGTCCTTGTGTCTCTTTGGAAGCTCTTCAGTTCCAGCTTGTTGCCCCTTGTCCTGTCACCGGCCATCCCTGAGCACAGCCTGGCTCCAGCCTCCTCACACCCACCCTTGATGCATCTGTAACCATTCCTGAGCTCACCCCTCAGGCTCCTCCAAGCTGCAGAGCCCCAGCTCCCTCAGCCTTTCATCACAAGGCAGATGGTCCACTCCATCACCTCTGTGGCCCTGTGCTGAACTCTCTCCAGCAGCTCCCTGTCCTTCTGCAACTGAGGAGCTCAGAACTGGGCACACTCTTCCAGATGTGGTCTCACCAGGGCAGAGCCGAGGGAGAGCAGAACCTCTTGACCTCCTGCCCACAGCCCTGCTAACTCACCCCAGGATGCCATTGGCCTTCTTTGCCACACAGACCTTTAAACCAGCAATTTTTAAAGCATTTTGTCTACCTATTTATAAAACCTGGGACATGAGAGAAAAGGCTGCAAAACACCCCAGTGTTGTGCTGCAGGAGAGCTGCTCACACCACACTGCTCTGGAAACCAAGGCAGCACCCAGGCTGATGCTCCCAGAGAAACCACAGCAGATGATGGGAGACACAGGCTGAGACAGACTCTCAGGAAAAGAAATGAAATCATTTCTTAGTTCTGCCAAGGGAAAAACAATTCCCTAAGCACAGAGAAACAGGGTGTCCAAAAGGTTGTAGCACAGGACAAAAGGGACCGAGCGTTGGTGTGATGCTGCTGCGAGACAAAGCTCAGGTGCCACCACCAAACAACCTCCCATTTCTTAAGCAACTCAGGAAAAAAGAATGAAATGCTTTTGATGTGGCAGCACTATGGTCCTGAAAGCTCTTCCCACTCAGCCCTGTCCCTCAGCCCGTGCTGAGGCCGCAGGGGATCAGGAACATCCCGCACGGGAACCCTGGGCAGCCCCATCCCCAGACACCCCACGCCACAGCTGCCCCCAGAGCCTTGCAGACATAAGGGAGAACGTGGACAACATTCCTGCCTCAAAAGATAGAAATATATGATGCAGGGGTTGGGAGCTCTCCTCCATCCCCTGTGAGGGACAGGCAATGCTTTGTGCTTTGGCTGGTGGTGCTGGTGGAAAGGGAAAGTCCTTTGCAGGACTGAAGCACCGAGGAAGCAGAATGGTTTCTGCTGAGCAGGTTTGCTGTTTGACAGCTGGGAGCTGCCCCGTCATGCCAGGGCAGAACCTGGCACTTCCCTGCCCTGGGGAGTGTCTGCTCTGGTGCCACGGGGTGACTGCTGAAGGTCACTGAGCCAAAAGGGCCCGTTTCAGAACACTCAGTGAACGCTACTGCAGAGGAACCAGCCCCACCTCAGGCTGAGACAACTGCATCTCCCTGCCGACTGCTGGAGGTCACTGAGCCAAAAGGGCCGGTTTCAGGACACTCAGTGAACACCACTGCAGAGGAACCAGCCCCATGTCACTGACCTACGCTGTGCCCTGCAGCAGCGCCTGCCAGAGCTCCCATGGCAGTGGTCTGACCTGCCCTCTCCAATGCTGGCAGCTCACCTAGCTGAGGATAGAAAGGACACTCCCCTTCCTGAGCCCATTGGAAACAAACCTGGCAGGACAAGGGCCCACTTCCCAGCTGGGTCAGCTCCCTGCAGAGTCAGGGTACTTCAGCCTGGGATCCCCACCAGGATCCTCATCTCCCTGAGCTAGAGGGAAATATCCCCCCTGCAACACCACAGGGTTTCAGGATATTTCTCCAGGGATCACCACTTTCGTGTCTGGGGGGAACTCTACGTCCTCCCAGTGCAGGACAGAGGTACCTGTTAAAGCCTGAAAGCCTGAGATTCAAACATCAGCCCAGCCAACACTGCAGCAAGGATGAAATGATGTCTCTAGGGGAGGGTACAGGCAGATCCCAGGGGTTTGCCTGGCTGGTTAGCCAGCTTCAGGTAGCACAGGAGAGAAGGAAGACAAAACCTGACAGATGGCACCATGTGAGAGACAGAGACCCAGCAGAAACATCCACAGCAGCCAGGACTCTGTGAAGTCCTGCTGGAAGAGGCTGGCCATGTTTAACAGGGAAGGTAGGCTTTTCCCACCCTCAGATGAAGAAATACTCTGCAAAGTTTGACCGAGGCCCTGGCGAAGGGGAAGAAGTACAGCTTCCAGCAGTCCCTGGGGAGATTTTCCATCTATTAGCTGCATGTCTAAGCAAGGCCCTTGTGAAGGTGAACTGCTGTCACTGACAGCACTCCAGCACCCCTGCACCCCCCAGGAGACACCAAACGAGGTGTAATGGTTTGCTTACTGAAAAAAGTCACCTCTTTCCTTTTGCCTACAGGAGACAGAAATGTGGGAAGACAGGATGCAAGACAAGATTTTTCAAGACAAACTGAGAGATATAGAAATGCAGAACTGGACCAAGTAGCTACTTTGCACAAGACACCATCAGTGTGCTTTTCCAAGACCAACCCCTTTCCTTTCAGGCATTGGAGGACATCAGGAACAAGATGGCACCTTCCACAGAATGAGAGAGTCTCAAGGGCTGGAAGGGACCTCAAAAGCTCACCCAGTGCAAGCCCCCTGCCAGAGCAGCACCACCTAGAGTAAGGCACACAGAGGAGACTCCACAACCCATCTGGGCAGCCCTTCTAAACATCTTGTGTGTGGCAGCGGGTCTCCAAGAGTGTATGAGAGCTGATGGGGTACAGTCCATGACAGGAGCCTCAAGAAGGAAGGACACTGCTGGATGGGACAGAAGCAGACACTCAAGCCTGTGAGCTCTCTGGGTAACTGGGAACTCAGTGTGCTGCAGCAACCAAAGAGAGACAAACTCTCCTGCCCACAAAACCACACACCATTTCCCTGCCTTCTCTGTCAGAGAAATCCGAGTGGGAATATCAGGGATAAATCAAAAGGGGTAATATTCCAGTGTCAAAGAATAGCTGCTTTTCCCTGTGGTAAAGAGGAGGCTTCTCAAAAGGATAGTGACAGCTTCAGGAGTGAGACATTCAGAGGAAGGAGGCTGTGGTTTGAACAGCTTCCTTGGCATGCCTGAGGTGCAAAAGCCTACGAACAAAGTGTTCTTAGGAGTGCAGAACTCCTTCTGTTCTGGAGCCAAGAGACACCAGGGTCCTCCAAGGCCAAGGCCCCCAGCCAGAGCATCCTGCCATGTGTGTCTCATGTTTTGCATTTCTAGAGGATGATGGAAAGGTCAGAGTTGAGCAATGATAACCAACAGCTTGCCCGAGTCAATAACCTTGATGAAAGGCTTGAGAGTGCTGCTCTCCTGGCTCAGCAGCGCTCAGGAGGGACTCTGCAGGCTGCCACAGGCTCCTGGCCAGCTGCAGAACACCTTCCTGCACGGACACTGGCTATTGGAAGAGAGGACAAACAGCTCCCTCCAGAGCAGAGGGGAGGGATGGGCAGCTCTGGGAACCTAGAAGTTCGAGACTTCTAGACCTCGAGGAATCAGTACATATGATCAGTAGTGCCTCCCTCGCTGACTGGTGAGCAGGGGAATAACAGCAACTGCTCCAAGGATAACATGCTCCAGGGTGGATACCCAAAGACCCTCAGCAGTCACCCAGCAGCACTTGGTAGTCCAATGCTCAGCCTGCTTGGAGGCATCCCCACAAACAGTTTTCCTACAACAAGGTCCTTGTCAGGAGCCAGTCCCAGCAGGGAACACTACAGCAAGGTGTCTGTCACAGGGGTGAGATGGGCGGGCTGGGGACAGAGTGGGTGCTGCCTCTGAAGGTGCTGCACTCACCCAGGACAGAGCTGCTGTAGAAGTCCCAGGCCGTCCGTGGGTCTCCGTCTGTGCGCCCCTGCAGATCCGAAAGGTAATCTGGAGGGAAAAAATGGAGAGGGTCAGGGCTTATCTCCTGGTCACAGCATGATCCTGGCTTGCATATCCATCCCTCCTGGGTGAGCCATTCCCTCTGCTGCTCCTCCCCACCCTGCGGTCAGGCACTGTGGCAAAACCTGAAGCATCCCTTGCAGGGGTATCCTCACTCAGGAGAGGACAGCGTGGGCCTGACGACAGGAAAGATAAGCTGAGAAGGGAAAACAACTGACAACACTGAGAAATCTGGAAGAAGAAAGGCTCTCAGGGCTGTCTTTGAGTTCCAAATGCCATCTCCCAGCCCTGCACGTGCGGTTCAGCCTGGGCGAGCTCAGACAGACAGCTGGCCAATAAGATGTGTTAACACTGGAGATTTCTCTGCCTCACATCCATCTGGGAAGCACTGCCACTGCCCTAGCTGTGCCTCCCTCGCTGGAGCCACAGCACTCCTCCTGCTTCTACATAAAGCAACAGCAATCCAAACTGGTCCTTTCCAACAGCAACATTTGGGCAGCGTTTGGGCAGAGCTGGTGGAAGGCGCCATGAAACAGCCAAAGCCGTTTGCTTCGGTTATGCAGGGGAGCAGGAGCTGTGGGACAGTGCCTCCCAGCCCCATGCCCAGCCCTATGCTTCACTGTGTGACCACAGCAGTGCCAGCTCCTGGCACACTACAGACTGAGAAGTGAATCTGGAAATCAACACACGACTCTGAAGTTAAAGTTTGGGTGGGAAAAACACACACACGTGACAGGGCAGAGCGACATCTGCTCGGTCACCTGCTGCTCAAGCACCTCTACAAACCCCTCTGACACCCAGCTTTGGTTCTGTGTGCTGCCAGAGGAGAAGGACGGGGGCACTGGCAGCCCCAGGCACCTACCGCAGAGGAAGTGCTTCATCACGTCGCTGGTGGCAAGCTTCACGGCTGTCTGCCCGGAGTATGTGGCCAGAGTGGGGTCAGCACCATAGGAGAGTAGAAGCCACATGGTTTCCAGGTTGTCGTTTGCTACTGCATCGTGGACAGGTCTGCAAGGACAGAAAGAGTCTGGAAGAGCTGGCTGAGCAAAGTGGAACACCTCTCCTATGAGAAAAGGCTGCAGGAGCTGGAGCTGTTCAGCCTGGAGGAGAGAAGCCTGAGGGGGCATGTCATTAACATTTACTGGTATTTAAAAGGTATTTGTCAAGAGGATGGGTGACAGCTTTTCCTGTAGTGTCCAGTGGCAAGACAAGGGGTAATGGACAAAAGATGAAATACAAAAAGTGCCACTGAAACATCAGGAGCAAGTACTTTGGTGCTGAGGGGAGGGAGCCCTGGCCCAGGCTGCCCAGGGAGGGTGTGGAGGCTCCTTCTCAGGAGGTTCCCAACCCCACCTGGACACGTTCCTGTGCCCCCTGAGCCAGGGGAACCTGCTGTAGCAGGGGCTGGGGCTGGAGCAGCTCTGCAGGGCCCTTCCCACCCCACCATGCTGGGGTTCTATGAAACACTCAGATTGAAGACAAATCTGGTGATGACCAAGAGCTGTCCTGAGAAGCACAGCCGCTGCCTGCCCCGCTGCCCCCTGCCCTGCAGCCTTGCCTGGTGCCATCCTGCGCGCTGCAGTTGACGTTGGCCCCGTGCTGCAGCAGGATGTGCAGGATGTCGATCCAGCCCCGCGCACAGGCCTCGTGTAGAGCCGTGTAGCCGGCGTTGTCACGGTGGTTAACGTCGCTGCTCTTCTTCTGCAGGCAGTACAGCACCACATCCTGCAGGAGGGAGAGTCATAGGCCCCATTACACACCAGCACAGCACAGGAGGCACACAAGGGCTGCCCAGATGGGCTGTGGAGGCTCCTTCTCTGGAGACGTTCCAGCCCACCTGAATGAGTTCCTATGTGCCCTGCTCTAGGTGGTGCTGCTCTGGCAGGGAGGTTGCACTGGTCCCTTCCAACCCTGTGATTCTCTGAGGGCACCAACACTCACCTTGTAGCCCAGGCGAGCTGCCCGCTGCAGAAGGGTCTCCCCAGCGTTTTTGTTCACAATCAGCCTTCGAGCTCCAGGGGGAACGTTCTGGGCTGTGGGTGGTTCAGGGGAACTTCCTGGGCTGACCCGACGGGACTTACAAAGTGTCCACAAGTCCTGGGGCTTCTTCAGGGAGCGCATGGTGGGCTGGTTCCAGCAGCCTTTCCCCTGGGGAAAAAAAAAAGGAACACAACTCCTGGGCACATGTGGCCAGGGCTCACGAACAGGAGCCTCCTCCTCTCCCCACGTGGGTGCCCCCGGCAGCCCAAGCCGTACCTTCCCCTCCTCACAGATCCCTGCCAGGTGCTTGGTTTTACACTTGCGCTTTCCTGATGGTTTCTCCAGCTCTTCTTGGACAGGAGAGCTGTCAGAGTGCTCCAGGAAGAAGCCATTCCTAAAGTCAGGACGTCCTTGGGACTTTCTAGGGGACGGGGAAAGCCTGCTCCTCAGCCTCAGCTCTGGGCCTTTGCCCTTCGCAGCCTCCTTCTGCTTCCGGTACCTAAAATCTAAAGGAGAAAGAGGAATGAGGCACAGGAGGCACAGCACCGAGGGCCAGCAACCCAGACCTCTGCCACCAGGCAAGCCAAACTGCTGATCTCTGATGGCTGCACTTGCAGAAAGGCAGGCCCCAGGCAGAGGGGCTGCAGGGAGCACAAGCAGAGCGAAGACAGAGATTCTCTCCATCAGAGACAGACTCAGCAGCCACACAGCAACAGGCTGCAGCCCTGGTCTGAAAAGGTCAAGCCCACTGAGAGCTGGGGCTTGCACACACCTGAGAAAGGCTCCTCCTTAGGTCTGTCAGGGAAAGCCAGTGGGAAACACTCAAGCTTATCAGCATCCTTCCCATGAGGCTGGTAGCAGCCTGCTGCCGTGCCTCCAAGGCTGAGCAGGACTCACAAGGGACAGCCCTCAGCAGCGCAGGAGGCAGCTCCTCTGACCCATCTGAGAACAACTATCCTTTTGCTGCCTACAGAACTAGACCCTGCCTCAGCCTCTGCATCTGTATCTGCCTCTTAAAGGAAGTAGCACACTAGAGTTCCAATTAATTTGTGTGCAGGTAGGAAGCAGCAGGATGCCTCGTGGGAAATCCAATCTCTTCCTCCTCACATTGTAGAGGGCTGCAGGGCTGCTCCTGGCAGAGCCCTGACAGGGACACTGCTTCCCCGAACCAGCAGCAGCCCCTTGCAAGGGCACAACAGTAGCAGCACAACATGGAAGGAAATGAAGGGAGTGGAGCCTCTGCCTTGTGATGAAAGGCTGAGGGAGCTGGGGCTCTGCAGCTTGGAGAAGAGGAGCCTGAGGGGTGAGCTCAGGAATGGTTACAGATGCATCAAGGGTGGGTGTGAGGAGGCTGGAGCCAGGCTGTGCTCAGGGATGGCCAGTGACAGGACAAGGGGCTAACGGGCACAAGCTGGAACTGAACAGGTTGCAAAGAGACACAAGGACAAAGTTGTTCCCTGTTGAGGTGAGGGAGCACTGGCAGGGGCTGCCCAGATGGGCTGTGGAGGCTCCTTCTCTGGAGACATTCCAACTCAGCTGGATGAGTTCCTGTGTGCCCTGCTCTAGGTGGTGCTGCCCTGGCAGGGGGGTTGCACTGGGTGAGCTCTGCAGGTCCCTTCTAGCCCTTGAGACTCTGTGAAAGTAAAGCTCTGTGAGCAGAGAAGCCCCTGGCCCTGTACACTGCCACACACCTTTCTCTGTGCAGACACAATGGGTTGCAAAGGGAGAGCCCTGTGAAGACCAGGACACAGAGAGGGCATCCGTGCCTCACTCTGCAGAGTCCCAGTGCCCCAGGCCCAGCTCTCTTCACAGCTCTGGGCCCTTTCTTTGGGAGCAAACGCTTCTTTTCTAGGTCAGAGCCTGGAGATGTGGCAGTGGGTTAGTCCAAGAGACCAAGAGGATAAACTCCAGGAACAAAACTTTACATCTGTTCACTCCAAGGCATCCAGTGTGGATCTCCAAGAGCAGCATCTTCAGCTCCCACATTCTGCCAGGACTCTGGATTCTTCTCATCAAGCACTGCACACAACTTCCACTTGTGTCTTGCTATTGCTAGGAAGCAGGGGCAACGGATCTTGCACAGGAAAATGTGTTTGGCCAAGATACCAAGGCAGAAGCACAAGTACCACCTCAAAGCAGGTGTGTCTCAGGTACTGTTGTGCTGTTCTGCCCTCCACACCTCAGGAAGAACAGAATGGAAGTGGAGAAAGGCAATCAAGACAACTGGAGGTGGAGAAGCAACCCTACAAGAGAGGCCACAACTTCTCAGTCAGAGAGGAGAAGGTGGAAATGGATGTGACCAAAACTTGCAAAACCCATGGAAAGGCAGAGCAGCCAAGTAGAGGAATATTGCTGCTGTAACCCTGCAACATGAGACTGAGGGGCACTAGCTGAAGTGAAGAGGAGACAGGATGGGAGAAAGGACTCTGTGCAGCACAGAGGGAGCGTCAGGGCTTCGCTGCCCCTGGAGGAGCTGGAGGCAGGTGCTGTCAGCAGGACCAGAGAGGGTTTGGGCAAAAAGGGTGCATAGGTGACCCACAGAAGGCCTGGCCAGGGACAGCCCTAGCTCAGCTGCTCTGGGTGCTGGGGAAGCCTGGAAGTGGCTGTGCTGAGTGCTGGCCCCACAGAGCCTCTGCGCTTGCCATGGGCAGGAGAAACAGGGCCGAGCAGCGAGTGGGACACGGGCAGGTGGCACAAGGCTCTCCTCCTCCAGAGCTGCACCTCCCCACCAGCCAGGGCATGGCCCCGTGGCCTGCAAACCCCGTGGCTCTTTGTTCATCCTCTCGCCCTTGTGAAAGCTTGTAAGTTGCCTCGATAAACACACACAACGAGCATAAAGGAGCCCAGCTGCACTGTGATGGCTCCACATCCCTCTGCTTCAGCCGGGAATGCTGAATACTGCCCCCAGGGGCCCAGGCTCGGCCACAGGCATTTCACTGTGCTACCTCGTCCCATCCGCATTTTCCCACGCCCTCTGCCTCCGTCTGAGGGAAAGAGCAGTATCTGATCAGCCACAGAAGCTGCTGCTTCCTACTCTGAAAACTACTGTAAAGGCTTTGGGAGGAGGAGCCTTGATGTCATGCTGTGGACAGCCATGTCACAGCCATGATGTCATGCTGTGGACATCACCCCACTGAACAACAGTGGAGCTGCACCGTTACAGAACACCCCAACAAGCAGCAGCTCCTCATCCCACCCCACAGCTCCCCACACAACAGAAGAAAAGCACAAACAGCCCACGCTGATGCCCAGTCTGGCACCCAGACAGCACCTGCTTTGGATTTCCTCCTCCTGTGGGGGTACCCCACTTGCTCCTCCTCTCGCTCAGTCAAATACTCCCCTGTCTGGTATTTCCGACTCTTCTGCCGTCTCCTTTTCTTCCTCTTGACGTGGCTGTCTTCCTCCTCTTCCTCGGTGGGCTCCCACAGCTGCCTGGGTGATTCCACTCTCCAGGGCAGTTCCCGGGTCCTCCTCGTGTAACAGCTGCTCCTCTCGGACAGAGACCTGTCCCTGGCCCTGCGGCTGTGGTAGCGTGAGGTCCTGTGGGACTTCCGCAGCTTGCAGCGTTTCAAGGATGTCTCTTCCTCCTCTTCCTCCTCTTCCTCTTCTTCCTGATCTTCCTCCAGCAACGGCAAAATCTCCTGACCACTCACATCGCACTCTCCTGTCACACCAGCAGAAGAACCGGCGACGCTCCCTGCAAGGAAGCAAAGTTTGCAGCTGACGCCCAGAGCACGCACAAGGAAATCCCTGCGAGGCAGCGCGGAGACACGGCCACGTGAGCAGGGAAAGGCTCGGGGTGCGCCCATGGGGTCCCCTGGCACCCACTCACCCGACTGACTGCGCGTGCGGCTGCTCAGCACCACCGGAATGAAATCCCGGAAGTTGTTCTTGGGCTTCTTCTCCAGGTACCCTGGGGGGAAGCACAGCGGGGCTGGGCACGGGGCTGCCGGCCTGGGAAGGGCAGCCCAGCACTGCTGCAGCTCTGCTCGGGATGGCAGCCCGCCCCAGGAAGCCACCAGCCCCAGTGGCCACTTGGCTTTGGGGAGCAGTGGCTTGGCCCCAGGGGTTGACCAGGGCGACAGGAGCTGCCACAGCCTGGTCACACAGTCACCCACAGCCACTCACACCTGTACCTTTCCCCCCACTCACACCCCAACTCCCCCCACTCACATCCCTACTCCCCCCACTCACACCTCTATTCCCCCAACTCACAACCCAGGTCCCCCCACTCACACCCCTCCTCCTCCCCACTCACATCTGTACCTTTCCCCCCACTCACACACCAACTCCTCTCACTCACATCCCTACTTTTCCCCCACTCACACCCCTACCTTCCCACAACTCACATCCCTACCTTTCCCCCCACTCACATCCCAACTCCCCCCACTCACATCCCTACTCCCCTCACTCACACCTCTATTCCCCCAACTCACACCCCTACTCCTCCCCACTCACACCCCTACTCCCCCCACTCACAACCCAACTCCCCCCACTCACACCCCTACTCCCCCCCACTGCTGCCTGTACCTTCCCCGTGGCCGTCCCCACGGCGTGCCAGGGATGAGAACTCCGTCTTGGACGGCCTCCTGCGCTTCCGCTTCACCCTGAGGCTGTTGTGCTCCTTGGCTGAGCCCAGGCCCGCTCTGCCTTCTCTCTTGCCCAGCTCGTGTGGATTGTCGTGGTGTTTCCGCCACTGTGAACAGAGGGGACAGACTGAAGCCCGAGCTGCCGACTGACTGGGCTGCAGAAGCAAAGGAGAAGGAACAAGGCGCTGTCCTCCACTCACCACGCCGCTGTCCTCCCGCGTTTCTCACACCCCAGCCCCATGTTGGCTCTAGATAACTTGCAGACACGGGTCATCCCTCGCCAAGGACATGGGTGGAAAGCTCCGTGTCCTCAAGCCGCCCTCCCCCGCAGGAGCTCCCTCCTCAGCCCCATGAGCCCCCGCCAGGACCCCGCAGCCCTGGCCCGTCCCACCCACCTTCCGGCCGTGCACGCTCCGGCTCCCCGCTTTGCCCGGGGCCTCCTCGCCCTCCTGGGCCTGGCACTTGAGTCTCTTGTGGGGCTGCCCGCTGTCCCCATCGTGCTGCCGCTTGGCCTTGCAGCGCACGCCGCCCTCTTGCTTGATCTGTCCCGCTCCTTTGAGCTTGACCTCAAAGGCCTGGGGAGCGGCCCCAGCTCGCAGGCAGGTCGCCGAAGGGAAGGACACGTCGCACTCCACTCGCTCCTTCTTGACCCTGCAGAGATCCGGCTGCCGCGAGCAGGGCAGCGGCTGCGCAGCCGGCGGCTCCGGGGAGGCGTCGCGGCCCGGCTCCTTGCGCTGGCTGTCGGCGGGCGCCTCGGCCACGGCCCGCAGGCTCTGCTGCCCCGCCGCAGGCAGCTCATGCGCCAGGTACGCCGCCAACACTTGGCTTTTAGGCTTTGCATCCAACTGTTTGAGGGCACAGCTCCCCTGGGGAGCCTCAGTCTGCGCGCTGCCCTCCTTGCTGGAGTCAGCCTCGGGCTGGTCACGCTCCCGACTCTGCTGAGCCTTGTCCGGCTGCCCCTTCCCCCCTTTCGCATCCAAAGCGCTGGTCTGAAGAGCCGGGCCCGCGTCTGGCGGGGCTGGGTCGTCCGGCTCCTCACAGAGCTTGGGCAAGGCCCGGCAGCCCTTGGCTTTGGCTGTGGCTTCCCGTTCCTGGGCGGGGGGCCGGGGCAGCCCCTCAGGCAGGCTCGGGGCAGCTGCACCAGGCTCTGTGGGCGGCACGCTGGGGAACGTCGGGAGCTCACCCGTGACAGCTGGCTTGCAGGAGCTGTTCTGGTTTGGGGGCAGCTGCCCCGCTGTGGAGATGCCGATTGAAAGCAGAGGGGTTTGGTGATAAGGAGACCAGCCGAGAGGCAGAAGCTGAGGATTGGAAGGTTTTCCATTCACAGAGCATCGCGGGTACACGCTTCCCTGGCCGGGGTTCCAGGTGGAGATCTCCTTGGACTGACACAAAGGAGCTCCTGAAGCAACTCTGCCACGCAGGAGTCTCCTGGCAGGATCCTGCTGTCCTTCTGCGCTGCCCTGGTTGGCTTTCTTCCCGCAGGACGGGAGCCCGGCGCCACGAGGCTCTCCCTGGTCGACGATGGAAATGGGCTCCTGCTTGGGGAGGTGACGCGGGTCCCTGCTGAAGCTCACGGCCGGGTCCTTGCTGAGGAGCAGCGAGGCGGGCACTGGGTTGGCGACGCCGACGTAGGTGCCCGGGATGGTGCTGATGAGCGTGGTGTTCTTCACCCACGAGCCCTGCTCACCGTTGCGCAGGAACTCGGGGAAGATGACTAAGGGAGGGGTGGTGCCGAGGCAGGAGGTGACGCTGCTGCCCGCGGCCTGGGCTGTGCGCTGGGACTTGGACAGGACGGTGGTGAGGAGCGCTTTGCCGCTGGTGTGCACCGGCGTCAGGATGGGCATGGGAGGGGTTTTGCGCTGGCTGGGCGGAGGCAGCTTCTGACGGTTGGACTTGGAGGACAGATCGAGAGGCATCTCGCTGCACTCCGGAGAGCAGACCGTCTCACGCTCCAGCTGCGGCGGCGACTTCAGAGGGGAGAGCGAAGTGGCGGCTCCCGGTGCGTGCGGCTCGGGAGCTGCCGGGGCTCTGGTATGCGCGCCGGTGCCAGAAGAGGGAGCAGCAGTCCCGCAGGACGCTGCCAGCGAGGGCTGGCTGGAAGAGAGCAAAGGGCCGGTGGTGCACGGGGCAGCGACCTCGGCGGCAGCCTGGGCACCGCTCCCGCCGGAGGACGAAGGGCAGCTAAGCTGATTCACCTCCACGGACACCACTTTGGCCTCCGAAGCCAAGGGTCTGGTGACAGAGAAGGTGTAGGGGTAGGAGCGCAGCTCTGGGGAAGCGATGATGCCCGGCAGGCAACGCTCGTGCAGGTAGGAAGGCAGGACGGGGAGGGTGAGTGTGGAGGAGACCCCCAAGGCAGCTGGAAGTGTGGCCACGCTGAGCGGCTGCCCACAACTGGGGGGTGGGATGTACACCAGCGACTGGCTCGGGCTCAGGACTGCCCCAGGCTGAAAAGACAGGGGCAGCTTTTGCATAGCAGGGGCCTGAGATGTGGGAAAGCACACTCTGTTCAGAGTGAAAGTAGCAGGAGTGGAGGCAGAGGTGTTGCAGCTGGAGACAACCACAGACAATGTGCCTTCTGCCAGCATGCCTGGCCCTTGTGCTCCAGGGCTCGGGGTGAGTTTCTCCTTCCCAGCAGGCTCGCTCTCTGGAGCCACGGGACAGGCTGGAGGAGCATCAGCCTGCTTGTCACTGGGAGGATCTGCAGGTGTCCAGGCAGCATCAGCGCCACTGCTGTCCTGCTCGGCGGCTCTGGGGGCTGCGGGCTCCTGCCCTCTGCTATTCCCCTGGCTTGCCAGAGGGCCCAGACCATCATCTTTCACAGTCTTTCCTGAACACTCCGGGTTAGGGTTGGGATCGGGTGGCTGCTCTTCCAGTTTGGGTCCAAGTTTTTCCTCCACCTTGCCATCAGCATCCAGCCCCTGGGCGCTGCTGCCACCACCGCTGACTGCTGTGAGCTCCACCTGCAACAAGAAAGGGGAGGGTGCAAGCGGCTCCCAGCGAAGCAGGCAGGATGTTCCCCCCCAGCACACAGAGGCAGAAGTGGCAAAAAGCTCTTGCCAAACTAGAGCACTGCTTTGCCTTGCTGCACCCAGAAGCCCGTGGGACCCATTAGGGTTGATGCTTTTGCTTGGCCTGTTCCATGAGGGAAAGGCCTTCTTGGACCCAGCACACATGCAAGGAGCTCACCTCGGAAAGGCTGCTGCTGACGCAAAACTCTTGAGACCCCAAGTGCTGGGAGCTGCTTGTTTTAGACTCCTCATCAGAAAGGGGGGCTCTCCTAGCCAAGGAACAAGACACAGCATTACACCCCAGGATATCCTCCCAGCACCCAAGCCCTCCCTGTCCCTGTGTGGCACAGCAGGGCAGCTGGCAGCACAAAGATGTGTGTCCCTGCTCCAGGTAGCCAGATGCAGGGAGGGTACTGGCTGCTGCAGACGGAGCGAGCAGTGAGGAGCAGTGCTGTCTGCTGCGGCCCTCCTGAGCTCTGAGCTCTGCCCACCGAGTAGCATCTCTAACACACAGGTGCTCACCCCACAGCTCCTGCGGGCTCAACAAGATTTCCTCCGTGGCCCCGTAGCTCTGTGCACCTACCTCCCCTGCCCATGGCATTTTTTAGCCCCTCCCCAGCCTCAGCACAAGCCAGCCCAGCCCTCCCTGCCTGTGCTGGCCGCACACATACGCTCCTGTCCCCTTTGCTTCCTGCTCTGTCCCACCACACCTTGCCAGTCCCATCTCCTGGGCGAGCGGAGCAGGCTCGGCAGGGCGAGAGGGCCGGTGTGGCGCGGGGAGCGGCGGGGGCTGCCGGCGGTGGCAGCCGGGCCCCGCGGGCCGTGAGGCGGCAGCAGCGGAGCGGAGCGGGGCGCAGCGCGGCGGGGCCGGCGGCACACGGCGGGACGCCAGGGGGCGCCCGAGCGCAGCTGCCGCACGCGGCACCGCCGGCGGCGCCCCGGGGCCGGGCAGCGGGGCCCGGCGCGGCCCCGGCCCCTGCTCCTGCCCCTGCTCCTGCCCCGGCCCCTGCTCCTGCCCCTGCCCCTGCTCCGGCCCCTGCTCCGGCCCCGGCCCCTGCTCCTGCCCCTGCTCCGGTCCCTGCCCCGGCCCCTGCTCCGGCCCCGGCTTCGTCCCCTGTTCCTGGCCCTGTTCCGGCCCCGTCCCCTGCCCCTGCTCCGGCCCCGGCCCCTGCTCCTGCTCCTGCCCCTGCTCCGGCCCCGTCCCCTGCCCCTGCCCCTGCCCCTGTTCCGGCCCCGGCCCCGGCCCCTGCTCCGGCCCCGTCCCCTGTTCCTGCTCCTGTTCTGGCCCCGGCCCCGGCCCCTGCTCTTGTTCCGGCCCCGTCCCCTGCCCCTGCTCCGGCCCCGGCCCCTGCTCCTGCCCCTGTTCCGGCCCCAGCCCCAGCCCGTCCCCTGCCCCTGCTCCTGACCCTGCTCCAGCCCCGTCCCCTGCCCCTGCTCCTGACCCTGCTCCAGCCCCGGCCTTGTCCCCTGCTCCTGCCCCTGTTCCGGCCTTGTCCCCTGCCCCTGCTCTGACCCTGGCCCCTGCCCCTGCCCCTGCACCGTCCCCTGCCCCTGCCCCTGCTCCAGCCCCTGCTCCTGCCCTGTCCCCTGCCCCTGCTCCAGCCCCATCCCCTGCCCCTGTTCCTGCTCGTACTCTGGCCCCTTCCCTAGCCCCTGCCCCCGCTTCGCCACGACCCCAGCCCCTGCTCCAGCCCTGGCCCCTGCCCCGTGCCACCCTGGCCCCGGCCCCGCAGCCCTGTGCTTCCTCCCACCCTCGGCTACCTGCAGCAGCGCTGGGTCCGGAGCTGCGCTGCCACCGGGCCCAGGCCCCATCAGCTGCCGGGACGGCGCCGGGGGCAGCCCCGGCTGCGGTGGCGCGACCCGCCCGCATGCTGCCCGGGAGGCTGCCGGGGCTCCTGCACAGCGCGGAGTGGCCAGCGACAGCCATCCACGGGGGACACCCCGCGCCAGCCGCCAAAGGACAGGCTGGGCCGCGGCCAGCCTCACTGAGCCCGCCTCGAACTTGAGCGTTTAGTGTAAACTTCGAGGGGTTTAGGAGAAGCTGAGGGCAACGCCATCCCCAGCCCTTATCTGAGGGACACACGGCAGGCCAAGCAGCTGCTGAGGGCTGGAGATGATCTCTGCCCGCCTTCCTGCCCCGAGCCAGCCGCTCGGCTCTCCCCGGTCCCACCGCTCTTCTGGCTGGCCTTGGCAGGACTCGGCACCAAACACCTCGGCACCCACAGCCAGGAATGACCAGCACGTGCTGCCTGTGAGCCTGTAAAACTTTTCTGGCTCTGGCTACAGCAAATGCACCGCAGAGATGCTGTAGCCTCAAGGAAGCCATAAACAGGAAAACAAGCCCCAGAGCTGCAGGAACAAGAGGCAGTGCGCAGCTATGGGGTGGGCCAGGAACTCGTCCCAATCAATTCTGTCTCCCAGCCACTAATCCTCCTTAATCTCCTATTTGGTGGCATGTCACAACTCTCCCATCTCATCATTTGGTCTGCACTAACCTTCCTGGGTCACTGAAAGCTCTTAGCAGCATGGTTTGCAAGGAGTCAAGCTTTTTCCCTCCCCTGGCAGTTAGGAGCATAGGCCTGGTGAAGCCAGTGGCACACACAGACAACTTGGCCCCATCACCCATCAAGGCCATGGAGGCAACACAGCTGCACACAGCCAACGGTCCCTTTCCAGTATCCCCTGCTTATGGGCCCTGCTCGCCACAGCACCAGATGCGGAGCCCAGCACAGAATCACCACACATCCATCCCCTCCCTGCGGCTGTTGGCACCTTGGTCCGTTTCACACCCTAGAGGCACAGGGTGAGCAAGCGCCAGCTCCCTTCCTGCAGCCCCTCCAGATCCCAAACCCATGTTGTTGGCGCTCCAACTCCTTCCCCCGCCGTGCCGCCCACGCACCTCACCTCTCCTCGTTGAGGCCACACATGCGAATCCGCTCTGTGCTGGTCCAGTTGTGCACCCCGCTGTAGAGAGGTGCCGTAGAGATCATGACAGCTGCTCCTCACCAGCCGGGACCCGCGGGGCTCCAGGGGCCGCTCTGCCTACAAAAGAAAACCAGAGGGTTGGTAACTCTTCCTGGGACGCTCGCATTCAACCGTGCTTCAGAGAGAGCCGTCCCCAGCTTTGCTGCCAGGCAGACAGGGTACGATGTGTCTGTTTGGAAGAGGGAAAGGAGAAATCAGCAGCACCTCGGGACAGAATCCACACTCTGTTCATCCTTCTGTTGAACAATGTTATTGCCAACAAGCCTCTGGTTACCCCGAGAGTGTCACACAGGTGCTTGCAGACATACACACATCCGTCAAAAGATTCCTCCAAAGGAACCTCCAGCACCAGGCAGCGAGCGGCAAGACAGAGCTGTACCCAGGGTGATGCTCTGTTGAAATGCTGACATCCCCTAGGCTTCATGTGACTTTCATCACCCAGCACAGTTCGAGGGAAAGCCTCAGAGAAGGAGGCAGCAGTGGGGGGAGCCCGGAGGGCGGCAGAGGTTTGCCAATGGTGTCGTCAGGCAGTGCCATCAAGCCGTTACCCCCTCCCTGTGTCAGGAAGGTGCTGCTATTCAGTGGAGTTGCGGGTGGAAACCATGAGGAAACGCAGAGATCCCTGAGCATCCAAGACGCACCGTCGGCTGGGTGGAGCTTTCGAGGGAGAAGGCTGTAGCCAATCGTGCAGTGCTGGCTGCTGGAGCATGAAAGGCAGCCTGGCTGCTTGAGTCCGGATCAGAGAAAAGGGCACGAAGGCAGAGAGGGTCTCAGAGCTAACGACTGGGCTTAGTTGAATCAAGAAGGACCGACTGCAAAGGGCAGAGAGGTGCTGTCACTGAGGTTCCTGGTTCAGAGAAACACTAAAGACCAGAAGGTAAAGCAGACACGGAGCCACAGCAACACGCTGGGTGCAGCGGCTGAGAGTGGGAAGACGCCGAAAGCAACACCTGATCCTCAATCTCCGTTGGCTGTCTTTTCCCTGGCAAACTCCTGGTGACACAGGCTCCAAATGGGACATGCAGCAGCTGAAACAGGCACACGGGGACTCCCTAGGCAGCAGCTCTGGGCACTGAGTGCGGAATCAAGTCACTCCTCCAAAGGCAGCTCCCCACAGCCCAAGTGTGCCAGTGGGGATGCCCCAGGCAGAAAAGCTGGGCCAAGCATGCAGGGGACAGTGGGGTGAGGCAGCTTCTTCGCAAAAGAGAAGTGGCAGACCCGTCTGCACGTAGGAGGGCAAAAGTGAGCGGAGAAGAAGGGGAATTCTGCTAAAGGACACACACCGTAAGGCAGAAGAAGTACTACTTAAGGAAGGGGGAGCTGGGCAGACGCAAAGAGAGAGCAGGGTCATACCCAAAGAGAATGAGAGGTGGCTTGGAGCAGGAAGGGGAGGAGTCTTTTGATGCTTGGAGAGAAACGCAACATAAAGGAAATAGGGGAACAAACAATCTGCGGGGATTTCACCATCTTAGGCTAAACTGAAAGAAGGGGAGGAGGAAGGTTCTGCCCCCAAGCACAGCAGCAGGACAGATGTTTCGGGAGAAATCAAAGGGGACTTTCTGTACAACGGGGGCCAAGGCTGTGTGCGGCTGCACGACGAGCAACGGGAACTGGAGACGAGCTGAAGCCTCAGCCAAGCACAGATCAGGCAGGCGTGACTCGAGAACAGGTCTGGCAAGGGAAGAGTGATAACTGCTGGTACGAGGAGGGGGGAGAAACAGCACCTTTTGGGCACTCGGGTAAGAGTTGACCACAACAGAGGAGGCACGACGGGCACCAGAAGAGCCAAGAGGACACAGCAACAGAGACAGACACTGCTTCATGAATTCTTGGCCTCTGTCCTCCACGGATGACATGGGACATGTGCCAAAGACAGGCATTTCGCAGGGGAGGGAGGACAGTATGGGATGAAGCTGGAACACAAAAAGTCCCATCGAAATATAAGAAAAAATTCTTTCAGTGTTTCAGTGAGGGAGCCCTGGCACAGGCAGCCCAGGGGGGCTGTGGAGGCTCCTGCTCTGGAGGGCTTCAAGACCCGCCTGGACATGTTCCTGTGTGACCTGATCTAGGTGACCCTGCTTCTGCAGGGGGGTTGAACTGGATGATCTCTAAAGGTCCCTTCCAATCCCCACCATTCTATGATTCTATGACAGGAGAGAAAAGGAGTTGAGATTTCAGCTCAGTTGGGGGGGAAACAGCAGACATGGTCTCGGGCACAAACTAGAGAAAAGTGGAGGAGCAGTATCCTTGAGAAGGTGGACCTGGAAGTTTCCTGAGAGATGCAGTGCTGAGCAGCCTCCCAATGCAACACCGAAGCAGAGAGAGCACCTGCAGCCTTCCTGGCTCAAACCACACTTATAGTCAAACCAACACGGGCAAACCAAGAAAATCTCTCGTCTACACACTGGTGCAGCTTAAAGCGACTTTAAATGGCTGTAATTAAACTAGCAGGAACCCCTTGGAGAACACAACTAGGGCATGATTTCACCTCCCTCTCTTCCAGTAGAAGAAGCTGATGAAGCCCTTCTCTCTGCTCAGCCCTTCCACCACGTCGTTGAAGCTGTGCCATGCCCTGGGAACTTGACCAGGTTCAAATCTCTGTTTAAAACCCCCTTTTTTGGTTCTTCCCTGGCTGGACTGGTTTTAACCCATCCCAGCTCCTAGATCGAGGAGGGAGAGAGGGCACAGCCTGGCACAGAATCTGCTTAATCCACTACCTCTGCCAAAGGAAGTGTGTGTATGAAACCAGAGTCTCACTTTGATTCAGCTAAACAGGTGCCCAGCCAATTCTAATGAACTCCAAAGAAAACTAGTTGAGAATGAACTAAGAACATCAGCACTACATTTTTTTGTGGAGAAGCTCGTTGTGTGGTGTGAAAGCTCCTTCACCTCTCAGAATAAAACGAGCTGTGAACAGGAGAGGGGCCAAGAGAGATATTTTGCAACGGCACACACTAATGTGGGGAATTAAAAGCCAGGGGAGGCAGGGGGTTGTTCATTAAGACAAAACCTCTCATCATTTCTGCAAAATGAGAGGATGCTATTCTGCAACCCAGCCTCTTCCAGGCTCCAGGGAAAGCAAAGCAGAAGCTTTTCCTTGCAGCAAAAGCACATTCTCACTCGTGTTAGCAATGACTTAGCCACATGTGGAAGTTCCCTTGGATTAAGTCAAGAAACTACTATCTGTTCTGAAACACCATCGTGCAGTCGGTGGAAAGAAGTTTCCTGCCATGAAGCTCTTCGAGAATGGATATTTTCTTATAATTATCTCTAGACAAATCCTCCTTACACTAAAACCCCAACAGCGCCAAGACAACCATCGTTCCGACACAGGCCGGGCTGAGGGTGGCAGGACAGGCTGCCGTGGCCTTCGTCTACCAGCTCCCACACAGCTGGAGAGAATTAAGGCCACGTAATCTCCGGGCTGACCCCTGTACAAATCCCGCCTGCTCCCCAGCTCTCGGCGATCCCAAGGCGAGGCTTCCTAAGGAAGTTTTCCCCTGCCACGCTGCCTCTTGCATTCGCACCTCCCACCCCAGCGTTAATGCAGCAGAGGGGTGCAGGTGTTGCCAAGCAGACTGGCACATTCTCTCACCAAAAGCCAGTCCCGCTCTTCCTCCCCAAAACACAGCGAGTCCTCAGCAGGTCAGGTCTCTGACCTGACTCAGCTTCCCAGGCACTTGTGCTGGTAAACACACATAGCAGCTCTTCTGCACCACCACCTAACTTCCAGCCACAGGGATCAAAGAGCTTGTTTTTTCCCAGTATTACGAAGCTCTGTTGCCACCTGGTCCAACCCGCTTTTGTACTGCTTCCACTGGGTCAGACAGAGCCACGACCTCCTGCAGCCATCCAACCTCTACGGCAGCTGGGGTACACCCAGACCCACGAGTACAGAAAGGAGATTGTCCCTGTCCGTCACAGAGGCAGCTTGTGCTAACTGGTTCCTCACACTGCTGACACACTCTGCTTTAGGGACGTGCTGTCCTGGCCCCCCAAGATGCTTTTTGTCTCTTTTCCTGCTCTGTGCATTCCTTTTCCTCCCCTCATTCCTGCACGTGAGCCACACACCAACAGGTCGCCGCTGCCTCGGCTGCACCTTGCCTAGGCAGGCACGAGCCAACGGGTACTGAAACGCCAGCAGCCGGGCTCCTAAAACCCCCAGGAGGTTCTAGGAGGCACACAAGGCTCTGGGAAAGCATCTCATCCCCCGACGTGGGTGGGAGAGCACGGGAGCAGAGGCCTGACGAGTCGCGACGTGCACCATTGCCGGCAGCCGGGCTTTGGATGACAGCTCGGGGTGAACTGCTTTGCCCTTCCCCACCGCAGGAGCGGCAGCCACGGCGTGAGCCCGGCGAGGCCAAGGGCCAGCTCCAGAGATGCCGCCATGGGTGCCGTGGGCAGGAACTCGGCGTAGCCTGGCAGACACAGCGACGTGCTCGGCTGGGCTCTGGGACCTTTACGGACCCAGCGAAACGCTGCCCATCGGCAGAGCCTCCTTCCGCGCCGGCGGTGCTCGGCTGCTGCACAGAGTGAGGAAAGCTCGCCAGCCTTAAGCTATGGAAAAGGAGAAAGTCCAGTGCATCCCTCTGCTGCTAGAGACATGGGGCCGGGAAGGATGGGGTGGCTCGCCTCTCCCCAGTGCCGTGGGGCTCCTTTGGCCAGGGGACACAGCGGGAGGCCGGGAGGAACGCACTTTGACCCTGGAAACACACCCGCAGCAGACACCTTTGTAACGTTCATTCAGTGAAACCCCAAAGGCAGCCTTTCTTCCACCCCTCATCCCCCCCAGATGGCCACAAAATATAAAACTAGGTCGAGCTGCTGGAAGCTCGAGTGGGACTTGCCCCTCGGAGCACAGCCCCTGCAGTCCGATCCTTCAGCGGCTGCTTGGCAGGGCTGGGGCAGCGGCCGGCGCCGCCAGGAGCGGGCTCCTGCTCTGCCCATACTTTGCTCACTTTGGCAATCTTCGTTGCCATTAGTAACACAGGTGAGAAATTATATTTGTTTTCCTACGTGGTTGTTGGGCGTCCATTCGAGGTCCAGAGCGAGCACCGGCCCTGCGGGCGGCCTCGAGTGCCTCAGCGAGGACTCGGCTCTGAGCATCGCTGCACAAAACACCTTTAACTGCTGGCAAAAAAAAAAGAACCCCCCAAAAATGACCAAAATCACGACGGTGGTGTGGCAGGGCTGCCAGCGGGCACGAGGCACAGCATGGGAAACATTCAAATGAGAACATCCAGAAAAAGGAAACCGATTTTCTCACGTTCCCACTCCCGCAGAGGTCAGAAGCTGTGGCGCAACTGCCCAGGAGCAGCTTGTGTGGAGCGCAGAGGGCCAGGCCAGGCCGCCTGCGCTGCCGTGCTGGGCACGGGGGGCTCAGGCCGGCACGCCGGCCCCCAGCTCGGTTTGGGTTGCCAGCGGCTGCAGAGTGGCCCCGGCTGCTGCTGCGGGGCTGAGCCGGGCTTTGGCCACACGCATTTGCTTAAGCTGATTTAAAGACACAGTAACACGGCAAGTAATGACAGATCCTGGGCACGACGAACAGGGAATCAGAAACAGAAAAGCCACCTCCGTGGCTGTGTTACAAAAAAGAAAAGTTGGTGGCCCATCCCGTAGGTGATGTGACAACAAGCCACAGCTGCCGGGCACTGGTGTCACCAAACCCCCACTCACTTGGGACAACCGGGTTGTCCCAGCGCAGCCCTCAGTCGCTGGTCCTTGAGGGCTGAATCGGTCCCCACGGGCAGACAGTGCTCAGAAACGTTGAACATGAGAAGCTGGCTTCTTCCAAAACACCGTGAGAGAAGAGCAGCCCCCTGGCCGCAGCAGCGGGCATGGCAGAGCCCAGAGGGCCCAGGGGTAACTCCTGCTGCAGGCCAAACCACGCCGTGGGCCGCTCTCGGAAACACATCCCCAGATGCCAGTGACAGAGACTGAGCTGGTGCCCTTGACACGCAGCCCCCCAGCACCGGGACATGCGGGAACCAAAGGCTGGTGAGGAAAAAGGGAGGGCGGGGAGGGGAAGGCTGATGCAGACATGGCATAGAAGATGCAGACACGCTGCCAAGGGCACGGGGTGCTCCGGCCCCACCTCGCACACACCCCCTCGATAGTGTTGGCAGGCGGCTAGGATGAGGGTGCTGGAGAGGGGGTGCCCTGGAAGGAGAAGAAACTTGCTTCCTCTTTATTTTAGCCTAGAACACCTTTTCCTGGTGCTTTTCTGACCCGGCTTCACCCACGCTCGGACGAAGGCAGCGGGTTTGCGCACCGAGCAGCGGCAATAGACCTCCCGAGTACCGACACTCCGCCGAAGGAGTTTTGGTTTCCCCTTCGGTGAAGACCCGCCTCCTCCTCCTGCCCGGTCCTGCCGCTGCCCGACCACCACCGGGTCCCGGCCCGGGGGCCCGGCCGCCCCCACCGCAGCCGCCGCGGGCTTCGGGGGGGGCGGCGGAGCAGGAGCGGCACCGCCCCGGCCCGGCCCCGGCCTGACGCTCTGGGGCCGGCATCGCCGCGTGGGGGGTGTTCCCTGGCCGGGCCCCGGACCCCGAGCCCCGCGAGGCCGCGGCACGGCCCATGGCCCCGCGCCGCCACCGGAGCCCCGCAGGGGCCGGATCCCCCTCCTCCTCCCCCCCCGCCTCGTGACACACCGGTCCCCGCGGCCGCTCCGTGGGCTTCGCGCCGCAGCCTTGACGGGGTGCAGGCCCTGCGGCGCTGCCCCGCCGCCCGCAGCCCCCGGCCCCGCCGCCCGACCCGGCTCAACAGTTGTCCCCGGGGCCGCTCCCCCGCAGAGCGTGGCCCCGCCGCCGCTCGTCCCGCAGCCTCGCTGGCCACGGCCAGGCCCCCGCGCTGCCGCACCGGGGCAGCCCCGAACATGGAGGTGGCGGCGGCGGCGCTGCCCCCGGGGAGGGCTCTTCCGCCATCGCACGGGGCCCGCACGGCCGGCACCCAGGGCTTGCGGCGGGCCCCGGGCACGGCGGCCGACGGGGCAGGCTCGGGCCACGCCGCCAAACTCCGCGAACGCCCGGCGCCGCCGTCCCGCCGCTGCCGGCCGCCGCCCCGGCAGCGCTGCGCTCCGGCGGCCGCCCCGCCCCGCCGCGCCGCCCCGGGACCCCCCGCGCCGCCCGGGGAGCGGCAGGTGCCGCCGGTGCCGGTGCTGCCGCGCGAGGCTGGGCAGAGGCACGCCGCGCCGTCGCGGGGCAGCGAGCGGAGCCTTCCGCCGCCCGCCCGCTGCCCCCGGCCCGGCGCTGTCAGTGCCCGCCAGCCCCGCCTGCGCTCCCGCCGCTGTCCCGCCGCAGGACGCTGCCCATCGCGCCCGTCGCCCTCAACCGCCGCCGCCACCCCCCCCCCCCGCGCGCCTCCCCGCCGCCACCCCGGGGGTGTCCCGGGACCGTTTCCATGGAGACCCCGTCCAACCGGGCGGGGGATCGGGCCACTCGCTCCCGTCCGCCTCACACGCATCCCCCCCCCCACGCCCCCCCCTTCGCTGGGTGCGGGGCCGCGCGGGCCCGCGGTGCCCGGGCAGCGGGGGCCGGGCGTCCGGCGCGGGGCGGCGAGGCGGGGGGGTGGGGGGGGGGCGGGCACGCACCTGCTTCCCGAGCCGGGCGGGGGGCGGCGGGCCGGGGCGGGCCCCCTGCCCGAGGCGGCGGGTCGGACACTGGGCGCTGCGAGCGGCGGTTCGGCGGCGGCGGCGGAGACACTGGCAGCGGCAGCCGGAGTGTGAGGGCGAGAGCGAGCCGCCGCCGCGGGGGCTGACGGGAGCTGTAGTCCGGCGCCCCCGGCCCGCCGGCCGCCGCGCCGCCCCGCGGACTGCGGCTCCCGGCGTGCCGTGCGGCCAGCCCTGCCCGCGCGGGGGGGGCTGCGCGGAGCCAGCCGAGTCCGGAGAGGGAACGGGCGGGCGGGGAGCGAGCGGGGGGGGGAGGGAGCGAGGGAGGGGGCTCCGAGCCCGGCACAGCCCGCGGGAGGGGGCGCGGGGGGAGGCCGCTCCCGCCCGGGAGGGGCTGCACGGCTCCGCGGACGGCGCGGCGCGGGGGGAGCCCCACGCACACGCACACACACACACACACACACGCACACGCCCGACCCCGCGCCGGGGCACCGGCGCCCGCACCGGGGAGCGGCGCTCGCTCCGCACCGGGGGGAGGAGAAGGAGGAGGAGGCGGCGGGGGCGGGCGCTCGCTCCACGCCCGGCCAGCGGCTGGGCGCCCGGCAGCGGGCAGCGCTGGACGGGCAGTGCCTGCAGCGAGCGCGGCGCCCGCAGCCCCGGTGCCCGCCGGCGGGCGCAGCGCCGCCAAGCCGAGCCGAGCCTGGCCGGGACGGCGGAGCGGGCGCGGATCCGCCTGCCCTCCCGAGGTGGGCGCGGAGCCCCCGCCCCGGCGGCGGCGATGGCGCTGGGTGCTTTCCCCTCGCTCCGGGCCCGGTGCCCCGCCGGGAGGGCAGCGCTGCGGGGCGGCCCCGGGCGGGGGTCGAGGCGCCTCCCCCGCGCCATGCGGAGCACCGGGCGGCACGACACGCCACGACACGGCGGCTGGAACTTTCTCATCAGCCCCCGCCCGCGGCACCGGGGCCCGCAGGCCCGGCGTCCGCCGCGCACACACACACACACACACACCCCCCCACACACCGCCTCCCCTCCCCGCGGTGCCCGGTGCGGGGCGGCCCCGGCGGTGCCCGGCCGCGCCCCCGGCCTGCTCCGGCCCGGTCGTTTCGCTGGGCCCGCCCCGCACCGCCCTGCCGACTGACAGCCTCTCCCGGCCCCCGCACGGGCCTCGGGGACCCGCGGCCCCGTGGCGCCCTTAGCGCGGCCCGGCTGCGTGTCCCCGGCCCTGTCCGGGCCCGGCCCCGCCTGTCCCTGCCCCCGGCCCCGGCCCTGCCACGCCGCCCCGGCCGTGCCCCGGCTGCCCGAGCCCGGCGCAGGCACCGCCCCGCCGCCCTCTCCCCTGCCCCGCCGCCTGTCACGGGCAGCGCTGCCTGCGCCCGGCCTCCCCCTGCACGGCCCCCGGCACGGCCGCCCCGTGCGATGCCTCCGGCCTGCCGGCACCCGCCCCGGCGCCTCCGCCGCTCCTCCCTGCCGCCCGCCCGGGGGGGAAGGACGGACCCTCCCGGGGCAGCGGGCCGGGGGCTGCGGGGGCAGCGCGGCGCGGGCTTGTCCCGGGGCCGGTGAGGAGCAGGCGAGGCGGGCAGGCAGCGGTCCGCAGGGCCAAGGGCTGGGGGCTGCGCCGCGGGGCCTGCTGGGGCCGCCGGGTGCTGGGGGGTCAGGGACGTTGGGTTGGGGGCCCCTGGAGCCCGCGGTGGGTGCCGCAGGAGCCGGCGGGACCCTCACTGCTCCGGCCTCTTGCATCCTGGTGCTGCACCGGAGAGCCCGGCTGGCCCCCGCTCGGCTCTGGTGCCACTTTGTGCCCCAGATTCGGCCTGTCTGACGGCAGAGCCTGTCTGCGCTCTGCGCTGGCAGCAGACAGGGCCCTGCCGGAGTTGGGGTACCCCACGGGCACGGGCAGCAGCTATATTCCCCCAGCCGGCACCTCTCGGGTGGCACCCGCACCCTGCTGTCACCTGCTGCTGCCGGCAGCATCTGCAGCACCAAACCTTCCCTGTGCCTCAGAAGGGGAAAAACGCCTTACAAAGGGATGGAGCTCCATCAGGTTTTGGCTGTAAAGGCCACGATAGCTCCGGGCAGGGGACTGCGTGTGTTCCTCCGGGGATGCGGCCGCAGCTTCGGGCACGGGGCCGTGGGAAGGAGGGTGCTGAGCCCGGAGGTGTGCAGGCTGGGGCGAGGCCGGATACCTGCAGGCAGCACTGCGAAGGGCAGTGGCGTCAAACACGGCGGGGGGGGGGGGCTGGCAGTGCTCAGGGAAGGCGGAGAGCGAGGGCTGAGCGCCGATGGCTGGGAGGGAGGGAGCTCTCCCCGCAGAGAGGACGACTCGGTTTCTCCTCTGTTACCTCAGTGCCTCCTGCCCTTTGCCTCCAACCATGCCACAGGCAAAGGAGATGCTCTGTTTCAGAGGCTGGGCAGCCACAGGCACACGACCGGCTCCTGGTTGATTAGGACCTGCCTTATTTACATCCTGGCACAATTAAAAGCAGAGGGTTTGGGTATTGGCCTCATCCTGCAGCCAGCCTGGCCCATCCCTGCAGGAACCGCAGCAGGGGACGCGCCGTGCCAGCCGGGAGGGCTCCACGTCCCACCACCCTGTGCCTTCCCGCTCTGAACAGAGCCTGCCAACACTTTAACCTCCTCAGGATGGGATTGGTGGCACCCAAGGGCTTCTAAAAGGTGGTGCTCAAAAATTCTGTGGCCCTCAGGTTAGTGCTGTGAAAGAGGAAAGTGTGGGGAGTGAGGAGCATCCCTCGTCCGGGGGCAGAGGGTCATACAGCAGGCAGGGACCTGCAGCAAGGCCAGCGTGACTCGTCTCTCCATGTGCATGGCAGAACTATGCTTGGGGAAACTCACCAGTAGCTTCTCAGCAGGAAAAAGCCCATCTGGCCACAGTGGGCAGAGCTGGGGGCTCCATGGACTCAGGGGCACCTCCCCCGGGGGCAGTGGGATGCGGCATGTGCCCTCCATGTGCTCAGGGTGCTGCCCATCCCCTGCCCAAGCAAGGCCCCGAGCCAGCCCAGCTGTTGTTACTGCTTCCTTTAGGTTCTTTTGCATTTACTTTGTCCCTTTCCTCTGGTTCTGGGCAGCACCTGTGTCACCCCCCGAGCTGGGAGCAGAAATGTGTTGGCTGATGGCCTCAGCCAAGCAGCGGTGAGGGAAGTGCCGCTGGCACGTGGCACCCTCTGTCCTGCCAGGCCGTGGGTGGGGAGACCTCAAACCCTTCTCAGGACTGTTTTGGTGTCTCTGCCCGGCCCTGAGCAGCTCTCAGCCCCTCCAGCTGGGCTGGTTGCCCAGGAGATGCAAAGGGAGGGCTCTGGTTTGAGGGCATCTCACAGCCTTCCCCTCCCATGAAGGTGGCTGGAGCTGGTGGTGGGGACGAGGGCTGGTGGCTCCTGGTGCCAGGAGAAGAGAGATTGCGGTGACATCTCATGCCTCCCATGATGCCACATCCAGCTGCCCATCCCACGAGCATCTTGTCACCAGGCTGGTCCTGCAGTGGACAGCCCAGCTCCAGAGCTTCACTGGGAAGATGGAGTTGTGGCCGAGGAACCAGAGCCCTGAAGGTAGGAAGGGGGTTCCCATCAAGACAGTCAGAGCATCCGTGGCTACAAGGTCTAGGGTCTCTCTCTGGATTTCTCGGGGCTTTCCCTTCTGCCCTGAGGGAGGACCCTCTGTGCTGCTCCCTCTGTGGTGGACAGGCAGCTCACCTGGTGTGGCAACTGGCTCTAACTACAGCCCGTGCCTCCCCGCTTTCCATGGGCTGTCCCCACGCCGACACACACTTCTGCGTGTGTGAAGGTGCAGCTAAAAGCTGAGCAGCTGCCTCCCCTCCTGCCTGCTGGCACTGGGGCACAGAGCAGGGAGGGCAGGAAGGCCACAGGTCCCACTGCACTCTGTGGTGCTGTGCAGCCCCTTTCCCCTGGCTCAGGGCATGCAGCAGGGGCTGAGGAGGGACATGGGATGGAGTCCCCCCTCCTGCACAAGGAACTGCATCTCTTTGTTACAAGGAGGTTGAGGCTTTGAACCCAGTCACTGGGGACAAAACCATGCTGCTTCTGCACCAGGAAGGGGGTTTGATGGCTTGAGGATTTGGGTTACATCACCTTGGGCTTTCCACGGGCAGCACTGGGAGCTCCAGGCTGGCCACCCCGTCCCCACATGCTCTGGAAGGCTGCTTTGGGACTGGCCTCGGTGCTGGCTGGAGAGCGTCGGGAAATGAGGCATCACCTGCAGTGCATCTCGGAGCCTGCAGCGGCTGCGCTGCGGCTGCTGCCCCCCCTCCACCACATCCCCTGGGAGAAGCCCCGGGCTGGGAGGGCACCTTTGGTAGGCGAGAATTTAGGAACCATGCTGTGCCCAGGAGCCGAGGGGAGAGATGGCAGCTTGGGCAAGAGCAGCCTTAACTCAGTGACAGAGGGGAGAAGGATGCAACGGGGCAGCAGCCTGGGGAGCCCCATGAAACAGGCGAGGAGCCCAGCGGGGCTGGCAAGGGGTGCCCGCCGCCAACTCTGCCTTCACCCCAGCCCCTTTCTGAGGACCCCGGAGCAGGAGGCAGAGCTGGGCCTGCCCCTGCTCCGCCCCGGGGCTGCTCCACCGGCTCCCCGGCTCCTCTATTGTCCGTCCTCCAGCCCCGAGCTCCCCAGGTCCGGCTTTGGAAGCCGCCGAGGTCTCCTGATTGTAGCTGGAGACAAAGAGAGCGGGTCTTTGACCGCAACAACGCCCGCTGCGTCTGACAGCCAGCGCCTGGGGCCGCTGGAGACACCGCCGGCAGCCGAGGGGATGGCCGGGCTGCGCGGGCCGGGCTGCGTGTGGCTCCCCGCAGCTGAAAGCTGGAGCGGCCGCCAGTGCCCGCCCGCGGGCGTCCCCCCGCTCGCTGCCGCCCGCAGCTCAGGGCTCGGGGCGGCCGCAGTTCCCCGCAGCTCCGGGCTCGGAGCGGCCGCAGCTCCCCGCAGCTCAGGGCTCGGGGCGGCCGCAGCTCCCCGCAGCTCCGGGCTCGGGGCGGCCGCAGCTCCCCGCAGGCACGGGGCTCGGGGCGGCCTCGGCGGGGGCAGGTCGGGCTGGGAGCGGGGGCGGCGGCGCGGGGAGGCGGCGGGGCCGGGGCTGCGGCGGGGGCGGCGCGGGCTGAACCGGCCCCGCGCGTCCTGCCCCGCGCCGGGCGAGCACCGGCGGGTCCTGGCGCCTCCCGCTCAGCTGCTCGTCTGCGCGGCCGCGGCTCGCTCGGGGGATCCCGCCGTGTGCGGAGCGAGGGACTGCGACCTCTGCAGCGGCTGCGGCTGACGCCGCGTTTGCAGCACCAGGCGGCGGACGCGCCGTGCAGCCGCGGCCACGAGGACGCCTGTCTGAGCAGCCTCTGCTTCCCCCGCTCCGATCTGCCTCAAAGCCGCCCCCTTGGGGACCCTCATTTCCTGCCCCCGAGGCTGTTAGTGCTGCGGCTCTGCTGGAGCCCAGCCAGGCACTCCCCCTCTCCTGCCTGCCGCAGCTTTGGGCTTGGCTACCTGGTCTCCCCAGGTGTCGGCGAGCGGAGCAGTGCTCTGCTCCCTGCCCCACGGCCCTGGCAACCCTCCATGGCCGCACTGTGCCCAGCACATCGTTTGGGATTTGCGAGGCGGCAGTTGGGACAAAGTCATCAGGGAAATACGGGGACTATCCCCCTGTCCTCCCCAGGCAGCTGCGGGGACATTACAGCGTGACTGGGTCTGGCCCTGGATGGGGGGCGAGGCTTCTGGCTGCTCCAGCCCGGGCAACCGTTCACTCTGCCAGCAGCTCGTGTCCCTGTGCCCGTCACCGAACCCGGGGTGAGGAGCGGTTGGGTCCCGCCCGGGGAGCTGCCACGGGCCCCGGCCACCGTCTCCGTGGGAATGGCCCCGCTGTGGGAGCGAGGATCCCGGTTACAGCATCTCGGTGGAAATCTCTGGCTCAGGTTGTGCCGTGCTGGATACGGCATCTCCATGGAAACCCTCCCGTTCAGGCTGTGCGGGCTCGGGAGATGCCATCTCCACGGAAACGCGCTGCGGGGCCGGTGTGCGGGGCCGGGCACCCGCTGCCCCGGGCAGTCCCGGCTGTGGGGCGGTGGAGGAGAGCCCGGCCCGCCCCCAGGGCTGGCAGGGGCCTGGGGAGTAGAGGAAAGAGAGTGGGCCACCCTGTCCCGGCACAGGGCCAAGAGGGACGGGGAAATCCGGGAGCGCTCCTGTGCCTCAAATACCAACAGAAAACCTCCTTCCCCTGCCCGTCCTCTCTGTGCCCAGGCCCGTGCCAAGCAGAGCCTCCCATCTCCATCGGGTTTTGGGGGAACTCACCCCCCTCTTCCACTTCTGGGCAGGACCTTTCCCAATGCCTTCTAGGGGTGGGGGTATTCAGGGACACAGAAATCCCCTGATCCCAGCAGCAAAGGCGTGAGACCCTCCCCCAGGGCCGGAGTTTGGGCCACGACAGCCCCAGCGCTCTCACGCGTGTCCCGCAGCACGGGAAGCGGGAGGGCTGAGCCCGGGCCTCGCAAATAGCCCAGGCAAAATATTTGACGGGTTATTTATAGCCTGCATTCAAAAAAAACACCCAAGCAACAACAAAAAGCCCCAACAAAAACCCAGTCACCGAAAGCGATTCAGTTGTGGATTTGAAATCTGCCTTGGACTTGCCCCCGCACTCCCCTGGTCTCCCGGCGCCCCCTGCCCCGGGCAGCCCGGCGGGACGGCCACGGCCCAGCACCCATCCAGACACACAGCCCAGCACCCATACAGACACAGCCCAGCACCCAGCCGGGCACGGCCCAGCACCCAGCCAGACACAGCCCAGCACCCAGCAGTCACACATCCCAGCACCCATGCAGACACAGCCCAGCACCCATCCAGACACACAGCCCAGCACCCATGCAGACACACAGCCCAGCACCCATGCAGACACAGCCCAGCATCCATCCAGACACAGCCCAGCATCCATCCAGACACACAGCCCAGCATCCATCCAGACACAGCGGAGCACCCAGCCGGGCACGGCCCAGCACCCAGCCAGACACAGCGGAGCACCCAGCCGGGCACAGCCCAGCACCCATGCAGACATCGCCCAGCACCCAGCCAGTCATACATCCCAGCACCCAGCCAGACACAGCCCAGCACCCATCCAGACACAGCCCAGCATCCATCCAGACACAGTTCAGCACCCATCCGGACACAGCCCCGCACCCAGCCAGACACACAGCTCAGCACCCATCCGGACACAGCCCCGCACCCAGCCAGACACACAGCTCAGCACCCATCCGGACACAGCCCAGCCCCGCCGCGCTTCCCGGCCCTGCCGGCTGCTCCCCCAGCCCGGGCTGCCGGGGCCAGTGCTGCCGGCCGGGATCAGCCGCTGCTGCCCTGGCCCCGGTAGCGGCTCGGCCGCCCTGGCCCCGGCTCCCGGCTGTGTCCGCTCGGCTTTGACGTCGCCCGGAAAGCGGCCAGTAAGGGCAAGCGGCTGGGCTCCGGCTCCGGCGGGACCGGCGCCCGCCCTCGCACCGGCGGCTGCCGAGCCCTGACCGGCGAGGAAGGGGCTTCTGTGCCCGGGACCCACCGCCCCGCACCTCGCGGTGCCGCCGCAGCGGGAGCGGCGCCGGGCCGGACCGTGGCACAGGGAGGGCTGGGGGCGGGCCGGGAAGGGCTCAGCGGCGGCCGCTCCAGGGCTCCTGCACGGGGCTCCCCCAGCACTGCCCCGGCTGCCCCCTCCCAGGAGCCGCCCACCGGCACCCCCGCTGTCCCCTTTCCTGCAGCGCTTTCCAGCCCTGCAACGGGGCTTTGATGGAAATATCCTGGCACTGACATTCCTGTGCCCAGCAGATTTAGTCCTGCAGGGCAGGTGAGGGCACACCCGTGCCCTCGGGGTGGGAGTGCCAGAAGGGTCTGTGCTGGAGGGCAGGAGCTGTCTCAGGAGCCCGGAAGGGCCAGCACAGCAGCCCAGGTGCTCTGCTACACACAGCTTTCTCTTTGAACTCGTCCTCAGCTCCCCACACTGACCCTGTGTTTGTTTTCAAAGCATTTCTGGGTACTGGGAAGCCCCAGTTCAAGCCCAGCCCAGTGCTGCCCTTCCTCATGGCACAGGACACATCCAGCTCTGTGGTCCCTGGTACTGCCAGCTGAGCACCAGCCACTCACACCACAGGACCAAGCTCAGCATGAAGCAGCCTCTGAACTGAGGGGCCACGTGTTGGCAGGTGCCACTCACTGCTCCAGGTGCTCCCAGGTGCCCTGGGCTGGGATCAGACCTGGTGGCCTCAGTCCTCATCAGGATCTACACCCCAGGCCAGGCCTGCCCTGGTGCCACCATCACCCCAGCTCTGGCAGGGAGCATCATCCTGGTGCCACCATCACCCCAACCCTGGCAGGGAGCATTGCTCCTGCTCCAGGGCAGCTGAGGAGGTCCCAGTCCAGCTCAGGGCTGGGCTATGCAGCCCCTCCTTGGGGTACAGGGGCAGCTGATGGCCCCTTACCATACGCCAAGTGAAATGTGGGGAGTGGGGCCCAAGAGGTGCGTGGGGTCCCCATCGCTGCAGCCAGGCAAAGGGCAGGACAGGGCTCTGCAGCGCCTGAGCTGAGCCACCAGCAGCTCTGCTCTGTAAAGCCTCTCAGGGCCTCCCAGCCCAGGGCCAGGAGCTGGAGGAGCGGGACTCAGGGCACAGGGTGGGGGGCTGGGGCTGGCTGTGACCCCTGGGGAAGTTGGGGAGCCCAAGGCTGGCTGCGGGGGGGGAAAGGCAGCAGAGGGGCCGTGCAGGGAGAGGGCCCCCGGGGCTGCTGGCATGACCCTGCCTCGCCATGAGGCTCTGGCACCTGGCCCCAAGCGCAGCGTGAGCTAGGCATGGGGGCAGGGGCTGGGGAGAAGGCTGGCAATGTGGGAACAGAGCCCTGGCACCACCAGCTGAGCTGTGTCCTGGCTCCTGGGAGGGGCCAAAGAGGGACTGAAGGGAGCTGCAGGGCCAGCTGAGGAGGGAGGACATTCAGAGAGAGAAATGTGGGGCCAGGGCTCAGCTCAGCACAGGAGTCATAAAAACTGTCCTAAATGGAAAAGGTACAAGGGAGAAGAGTAGAGGGAAGGTGAAGCCCAGCCCAGAGAGCACCGGGAGCTGCTCCAGCCCCTGCCCCAGCCCTCAGCAGCACCTCCCAGCTCTGACCCAGGGGCTGCTCCCCTGGTCCTGGGCTTTGCCCCCCCCAGAACGACACCGTTCCCGCAGCCTGCACACACAGGGCAGCCCTGGGGCTTTATTGTTGGGAGAGCAGAAAGGTCCCAGAAGAGCTGGTGCCAGGTCTGGGGTGCGGTCCACGGGCTGGGCACTACGGCCGCCGCCGGCCCCGTGGGCGGCCCAGGGGCTGCTCCTGCCGCTGCCCCGCTGCCCGCTGCGGCTGGGCCGTGCTGCCGGGCCCGGGGCCGCCCGCGGGGACGTCGTCGGCAGCCAGCGGAGGGATGATGTGGCCGGCGCGGGTGAGCACGCGGGGAGCGGTGAGGCGCTGGAAGGCGCGCTGCGTGTTCCATGTGGGGCCCAGCGGCGTGCGGATGCTCTGCTCGAACTGCTGGTGCTTCTCGAAGGGGAAGGGCAGCTCACTGACCTGCAGGGAGACAGCACGGCACGGGGGTAGCGGCACAGGGCCCCCATTGCCACCCTCACCCCCCGCCTTGCTCCCGGGTTTGTCTCCTCCCTGCAGCAGGTTCCTGGGCAGGGGACAGGCACGGCTTGGGGGTGCTTTAGGGATCATGGAATCACTGAATGGTGGGGGTTGAAGGGACCTTTAGAGCTCATCCAGTCCAATCCCCTGCCAAAGCAGCTCCCACCTACATCAGGTCACACAAGAACATGTCCAGGAGGGTCTTGAAGAGCTCCAGAGCAGGAGCCTCCACACCCTCCCTGGGCAGCCTGGGCCAGGGCTCCCTCACTCAAACACTCAAACAGTTTTCCCTTGTGTTTCAATGGAACTGTTTGTGTTGCAGCTTCATCCCATCACCCCTTGTCCTGCCACTGGATACAACAGAGAGAAAGTGCTGCCCCAAGCTCCTGACACCCACCAGTGAGAGATTTGGAGCTATGAATGAGCTGCCCCCTCAGTCTCCTCTTCTCCAGCCTGAACAGCCCCAGGGCCCGCAGCCTGTCCTCAGAAGGAAGATGCTCCAGTCCCCTGAGCATCTGGGTGGCCCTGCCTGAAGGGGCTGTGGCGCAGGGGCGGGCTGTGGGGGTCGGTGGGGCGCTCACACACCTGGTGCGCTGCCGCGTGGATGTTGCGCCGCTCGCTGATGATGGCATGGGGCAGGTGCTGGTCGCGCCGGGGCGGCGCTGGCGGTGGCTTCAGCAGGAAGCTGCGGGGCAGGGGCAGCGTGAGGCGCGGGGCCGGGCCGAGGCCGGGCCGGGGCACGGCCCCTCCCCACACTCACCGCTTGAGCCGCTTGGCGCTGGGCCGCAGCCCCCCGCCGCCCCACTCGCCCCAGCCCGGCAGCGCCAGGCTCACGGCCCGCGGCTTCCCGGCCTGCTCCGCCTTGCGCTTCTCCCGACGGAAATCCGCCGCCACGTCGTCCCCGGCGAAGGCCTCTGTGATCACCCCTCTCTGGTCCACGCCCCCGTCCTGCGGACAGACCCCGTCAGCACCCGCCTGGCCCCGGGGCACAGCCCCGTCTGCTCCCCGCTCACCTCCTCCTCCAGGACCAGGGGCAGGCTGGGGCACTGCGCCTCCCGCGGCTCGCCCGCCAGCACGGCCTGCAGGCTCAGCAGCTGCTTCTTGGCTGGTTTCTTGGCTCGCTTGGCCCTGGCGCTGCCCTCCCGCCGCTGCTGCCCCCGCTGCTGCGCTCCTGCGGCCGATGGCTTCTGCTCCTCCGCACGCTCCTCCGAGCCCAAAGCCTCAACCTCCTCCATTGTCCGCACTCTGCCCAGCTGCTCCGACAGCAGTGGCTCCTCCTGGGCCTGGGGGGGCTCCTCCTGGGCCTGGGGGGGCTCCTCCGGCCCAGGGCTCGCCTCTCCCTTGGCACTGATGGGGTTGTCCCCCAGCAGTTCAGAAGCTGCCTCTGTCTCACCAGCACCTACATGTTGGGGCAGCGGGTGAGAGCTGCCCAGCAGTGGGCAGGACGAGCAGGGCAGCAGTGTGGGAGCAGCCCCCTCGCTGCCCCTGCCTCTGCCCAGCCTGCAGCACCCCAGGCCCACGCTGCCCAGGGCCGTGGGCTCCTCACCTCGGCCCTCGGGGCTCCCTGCCCGCCGCGCCTGCCGTCTCTGCGCAAAGCCCTGGAGCAGAGCTTCTTCCTCTGACACCTCCTCTTCCTTCTCGTCCTCCTCCACGTCCTCTTTGCTCCCTGGAGCACCAGGCTCTGCCACGCCTCCGAGCCCCTCCTGCAGCTGTGGCTCTGGGGCCAGGCCACTGGGCTTGCCCAACATCCAGGGGTTGGCTGTGCTGGGGGCCACGGGCCTGGCTGCCGGCGGCTCCTCCTCCGGCACAGCCTCGTCCGGCTCCTCCACAGGCAGCTCCACACGCACCTTCTCCGTCAGCTCCTTGTTCCTGGCCAGCTGCTCCTGCAGGGCCTTGCGGGCCTGTGAGGGCACAGAGCTGCTTCTAACACAGGCCAGAGGCAGCACACCTGCCTTCCCTGCTCCCCCCAAGCTGTGGCCCCTCCCCAGCCAGCACTGCAGACCCCCTTGTGCCTGTCACCAGACAAAGAGAACTCCTAAGAGACACGTTTCACTGAGGTCTGTAGTGACAGGACAAGGGGGCAATGGCTTTAAACTGAGTGAGGGCAGGTTTAGGTTGGACATAAGGAAGAAACGTCTCCCATTGAGGATGCTGAGGCACTGCAGCAGGTTGCACAGAGAAGCTGTGGCTGCCCCAGCCCTGGAAGTGTTCAAGGCCAGGCTGGATGGGGCTTGGAGAACATAACCCTAGGGAAGGACGTCTCTGCCCATAGTAGGGGAGTTGGACCTGCCTGGACATGTTCCTGTGTGACCTGATCTAGGTGGGACCTGCTTCTGCAGGAGTTTGGACAGGATGAGCTTTAAAGGTCCCTTCCACTCCCCCCCCCCCCATTCTATGATTCCAACCCAAACCCTCTGTGGTCTCACCTCCAGGTCATACTTAGCCATGATGGCCCTGGAACGGGCCCATTTTCCCTTGTTCTGGTGTTTGAGACTCATCCGCTCCTGGTAGGGGGGGAAGAGAAAGAGAATCCTCACAACAAGCACCCTCACAAGAAGGAGCTTCCCAAGGGGTGGGGAGAGTAGCACCTGCATCCTGAGCTGCTCCAGCTCCTCCAGCCTGGCCAAGGCAGCCTCAGGGTCTGACTTGTGCAGCAGCTCAAACTCCTTCAAGGCCTTGCGCCTCTTGCTTTTCTTCAGCACACGATGGTACCTGTGGCACGAGGCAGAGCCCGTGAGCCAGGCCACAGGGTCTGGGGGGGCTGCAGGGACAGAGCACTGCCTTGGGCAGGGAGCTGCAGGCACAGAGCACTGCCTTGGGCAGGAAGCTGCAGGCACAGAGCACTGCCTTGGGCAGGAAGCTGCAGGCACAGAGCACTGCCTTGGGCAGGAAGCTGCAGGCACAGAGCACTGCCTTGGGCAGGGGGCTGCAGGCACAGAGCACTGCCTTGGGCAGGGGGCTGCAGGCACAGAGCACTGCCTTGGGCAGGGGGCTGCAGGCACAGAGCACTGCCTTGGGCAGGGGGCTGCAGGCACAGAGCACTGCCTTGGGCAGGGGGCTGCAGGCACAGAGCACTGCCTTGGGCAGGGAGCTGCAGGCACAGAGCACTGCCTTGGGCAGGGGGCTGCAGGCACAGAGCACTGCCTTGGGCAGGGGGCTGCAGGCACAGAGCACTGCCTTGGGCAGGGGGCTGCAGGCACAGAGCACTGCCTTGGGCAGGGGGCTGCAGGCACAGAGCACTGCCTTGGGCAGGGGGCTGCAGGCACAGAGCACTGCCTTGGGCAGGGGGCTGCAGGCACAGAGCACTGCCTTGGGCAGGGGGCTGCAGGCACAGAGCACTGCCTTGGGCAGGGGGCTGCCAGACGTGCAGCACACCCTGGGAAAGAAGGGGCCATATGTGCCATGGCCTCACACACCAGGCAGGGTCAGTCTCTGTGCCAAGACTGAGGCCAGGCTCCCACTACCTGCCCTGGCCATGGCAAGTCCCCCCTGCCACCTGCCCCAGCCGTAGCATGGCTCCCCAGCCACCCACCCTGGCTATGACCCAGCCTTACTTCTTGCTCTTGATCCTCTTCTCTCGACGAGCTTTGGCTTCATAGTAAGACTGCAGGGCCCGTGCCCTCTGCAGCTCTGCCCGCCGCTGCCGGGCCTGCCAGGGAACAGTGTGAGGGCAGCACGGCGTGAGGGGGCAGAGATGTGAGGGGAGCACGAAGGCAGCGCCGTGGGGCCAGCAGAAACACTCACCTCCTCCAGGCTCATGGCCTCCAGCGAGGCCGTCTCGGCCGGCGTCAGCAGCGGGTCTGTGATGGGCTGCCGCGTCCGGTGGAGCAGCGCAAAGACCTCCTGCTCCAGGGGAGTTCGGGCCTGGAGGGACAGCACAGGCACAGCCAGGTCACTGTGAGAAGAGCTGCAGGAGCCAATGCTCTGTCCCCTTCCTCCCCTGTCTCCACCCTCCCCGCTGCCCCTGAGCAGTGCGTCCCCCTCCTCCTGGGGGCTGGGCTCACAGCTCGCTGCCCTGGGGCCCAGGTCAGGTGGGCAGAGCTGCACCTGAGGCAGAGGAACAGGCTGGCAGCAGACAGGCAGCGCTGTCTGGGTGGCAGTGGATGGAATCACAGCACAGCTGTGCCAGGAACATCACACCAACCAGGCACTTGGGGCAGGCAGAGGGCACGGGAGGAGCTTGGCTGGGGCTGCCTCTCACCTGAACTCTCAGGAACAACAACAGCACAACCCCCACGGGAACTTACACCCAGAACCTCAGGCACCCTTCCAAACCAAGCTCTGGCAAACCAATCCCTGCCCCTGCCTCAGCCCAAGCGCCTGAGGGTTGCTAGTGGGCACCTGGCTCAGCCCAGCGCCTGCAGGCTCAGCCTGTGTGT
Source organism: Colius striatus (assembly GCF_028858725.1). Taxonomy (NCBI): domain Eukaryota; kingdom Metazoa; phylum Chordata; class Aves; order Coliiformes; family Coliidae; genus Colius; species Colius striatus. The sequence goes on from NC_084771.1 coordinate 790,887, forward strand.
CTCAGCTGAAGGGCTAAACAAAAGAGCGGGCAGCACAGGCTCCAAACCCTCTGCTCCTGCACCAGAGCACACTCCCACACCTGCTGTGCACAGGGAACGCACAACATCTCCCTGAGCTGAGTCACAGGACAGACCCTTCCCGATGCCCTCCGCGGCCCTCCCGTCACAGCCAGGAGCCCCCAGGGGGCTGAGCCCCACCACCCACCTTCCACGCAGCCGCCGCGTGCTCCAGGGGCACCAGCGTGGGGATCTCCTGCCTGAGGGGGAACACGAGCTGCTCTGCCCGCCGGTTCTGCAGCACCACCTCCTGCCACTTGCCCACGTCTTTGGAAGTCCGGACGTAGGCTGCCTCCCTCACGACCTGTCAGCGGGGGGCGGAGAAAGGGGGCGGGAAGCACGAGACAAGCCCCTGAGTGTCGGCGAGGGGGAGAGGGGCGTGCAGGGGCCGCGTGTGCCGTCTCTGAAGCCCGGCCCTCTCTGCAGCAGCCCGCTCACCCGCTCGGCCTCCTCTTTGCTCAGCGGCAGCTCCACGGGCTTCTTCCGCTTCACCCTGCTCAGCTCCTTCCTCACGCTGCTCAGGGCAGACTGGGGGCGGATGGGCTGCAGCAGCTCGGACAGGACCAGCTTCTCCCCGGTTCCTGAGGAAGGTGCCGCGGCTCAGCACGGGCACAGCGTGGCCCGGGGGGGGCAGCCCCGGTGTGGGGAGCTCTGCCCGCCCCCTCCTGGCGCTCACCTTGGCAGCTGACGTTGAATTCGGACACCTGCACGCTGGCCTCGGTCCGCTCTGCCAGCTTCCTCCTGCCAGAGGGAAGGGAATGCAGCACAGACCCCCCACGTGCCCCCCTCCACCCGCTGCTGCCGTTGCTCGCTGCCCACGGCGGACGCACGAGAGCCGGCGCCAGCGAGCGGCAGCCCCCGAGCGCCCTCCCCGCCACCCCCCTTTCCCGAAGGGAGCCCCTCAGCCGCCCCTCACTCACCGCCTCCGCCCGGAGAGAGAGCTGACCGCCTCCAGCAGCTGCCGGTGCCGCCGCTCACCATCCTCCCGGCCCTGGCAAGGCGGCACACGCGGTTACAGAGCCCGCCCGGGCCCGCCGGCGGACCGGCGCTACCGGCAAGGGCTGCTCCGCGGCGGCCTCCACCGCCCGGCCCCGGCAGCCCCGGGACAGTGGCGGCCGCGGCACCCGGCGCCGCTCACCTCGTCCTCGGCCTCGCTGCCGCTCGGGGCCGCCTCCACGCCCAGCCAGTCCTCCGCCATGGCGCCGCGCGACCTGCCGCCAAGCGCGCCGCTTCCGCCCGCACGACGTCACGGCGGGGCCCAGCGGGCGGAGCGGAGCGGCCCGGCCCCGCCTCGCCGTGGCGGAGCCCTTCGAGCGGCGCTGCCTCGGGAGTGCCGCCATTGGCGGGGGCCCGACGGGGCGGTGCCCGCGGCGTCCCGCACCGCGTCTCGCGGCGCCTGAGGCGCGGCCCGGCGGGCGCATCCCCGCACGTCCCGCGGTCCCCGCCGCGCCGCGCCCGCCCCTCCCCGGCTGCTCGGCCCCCTGCCTGGCCCCGGGCTTCTCGCAGCCCGTCCGTGCGGCCCGAGGGGTGTGTTGTGTGAACGGGAGCGGCGCGGAGCGGCCGGCGCTCAGCCGCGGCGCAGCACACGGCGCGGGGCTGCGGGTCCCGTCCGAGCGCGCTGCCGCCGCTGCGGGGCCGGGCGCGGCCGCGGGACACACGCACAGCGAGCGGCTCCGTAGCGGCCGCGGCCCTGAAGCGCCCTTTGCCCGCCGTGCCCGGCCGCGCGGCGCCAGGCGCGGCCCCGCGGGGGGACCCGGGCTCGGTCCGGGCGGGGCGAGACGCGGCGGCGCGCGGTGGGAGGGGCCGCCGCGGAGTGGCGTGGCGCTCGGCCAATGGGAAGGCGGGGAGCGGCGGGGCGGGGCCAATGAGAAGGCGGGGAGCGGCCGCGGTCCCGCCCCGCGGCGCGAGGCGTGGCCGCCCCTCCCGCGGCGCTGAGGGAGCGAGCGGCGCGCCCGGCCCGGCGCTGCCCGCACCGGCACCGGGTGAGCGGCGGCGGCGCGTCCCCCTGGCCTTTCCTCCCCTTCCCTTCCCTTCTGGTCCCGGCGCGGCGGCGGCGCAGCGGGGGCTGCCCCAGCCCTGCCCCAGCCCTGCCCGATCCCCGCCCCTCCCGGTGGGGCCTGTGCGGGGCCGCCCCGCTCCCGCCGGGCGCTCCCCTCGGGGCCGAGGGTGTCCCCGGCCGCGCCCTGCGCACCCCCTCTCGCCCCCCTCTCCTCTGCGGGTTTCCATGGCGACTCCCCTGCCGGGGAGCGGGGGTTTCCATGGCGACGGCCGCCGCTCCCCCCCCCCGCCCCCCGGCGTCGATCCCCGCCGGGCCCCGGTGCTCAGGCGCTCTCCCTGTCCCCGCAGCCCCCAGCCCAGCGCAAACGAGCCCCGCGGGGCCCCCGATGATGCCGGCGGCGCGGGCGGCGGAGGAGCAGCGCCTGGACGTGTGGCGGCCGCCGCCGCCCCAGTGACGGCCCCGCCATGTCGGTGATGGTGGCGAGGAAGAAGGTGGTTCGGAAATGGGAGAAGCTGCCGGGCAGGAACACCTTCTGCTGCGACGGCCGCATCATGATGGCCCGGCAGAAGGGCATCTTCTACCTGACGCTCTTCCTCATCCTCGGCACCTGCGCCCTCTTCTTCGCCTTTGAGTGAGTTCCCGGCGGTGGTGGTGACGGCCCGGTGACCCCACGGCTCAGGGACGGGGTTGGCCCGGGCTCACAGGCTCGGTGGCCCGGGGAGAGGGAGGGAGCCGGGTGGAGGGGAGGCTGGCATGGCTCTCGCTGCCTCTTTGACTTCCCAGATGGACCCCGAAGGTTTTGGGGGAGGCTGGATGGGCCCTGCCAAAGCTTTTCCCCCTGCTCTGCCTGCAGCCTGACACTGGCCCTTCGTCTCTACTGTCCGTGCTTTCCCGTGTTTGGGGCTTACAGCCCTGAGCACGGCCAGAGGGGATGAGGAATGGAGGGCTGGGGCCGTGTGGGGACAGGCGGGGTGCAAGGGCAGTGCTGCCGCACTGACAGTGCCGTGTCCCTGCCACCCCAGCTCAGCCCCGTCTCAGAGGTGACCCAGCTGGAGAACAAACAGAAAGCAGGAGCGTGGCAGTGCGGGGTGCAGGCGGCTCCAGCGTGCCCTGCAGCTGCACTACAGCACGGTCTCCCTCCGGCCCCACAGCACGGCCTCCCTCCAGCCCCACGGCACGGCCTCCCTCCAGCCCCACGGCACGGCCTCCGTACAGCCCCACAGCACGGCCTCCGTACAGCCCCACAGCACGGCCTCCGTACAGCCCCACGACACGGCATCCCTCCGGCCCCATGGTACAGCCTTCCTCCAGCCCCACAGCATGGCCTCCCTCTGGCCCCATGGCACAGCTTCCCTTCAGCCCCACAGCACAGCCCTATGGCACAGCCTCCCCCCAGCCCCAGGGCTGCTCTCTGCGGGGCACCAGGCCACTCTTTCGGCGCTTCAGCACTCAGCGGCCTGAAGAGCTGCAGCCCAAGTCCTGGGTGCTGCCAAAAAAGCAGGGCCTGCCCCCTCTCCCCAGTGCTCCCCGAGAGCTGGGCTGGGAAATGATCTGCCCATAGACTAATCCTAGAGAAAGAGCCAAACAACAAGGACAAACACCCTGTGTTTGCCTCCACACTGGTGCTGTGGGGAGGGGGCACGACTGCCCCTTCTGCCTGGTGTGAGGATGAGCTTGGATCAGCTAAACTGCCTTGAAACTTTCCTTCCTCTGTCTCCATCAGCTTGTTTATGTTGCTCTTAGGAAGGCGAAGGTCCTAAACGCTGTTGGGTAACACCAAAGCTCTTTAAGCCAGGAAAGAGAGTGGAATAAACTGCTTGCTGCTTAAGCCCTGGCTCTTCCTCCTGATAACACAAAGCTCTTGGCCCAGATGCTACCCTCAGAGACATCTCTCCCTCTCCCTCAGAGACATCTTCCCTAGACTGGGGAGCTTGTCTCTACTTCCTCTGGCCTGGCATTGCCCTTCCTAGCTCCTCTCATTACTGGCTATCACTGGCAGCCTTGGAAGGGCTTTCTGGAATGGTCTGCCTTGGCTTGCCACGTCCCAGCTAAGGATGTGGCTAAGGTCAGGCCTCGGCCAGATATGAGACTGGTTTTTCTGCTTAGTTGTTGTGCAGCTCTGGGGGCACGTGCTGTGCAATGGATGGGGAGGTGTCAGGGCTCCTGCCCGTGGGAAGCCCGAACGCTCCCTGACTCAGTCTGAAGTGGAAGGTATGAAATGACACCCCTGGTTGTTTTGTTGTTTGGAAGTGGAGCTAAGGCTTCCTGCCTTGCAGGGGGCTGGGGCTCTGGACCTTGGAGAAGAGGAGCCTGAGGGGTGAGCTCAGGAATGGTTACAGATGCACAAAGGGTGGATGTCAGGAGGCTGGAGCCAGACTGTGCTCAGAGTAGGCCAGTGACAGGACAAGGGGCAACGGGCACAAGCTGGAACTGAAGAGGTTCCAAAGAGACACAAGGACAAAGTTGTTCCCTGTTGAGGTGAGGCAGCACTGGCAGAGGCTGCCCAGATGGGCTGTGGAGGCTCCTTCTCTGGAGACATTCCAACCCAGCTGGTTCCTGTGTGCCCTGCTCTAGGAGGTGCTGCCCTGGCAGGGGGGTTGCACTGGATGAGCTTTCCAGGTCCCTTCCAACCCTTGAGACTCTGTGATTGTGTTTGCTGCTCCAGAAACACTTCTTGCAAGAGATAATTGCTCTCACTCCCTGCGGAGCCTGTCCTGTGCAGAAGAGCGAGGCCACATCTCCTCTCAGCCGTGTGTGGCCTCAGCAGACCCTGCTGTGGGGCAGAGCCAGCCAAGGTGCCTTCCAGGCCCAGGGCAGTTTGGTTGTTTGGCCCTGGGTGCAGTGAGCATGTGACTAGAAGTTCCTCGAGAAGCCCCTTCCCTGTGCAGGAGTTCCTCTTGTCCTTGCTGGTGCTGAGACATCCAGCACGTGCCTTGTGTGCAGAGCTGGAGGGCACTGGGGGGGCTGCTGAGATTCTCTGAGTTTGAGTAAAGCCATCTGAGTGGCTGGAGCTGGGGAGATGAGGAAGGTTCGGGGAGATCCACCCCCCTGATCTGATTGTGTCGAAGCATGCTGCTGTGATGTTCTCTGTTTGAAGGAGGTGGGTTGGTTTGGAGATTGACAGAAAATGACCAGAAACACTCCCCAGTGCCTGTGAGGAGATGAGCAGCTTGGCTGCTCAGGAGCCCTGCTTGCCCTGGATGCCTCCTGAAGTGCTTTTGCATCAGGGGCTTGGCCTTGATCTTTTCTCTCTGTTAATTGTTCCTTTCAGCCTTTGGCAGATTCCTGTGGAAATCCAGGCTCCCCCTTAAAGTTTGTGCTACAGACGAGCAGTTCAGGTTGTGAGAGTCTGGTTTTGGCGAGAAGCAGACTGTGGCTCACGGAGGAGTCCTTTGATTCCTGTGTGCTCACTGCAGGGCTGCCTGTGTTGGAAAGGCTCCTTTCCTTCAGCTGCATCACTCGCGCAGTCACACCTTGTCTAAACACGGCTGGAGGTGCCTGGAGCCAGGGAGCCTCTGGCTGCACCACGGCCGTGTGGGTTTGTCCCCGACCCTTGGGCTGCCCCGGTGCCAGCTGCCATGGCCAGGGAGCGGGTCTGTCCCTGACCCTCGGGCTGCCCCGGTGCCAGCTGCCATGGCCAGGGAGCGGGTCTGTCCCCGACCCTTGGGCTGCCCCGGTGCCAGCTGCCATGGCCAGGGAGCGGGTCTGTCCCCGACCCTTGGGCTGCCCCGGTGCCAGCTGCCATGGCCAGGGAGCGGGTCTGTTCCCAACCCTTGGGCTGCCCCGGTGCCAGCTGCCATGGCCAGGGAGCGGGTTTGTCCCCGACCCTTGGGCTGCCCCGGTGCCAGCCGCTGGCCGGGGGCGGGAGGTGCCGTGTGTCATGTGCTGAGCCAGGCGGTTCTCGCCGGAGGAGCAGAGCCACAGCCACTCTGCTTGGGCTGCTGCTGGGCTGTGATTGTTGTTTTCCTTCAAGCAATTCCCGCTGCTGCTGTGGGCTCCTGTGCTGAACGCCCCGAAGCCACCTCAGCTGCACCTGCAGGCCCGTTTATGGTTTTAACGCTCCGGGCTGCAGAGCTGCCGTCTGGAGCCAGGGCGGCTTTTCACAGGGGCGGGAGCAGGACCCGGGGCCGATATGCTGTCCCTGCTGTACCTGGAGCTCCAGCTCCTCCCTCGCAGATAAAGCAGAGGCCCTGGGAGCTGGGCTGGCCTGGGGCAGTCCTCTGCAGTGCCCAAGTCCTCTGCCCAAGGGCACCTCTCACTGCTGCCTTGGCACAGAGCGGCTCCAGGGCCGAGGCCAGTCCCTGCAGGATATGAGACCTGCATTTACCTGAGGCTACTCTGTGGCTGTGACGTGCCACCTAAAGTTGTGTTTGATGTGTGCTTGGCGTTGTTTCAGACACCTAAAGTGCCTGTCAGCTTCCAGAGGAGCTGTCTGCCCGTGCTGCCCATGCCAGAGCGCGAGGACCAGCCCCGCTGAAGTGCTCCGAGCCTTGTGGGCACTCGGGCAGTGGGATGTTGCCTCGTCTCTCTGGCAGCTGGGAGCCTCCTCGCTGCTGTTTGTCTGTAACAGCCCTCCTGAAGCCAGAGCTCTCTCCTTTGGACTCTCCCAAGCAGGTGTAAGAGAATGGGGTTTCTTTTGTCTCCAGCTTTTCAGCATGAGCGCCTGACGGTTGTAAATGTTACAGGCGCGATAGCGGCAGCGAGGCTGGGCTGGGCGAGGGGCTGCTCTCTGCTGGCCTGAGACAAAACACCCTTATCACTTAATTCTATAGATTTATTTATTTTACTTTCTTAGCTATGTAGAGATTAAAATGTCTTTGTTTTCTGCTCCCCCTCTGCTCTGCCCTGCTGAGGCCTCAGCTGGAGTCCTGTGCCCAGTTGTGGGCTCCCCAGCTGCAGAGGGACAGGGAACTGCTGCAGAGAGGCCAGTGCAGGGACACCCAGATGCTCAGGGGACTGGAGCATCTTCCTTGTGAGGAAAGGCTGCAGGCCCTGGGGCTGTTCAGGCTGGAGAAGAGGAGACTGAGGGGGCAGCTCATTAATACTTATAAGAGTTTAAAAGGTGATGGCAAGGGAATGGTGCAGCACTTTTTTTCTTTTGTCTCCGGTGACAGGACAAGGGGTGATGGGATGAAGCTGGAACACAAACAGTTCCATTGAAATATAAGGACAATGTGTTTCAGTGTTTGAGTGAGGGAGCCCTGGCCCAGGCTGCCCAGGGAAGGTGTGGAGGATCCTTCCTTGGGGGTCTTCAAAACTCACCTGGACATGTTCCTGTGTGACCTGATGTAGGTGGGAGCTGCTTTGGCAGGGGGTTGGGCTGGATGAGCTCTGAAGGTCATTTCCAATCCCCACCATGCTGTGAGTTGAAAAAAAAATCTCAGTGCTGACACTGTGTGACTTCATGTTATTTGTTTTTCCCCAGGCCCCAAAGATTTCACACTGACAAAGAGGTGCTCTGGGGTGGTGTTAGCTCTGCTTAGGGCTGTGTCAAGCACTGGCAAAACTCAAACCCTTGTTGATCTGTGCTCTTCTTACGTTTTCACTCTATAGTTACATTTTCCTCTCCAAGTTGTGTTTTTCTCTGCTCTACCTCCATAGAGGTATACTTGCTGGTACCTGGAGTTGAGCTCCTTGGGCTTGTGAGGTTGTGTTTCTGCAGGAGGGAGCTGCTCCCAGGTTGCTGGATGGTGTGCCCTTCTTCCTGCACCTGGGCTCCTTCCCAGAAACAGCTTGGCTGGCCTTGCAGCCTGCACCTCCTCTAGCACTGCCAAGCAGGCCTTGGGTTGACTGTGGCTGGGAGAAGGATGATGACTGCATCTGGAATAGTGTGCCCAGTTCTGAGCCCCTCAGTTGCAGAAGGACAGGGAGCTGCTGGAGAGAGTTCAGCACAGGGCCACAGAGATGCTGGAGTGGAGCATCTCCCTTGTGCAGGGGGGTTGCACTGGGTGAGCTCTCCAGGTCCCTTCTAGCCCTTGAGACTCTGTGGCTCTGAGGTTCTGTGACATTGGCCCGATGCTTTGGTCTCTGTCTGAGGTTGGTGGCTGTGCTGTTGGGTCGGTGGCACGTGCTGGCAGCGGCCCCGTGGTGCCAGCCGGGCTCCAGCCAGTGTTCCCTGCACCGAGGTCAACGGATGGACAGGGAGAGTTTCTGCAAAGCTCCAGTCCTGCCCTGCAAGGGCTGCTTGGGAAGGGCCCCAGCCCCGCAGCACTGCAGCACAGCACTTGCCTGCTGCCACGCTCGCTGCCAGCCCATCAGGCGCTGGAAAGCGTCCCAGGGCTGGGCGAGGCAGATGGCTGCCGGGGCTCAGGGGAGGGCGCTTCCCTCACCTCGGCGACGAGCCCACGGCGTAGTTACGTGTGACCTCGGGGAGTCAAAACAGGGCATTTCCCAGCGAGATGGAAATGAGCTGTAGAACAGAGCTGGTGCTGGGCCTGAGGGCCCTGACCGCGAGGTGCTGCCGTGGCTGAAGGCCGCTTCCACCGCCCTGGGCTGCTGATTTCCCCTCCCTCCAGGGCTTTGGCTGCCGTGCTGGCTGCGGCAGCCCTTCCCAAATGCTTGCTCAAGCAGCCCTTGTGCCCTGAACTCATGTCACCTCCCGCCTGCTGCTCCTTGCTGCTTCCCCCTGCCCGTCCTAACAGGCTCTTTGTTTCAGCCTTTCCCCCCACCCCAGCACCCCTCCGGGGTGATGAGTTGTGATAGAGCTGTTATTGTCTGCGATTAGATGACAAAACGCTCAAGAACACAGATACTGCGCTGGGAATGGAGGAGGAGCAATCTCCCTCCGTGCCAACAGCGTGGCTCTGTTGACTCTCAGCTTTCCCAAACAAAAGCTCTTTGCAGTGCCCTTTCCGTCGTGCCCGGAGCGAGCTGCTGAGCCTCACCGTGCCGGGGCAGCCACGGACCGCAGGTGTCCCGGTGCCAGCGGGTACCGGTGCAGGGACACCTCCCGTGGTCACCTTACCTGTTGCTCAGCCCTTCTGGGCAGGGCTTGGCTTTCTGTTCCCTGGGACAGGGAGGGAGGGCCAGGGCCGTGCCGGTGGCACAGCCGGGGCTCGCCAGACATGGTTGTGGTGCGGTGGGCGTTTGTGTCGCTGCCCTCACCTCCTGCCCGTGTGGCTGCCCTGCTGCCTAGGGAAGCCAGAGGGCCCTGCTCAGCCCCTGCTGTGCCAAGGTGGGTGCCCAGCACAGCACCTGGCAGCTGGCTCCCAGCGGGGTGAGGATGGTGATGGGGTGATGGTGGTGACGGGGCCTTTGCTGAGCAGATGCCTCCTGCACGTCGGTGGCGGCGGCCGAAGGAGCCCCAGCGTTACTGCTTCCTTGTGACAGTTTCCAGGGGTCTGTTTCCCGTCAGACAGGAGAACAGCTGGTGTTTTCTGGGGCTTTCTCCTTGCCCTCGCTTCTGCCCACCTCTGTGCAGGCAGGTTGGGATGGCTCCTCTTCCCTCCCAAACTGTGTGCCCCGTGCCTGGGCCAGGCTGGGAGCAGGGTGGAAGGGCTGGATGGTGCCACATCCTGAGCCAGGGCGGGGAGGATGGTCACACGCTCTTCTGTCTCACCTCCTAAACTTGCTGGCTGCTTCCATTCCCACACCAAGCTCTGCGGTGGGGAAACGTCAACGTCGAGGCTGCTGTGCCGTGCCTTGGGGACAGCAGAGCAGGACTCCCAGAGGCAGGTTTCCTTGGGGAGATGCCCAGGAAGTGGTGAGCAGGGAGTGAGTCACAGCCCACGCTCCTGCTCGGACACAGGCTGCGTGGGGAGCGCGCTGGTCGCCGCGGGCACCGATCCCCTTGAGTCTGGAGTGCTGCTGTGTGTAGAGCTTTTCAGGCCTGTGCCTGGGAGAGTGCAGGCAGCACAGATCATGTGCTTGCAGGCAATAAGTCTCTTTGCTGACAGTGCACTGGATAAACTTCTAAGGTGTCAGTGTCTATCACAGCCTGGAAGCTCTGGCGCAGTTTCGGTTCGGCTGGAACATGGGTCACCAATCCATATTTTTAGGCTGTAATGGGTCCATGTTGTTACAATAACCACAAAGGCTGTCGTGTCAGTTGGACAAGGGGCGAGCTGCAGCCCTTTCAGGCAGGCTGTGGCAAGCTTTGCAAAGAATAAACCCGTGTTCCTTCTCAAAGCAGGACTGGAGGTTTCTGTTTAATCACTGACTGATGGGCAGCTCTTTCTAGACTTTGCCCTTACCAAGGGAAAGCAGTTACCTGGGGCTGCTGAAGACAGAAAGCTCAGCCCTCTGGCTGCTCAGCCCAGCTCTGCACAGGGGGGGACTCTGAGTAACTGCAGAGCTTGTGGTGCCTGAAATGAGGGACTGGGCAGGGGCCAGGCCCTGCACGTGTCTGCAGCTGCAGCCCTGCCTGTGCCCCCTCGCTGGGGCCAAGCAGTGGCCTGGGAAGGCCCAGGGAGCCTTCCTGCAGCACAGTGTGGGCTTGCAGGATCCAATTGGTGGAACAGTGGGGAACTGCACTGTGTTTGGAGAGGCTTGGGGGCAGGAGGGCTGTGGTGATGCTGTGGATGTCACAGAAATGGCCTTGCTTAGGGTGAGAGGTCCCCTGGGGAGGACAGTCCCGGGGCTCTCGCCACGGGTGCCTGAGGGGGTGTGGAGGGCAGGAGGCTGGGCTGGGAGCAGCACAGTGGGGTCGGGTCTGGGTGCCCAGCACCGTTGGGAAGGACCTGGAGCAGTGTGTGAGGAGAGGAGAGATTTTGCACAGGCCTTGGGACTTTAGTGGGCTTTCCCCTGAGCTGTGGGACCTCCACTCTGACATACACACGAAGGACCTGGGGTGAAAATGTGTTTTCTTTCTGCCCAGTCTATCTCTCAGCTGTGACTCCTGTGCCTGTGCTGCAGTGCCCACAGGAGCATGCCTGTGGGTGTCCAGCAGCGACACGGGCCTGGGGCAGATTAACCTCCCTGCTCCCTTTGCACTGCCTTAATCAGCGGGATTAGCAACACAAACTCCTCGTTGGCCCTTTCTGTATTTATAAAGCAAACAAACTTCATGCTGCTCTGGCAGGGGAGGTGCACTGGATGATCTTTCAAGGTCCCTTCCAGCCCTTGAGGTTCTGTGGCTCTGTGTTTCCTCTCCTGAGCCGGGTTGTCTTGGGGCAGGAGCTTTTCTGCTTTCTTTGGAGCTTTCATATCTCCCGCCTCAGGGGAGTCAAAGGAAGCCCCATGTCTCACTGCAGGGGAATGGTCCCCTTCCCTGTGAAGGACAGGACACAGTTCATCCCTGGAAAGTAACTTCTGTTGCTTTCCTGGGAGGTGCTGCCTCTTCAGGGCACAGCCAGAGGTTCCTGCTGCTGCCTCGTGTGCCCCGTGGCTCTTGGGGCTAGGCCTGGGCAGGACCCCTCTGCCTGGCCGGCTGCATGTCTGCCCTCGCCCCTGACTCTGGCCAAAACGGGAGCTGGAGACAAAACAAAGTGCTGGGCAGCATTCTGTGCCTGGCTGGTTACAAACACGGTGGCACTTTGCTGGTGGCCAGTGGCTGGAGCTGCGCCGGGCTCAGGAGGAAGCGATGGACCGCGTGTCCTCTGCAGGAGTGAGCAGCCTTGAGGCAGGCCTGGACTGTGCCACCTTGCCAGGCTGCCAGGGCCTGGCTGGGGGCTGCAGGGGTGCTGGGGGCTGGTGCTGAGGGCTGCTCCCCGCAGGTGCCGGTACCTGGCCGTGCAGCTCTCCCCCGCCATCCCCGTCTTCGCCGCCGTGCTCTTCCTCTTCGCCATGGCCACGCTCCTGCGGACGAGCTTCAGCGACCCCGGCGTGATCCCCAGAGCCCTGCCCGACGAGGCAGCCTTCATCGAGATGGAGATTGGTGAGTGTGGAGCCAGCGAGCCGCTGAGGGCTGGGCTGGCAAAGCCTCTCTGTTTCTGGCGCGTCTGTAGGCTGCAGAGCCCTCCCTCCCTCCCCGGCCGGCATTCCAGCAGCGAGCATTGCCCCAGATGGGGCTCGTCCCCACCTGCTGACTAATCCTGCTTGGCTGAGGCTCAAAAGCATGGTGTCATGTACCTGCTTCCCTTCCCTTCCCTTCCCTTCCCTTCCCTTCCCTTCCCTTCCCTTCCCTTCCCTTCCCTTCCCTTCCCACCCTTGCCCTACCCCCTTCAACCCCCCTCAATATGCCAGTGAAAGCTCTGGCATCCCTTTCCTGCCTCCGAGCTGCCAGGTTGGCTCTGGACGGCGGGAGCAGAGCGGCAGGCGCTGGCTGCAGAGCAGGGCGGGGAGGTGCGTGGTGCAGGGGCAGCAGCTCTCATGTCTTGCTCCGCTCTCCCTCTCAGAGGCCACCAACGGGACGGTGCCGCAGGGCCAGCGCCCGCCCCCGCGCATTAAAAACTTCCAGATCAACAACCAGATCGTGAAGCTCAAGTATTGCTACACATGCAAGATCTTCCGGCCGCCCCGCGCCTCGCACTGCAGCATCTGCGACAACTGTGTGGGTGAGTGGAAAGGCTCTGCCCGCCCCCTGCCCCTCCCTCCCTGCCCCCTCCCTGCCCTCTCCCTGCCCGCCCCCTGCCCCTCCCTGCCCGGATTTGTTATTAAAAGGGCTTTGAGCTTCCTTACCCTGCTTCCGCTCCTGGAAAGGGGACCACGCGTTGGCAGAGGGGTGGCACAGGGGGTCCTTGTCAGCTGGTGAGCTCGGGGCAGGGCGCAGGCGGGACCGTGGCCGGCGCTGAGCCCCGTCCCTGCTGTCACAGAGCGCTTCGACCATCACTGCCCCTGGGTGGGCAACTGTGTGGGGAAGAGGAACTACCGCTACTTCTACCTCTTCATCCTCTCGCTCTCACTCCTCACCATCTACATCTTCACCTTCAACATAGTCTACGTAGCACTGAGTGAGTGTGGCTGCGGGGACGGGGGTGGCTGGGCTGGTGGAGGGAGGGGGATGCAGGCCGGGCTGGGAAGGGGAACTGGACTGGATGTGATGTTCCACAGGAGAAAAAACATCTCCCTCTCTCTGTATTGCCAGAATCTCTGAAGATTGGGTTCCTGAACACATTGAAGGAAACCCCAGGGACATATCCTTCCTCAGTGCAGAGGGGCTGGCTTCTCCAAAGCTGGGGGTTGACGTGAGCTGTGTGATGCAAGGGCTGGAGCCTTGGTGCCCCAGCTTCTCTAAGGACTCTTTCGGGGCCTTTGTCCCCGTGATTACAAGGCAAGGAGCAATTTTGTGGCTTTTGGGAGGAGGGCAGGACAGAAAGCCATGTTTAGAAGAGGAGAGGTTAGGGTGCTGTGCCCGAGGCAGTGACACAGCTGGGCCAGGGCTGTTCCCAGGCTGTCCCCAGTCCTTAACTGTTCTCACTGTACTGGAGGTGCTCATCTGCTTCTTCACCCTGTGGTCAGTGGTGGGGTTAACTGGGTTCCACACCTTCCTGGTGGCACTGAATCAGACAACCAACGAAGACGTAAGTAGAGTCTTTCTGTCCCTCTGAGCCCTCTGCCAGCTCCTGGCCGTGCGCCTCACTGACGTGCCCACGGGCTGGGGCGGGCAGTGGGGCAGCAGGCCTCAGCTCCTGCCCTGACTCTTGCAGATTAAGGGGTCTTGGACTGGCAAGAACCGTGTGCAGAATCCCTACAGCCACGGCAACATAGTGAAGAACTGCTGTGAGGTGCTCTGTGGGCCTCTGCCCCCCAGGTGAGCTCTGGAGGGGCAGCCCTGCCAGTCCTGGGACCCTGGGGAGCAAACCCTTCCTTGGCTACCAGGCCTGGCTGATCTTCTGCTAGCTGTGTGTGTGTTTAGGGCTTCTGGAGGGCACTAGGGACATGGCTGGGTGCTCTGGGGAAGATCTTGTGTTGCCTACCTTGTGTATCTTGAGCGATTCGAGCCCGTGATGCAGCTCCTTGCCTGGGGCAGCACGTGGGGCAGAGGCTCCTTCCTGGGAGCTCCTTTCAGTGGGCTCCTGCCCTCTGAATTGGGATGCTCTCCAAGGGGCTTGGTTTTCACAGCAAGAACATAGAGACTAAAGGAGGTTTGGGCTGTGTCCAGCCTGTTTTGGAGAGGAGCGCCTTCCCCTGGCATTTGTCTTCCCCCAGCACTTTTCCCGTCAGGATAAGAAGGTGGTTTCAGGGGCAGGGGTGGGGGGCATGGGTCTCTGACAGTGTGGTTCTGCTCTTGCAGTGTCCTGGACAGACGAGGCATCTTGCAGCAGGAGGAGAGCTCAGCTCAAGAAGAGTCGTGCCGGCGGGGGCCCAGCAGCGCAGAGCCTGCGGCTGCCCAGGGCCCCGGGGCGCAGGAGGGCAGCGCTCAGCAGCCTGACACAGCTCTGCCTCAGCACAGCACCGTGAGTGAGCCCGCTGCAGGGGCTGAGGGGCTGGGCCTGCACCAGGGAGGGAGCTGGCAGTGGGACTGAGCAGGGATGAAGTAACAGTCGGGGGCCTTGCTGAGAGGCTGCTGCTGAACAGCCTCTGCTGCTCTAGCCCTGCAAACCAGCGGAGCCAGCTGGGAGGCTGCTGGGCTCCTCTGGCTCTCCTGGGGCAGCCTCAAAGCTGGCTGTGGCTTTGGAAATGTTGGTCCTGCTGGGACAGCCCCTAGGAGCTGGAAGCCGTGGAGACCAGGATGGGTCGGGAGCTGGGGGGCTGCAGGCACCTTGTTGTGGCAGCTGGTTCTCATTGAGGGGCTGTCCCTGGGCAGGGCCCTGGCAGCTGTGGGACCTCCACCCACAGAGAAAGCCATTGCCCCACGGGGTCTGGTCCTGAGCAGCCTGGTCTGGCTTTGCAAGAAGCCCTTCTTTAAGGCTGGAGACCTCCAGAGTGCCCTTCAATGACTCTGAACTGTGGTGGGAAGTGGCTGTTTGGGCGTGAGCTACAGAAACAGCCTAGACTACTGCTGGAGCAGTCCAGTGCTCTAGATCTTCATGGAGCTGCTGGTTTGCTTCTTGGGTGGCTCCTGGTTTCTCCTTTTCCCAAGCACAAGAGCCTGGAGCTCTGAGTGGTGGAGCTGGAGGCAGGAGCAGGGCAGTGGGTGCAGCGTCTGTGTGCTCACACAGATGCTCTTGGCACTCAATGCTGCCTCCTCTCCCTCTCCCTCTCCCTCTCCCTCTCCCTCTCCCTCTCCCTCTCCCTCTCCCTCTCCCTCTCCCTCTCCCTCTCTCTCCCCTCTCCCCTCTCCCCAGGTCCCTGTGCCAGCCCTGAGTGACACGGCCGTGCCAGAGGAGAAGCAGCCACCGCCTGGGGAGCTCTCGGCCCCTGCCCAGGATGCTGGGCAAGCAGAGCACTAGCATCTGCTGGAGAGGGACAGCTTTCTTGTTTTGTCTAAATCAAAGCTGGAAGTGATAGAGGAGAGGAGGAGATGGGCTGGATGGATGGCAGGCAAAGGATTCCTCATGGCCGTTGTGCTTTAGTGATCATTCCCCTCGCTGCGCAGGCAGCACCGAGTCACGGCCCCAGGCACCGCTGCGGCCGCTCTGCCTGCGGGACGGGGCGGGACCTTCGCTCGGCAGGCTGGGCACGGCTCGGGGCCAGGCTCACCTGGGGCTGCTGGCCAGGCCGTGGGGCTGATGGCCATGTGGTCCCCAGCTCAGTGGCCAGGCTATGGGGCCGGTGGCCAGGCTGTGGGGCCAGTGGCCGGGCTGTGGGGCTGGTGGCTGGGCTGTGGGGCCGGTGGCCAGCCTGACCCCCCAGCTAGCCCTGGCTCTGACAAAGTGACCCGTGGTCCAGCAGCTCTGCAGCAGTGACGCTGGGGCCGGCTGCTCGCTGCTGCTGGGGAATCCTGGTGGGAAGGGAAAAGCAACGGATGGCAGTGGTGTCCTGTCCCCCCTCCTCCCTCCTCCCTCCAGTCTGTGGCGTTGTTGTGTGGGTTCACGTGGCAGAGGTTGTCTGGAGACGTTTTGGTGCCGAAAGGGCCGAAACAACCTTTGGGGAAGGTGTTCTGCTGGCAAGTTTTTAAAGTCGCTTCCTTCCCGTGCTCCTTCTCCCCGGCTCCGTCTGTCCCTGGCCTCTGCACCACACACAGCCATGGCGTGAGGCTGGGGCTGCAGGGGAGGCTCTGCCCGTGCCACGGGCCCTTCAGCCAGTGCCAGGCCCCGGCATTTGGCTCCCAGGTGCCTGTGCCTGGCACAGCCACGGCCGCCCTGGCCTCCTCTGCCGTGCTGCTGTGAGCACACAGAGCCCGGTCTGTCCGAGCCCCTGGCAGCAGGGGCGGCTCAGCAGGCGGCTGGTGCTGCCCGTGCCCCACCGGGCTGAGCAACTGCTCCCTGCCAGGGCACAGCCCCAGCCCCCTGCCACTGCTGCCCCACAGCCACAGCCCAGGCAGGGGTTCCTGGCCCCGGGAGCTGCCCTGGCCTCAGGCTCCTGTGAAACTGTGTGTTGGCTCTGCCACAGCGTGTGTGGGTGACACCTGCAGCTCCTGCCTCTGGGGTCGTCCCATGAGGGCGGTAGGGATGGGGGGAGGGCAGTGGGGAGGGGGGAAGGCAGTGGGGAGGGGAAAAGGCAGAGGAGATGGGGTAAGGCAGGGAGGGGGGAGGGCAGAGGGGAAGGCAGGCAGTGGGGATGGGGGCAGGAAGGCAGTGTGGGGGAGAAGCAGAGGGGAAGGCAGGCTGTGGGGGTGCAGGCAGGCAGGGGGGAAGGCAGTGGGGAAGGCAGGCAGAGGGGAAGGCAGTGGGGAAGGCAGGCAGAGGGGAAGGCAGTGGGGAAGGCAGGCAGAGGGGAAGGCAGTGGGGAAGGCAGGCAGAGGGGATGGGAAGAGGATGCCACTTGCTTCACTTTTTTAAAAAATAACAAAGGAAATGGAATTGGCTTGAGAAGCAACTGAGCTGTGGCCCCTGCCTCTGTCTGTGCCCCCTTCCCAGGCAGCTGTCTCTCTCCCCAGCCTCTGCACCCCCTGCTCCCGGGGCAGGCAGGGAGCAGCACACTGGAAGAGCCTTGACTCGCTTTTATTGGGATGGAGCACAAAGGGACAACCCAGGTGCCCATGGCTGGGGTGTAGGAGCCAGTGCTGGGCTGAGGGCCTGAGGCAGGGCCCCCATGGGGAGCAGCTTGGCTGGGGTTAGGAGCTGCCCACGCCGGGAGGCTACAGGGTCCTGCCCAGGCTGCAGCTCCCCTGCCCATTCCCAGGGGTGCATTGGGGGGCTCTGGCAGGCTGGAAGGGGCTGTCCTGCTGGGCAAAGCCTCACCCTGCTGTGCAGATGTGTGTCGCTCCAGCTGCCTCAGAGCCTCCTGTGCCAGACTTGGTGGGGAGCTGGGAGCTGCCTTGGGGTCCCCTTGAGCCAGGGACGTTGCTGGCCGGGCCCTTGCTGAGCTGGTCTCCCCCCACAAGCCAAACTCGCCAGCAAAAACCTTTCCCTGGCCACCGTGGCCGTGTGAGGAAGACGCTGGGGGAAGGCACAGCGGGTTCCTCCCTGCAGAGGGGCTGGGCTGGTGGAAGCTCTGCGCTGCGGCCCCCAGGCGCTTGGCAAGTGGGGCCAGCTCCCTCCCTCCTGCCCTCACCCCCCGGCTGGCAGCCAGGGCCCCGGCAGCAGCTCGTCAGGCTGTGGGTACAGTGGGGTGAACCTGGGGGGGGGCACTCCAGGCCCACGATGCCCCAGGCTGCCAGAGCTCTGTGTGTCAGGGTGCGAGGCAGCGCTGGGCAAACTGTCCTGGGGCAGAAATGGGGCAGCCTCGGGGCTGCAGGGCTGAGCTGCTCACAGCTGGGGGGGGTCTCGCTGAAGGGGGGTCCTGCTGCCGGGGGTCCTGCTGCTGGGGCTCACCTGCTCCCCCTGCGAGCAGCCGTCCCTTCCAGGGCGGTGCGAGGCCGGGGCTGGGGCGGGAGCTGTGCCCACGGGCAGGGCAGCTCAGGGGGACTGTGCCAGGGACTGCGCCCGCGGCTGCCCCTCGGGACCCTCCGGCTCGGCCTCGTCCCGGCTGCTGTCCAAGGCCTCCGATCCCTCGAAGCAGCCCGAGTCCCGGGGAATGTCGCCCTTGGGCTCCGAGGGCGAGGGCTGAGCTTCGGAGCTGTCGCCTTCCTCGGGCTCGCTCGCTGCTGGGAGAGACGGGACGCGGCGTGGGGGCTGCGGCCGGCGCTGGGGCCGCGGGGGGCTGCAGGCATCCCACCCCCCCAGCCCTTACCATCGTAGTCCAGGAGGAGCTCGGCGGCCGTGAGCAGCTTGGCACGGTGCTGAGGGTCCGTGATGTTCAGCTCGTTGAGGTGGGTCTCCCGCAGCTCCTTGAAGTCCTCCAGGGTCTGGTAGCCGTTGAGCAGGAGCGTGGAGGTGTGTTCCTGCAGCGGGAGCAGAGCAGCACGGTTCCCCTTGCCTCTCCCTGCCCAGCCCTGGTGCTAGCCATGGGGCTACCGCCCTGGTGTGGGGTCACGCCAGCACTTGCCAAGCAGCATCCGAAAAAGCCCCTTGTGCCCCCTTTGCCATGCTGGGGCACGAGGTGGAGAGACCCACAGGGCTGGGGGCTGGTGCCAGGCTGCTGGGGGCAGCGGGAAGGTCCCATGGAGCAGAGGGAGGGTCCTGAGAGCAGAGGAGGGTCCTGGGAGCAGAGGAGGGGGACCACGAGCAGAGCAGAGTCCCAGGAGCAGAGTGGGGGTCCCAGGAGCAGGGGAGGGTCCTGGGAGCAGAAAGAGGGTCCTGGGAGCAGAGAGGGAAGGCCAAGAGTAGAGGAGGCTCCCAGGAGCAGAGTGGGGGTTCCAAGAGCAGGGGAGGGTCCCGGGAGCAGAAAGAGGGTCCCAGGGAGCAGAGGGAGCGTCCTGGGAGCAGAGGGAGGGTCCCGGGAGCAGAGTGGGAGTCCCAGGAGCAGAAAGAGGGTCCTGGGAGCAGAGAGGGAGGGCCAAGAGCAGAGGGGGCTCCCAGGAGCAGAGTGGGGGTTCCAAGAGCAGGGGAGGGTCCCGGGAGCAGAAAGAGGGTCCCAGGGAGCAGAGGAGGGTCCTGGGAGCAGAGAGGGAGGGCCAAGAGCAGAGGGGGGTCCCAGGAGCAGAGTGGGGGTTCCAGGAGCAGAAAGAGGGTCCTGGGAGCAGAGAGGGAGGGCCAAGAGCAGAGGGGGCTCCCAGGAGCAGAGTGGGGGTTCCAAGAGCAGGGGAGGGTCCCGGGAGCAGAAAGAGGGTCCCAGGGAGCACAGGAGGGTCCTGGGAGCAGAGAGGGAGGGCCAAGAGCAGAGGGGGGTCCCAGGAGCAGAGTGGGGGTTCCAGGAGCAGGGGAGGGTCCTGGGAGCAAAAAGAGGGTCCTGGGAGCAGAGAGGGAGGGCCAAGAGCAGAGGAGGCTCCCAGGAGCAGAGTGGGGGTTCCAAGAGCAGGGGAGGGTCCCGGGAGCAGAAAGAGAGTCCCAGGGAACAGAGGGAGGGTCCTGGGAGCAGAGGAGGGTCCCGGGAGCAGAGGGGGGTCCCAGGAGCAGGGGAGGGTCCGGGGAGCAGAGGTGGGGCAGCAGGAGCAGAAGGGGTGTCCTGGTAGCAGAGAGGGGTCCCAGGAGCAGGGCAGGGTCCCAGGAGCAGCCGTGTCTATCCCTTACCTGCAGGTTGATGCGCTCCAGCAGCTCGTGCAGAGTCTTGGGCTTGAGGCGCTTGTTCCTGCCGGCTCCGCGGCTCCTGCGTGCTGGTGCCGGCTCCTCGGGGATCACATCCACGTAGATGAACTTGAAGGAGCCCACCCTGTTGTTGAGCAACCCGGTCCAGGTGCCCACGGGCGGCTTCTCGATGATGCCGATGATGTCTCCTTTCTGGGCCAAGGGACACAGGGGGTGGCGGCGGGCGCGGGCTCGGGGAGGACCCCCGGCGGTGGGGGGACGTTCCCCAGCCTCCCTCCTCAGGGCTCAGCCCCGGCCCTGCCCTTCCCCTGGCTCACCCGCAGCTTCAGCGAGTCCCTGTCGTAGGGGCTGGGTGTGAAGTCGGTGTGGACACGAGCCCGGCCGCAGAAGGGGCCGCTGTACGCCGGGCTGCTCTCCTCCAGCTGCAGGCTCTCCCGGCTGCTGCTCCCGGGGCCAGGGCTGGACACTTCACTGCCTGGGGAGGGGAGAGGGGTCAGAGTGAGCACGGCGTGGGGTGAGAGGCCAGGGGGGTCTCGCTGGGGCCAGGCTCACCACTGGACAGCTGTCGGCTGAGCGACGGGTGCCCGTCCTCCTCCGTCTCCAGATACGAGAGAGGCATCTTGTGGCCCAGCTCCTCTGCACTGCCGCCTGGGGACAGGGGGCACGGGGAGCCCTCCTCCTCCTCCACCTCGCCCTGCCGGGGATACTGGGCTCAGGCCGAGGCGGGGGAGCTGCCCCCCGAAGCTGGCCAGGCCCCCCGCACACCTTGCCCTCGGCCAGGGCTCTCACGGCCATCCTGCCCATCTTGCGGTTCATGGTGCGGGAGATGACCGCCCGCCACTTCTTGCCCAGCTTCATCCCGCTGCCCCGCGCAGCCTCCTCGGGGCCGGCGCTGCTGGGCTCATCCTCTGGGATCTGCCAGACGGATGGAGAGTGAAGGCACAGCCCACTCCCAGACCCCCAGTCCTGCCAGCACCAGAGCCCCAGGGGCTGCCCCATGGGGACACCGGTAGGACAGGAGTTTGGGCAGGCAGGCTCTGTGCCTGGGGGAAGGGAGCCCAGGGGGCAGGAAGTGGTGGTGCATGCTGCTGCCCCCACCTCACCTTCTCCTCCAGGTTGAACTCCTTCTCACTGGGCGCTGGAGAGCTGACTTTGGACTTGGCAAAGTCCTTGAAGCTGCTGGAGCGCTGGAGGGAGAGCTGGGGGAGATGGAAAGGTGTGGGAGCTTCTCCCTGTTGAGAGCCCCGGCACCCACTGCAGGCACCCCAGCACTGAGCCTGGCAGGGGCTCAGCGCCCAGCCCGGGGGTCTCGCTCCACCAGCCCTGCCCTGAGATGGCGATTTTGGGAAGGAGAGCAGAATGGGACCGGCCTGGTGCTGGGTCCCCCTGCCACGGCGGCCGTGCGGTGGATCGGTCCCTCCCTCCCCTGCTGGTATCTGAGGGCTCAAAGCCGAGAGCCGAGTGCTGGCGGGGCCGTGCCCCCGTGCCCCTCTCCCAGCCCAGGCGCTGCCCACGCGATGGCCCGTGACCCCCCCAGGGAGCCCCCCCCGTGCCAGCAGCGCCCGCCAGCCCCGTCCTTCGGACCACAGCCACCCCGCTGATCTCGGCCGTGCAGCAGCCCCACATCACCGCCTCCTCCGGTCCTCCCGCGTCCCCCCGCCCGCCCCCGGCCCCTCCTTCCCCCCCGCTCTGTCTCCTCAGGCGCCGGTCCCACGCGGGAAGGGTTTCCCCGTGCCGGGAGCACTCCCCGTGCCAGCCAGCCTGGGTCCCTGCCTCGTCCCTGGCTGCTCGGCGCGAAGGCGGCGGTTTCCTGCCCGAGCCGCGCTGCCGCCGCGGGCTCCGCTTGCGCAGGAGGCGGCCGGGGCCCCTCCCGGCCCCGCGCCCTCCCCTCCCTCCTCCTTCTGCTTTCCACCGCCGCGGCTGAGCATCCTCTGCGCCTTGCTGCTGCCGTCTCCTCGCAGGGGGCCGGCTCGGCTGGGGGACGGCGGCTTCGGCCCCGCTCCGGCTTTCCTCGGCGGGACCAGCTCCGCCGGTTCGCCTGGCACCGCCGAACCCTCCGGGGCTGCCGGAACCCCTCGGCTTTCCCCTGCACCCTCCAGATAAAACGTTGCGCCCCCTTCCCCCCCGGCCGGGAAAGCTGCAGCATCAGCCTTTGCCCCGGGGCCGGGGCAGCCGGAGGTGCGAAGGCAGCGGGAAGCCCGGCAGCGGGGCTGAGGGCCGGGCCCCCCGAGCTCGGCTGCCAGAGGGAAGTGAGAGCAGCGGCTGCGGGGCCGAGGCAGGGGATGCCCGCCGGGGCCTGCCAGGCTCCCCGGGCCGGGGTGGGGGAACTTCACCCAGATTTCCGTCGGGAGCTTCCCGGCACGGAGGAGCCGCACGGCGCGTGGCTCCGTGGGCAGGAGCACAGCCCCGGCCGCCGGCCCCGCCACCCGCGGGGACTGCTCGTTGGCAGCACGCCAGGGCCCGGCCGGAGCTGCCGGGGGTGCCAGGGCGCCGGCCGCGGGGGCCGCAGCTCGGGCGTGCGGGGGCTGCAGGGACGCGCGGCCGCGGGGCCGGGTGCGGTGCCGGGTGCGGTGCTGCCGGCGGGACGAAGCGGCCAACGCACGTGGCGGAGCCGCAGCCTCGGCGCCGACACCTTCGCTGTGGGAGCCGAGCACCGGCAGCGCGGCCGCGTTCCCCCTCCCCCGGCAGGAAACGCTGCGCGGAGCCGTGGGAAGGGGCCCGCTGTCCCCTGCACAGCCCCGCGGGTCCCGGCGGCTCCCCGGGCTGCGGCACGCCGAGCAGGGACCGCGCGTCCCGGGCGCCCATCCTGCCTGCTGCAGTCGCGCTGGGAGCGGGGCGCGGGACGACGCCGGGACCCGCCGAGGGCACGGTGGCCGGCAGTGGCGGGGACTGATGGGTGCAGAGCAGCGCCCAGGCCCCGCGGGGCTCTGCCCCACGGCTGCCGCTGCCTCCTGACGCCAGGTCTGCGCTCAGCATCCCGCGGGCAGCCCGGGCTGGGGCGGTGCGGGGCGTGCGGGACCATCCCGAGCCCGCGGGCAGCCCGGGCTGGGGCGGTGCGGGGCGTGCGGGACCATCCCGAGCCCGCGGGCAGCCCGGGCTGGGGCGGTGCGGGGCGTGCGGGACCATCCCGAGCCCGCGGGCAGCCGGGCGCTGCCAGCGCTCACCTTCCTGTGTCCTGGCTCCTTGTCGCCGGCGTTGGACGGCTTGCGGCGCAGCATGGTGCTGGGCCCGGGGGCACGGGCAGCGCCTGGCGCGGCACCCACCGAAGCACCGGCACCGAGGCCGGGAGGCGACAGGAAGCCGGCGGTCACATGAGAGGTGCTCGGGGCGGCTGGCGGGTGCGCGGGCTGGGGTAGGAGGAAGGAAACCCTCCACGAAGCTGCTGCCCTGCCCGGGGCCCCGGGGGTGGCGCCTGCCAGCACCCTGCTGCCCCTTGGCCGTGCTGTCCTTGGCACCACGTCCCCTCTGTGCAAAGGATGAAGGTCCCCAGCCTCTCCGCTGTGCCCACTCCTCGTGCCTGCTCATTCTCCCTGCCCCTGCACGATGGTCATACCCCGTGTGACCCTGCACCCGGGATACCCCGTGTCCCCTGCATCCTACACTTATCAGTCCCTAAGGGATGGGTGTCAGGATGGGGCCAGCCTTTGTGCTGTGGTGGCCAGTGACAGGACAAGGGGTAACAGGCACAAGCTGGGACACAAAAAGTGCCACTGAAACACAAGGAGAAACTCATCTGGTGCTGAGATGAGGGAGCCCTGATCCAGGCTGCCCAGGGAAGGTGTGGAAGCTCCTTCTCGAGAGGTTTCCAAACCCACCTGGACACGTTCCTGTGCCCCCTGAGCCAGGGGAACCTGCTTTAGCAGGGGCTTGGGCTGGGTGAGCTCTGCAGGGCCCTTCCCACCCCACCATTCCATGTTTCTACCCACAGCTCCTCCTGGCTGGGTGTTGAGCTCATCATCAGCTCCCTGCCAGCCCCTGCCAGGATGGCTCCCCTGCCCCTCTCGCTCTGATTCCCCCATCTCTGCTCCTCAAGAATTGAAACCTGCCCTGAATCTGCCTCCTTGCTGAGGGTGCTGACTCAGCCACCCCTGGGCAGGGCAGAGGTGTGGAGCTGGCAGAGCCTGGCTGTGGGCAGGCAGAGCCCAGCCATGGTGGGCAGGCAGAGCTCAACCATGGTGGGCAGGCAGAGCACAGCCTTGGGAGGCAGAGCCCAGCCGTGGGAGGCAGAGCCCAGCCGTGGGCAGGTAGAGCACGGCCGTGCCAGGCCCCGCTGCGGCTCCTCTTTAATCACAAACGAGCACATAGGAAACAAACAAAGAAAAGGGAAGTGAGCAGCGGGGAGAAGCAGCGGCGGCGTGGAGGGAGGTCGGGCCTGCAGCCTCAGAGCAGCACAGACAGCAGGCAGGCGAGGGCCAGCGTGCCCAGCGTGGCCCCGGCAGCAGCGGTGCTGCCCACTGCGAAGGGCTCGGTGCTGCGCTGCAGCCAGCGATGCTCCTCCTGCAGCTGCTGCCGCTGCAGCTCCGGCCCCACGCGCGCACGGATCGTCTCGTAGTAGTTGTTCAGGTACTGGATCTGCAGCCAGACACCGCAGGGGGCTAAGGGGGGGTGCCCCACAGCATCCCCCACACACTGCCCGCACCCTCCTTGTCCCCAGTTGAGCCTCCCTGTCCAGGCTGCCCCACACCCTGGTCACTGGCCCCGTCCAAAAGCCCCCTTGCCCCTCACCATTGCCACACATCCATCGCTGCCCGGTGTCGTGTACTCACCCTGACTGCACGCCCATGCTCTTGGTTTCCCACTCTGTCTATCCCCATCCCCATTCCCCCCCCCCCAGACCCCTTGGCTCTCCTCACATCCCTGCCAGCCCCCCCCCACCCAAGCACCCCGTACCTGCTCTGGTGACAGGAGGTTGAGGTCGATGAGGTTGCGGTCGTAGGGCACGAGGGACACCACCTCGAAGGTGAGGAAGGGCTCGTCCCCGCTCTGGTGCTGCCACAGAGAAGTGCAGTGAGTGCTACCAGCCCTGGCTCACCACCGCTCCCTGCAACTGTGCCACCCCTACCAGCACGGCCCCATCATCTCACACTGTGCCACCCCCACCAGCACAGCCCCATCATCTCACACTGTGCCACCCCCACCAGCACGGCCCCGTCACCTCACACTGTGCCACCCCCACCAGCACGGCCCCGTCACCTCACACTGTGCCACCCCCACCAGCACGGCCCCATCACCTCACACTGTGCCACCCCCACCAGCACGGCCCCGTCACCTCACACTGTGCCACCCCCACCAGCACGGCCCCATCACCTCACACTGTGCCACCCCCACCAGCATGGCCCCATCCTGTTATCCCCAGCTCACTGCAGCCCCCCACGCTGTGCCACCCCCAGCAAAGCCCCATCGCTACCTCCGTCTGTGCCTCCACCACCAGAGCGATGTCCTCGATGCGGATCCCAAACTCCCCATCCCGGTAGTACCCAGGCTCTGGGGAAGGCGCCTGGTCAGCCTCAAGCCCCAGCAACTGCCCCAGCCCATCACTCCTCAGAGGGGCCAGATCCACCCTTCTGAGGGGTGCCAAGAGCTGAATGCCCCCTCCCCCAGCCAGGCTCCGTGCCCCGGGGCAGCCCTGAGAGCCCAAGGCACCGTCCTGAGCGGTGGGCACGTACCGATGGAGGTGAACATGCCGGGTGCCAGTGGCACATTGTTGGACTGGAAGCCCACGGGCCCTGCAGGGGACACAGGGTGGGTTACAGCTCCTGGGGACCCCTGGCCCATGCCCATGCCCCGCAGCTCAGCCCGTGGCTGCAGCGCTGGGGTGGCTGCCACAGCACTTACACTCATGCACTGAGAGGAAGTTGCCGATACCGTGGCCGGTCCCGTGGCCGTAGTTGAGTCCCACGTCCCAAAGTGCCCGACGGGCAAAAGACTCCACCATCCTCCCTGGGGAATACCAAGGTGTGGGATGGGGGCCTCCTGGACCCTCCTCCCCACGCCCAGGGGCCCGGGCTCAGCATCCACCTGCCGTGTTGGGCGGGAAGACGAGGCGGGCCAGGTCGATGTTGCCCATCAGCACGCGGGTGTAGGCTTCCTGCGAGGACACGGCGGGGGCTGAGCGCAGTGCTGCCCACACAGCCCCTCCCTGGCCCGTCCACGGACCTTGCTGCTGAGGGTGCCGGGCAGCACTGGGGGTGCTGGCTGCCATGGAAGGGGCTGGTACCTTCTGGAGTGGGGTGGGGACACCCCAGTGCACCGTCCGTGTGATATCTGTCGTCCCGTCCCTGCAGAGGGGTTATGTGTGAGCAGAGGTGGTGCAGCCCCAGTGCTGCCTCTGGGGCCCCCTGGCACCAGGCTACACTGGGGACACGAGGAGGGGCTGGTTGGGCTGAGAGGTGCTGGAGGGGTCCGTGCTCAAGGCTACACACAGGTATTGTCCTCCGGTGTCAAAAAGGTACATCTCATCCTTGGACAGCTGCCGGCTGCTCCCATTGGCGGGGCTGCGAAGGGAGGGGGGTCAGAGCCCGCTCCCAGCCTGCCCAGGGGCTGCCCACGCTGCTGGCCCTGCCTGGGGCTGAGCCCCACCTGTAGTGTGCCAGCGCTGCGTTGAGCCCGCTGGCAGAGATGGACTGGAAGCTGGGCCCGTGGTTGTACTGCTGTGCCCTGGAAGGCAGCGGGGAGGGCGATGTCAGGAGCTCCGGGTGCCCCACAGCGGGTGGGGGGCTGTGGGGGCAGCACTGACCGTCGGAGGCTGTCGATGTGCTGTGCCCCTGAAAACTCATCCACTTGCCCTTGTGGGACCGTCTTCTCCAGCCACAGCAGGTACTGGATGACAGCCACCGCATCCCGAACCTGGGGGGAGGGCCGGTGGCCTCAGGGCAGGGGGCATTAGCACCCCAGTTCCCACGGCTGCCCCCCACCTCTGCCGGGGGCTGTGGGCACAGGGGCGGCTCTTACGTGAGCGGCTCGCAGCAGCTCCTGCTCCTTAGTGTTTTTCACCGCCTTGGCCAGCATGACGGGGGAGTAGCTGGTCTCCAGCAGCTTCTCCTGCAAGGGCAGGCTGAGGGTGGCACCCCCCCCATGCCCCAGGGACAGCCGCAGCGCAGCCCGTGACGGTCGGGCAGCATGGGGCTGTCCCCCAGCCGTGGCCGGGCACGGCAGGGGCAGGGGCAGTGGCATGCAGCCGTCCCACCTGCGGGATGACCCCGTAGAGGCCATAGTTGGTGTACTCGGTGCCCAGCCAGACGGTGACGTTGCCCTGGGTGTAGTTGCGGAGGTGTGCCCGTGCCTGCCCGTAGTCCTGCAGCTCCACGCAGAGCGGCCCTGGGCACGCTGCCTGCAGGGACTGCTGTGCTGCCGCTGACAGCCGCTGCACCTCCACAAACAGGCTGGGGAGGGGATGGGGGACGGGCTGGGGGCGGCAGCCGCCTTTGCTCCCCTGGATCTGGCCATCGGGAGGATCTGGGGACTGCTGGGGGGGGCTCAGGGGAGGGATGCTGGGCTGGGAACTGGGGCTGGCCTCAGGTTGTGCCAGAGAGGATGGGGCTGCACCCCAGGCAGGGCTGGGAAGGAGGGAGCTAGAGCTGGGAAAGATGTGAAGCTTATGGAGCCGGGCACTGCAGGAGATGATGGGCTCTGGGGAAGGGGGCAGACAGGCTAGGGGAGGGTCCCATGGGTGCTAAGCCTCCCTCAGTGCCTGGTGCCTGCAGGGAGATGCTGCCCACCTTATGGTGGTGTTGGTCAGTAGAGTGTAGGAGTAGAAAACGGGGTTGTAGGGGATGTCGTCTCCTCGGAGGTTAAAGAGCCCTGCCAGGAATGAGACCTCGGAGCCTGTGCCCACTGGCAACCCCTCATCCCCCAGATTGGAAACCATGGCACCCAGCACAGCACCCACTGCAGCACCCACTGCAGCACCCACTGCGGTACCCAGTGCAGCACCCAGCACGGCACCCACTGCAGCATCCACTGTGGCACCCAGCATGGCACCCAGCACAGCACTCACTGCAGCACCCACTGCAGCACCCACTGCGGTACCCAGTGCAGCACCCAGCATGGCACCCACTGCGGCATCCACTGTGGCACCCAGAATGGCACCCAGTGCAGCACTCACTGCAGCACCCAGTGCAGCACCCAGCATGGCACCCACTGCGGCATCCACTGCAGCATCCACTGCGGCACCCAGTGCGGCACCCAGCATGGCATCCACTGCGGCATCCACTGTGGCACCCAGCATGGCACCCAGTGCAGCACTCACTGCAGCATCCACTGCAGCACCCAGCACGGCACCCACTGCAGCATCCACTGCAGCACTCAGCACGGCACCCACTGCAGCACCCAGCGCAGCTACTCACAGGCCGTCTCCTCCAGCCCTGACAGCAGCACGGCTGTGGGACGCTGCACGTGCTGCTCCATCTGCAGCCGGATCCCAGCCACCTTCTCCTGCCAGCTGCTCCCTGGGGGTGAGCGGCCGCCCAGCTCAGGACCACGCGGTGCCCAGCCCGAGGGCTGCAGGGCAGGCTGTTGGTGGTACCTGTGAAGGCCTCTGTCAGGTTGTAGATCTCGCTGGAGGCTGCAGAGGGTCGCTGGTCACCCCACGCTTCATCCACGAGGTTGGTCTCAATGGGGATCAGGGTCCTGCCAGAGCCGTGCAGGGCCTGGCTGTAGCTGTTCCACGTGTCTGGGGAGGGGGGGGAATAAGCCCATGGTTGGGGGCACCTGGTAAATCCACACCTGGGAGCTGCCCTTGTGTTGGGCAGGATCACCCCATGTGCCAGTCCTACCGATGGAGAAGAGGAAGGGGTCCAGGCTGACGTTGCCCCCCGTAGAAACCGCCTCCAGGATCCACAGCCCAATGGACGTGATCAGGGCTGCAGGAGAGACTCGGCTGGCACTGCCAGCACAAACCACGTCCCAGCCCACACTGAGCCCAGACAGGGCCGTGGCTGGGGCTGGGGGGACCCTGGGGATAAGGGGACGTGGCAGCCCCCCAGTCTGTGCCCCACTGACTTGTCCTCTGCAGCTCCCAGTTGCAGTCCAGTTGCCGCTCTGCCTGTGTCCAGTAGCGGCTGTCGGTCCAGAGCGCAGCCTTGTCCTGTGTCACCACGGCGGTGCCTGCGGCAAGGGGGGGTGCTCAGGCAGCACTCAGGACCCCTCAACAGCCCCAGGATCCCCAGTCTGACCAGTGGGACTGTGCCTTGTCCCAGGGCAGCGGGGCCATGGGGGCTGCTCACCTGCAGAGCCGCTGAAGCCCGTGAGCCAGCGCAGCCGTGCGTCCCGCTCCGCGATGTACTCGCTCTGGGGCCGGGGATGGAGCCGTGAGGGGTGAGCACCAGCTGGGGGGTGTGGGAGTGTGGGGGGTGGTCCCTCCTGCCAGGGGCACAGGCAGGCAACCGCCTTACCATGTGGGCATCCGTGGAGGGCACGATGTAGGCGTCGACACCGCGGTCCCGCATGGCATCTCGCAGAGCAGCCAGACGCGCCGTCGTGTTGGTGGCCGTGGGGGGCAGGTACTGGTGGCATAAGGGGACACATGCTTGGGGGGCAGCAGCTGCAGCGGTGGGGCTGGGGGTGACTCTCCCCTACCCCCTGCAGGGTGTCCTGGGCAGGGGTGAGCACAGGGTGGGGGGCTCACTGGAGGGTCCGTGGAGCAGTTCCGGACGTCAGTCCTGGCAGAGGTGGCACAGCCTGCGGGCACGGGGACACTGGAGCCTCGGGCTGCTGCCTGGGCAGCCTTAGGTTCCAGCCCTAAGCCAGTGCCAGGGCAGCATCCCCACTCCCAAGCACTGAGCCAGTCCAGTTCTGGGGCTTCTTGAGCAGTGTTTCGGGCCTCAGTGGGTGAAAACCAACACCAACACCCAGCTCAAGAGGGACCAAATGCTGCCGGGCATGGGCAGTGCCTGGGGATGGGCACGGGGTGCAGTGGGATCCTGCCAGGGCACAGCCAGTGCCCACTGCCCCCAGGAGCTGGGAGAGGGTTGACAGGAGGCAGCCCTGAGCACCCCTGGCACTGGGGCTGCGAGAAGCTGGAAACCAAGGCTGTGCCCTCAGCTTCTCCTCGGTGCTCCTTGGCACTTGGTGCCACCACCATCACCACCTTTCCCTGAACTGTCCATCACCGGCACCAGCTACATCCCAGGCCAAGGGCACCGGCCTCCAGCCATGGGGTCCGGGTCACCCTTAGGGTGGTGTGGCCTCGGCTCTGCCCTGGGAGCTGCTCCTCACCCGTCGCCTCCCCACAGCTCGTCCCCGGGATCCGGCGGGCAGGATCAGCCCCTCTCGGCAGCCTGGTCCCGTGCCCGAGGGCAGCGGGAGGGGGCAGCAGCACAGCCCGGGCTCCCCGAGCGCAAACCCACCCTCGCTACCCCCGACGTGGCGGTTGGGGCTGCTGCAAAGCGCCCCGACCTCCTCCACGCCGGGAGCAGCCGAATGCCGGGGGTCCCGGGCTGCGTCCTGCCTGGGGCAGCGCACCCCAGCCCGACCCTTCCGACCTACCCTGCAGCAGGAGCGCCCAGACCGCGACCCAGTGCCGCGGGTGCATGGCTGCCCGGCGGCGGAGCTGAGCGGCCGCGTCCCGGTGCCTCCTGCGGCGCCTTTGCCCCAGGGGCGGGGGGATGCTGCGTGGGAGGGCCGCGGCCCAGGGCAGGTTGGGGCGGGAGGGGTGGGGGGGGAAGGTTGTTGTCCTGCGCTTTGGCAGCGGATCCCGCCGCTAAATAAACGCAAACAGCAAAATCAGCACAAAGTCCAAAGATCCCGGGAGCCGAGGTGGCGCTGTGCCAGCGCGGCTGCCCGGCACAACGGGGGTGCCGGGGGTCCTGGCGTGGGGGTGCCGAGGGGGCCACGCTGCAGGATGTGGAGCGGAGCATCGTCCCGGGCACCGCCGCACCCGGCCCCACCGAGGGACACCCGCGGCGCTGGCGGAGGCCGGGGGGCGGCGGGAGGCACCGCTTGCCATCGCTCAGCGTCGTGGCTGTCGGGGGGCATGAAACGCCCTTCCTTCCCCAGGGCCGTGGTGCGGGAGCAGGGCTGGAGCTGGCCCTTGGCTCCGAGCGCCCCGGGACGGGCAGTGCTGGGACACGGCGGGGCGGGAGAGGAGCCGGGGCGGCCCGGGCGGCGGCACAGCGCATGCACGGGGCTTCGGGCTGGGGAGCTGTGAGGGGGGGTGAGGTGTGCGGGAAGGGCAGCGCTGTGCCGCACGAAAAGGGGCCGGCCTCCGGAAAGCCAGAGCTGCACGTGTGACCCCGCAGCCAGTGCGTGGGGCTCCTGGGGCAGGAGCACGCGTGAGGCCTTAGAGGGCAGCAACGGGTAATGTCAGCACCGGGCAGCACGTGGCCCTGCTCCTGGAGCAACGGGAGTAACCAACCGGGAGAGCACTGGCCACCCCCTGGGCCTGGCTGTCTGCGGGAGGAGCCCTCTGCGATGCGCCCTTTGTCCTGCCGAGCCCGTGAGCTCCGGTCCTGCAGCATCAGCTTGGTGAAAAAGCTCATTATGTCAGTCATAACGAGCCTTGACCCCAAGGCCTGTCACTTTTATTGCACACAGACTTGGTTCGATGACTTCTGTGCAGTTATTGAAGAGAAAGGCTGACTGCAACACAGACCTGCAGTGGGAGGCAGCGAGGTGCCCACACAGACGTTTGGGGAGGATGCATGTGCCCACCCCACACAGGGGTACCCGGCGCAGTCCCTGGTGCAGAGCTGCTGCTCACAGACTGTGAAGTTGCTTCTCTCCATCAGGGATGTCTCAAGGAGCTGCTGCACCACGGGGTGGGCACAGCAGTGTCACCATCACAGCCCGATGGTGGGCTCGGAGGGCACAAACACCCCTCTGGAGCGGGGCAAAGCCGACAGGGCACAGAGTGGGCACAGGGCAGGGAGGGGGATGGAAGGCCCTCGCTGCCAGTGCAGCAGCACCATGTGCTCCGTGGCTGCCGTGGCAGGGTACGAGAGCTGCAGAAGATCTGCAGGTCCTGTGGGAAAGGAACAAGCAGGTGTTTCAGCACAGAAAGACAAGAGGTCATCTGGGGACCTGGGTGGCAACTCCCTGTGCCCCCCGTGCAGCGGGCTGGGGGAGGAAGCGCTGGCTGGCTGAGCCCCAGGCTGGGCAGGATCCTGCCACCCTTCAGCTGCCCCTTCTGTCCCACTCACAACTCCCCACCCAGCCAGGTCCCTCTCCCAGGGCCAGCACCAGCACGGGGCTGTGGCTCCCTGGAAGGTCTCTCCTGAGCTCTCTGCCTCCAGGGATACAGCCGGGCCGGGGATGGGAGCTCAGAGACGCTGCCTCTTGCCAGCAGCGTTTCCCGACGTGGGGCACGGCGGGTTTTGAACCCTTTCAGGCTGGGAGCACTGCTGCAGTGGCCATCGAGGCTCTGGAGCAGCAACGTGTCCTCCGTCGGTCCCGGCAGCTGGCACGGCCCATCCCGGCAGCGCCGACAGCCCCGGCCGCGTCTCACGGCGCTGGGGCTCGGGCCACCAGTCCTGGCCCTGCTCTGCCGCCCCAGCCGCTGTCACCTCTGTCACCCGCCGGAGCCGCCGTCCCGTTCCGTCACCGGGCTCCCGCTCACCACGAGGTGGCACCAGGACGGCGCCGCGGAGCTGCACAGACCCCTGTCCCGTCCCCTGTCCCCTGCCCACGTCGGTGCAGCAGTTTCGGTGCCACCGTCCCGTCCCTGCCTGCGGGCGGCGCAGGGCCCGGCACACTCGTGCTGAGGTGGCTGCCCGTGTCTGACAGGAGCCGGGGGATGGGGTGGGGGAAGGGGATCCCCGGCCCTTGGATAGGAGCAGGAGGGAGGGGAGACGTGGGGCATCACCACAGCTGCCTCTAATTGTTATGGCAACAAAAGTTTCTCAAGGATGTGTCATGTGGTTGCCGTGGTGATGGGCAGCAAGTGGTTTGCTGCCATCCTGCTAATTAGTGAAACGTGCTAATGATGCCTTCCATCCTCCCCACCTGCTCGCTGCCCTGTGCCAGGCTGGGGGCTGCACCCACAGTGCTGCTCAGCCGCCCCCCGTCCCCCGCTGGCCTCTCCTTCGGCAGCCCCTCACCACACAGGGTCTCCCCCACCCCCTTGTTCCCACCCTCTGAGTTCGACCCTGTGCTGCCATCCCCAGTCCCACTCCCCACACCACGGCCTGAGGGTGGGGCTGAGGTCAGACAGAATCTTAATCACAGAATTTCAAGGGTTGGAAAGTCCTTGAAGCTGCCCTGCGTGGCAGCAGGCAAGTGCTGTGCTGCAGTGCTGCGGGGCTGGGGCCCTTCCCAAGCAGCCCTTGCAGGGCAGGACTGGAGCTTTACAGAAACTCTCCCCGTCCATCCGTTGACCTCGGTGCAGGGAACACTGGCTGGAGCCCGGCTGGCACCACGGGGCCGCTGCCAGCACGTGCCACCGACCCAACGGCACAGCCACCAACCTCAGGCAGAGACCAAAGCATCGGGCCAATGTCACAGAACCTCAGAGCCACAGAGTCTCAAGGGTTGGAAGGGACCTGCAGAGCTCACCCAGTGCAACCCCCCTGCCAGGGCAGCACCACCTAGAACAGGGCACTCAGGAACTCCTCCAGCTGGGTTGGAATGTCTCCAGAGAAGGAGCCTCCACAGCCCATCTGGGCAGCCCCTGCCAGTGCTGCCTCACCTCAACAGGGAACGACTTTGTCCTTGTGTCTCTTTGGAAGCTCTTCAGTTCCAGCTTGTGCCCGTTGCCCCTTGTCCTGTCACTGGCCATCCCTGAGCACAGCCTGGCTCCAGCCTCCTGACATCAGGCACAGCATCAGCCCTGTGGTGCATCCCCCCATCGTCCTTGCCCGGTGCAGGGGTTGGCAGCGGCCGTCCCCAGGGCCCCCCGGGCCACGTGCTGCTCCCAGCGCAGCGTCAACCGGACGAAGCTCATCGGCCGTGGCGCGTCCGGTGGGGCCCTTCCCTCCTGCGGGAGGTTTCCTCGAAGACGAGCCGGAGGAAGGCTCTGGGGGGGACATCCTCCCTTTGTGGGCTATTGTTGTCCTTCCGTCACCTGCGGAGGCCGTTGGGGTGACTCAGGCCGGGGTGACGCGCCTGGCAAACAGGACGCGGCGGGGGGAGGCTCCGGCTGCCGCAGGAATGCGGAAGCGCCGCGGCCCCGGGACGCTGCCACCGTCCCCTGTGAAGGCGAAGCCTGCCCGGCCCTGCCTGCCCTGCAGCACAGGCTGTGAGGCCTGCACAGAGGGGTGGGCTGGGGGGGTCCCTGCTGCACCTCAGAGCCCTGCTTACCCATAAAATGAAAAACAGAACCTAAAACCTTCAGAACACCGTCTCTACATCCCTCCCCTCCTCCTGGGCTCAGCTTTATTCCATGTTTCTCTGTCTCCTTCCCAAAGCAGCTCAGGGGGACAGGGAATGGTGGTTGAGGTCAGTTCATTGCCCGTGGCCTCTGCTGCTCCTTCCTCTTTGTGGAGTGATGGCTCCTCACCCTTCCCCTGCCCCAGCGTGGGGTCCCTCCCATGGGACATGTTCCTCACACCCTTCTCCTTCCCACATGCTGTGGTTCCTCCCTGGCTGCCCCAGCGAGGGGCTTCCCACGGCCGCAGTCCTGCAGGAACCGGCTGCTCCAGCGCTGGGTTTCCCATGGAGTCCTGACGGCAAACCTGATGTACCCTGGGCTCCTCTCTGCACA
The DNA here is from genome assembly GCF_028858725.1 of Colius striatus. Lineage (NCBI taxonomy): Eukaryota > Metazoa > Chordata > Aves > Coliiformes > Coliidae > Colius > Colius striatus. The sequence goes on from NC_084771.1 coordinate 825,007, forward strand.
GGACCAGAGGTCCTGCCAGGAGCTGCTCCAGCACAGGCTCTCCACAGGGTCACATCCACCTGCTCTGGGGGTCCTGCCAGGGACTGCAGCTGGGTGCCACGGGTGCCTTCCCCGTGGCCTTCACCAGGGGAACCTGGAGCACCTCCTCTCCTTCCTTCTTCACTGACTTCGGTGTCTGCAGTTATTGCAATCACCTGCTCTCACTCTGCTTTCCAGCTGCTGTTGTGCAGGTGGTTTTTCCCCTTCTTAAATACGTTATCCCAGAGGTAACACAGTCCCTAACAGGCTCAGCCCTGGCTGCTGGGGGCTCCGTCTCAGAGCTGACTGGCACTGGCCCTGTCAGACACACGGGGGAAGATTCCAGCAGCTTCTCACAGAAGGTGCTCCCATCTCTTCCCCTGCCCACACAGAGCCCGTACACACCCATGCCCACACCATGCCCTTAGCCCCATGCCTGGAGCTGGATTGAGCCTCCTCAGCACCCCCCACACCTTTCCCCCAGATCTGTGGGGCAGGACGGTGGTGTCCTGGCATGGTGTTCAGTCCCGTGGCAGCACCTCCCTGCAGGCTGCCAGGGCTGCAGGAAATTTCAGCTCTGCCTTTGTCACCCCCCACAACGCAGTGTCAGCAGCTGCACCCACACCCCGTGTCTGTGAGGGCTCTGTGGGCACCTGCAGCTGCACCTCGGTGCATGGGGGGACCAGATACGTTGGCCCCAGCCTGGGTGCACAATGCAGAGCCAGGGCGGCTGTGGTGTGCATCCTGCTGCGGGTCTGTCCCGTGCCCCCCACTGCAGGCAGCAGCACCGTCGCTGTGCCCCTGGCAGAGGGGCTTTGTGCCCCCCCAGGCAGCGGCTGGAGGCTGGCGGGGGGAAGGGGCTGCAGGCGGACCCCTCTGTGGGCAGCGCCTCGCACAGGGGGCAGACGGGCAGGGGCTTCCGGGGGCGATGGGCATGGGAGGGAGTGCTGAGGACAACCCCCTGCCCGCCCGGGTGCCAGGCGAAGCGGTGTGGGCCGGCAGGGTGGGAGATCCCCGTGTCCCAGGGTGAGGCTGGGAGGGGGCTCTCAGAGCCAGGCTGTGCGGAGACCCCCGGTCAGGAGGAGAGGAGAGTTTCAGGGCCAGCCCGGGTGGGGGGGTCCTTGGACCCCAGGGACAGCCTGGGGAGGTCCCAGAGCCCCGGGGGTGGGGAGGATGCGGGACGGGACCCCCGGGATGGGATGCCGGCGGGGGACGAGGCTGGGGGGGGATCCCGCCCGGGGTTCGGGCTCTGGGGCGGGGCAGGGGGCGGACCCCCGGCCCGGGGGCCCGGGGGGCCACATGACCGGGCGGGCGGCGGGGCCGGGCCGGGCTCTCACCGCCTACAAATGCAGCGGCCCCGCGCCGGGACTGCCACCGCCGCCGCCCCCGCCGCCCCCCGCCGCCGCTCCCGCCATGGCCACGCCGCGCTGGCTCCTGCTGCTGCTGCTCTGCCTCGCACTGGCCGCCGCGGGTGAGTGCCGGGATCCCCGGGCGGGAACCCCCGACTCCCCGCCCTCCCCTGGCCCGGCATCCCCCGGTGCCCGGGCTGGCAGCGGGGAGGATGGAGGAGCCCGCGGGCAGGGTGGGCTGAGCGGGGCGCGGAGGGGCCCGTACCCCTTACTCGTGTCGGTCGGGAGCCGCTGCCGCCGGGATGGGGAGTACAAAGCGCTTTTCATGGTGCCAGTAAAACCCCCCGCGTCCCTCTGGGCAGCTGAGCAGAACAACAGCCGGCCAAGGGCTGGAGACCCATCACGGCCATCGGCTGCTAGGACAGCCCAGGGCATGGCGGGCGGAGAGCCCCGGGATCCAGGGGTGACAGCCCGGGGCATGGCGGGGGGACAGCCCCGGGATCCAGGGGTGACAGCCCGGGGCATGGCGGGGGGAGAGCCCCGGGATCCAGGGGTGACAATCCAGGGCATGGCGGGGGGACAGCCCCGGGATCCAGGGGTGACAGCCCGGGGCATGGCGGGGGGAGAGCCCCGGGATCCAGGGGTGACAGCCCAGGGCATGGCGGGGGGAGAGCCCCGGGATCCAGGGGTGACAGCCCGGGGCATGGCGGGGGGAGAGCCCCGGGATCCAGGGGTGACAATCCAGGGCATGGCGGGGGGACAGCCCCGGGATCCAGGGGTGACAGCCCGGGGCATGGCGGGGGGAGAGCCCCGGGATCCAGGGGTGACAGCCCAGGGCATGGCGGGGGGAGAGCCCCGGGATCCAGGGGTGACAGTCCAGGGCATGGCGGGGGGACAGCCCCGGGATCCAGGGGTGACAGCCCAGGGGTCTGGCAGTGACAGGCAGGGTGCTGGCAGTGAGTGCCACAGCTCTGCCACTCTGCCCAGAGCAGGTCTTGATCCCCTTTCCCAGGTGCCATCCCCGTCCCTGGCACTGCCACACGTCTGATGGGTGCGGGGACCGGTCCCGGCCCCGGAGCATCTCTGCCAGGCGTCCTGGAAAGTGGCGGGAGCGGGGAAGCAGGGGGCAACGGGGTGCATGGAGAGGGCTCTGCCCAGGGAGAGGGGGTGAGGGTGTTGGTGGGCCCTGACCATCGCTGGTGGAGGCGAGGGCAGGGCAGGGTGGCTCGGAAAGGCTGGGGACCGAAGCCCGGCGGCCCGCAGGAAGCACTCGGCGGCCAATGGCTCCTGCCGGGGGCAATTCAGGAAACGGGCGGCGGGGGCCGGGCCGGGGATCGCGGGGAAGCCCCTGGGGAAGCGGGCAGGGCGCGGGGCGCCGCTGACGCTCGCTCGTGCCGTCCGCAGGGCCGCTGTGCCGGGCGCCCGACGGGGAGGACGCGCGGCGCGGGCTCGTCCGCGGGCTCGTGCGGGCGCGGGGAGCGCGGCGCGGGGCCGGGCTGCGGCCGGGCGTGCGCCGGGCGCGGCGGCCGCGGCCCCGGCTCTCGCACAAGGGTCCCATGCCCTTCTGAGGCAGGTGAGGAGCTTGCGGCGGGGCTGCGGGGGGCTGCGGGGAAGCCGCTGCCGGCTGGGAGCTCACGCCGTGTGCCCGCCGTGCTGTCGTTGCAGGGCTGACACCGAACCCCGGGGACGCCCGCTCCGTGTCCTCGCCTGCCCGCGCTCTTCAGCCGGCCCTGAGCGCGGGGTCCCGCCTGTGAGCCTTGGCCTGGCCTCCCCTCCCTGCAGCCCCCTGCTGGCATCGACCAGGGGTCTGCAGCCCCGCCGTGCGCAGCTCCCGGCGCTGGCTGGCAGCGGGTGGCCCGTGGCGGGGCGGGCGCGGGGCTGCGCTGGGGCAGCAGCTCCCTGGACCCATGGCCTCTGCGCAAAGCACTTTGTCAGGAGGAGAAGCTCCTCTGCAGGAGTCTGCCAGCTGCTTCGAGGCTCCTGCCCCGTCCCTGCTGCTGGGGCGAGCACACTGGAGTCTCCGTCTGTTCCCATGGTGCCCATCCTGCATTCTGGAGCATCCTAGATGAGTCGCCCTCCCCTGCATGGGGGGTCCCCTTAGCGCTGGCACACCCAGCTCCTGGGGACCCCCGAGGCGTGGGGCGGCTGCCCAGGACATGGCGGGGGGCTCTGGGCCCCTCTGCCTGCTCCCTGCCGTGTGGGGTGGGGGTGTGTGGGGTGGGTGACACCAAGGGCAGCCCTCAGCCCTCGCTCAGGGTGCCGCAGGGTCCTGGTGACAGCCTCTCTCGCATCTGTAGAGATTTATTCTGTGTAAATACATCTTTGTAATAAAGAGCTATGATGACAGTAAACTGTTGTTTTTGGAGCTGTGGGCAGGAGTTGCTCGCCTGCTGCTGGGAAGGGCTCTCGGGGACCTCTGTGCCTTCCCAGGCTGCCTGGAGGGGGCTGGGGGCCAAAGCAGCCCCTTCCCCAGCTTGCTGCTGCAGGTAGGGAATGTGCCCAGCAAGGAAAGAAGCTGCAGGGCTGCCTGGCCTGTGAAGCTGGGGAGGAAGGTAGGAAAGAAGAGGTCAGCGTCCTCCAAGCTTGCAGAAGGGCTGTGTGACAGAGGGGAGGATGCTGGAAGGGCACAGGGATGCTGGCCCCTGCTGGGGCAGGGGAGTGAGCACATTGGGGCTGGGAGACCCTCGGGCTGTGGAGCAGACTCTAGAAGCAAATGCTGCCTCAGCCTCGACCCACACCTCTGTCCCCTTCTGGGGTCTGTTTTTTTCTGCTCTCCTGCATTGCCCTCATGGGGAGCATCAGCTGCCTGCCTAGGGGCCGAGCAGCAGTGACCTTCCGAAAGCAGGGAGCAGGGGAGCTGTGCCACGGAGGGGCCAAGCAGGGCCATGCCTGAGGAGGGGACAGGGCCTGGTTGGTGGCCCAGTCTTGCTCTCACTGACTCTGCTGCCTTCAGGCAGCCTCCAGCCCCTGTCCCCCAGCCTGACCCTGCCAGCTCTGGGTCTGTCCCCACAGCCCTGCACACAGGAGCAGCTGTGGCTGCCCAGTGCCCAGCCTCGGTGTCCCCATCCCCAGGGGGCTGTGCATGAGCAGGACCCGTGCAGGGGGGGCAGTGGGGCAGGGCTCAACAGACTGGGGGGTCCCTGCAGGACCTTACGGGTGGGTGGGGGCTGAGCTCTGCAAAGGGCTGGGACTCCAGGCCGGGCCCTACCCCAGCCCCAGCCCCATCCAGGCTCCCCCCAAGCTCAGGAGGCCTCTGTGGGGCCTCTGAACCCCACGTTGTTCGCAGGAGGCCGCCCTCCGAGTGAGCGTGGTCCTGGGGCAGGGGAGAGCGGCAGCCGCGGGGCACGGGCTGGGGGGTTCAGAGCAGCGGAAGGGCTGCAGCTGCGGGGCTGGCTGGGAGCAGAGCCCGGGGGAAGCGGGGCTGGGCCCAGCTGGCCTCCATTAGCTCATCCTCCGGGCCCGGGATGTGCCGATGGCCCCGCGCCACTGCTCCTGCCACGCCACCGCCCCGGAGCTGCTGCCGGCACTGCCTGTGCCCCACCGATGGCTGGCACGGGGGGACGAGGGCTGGCATGGGGGGGTAAGGGCCACCAGCTCCTGCCCAGGCCCCTCCTGGGCCGGCTCGTGGAGGTTTGCAGCCCCGTCAGCCCCCCCCAGGGCCGGCAGCCACGTTGTCACCGGTGCTGGAGGCAGAGGCGCTGGCCACAGCCCCCCTCAGCTCCCCGCCAGCTCCCCCCATGGCTGACTTGGGGTGGTTGGGGGGCACCATTCCCCCATGGCCACCCCATGCTGGTTTGAGCCGGGCAGGGTATCCCCCTGCACCGCACACTGCCGTGTGTGAGCAGCCATCCCCCAGGGCAGCACCTCCATGGGGAGGTTCCTCCTGGCGCAGGCAGGGCTGGGGCAGGGGGTGCAGGGCTGTCCTGGCAGCCCCCCGGCAACAGACGGGTGCTGCGGCCCGTGCCAGCGCCGCCCCACAGCATCCCCCGGCCCCAGCGCGGGGGCTTGGGCTGCGGCCAGGGGAGCACAGCTGAGCCTTGACCCTGGCCCTCCTGCACCAGCCTGGAAGGAGGAGGGCAGGGAGGACCCCCAGGTTGGGCCGTGGCCAGCCAGTGCCGGAGGAAAAGGCTCCTGGGCCGGGAGACCTAAGGAATCTCTGGCTCTTCCTGGCCTGGCCGGCTGCCCGCAGGCAGGTGGGAGGTTGCCAGGCTCCGGCAGCTTCTCCCTGCAGCGTGCCGGGAGCCATGGCAGCGAGGGCCGAGGGGACGGGCACAGGCACCACCGGGCAGCTCCTCCAGCACAGGGGCTGCTGCGGGCGCTGGGGCAGAGCGCTGGGGGTCTCCGGCGCTGGGTGGATGTGGAGCGGGGTCAAGTGGCCCCAGAACAGAGAGCTGCAGCCCTGGCACATGCTGGTGTTGGACTGGGAGGCGAGGCTGAGCCCCCAGCCCCTGTGCAGGGCAGCCTCCATGCCTCGCCCCAGCCTGAGGGCTGGCAGGGCCGCCCTGGGCCCAGTCCCCGAGGCTGAGGGCTGGCAGGGCTGCCCTGGGCCCTGTCCCCGAGGCTGAGGGCTGGCAGGGCAGCCCTGCACCCTGTCCCCGAGGCTGAGGGCTGGCAGGGCTGCCCTGCGCCCTGTCCCCGAGGCTGAGGGCTGGCAGGGCAGCCCTGGGCCCAGTCCCCGAGGCTGAGGGCTGGCAGGGCCGCCCTGGGCCCTGTCCCCGAGGCTGAGGGCTGGCAGGGCAGCCCTGCGCCCTGTCCCCGAGGCTGAGGGCAGCCCTGCGCCCTGTCCCCGAGGCTGAGGGCTGGCATTGCAGCCCTGGGCCCTGTCCCCGAGGCTGAGGGCTGGCAGGGCAGCCCTGGGTCCTGTCCCTGAGGCTGAGGGCTGGCAGGGCAGCCCTGGGCCCAGTCCCCGAGGCTGAGGGCTGGCAGGGCAGCCCTGGGCACAGTCCCCGAGGCTGAGGGCAGCCCTGCGCCCTGTCCCTGAGGCTGAGGGCTGGCAGGGCAGCCCTGGGTCCTGTCCCCGAGGCTGAGGGCTGGCAGGGCAGCCCTGCACCCTGTCCCCGAGGCTGAGGGCTGGCAGGGCAGCCCTGGGCCCAGTCCCCGAGGCTGAGGGCTGGCAGGGCAGCCCTGGGCACAGTCCCCGAGGCTGAGGGCAGCCCTGCGCCCTGTCCCCGAGGCTGAGGGCTGGCAGGGCAGCCCTGGGTCCTGTCCCCGAGGCTGAGGGCTGGCAGGGCAGCCCTGCACCCTGTCCCCGAGGCTGAGGGCTGGCAGGGCTGCCCTGCGCCCTGTCCCCGAGGCTGAGGGCTGGCAGGGCCGCCCTGGGCCCTGTCCCCGAGGCTGAGGGCTGGCAGGGCTGCCCTGCGCCCTGTCCCCGAGGCTGAGGGCTGGCAGGGCAGCCCTGGGCCCTGTCCCTGAGGCTGAGGGCCGCCCTGTGCCCTGTCCCCGGGAGCTGCCAGGGCCGCTGCTGCGGCATTTCCGGCGGCAGCGGCAGGAATGCGGCAGGAACAATGCGGCACCTTGCGCCGAGGGTCCGTCCGTGACGGGGCTGCAGCAGCTGCCCAGGCCCGGCCCTGCTCCCAAGGAGCCGGCAGGAAGCAGATGGGGATGACACCGGTGGCTGTTTCCTGCGGCAGGACACGTTGGCCCTTCCCTGCTGCTGTGGGGCCGGGGGGGGGACTCAGGGCTGCGCCAGCGCCCGGCCGTGCCCGCTCCGCACCGTCCCTCCCGCGCAACCAGCTGGGCTGGTGGCTGCCCGCGTGTGAGGAGGCTGCGAGCTGCAGCCCCAGGGGAGCTAAAGCGGCAGGAGCCGGGGATGCTGCTGCCATGCCCTGGCTCTGCCCCACACGCTGCCAGGGTGCTGGCAGGGGCCCGAGCCGGCTGTGGAAGGCTCCGGCCCCTCGCAGGGAGGGGGCTGGTGGGAGCAGGAGGATGGCAGAGCTCTGGGCAGCACACAGAGCGACAGGAGGCTGCTGCTGCCCCCTGCACAACGGAGCTTTATTTGGAACAAACAGTTTCCCAATAAATTATGTCATTTAAAAACTGTAAAAGAAGGAAAAAAAACCCATCCAACCCCAAAGCAGGAGCCAGAAGGTTGGGGAGCCTCAGCAGCTCAGCCAGAGCCTGGGGGCTGCAGGGCCATAGGGGCTGGCAGCAAGCGCAGTGCCAGGGGTCCCAGGCCCACAGCCCCCCTGGCTCTGCCCAGGCCATGCAGCCCCAGCCCGGGCAGGCAGGACTCTGCTTAGTGTTTCAGTGGACACCCACGGGCACCCCTGCCACACCTGTCTGTGGCTCTGGCACTACAGCTCGCTAGCACAGCCCCCAGCTGATCCTCGGGACCTGGACAGGGAGTTCTGGCTTGTTTTCCTCCCTTTCCCCCCAGTCTGTACCCACCCTCCTGAGGGATGACCCGTGGACAGCAACAGGAACTGTGTCCTGCCCCAGGGGGCTGTGCCCAGGGACAGCCCTGGAGGAGCACAGAGCAGCTCCTGCCCCTGCCTGGCCCGGGCTCCTGCATGAACCCCCAGCTCTGGTCCAGAGGGGAGCTGGGGCACAGGGGAGCAGGGCCCAGGCAACAGCAGCTGAGGGCTGGGAGTGCAGGAGGGACCATATGCCAGAGCCTCCCAGCCACGAGGCAGAAGAGAGGACAAAGGGCTGCTGAAGGGAAGAGGCTGAAGTTCCCGAGTTCCTGGGTCAGCCACAGTCCAGCATTCATACATAGCACAGTGATGGGGCAGCGGGGCTGGTGGTGGGGCAGAGGGAGGCAGACACCCAACAGCAGGCGAGGCAGAGTGCAGGGTGCTCACCAGTACAGCCAGCCCTCAGCAGTACAGCCAGCAATCACCAGTACAGCCAGCCTTCACCAGTACAGCCACCCCGCCCAGTACAGCCAGCCTTCACCAGTACAGCCAGCCCCCACCAGTACAGCCAGCGAACACAGCCCAGCACAGCCCCAGCGGCAGCGTCCCCGCAGCAGCTCCAGGTAGAAGGGGGTGAGGAGACAGAAGTGTGAGCTGGGGGCCTGGTGCAAGTGCCACGTGAGGAAGGGGCTGCTGGCACAGTGCTGGGGAGCACCAGAGCCAGCCCCGCTGCCGGGGAGCAGGGGCAGCGCGAGGAGCGTGCGGGGCCTGGCGCTGGGAGGGGAGGGGAACACGTCCCTCCCGCCCGGGAACACGGCGCTGGGAGCAGCCCCAGCCTGGCACCCTCCCGCGGCCCAGAGGCACGGCCCGGCTTTGGCATCCCTCGGGAGTCAGAGTCACTCCTCGTCCCCGGCGAGCAGGAAGCTGTGGAGGAAGCTGATGGCATGCTGGCGGTCCTGCGGGCTCTGCCTGGCCAGCAGGTTGGGCGGAGGGCGCAGGAGGAGGCTGGAGAACAAGGCGGCTGCAGGGGAGGGAAAACCAGTCATGGGCCTGGAAGGGAGAGCTGGGCTGGCCCAGGCAGGGGCTGCTCCGGCAGCAGAGCTGCACTCACCGATCATGGCCACGCTGACGTTGTTGTCTTCTGAGTATCGGAGCAGCTCTCGGAGGAACAGCATCAGGTACTGAAACACGCTGCGGTGGCACCGAGGCAGCTGAGAAATCACCTGCAGAGGAAACGGGGACAGGAAGCTGAGCTCCGGCAGCTCGCACGGCTGCAGCCCGGGCAGCGTGGCCTCCCTCTCCCACTGCCCCCAGCCTGCAGCCTGGCTGCTGGCACGAGCCACAGCCTCAGAAGGAAAGCAACGAGCCCCCAGCTGCGGCTCAGTGCTGATGGCACTGTGTCCCCACAGCCCAAACCCACCCCTGCCCGGGGCTGCATCCAGCCGGGCCCCGGCACTCACCCCCCAGCTGCACAGCAGCAGCACGAGGGTCAGGACGAGAGGGTTCCTGACAACCCTACTGAAAACATGCCCCCAAACCTCTTTCCCTGCCCAAGGATGTGCTTGGGCTGCCTTGCTGCCCCACCAGCCACTTCTCAGACCCAGGCAGCCGCAGCCCTCAGGACCAGGGGTGGCTCCTCCACTCCCTGGGGCTGCTCAGGGTGACGCTTGGGACCTCTTTGGAAGCCACCAGGACTGATGGGAGATGTGGCAGTGCCGATCCTGGGGCACAAAAGCAGTGCCAGGGTAATCAGCTCATCCTGCCCGCTGCAAAGAGCCTCCCAGCCCTGCCCCTGAAGGCCCAGCTGCCAGGGCCAGGGGCAGCCCCGTACCTGCCGGCACAGGCGGCTGCTGTGGGACCAGTCCAGGCAGCGCTGGTACAGCTCGTAGCAGATGACAGGCTCTGGCAGAGCCTCCAGGAAGATGAGGAGGGCCTCGGCCACAGAGTGGTTGCTGCCCGCTGCACCCGTGGGAATCAAGGGCCACACTGAGCACGTCCCACCTCAGGCTGCTCCCTGCCTCTCCTCCTCCTCCCCAGTTACAGTCTCTGCTTCCTCCCCACAGCACTTGCAGCTTCTTTGCCTGACAACAAAGCCCTCCTCCTCCTGCTCCTCCTCCTCTGTTGTCCTCCACCCACAGAAAACGCTGCTCCATCTGCCCTGCCCTGCATTTGCCAGCCCTCTGGTCCCCCTGCTCCCTTTGCCCCAGTGTCCCCCCTCCTCACTCCTCAGAACCAGCCAGAGCTCTGGCCTTGCAGCTGCTGCATGTTCAGCTTCAAGAGAGCTTTCCCTCTGGGGCCTGAGGGGAGCCCACCCCCCAAGGACTTCCCAGACAGAGGATCTGTCCTGGCAGAGCCAAGGCCCTGCGGGCTCCAGGGGACGGTGGGTGCAGGAAGGATACGGATTTTCTCAGGGATGCTGGTGTCCAGGCAGTCAATGATCTGCTCCAACTCCTCCTGCATGCCTGGGGTCTGGAACAGGTCCTCCTGCCAAAACCAGCACAGGGGTGGACAAAGTCACTTTCCTCACAAAGGCTGGGGCCGTAGTGACAACAGGGGTGAAAAGTGGTACCCACAGCCAGTGCCTTGAGCATAGGGGACAAGCCCTGTAAATGCCAAACTGGAGTTGTCTCCAGGTGCCACTGAGGTCCCCGAGCTCTCCAGCCAGGCAGAGGTCCTCTCCCTCACCTGATGGCAGGCATGCTTGAACAAGTGGTCCACCAAGAGCCAGATCTCCTTTGGCACCTGCAGTGGCGCCCCGCTCGCCTCCTCGCTGTCCAGGGAGCCCATCTGCAGGATGGATTTCTCCTGGGGGCACAGAGCACACAGGGGCTCAGGGAAAGCTCAGCCTCTCTGGAAGGGCCCTGGCACAGAAAGGCTGGGGAGGGGAAGCAGCAGCAGCCAGCACCCGCTGTCCCAGCACAGCCCCCAGCCCCGCTCCCTCCCTCCCCTGTGCCGGCGGGACCCCCGCAGCCCCGGGCATGGCTCGGAGCAGCTCCCAGGCCAGCCCAGCTCCCCCAGCACAGGGCCCTGGCTGGCTGAGCCACAGCTCCCAGCCTGGAGCCTGACAGACCCTCCTGCTGGCCTGGCCTCCAGAGCTGCCCCCGGCACGCTCCCAGCCCCTGTCGGCACGCAGAGCCAGGGCTGGGCCTCTCCCCGCTGCCCCGGGCTCTGACCACCTCTGAAGCTGCAAGGGGTGTAAAGTTTCTTCCCTCTGCCCTGACACCACTATCACGTTTTCCCACTTGCTCGTGGGGAGCAGCTGATGAGCTCAATGGCTCAAAAACCTCCATCACAGCAATCCTTAGCAGGACCCACACCGACCTGACACGGTACCTGCACTGTTTGCTTGGCTTTACTCTCACTTCACAACTGCCTCTGTCCCGTGTGCTCCTGGGCAGGAAGCCCCACACTGCTGCCCTGAAGCCCCTTCAGCAGAAGCACCCAGAAGAGACTGACACAAGCAGGAACACAACCCAAGACCAGCAGTAGGAAGGAAGGACACAAGCCAAAAGCAGCCAGCAGCTGCCTGCCCTGCTCAGCCGGGCCCACGGGGAAGCTCCGGAGCGGTGTGTTGGCCCAGAGCATCAAGGGTTCCATCCCAGGAGAAAGGCTGAGAGCTGCAGCCCCTCTGAGAGCTCAGGGCTCTCTGCCAGCATCCCCCACCGCCGGGCATCGCCCGCAGCACGGCCCAGGGGGCTGTGGAGAGCCCGGGGAGGGGAGCGCAGCGGCTCGGGACGCAAAGGCTGCGGCTCCCAGCGGGGCCCGGGCGCCCTCTCCTGCCTCGTCCCAGGAAGCAACAGCCCCTCTGTGGCTGCACAGCTTGCCCAGGCACCAACCTCCTCAGCTCTCCTCTGCTCGGATGGAGCCTGGGGGCTTTACCTGCTCCAGCACTGAGTTAAGCCCGGCCTGTTTAAACCCTCTCCCGTTTCCCCCGCTGTCACTGTGCTGACAGGCAGGGCAGGGACAAGCACCTGGCTGGGAATGGATGTGCAGAGCCCATTCAGGTCACCAAAGACCTGGGCTGGCACAGGGAGGGCAGGAGCAAGGTGGCCACACACCCCCAGCACCTCCTCTTGCTTCGAGGAGGAGATGCGACTGGCTTGGCCCCAGAGCAGAGTGCAGCAGCGATCCTGCTCAGGTGCTGGTGGCCACGAGGGAACCACTGCCTGAGGAAGCAGAGAAATATCTGTCTCCCACACCAGGCCCTCCTGGACACCATAAGGGCATGACAAGAGTGAGACTTCAGTGTTCCCAGCCAGCCCTCTCCCCACAGGTCTGAAGAGAGAGCTCTGGTGAACCCCACCTTATGCTCGTGGTTAAAGCCAACTCAGGCCTGTCAAAGGCTGCCAATCTCTTCTGGAAACATCTCTCATTGCTGACAGGACCAAGAGAGTGTTGTGGTTTTTCCTTCCCAAAGCAAATTTGGCGAGCTTTTAAGCAGCTCAGCTCAGCTGGGCTCACCCCACCTTGGCTGTGGGGTCACTCTGTGCTTCTGCACCTTCTGGTCTGTGCCACGCTAAGAGGCTTTGTGTGGCAGTAAGCTCTGCCTCTGGCCCACCTCCCTTCCCTCCTCAGCAGGAAACCAAGGGGAAACTCTCACTCTTTACAAACAAGGCATTGAGAAGCAGACTTGCCCAGAAACCACTTGCATTACCTTCTCTAAGAAGCTGTCTTCTCCCTGAGAGCAGCAGGAAAGAGAGAAGAGGAAAAAGTATCATTAAGAGAGAGGATGTGATCTCCCATTAAGCAGAAACCTCATTTTCATGACAGGAACCCACCAAACAGCCAGGTCCTCCACACACTTTGCTGACAGGGCCGAGGCTAAGCCTGTGGTGAGAGATTTGCCTGCCAATTAGCAAAAATCCTGCTCACATGATGCACAACCTGGCCAGGATTTCTGCAAACCTGGTGGAGGGGTCGTGCAGCAGCACTGCCCAGCACACAGCCAGGCCTCAGGTGACCAGAGCTGTGTGCAAAGGGCTTCTCCTTCTCTGATCTGTCCTCTCAGAAATAACTGTCCCTGGACCATTTCAGCCAGGCCATGGAGACAATGTTCACTAGGCTCAATCTGTGTCTCTGAGTGCGTGGCAGCTGTGGAGCTGACAGGCCCCCTAAGCAGCTTTGTGGAGAATCATGGAAACGAGGGTTTGTATTCAAACCCTGGGCTGCTGCTCACTCTCCACCTAAGAGCATTATCCTGCTGCCAGGAGCCTGGCAGAGCTCGTTGCAGGCGGCTCCTGGGGTCCCTCTGGCTCGTCAGCCATGGCCCTGGGACCAAACAGAAGCTGTTTGTTTGCCCAAGCTGAGCTTTGGTGGGTCAAATGTTGAGGGTGGGAGGAAGCAGGATGCACTGAAGGGCTGAGCTGGCTGTGTGGCTGCAGGAGCTGGCTGCTGTAGGAGCCTCTGTCAGAGAGGAAGCTGGCACAGGCTCTCCTTCCAAGGCTGAGGGGTGGATGGCAGTCAGAGGTTTGGGACAGCAGGCAGCCATGCTGCAAGGGACAGGGGCCTGTTTCCTGACTGGGTGAGCCATCTCCACAGCCTCACTACCACCCTCCTGACTGCTTGCCCTGCTGCTCAGCTCTCCTGGAGTGCTTGGCACATCAGACCAACCTGCTCCCGATGGAGATTCTTCAAGAGGCTTTTTAAGGCACACAGTAGGACCCCAAGGAAAGCCAGGATGAAATATCAATACTGAGATCCCAAAGGTGAGACGCTTAAGTGTCAGCAACCTCCCAGGAGGGCCATTCCCAAACAAGCCCCCACCTCTGTTCTGTTCTCCTGCATCAAACTGCCTCTCAGACCCTTCCAAATCCACGTTCTCCAGGTCTCCCACTGCTGGAGACCACAGACACAGTCTAGCCAGGCTGAGGAAGATCCTTGATGCAGTGAATGATGAGCTCCAGCACCACACAAGTGCAGGAGGGAAAATGGTTCTTAACATAGAACCTCTGGCCCAGGGCAGCTCAGCACAGCCACTGCACCCAAGGGCACCCACAGCATTCTCCCTCCCCTGCAGAAGGCACTCAGCCTGTCCTGACCCTGGCAACTCCTCCACTCACAGGTATGATTGAAACAAAAAAGACCCAAAATAACTCCAACTCCAGTGGCTTCACAGTGTGAGAAACTATGTCGTGTTCTGGGCAGAGAGGAACCTGCTGAGGGTCACCAAGGGCAAGGGCAGAGTCCTGCAGCTGGGGAGGAACAACCCCCTGCACCAGGCCAGGCTGGGGGTGACCTGCTGGAGATCAGCTCCAGGAGACAGACCTGGGAGTGCTGGGTGATAAGAAACTGCCCATGAGCAGCAACGTGGCCTCGTGGGCAAGAAGCCAATGGCAGCCTGGGGGCATCCAGCAGAGTGTGGGCAGCAGGGCCAGGGAGCTTCTGCTCCCCCTCTGCTCTGCCACAGCTGCTGAGGCCTCAGCTGGAGTCCTGTGCCCAGTTGTGGGCTCCCCAGCTGCAGAGGGACAGGGAACTGCTGCAGAGAGGCCAGTGCAGGGCCACCCAGATGCTCAGGGGACTGGAGCATCTTCCTTCTGAGGAAAGGCTGTTGGACCTGGGGCTGTTCAGTCTGGAGAAGAGGAGACTGAGGGGGCAGCTCATTCATAGCTCCAAATCTCTCACTGGTGGGTGTCAGGAGCTTGGAGCAGCACTTTCTGTTGTATCCAGTGACAGGACAAGGGGTGATGGGATGAAGCTGGAACACAAATAGTTCCACTGAAACATAAGGGAAACCTGTTGGAGTGTTTCAGTGAGGGAGCCCTGGCCCAGGCTGCCCAGGGAGGGTGTGGAGGCTCCTGCTCTGGAGGTCTCCAAACCCACCAGGACACGTTCCTGTGTGAGCTGATCTAGGTGGGAGCTGCTTTGGCAGGGGGGTTGGGCTGGATGAGCTCTAAAGGTCCCTCCCAACCCCACCATTCAGTGATTCCATGATTCTTTGGGCTGTTTGGGCATATCCCTGGGTGCTGCCTCATGTTCCCACGGGTCACTGGAGCCCTCAGAGCCTGTGGGCCCAAAGGACTGGTTTCTCTGCTGCTGGGACTGGGTGCTCTCCAACCATTCTGCCTCCTGCACTTCAATGTGATTCACCGAATAACAGAAGAAGGAAAGCTATAGGTAAAGGAAGCAGAAAATGCCTCAAACTCCTCTTAGAAAAGCAATAGTGTGTGTCTGTGAGGGCTGAAGCTAAGAGTGTAGGCCTGAGCTCCCACCTGTGGAGCAAGATGTCAGTGCTGAGCACGAAGCAGGAAAAAGCAGGTGGAAAAGCCATCAAGACTGACAGAGTGCTCCAGACCAAGCTCAACACATTTCTAGAACAAGACTAACTTTTAGACCCTGAAAAGTGTGAGGAGCCTGAGGCCTGGAGCAGCTGCTGGAACTGAGGGAGGCTGCACCCTTGCCACGCAGACTCTGCTGAGCTTGATCTTGTGACCACAACCCCAGGATTCTGGTACAATAAACAGCCTTCCTGAATGTTGGGCCTGTGAGAAAAGCAGATACCTACAACACAAAGTGGTAGCTGGAAGAGGCAGCAAGAGACATGGTGCAACAGCTGAGGGGATGAGATAGGAGTGCAAGCTGATGGGAGTGGAAGCTGCCAGATCTACAGATGTGAAGAAGCAGCAGCTCACTGGACAAAACAATGCATGTAAGGATATGAGAAAGTGGAAGGGTGTCACTTGTCAGAGAGACTAAAATAACTGGACTTACCTTTGAGGTGAACAAAAAAGAAATGGCTTCCCTGGCTAGAATGGGTAAAGAGTCCAAAAATCAGGAGCTGAAGCTCACTGAAGCACAGCTAGGAAAGGACACCAGAAGAGAGGAAAGCACACGGGCTGGAAACAAAAACTGAGCCCCAAAATGGGGCTTAATCTCAGAAACAGCCACGAGACACCAAAAACACAAAAGGTGACTAGGGCACAATTGCACCCCCTCCCAAGTGGCTTCAGAAGATGCCACTTGGGCCAGTGGAGCTTAGGGAGAGGAACAGTTGTCTGTGCCCTGCAGAAGAACTTGCTCCCTGCGGTCAGGATGAGAGGAAGTGGCCAGAGAGGTTACTGGGCAGGCCATCCGCTGAGCTGGGCTCAGCAGCACACCCAACAGCACCCAAATCCTTGCTTTGGCCCTCCTGCTTCTGTCCTCCTTCCCTCCTTCCCCTGAGCACTGCAAATGCCACAAGCATCTGGAAGGAAAAGGATCCTGGAGCCCAGGTCAGTGCACGGGCAGCCCAGGCACCTCGGAGGGGAGGGGAGGCTCTGCTCTCAGTCCCGCCTCTCACGGCACAGCAGTGCCACCCAGCTGAGCCTCCCAGCACCAGCACGGCACAAACACAAACGGCAAGGTGCTGGGATTGCTTTCCTCTCCCACCAAACCATATTTAGAACCCACTCAGAAAACAGGGGATGAAGTAGAGTCTGCCAAAAGCCATTGGTTGTGGTGGAGGGACATAACAAAAGAGCACCTCAAGCTCTGGAAAATGTCAATCAGCTGGGAGCCCGATCAGCTGACCCAGGTTGAAGGCATTTACTCCTGCTTTTAGGAGAAGGGAATATGTTCAGATTTGCTCCAGAACACTGCTACTCACCAGGTCAATGAGTTTGGTGACTGGAACTTCTCGGATTGGTCGTTTCATTCGGCACAAGGCTTCCAGGGAGGTGCCAAAGCAGCTGGGCAGGTAGGTCCCACTGATGGTGAGGAAATAATCCTTCCCCCGGTCCAAGTGAAGGACAAGGATATCCTCAATTTTGTCCTCACCAGAGTTGAGGAGGGTTACTGAGTCCTTACTGACATACACATCCAGGGAGATGTCTGTGCTCTCATCTGCAACAGACAGGAGCTCTCAGGAACACACAGACACTCACAAACACACAGCGGTGGGGACAAAGCCGAGAGGACAAACAGATGGGGACGATGGCAAGAAAGGTGAGACATGGGAAAGGTGGGAAGGACTGAAAGGAGACTGGGTGGACAGTCTGCACCAGTGCACACCGTGGAGACTGGTGGGAAAACTCACCTGGCTCCAAGTAACCTTCACAAGGCTCAGCCCGAAGCCACGGCTTACAGTAGTGGGTGTCGTTGAGCTTCGGGATGAAGGAGAAGTGACAGGTGACCTGCCCGTTATTGGTGATCTGGAACTTCTGCTTCTGCAGCTGGCGGAACTTCACGTTCTCAAACTCAAACTGCAGAGCGAAGAGAGAACACAGCCCCTGTCAGCAGCCAGGAGGGGACTCACAGGTAGCACCGTGTGCCCACACAGTGCACAACTCCTCACAGGAGACCAAGAAGCGAAGCCAAGCCAAGCCTAACCCCCACTCCTGATCATAACCTACAGCCCAGTCTACTGAATCAAAAGTCTTTAAAAGCAGTTCTGGCGTTCCTAAGGCTGCTGTGTCTGGGGAGTGGACAGCAAGTCAGGTTCCATCCTCACTTCTCTCCTGCTCAGCTCCAGCGACGGCAGAAAGTCGTTCTCCATCCTGTCCATCAGACGGACGATGTCTTCAAACAGCTTCCGGTACTTCTGCTCATCCACAACCTTCACCTGGGGAGGCCAGAAAACAGCAACGTTTCTGACCAGCTTCACAGAGACTCTTGGTCAGGGCTGAAGTGCAGAAGTGAAGTATTTCTCTAAGCACTTGCATGTGCAGCTGAAAGGCTGAGAGAACGCCTGGGTGCGCCTCTGAGCTGCACATGGGCCTCCTCTACAGATGTTACTGGGGTCTTTCTGGCCACTGACTGCACTACTGGGAGATCACAGGGGGCCATCTCTGTGGGACAGTGTTGGCATCCTGCAGCATTGCTCATGATTTTCCAGAGGAAGAGGAGAAAGGCTCTCCCTTAAGGAGACACGAGCTACCTAGTGAGCTGGAGGTAGCAAAAGCAGACACAGAGTGTCTCTATAAAGTTAGGAACCCAAAATCTGCTGCCACCAAAGAGATTCAGGTGTGAACCAGTGACACACTCTCTTAACCCATCAAAGGGCAGAGCAGCGGATGGCATCTGCCTTGACTTCAGCAAGGCTTTGGACACTGTCTCCCACAACATCCTCATCAGAAAGCGCAGGCAGTGTGGCTGGGATGAGAGGACAGTGAGGTGGATGGAGAGCTGCTGAATGACAGAGCCCAGAGGGTGCTGATCAGTGGCACAGAGTTGAGTGTGAGGCCTGTGGCCAGTGGAGTTCCACAGGGATGGGTTCTGAGGCCAGTCTGGTTCAATATCTTCATCAAGCACCTGGATGAGGGGACAGAGGGACCCTCAGTGAGTTCCCTGCTGGCACCAAACTGGGAGCACTGGCTGATTGCCCAGAGGCTGTGCTGCCATTCAGCGGGATCTCAACCGGCTGGAGAGTTGGGCACAGAGGAACCTGCTGAGGTTCAACAAGGACAAGGGCAGAGTCCTGCAGCTGGGAAGGAACAACCCCCTGCACCAGGCCAGGCTGGGGGTGACCTGCTGGAGAGCAGCTCCAGGAGACAGACCTGGGAGTGCTGATTGATAATAAGCTAAATATGAGCCAGCAACGTGGCCTCGTGGGCAAGAAGCCAATGGCAGCCTGGGGGCATCCAGCAGAGTGTGGGCAGCAGGTCAAGGGAGGTTCCTCTCCCCCTCTACTCTGCCATATCTGCTGAGGCCTCATCTGGGGTCCTGTATCCAGTTGTGGGCTCCCCAGCTGCAGAGGGACAGGGAACTGCTGCAGAGAGGCCAGTGCAGGGCCACCCAGATGCTCAGGGGACTGGAGCATCTTCCTTGTGAGGAAAGGCTGCGGGCCCTGGGGCTGTTCAGGCTGGAGAAGAGGAGACTGAGGGGGGATCTTATTAACATTTATAAATATCTAAAGGGTGGGTGTCAGGAGGTTGGGACATCCCTCTTTTCTATAGTAATTAGCAACAGGACAAGGGGTGATGGGATGAAGCTGCAACACAAACAGTTCCACTTAAACATAAGAAAAACCTATTTCACCGTGAGAGTGAGGGAGCCCTGGCCCAGGCTGCCCAGGGAGGGTGTGGAGGCTCTTTCCTTGGAGGTCTTCAAGACCCACCTGGACACGTTCCTGTGTGACCTGATCTAGGTGACCCTGCTTCTGCAAGGGGGTTGGACTGGATGATCTCTAAAGGTCCCTTCCAACCCCACCATTCTATGATTCTATGAAATGGCAACATTGCTCAACAGCAGGCTTTCTGCAGAGAGAAACCAGTAGCTCAGCTGTTGTAGCACTAGATATGCCGGGGTGTACCCCAGAAGCTGAGCAGCACCCCTGGAGCAGCCGATGTACCCAGGGTGCACCCTGTCCATGCCCTCACTGCTACCTGGCGTGCCCAGCTCAGCTGAGCTCTTTGCTGAACAGAGGCTGGCACAAACAATGGGCACACCTGCTTCTCACTCTGTCCTCTCACCATGGCGTCAGCAGAGGTGCCCTGAGCACGCTCAGCTGCGGAGGGGCTGTGTGGCAGCACCGTGCCCCCCTGCCCCGGCACGGCCCGCAGGAGCAGTTACCGCGATGCGGAAGAGCGCGCTGACGGGCTTGTGGTCACTGGTCTTCAGCTCCATGTGGCTGCAGTACCGGAGCTGGTGTATGTTGCCCCCTCGCCAAAGGATGCGGTCACACCACGCTGGCACACGACACTTGCCACTGCAAAGGAAAACAGGTTACCAGGGAAAGCCAAGAATCCTTCATGGAGCACCCACACTGCTCCTCCCCTGAGCCAGGCAGCTCCCTCCGCTCCCGTCCCTCAGGGGCTGTGCCAGGGAGCTCATCCCATCGCTTCCCTCAACTTGGACACTGTGTTATTTCTTCTCTCTTCCCCTTTCCCTATCCTGAAGCTAAATTTCCCACGCTTTCCAGCACCAGGAAACAAAATAACCTCCAACAAAACTGTTTCTACAGCCTGAAGCCATGTGTGTGGTGACCCAGGCTGCACTAGTTGCTTTTGCTGCCGGATCGTTCTGCCCTCTGCAATCTCAACCACCACTTCTTGTTTCCACTACAGAAACTCTCCTCAGCTGTTACTATCATGTTATGAAGTCGGCATCCTGGATTATCTTTCTGCAGATTAACTACTGGGCTGATTCACAAACACAGGCAGAGTGAAAATCCAGTTGCTGTATGGTTTGAAACTCCTCCTTGATAGGCTCTCCCTTTAGAGCCTGCTCCTGCAGCAGAGGTATAAACGTCTGTGGGAGGCACCGTTGCCATTGCAGCACAGCCACCCCTGCAAGTATGCAAGCCAGAGGACAGTATGACTCAGAGAGAGTGTTTCCTTATCTCTGCAGTTCCTTTTGTACTGTTTGCCTGTCCCTGGTAGCATGACAAAGCCTCTGGTGCAGGGGCTACCTGTGAGTTCACACTTTACCGGCCTTCTGCACGTGCCTGATCAAGGTATCTGGGTCTGCTGATTTCAGAAAGCAGGGGAAACAAAGGAGTACGAGCTTGTCTGTGCACTCCAGCCACCACCATAACACTGAGAGGTATTTCCAGCTCTAGCAAGCAGGAAACCAAGTGTTGTGTGAACATGCTTTGCGTGTCCTGGGTAAACACGTCCGATGTACCTGGAGTCCCAGCGATCCGTTTTAGAGTCGTATTTATACGTGGGGATGAACTTAATCTCTCCCTCGGTGAAATCTGCAAATGCCTTCTTCTGAGTGCGCTGAATATTCAGCTAAAGCAGGAAAAGAGCACTTTACAAACCAAACCAAACCCAACATCCCCTCCCCAAACACACACAGAGCATCAGAGAGCAGATCCATAGGCTGTGCAGTTCCAGCCTGTGGCCACGGGATTCATCAGACGTCCCCCAAAGTGCCTCTCAGTCCTCACACCTTCAGAGGCACAATCTCAGCACAGCACTAGAGCACTTCTAAACAGACTGAATACAAATTGCTGCAGTGCTGCTCACCACCCCATGCAGACAGCATAGGACAGTAGTTAAGGGAAATACTCCTTGCTCTGCTCGTGCTTAATGCTTTCAGTAGTTTGGAGGCCTAGGCATCACCATCACTGCCAATCGTCTTAGCAGAAGGCTCCAGGAGTGGCTGACAACCTGACACTGCCTTCCTCTTCTGAAAAATGTCCTAGTTGCCTTCCCCACAAGAATCTAAGCTGCAGCTGTTTTCTGCACAAAGCTCTGCAGCACCACAGAAACGAGCTACAGAACAGAATACATCAGGGCTGCTGCTCAACTCACACCACACCACTGCTGTTCACGTTTCACAGGTACAACCTTCAAGGGGCATCTGGTGCTGCCTCAGTGTTCAGGGTGCTGCAAAGAAATGCTGAGCAGGGAAGAGCAGAGCAGAAGGTTCAGGTGAAACTGGCCTTGGATCCAAGCTCTGGTCTCCAACACAATACCTCTCCCAGCACACTGACTGCAGCAGCTTTTGCTGCTGTTACAAATTGCTGTGTTCTGGCTTGTACATAAGCAAGAACTCTTCCAGTGAGCTGCAAAGACACCTGAGGCACCCAGTTAACCCCAGTATAATGTACAATCTACTCTTGTTTAGGGGGTTGATGTCACCAGGACATCACCAGCATTGACACCTACAGACACTTAGAATCACAGAGTGGTTTCAGCTGACAGAGCCCTTTCAGCCCATGGAGTGCAGCCTCTGTCCCAGCCCCATCACCCACCAGCCCATTGCCCTCAGTGCAACAGCCACCCAGCTCTGAAACCCCTCCAGGGACAGTGACTCCAGCAGCTCCCTAGGCAGCCCCTTCCAATGCCTGACAGCCCTGGCAGCCAAGAAACTTGTCAACTCGCCACAGTGTCTCCCAGCTCTCCCCAAGCACAGGCACATCTTCAACCAAGAGGACTTCATGAGGATGGAGAAAACCCAAGTGGAGGTGACTGACCTGGTCATATGTCAGCAACTTCTGAAGCTCGTTCTTACTGATCAGACTTTTCACTTCACTGGCATCAGGGAGACAGAGTCTGTAGTTCAAATCTCCTAGCCAGATGACAACACTGAAAACAAAGACAAAAACAGAAAAGAAGAGCCATCAGTCAGTATCACAGGCCATGCAGGGAAGGGGGGCCATAGGAGGGTATAAGGTGGTTGGCTGCTGGTGATCAAGGTTGAGACACAAGGATAACAAAAGGAGACACAAAAGATCAAGTCTGACAGCAAAAGTTTCTAGTGGCAGCAGATACTGCAGCACTAAGTGCATCTCCTTTGGAATCCCACATGGGACTGAAGGCTTAATTCAACAGGAGATACTTGAGTTTGCCTCGTTCTGAAAAGTGCCCAAAACACCATGGGCTTTCCAATGAAGTTGGAAGCAGCGTTATCTCGTCAGGCATTGCAACCTCTGGAGCTACACTAAATCCAGCCAGTATTCAGACTCCTCCTGTGTCCAGAAGAGGGCAATGGCAGAGCTCGTTCTTGTGTACAGAAGGCAATGACAGAGCTCATTAAGCATGTCAAGCACTCAGGCCAGCTGACATACACCTACCTGCCTGCTCACACCTCCTGGGCCAATCTGGTTTTACCAGTTTGTTTCCATCACCTGCCTTTTGACCAGATCAGGCCACTATGGTATCAGCTACCTAGCCCATCCTGATGGATGAAGGGCTGGCAAAAGCAGACTGGGTTCCTGTTTTGTTTCTGACCTCCAGAACATCCCAGCCCTGTCTTACCCATCAGCCATAGCTCATGGGCACCTGCTCTCACTCTGCAGCTCCCCGGGCTTTCTAACAGACCTACAGCCTTCTCATTACCAGCAGCTACAGCAACACTGTGGTAGTTGCTCCTAACTCCATAAAGGTTCCATTTAAATGTTAAAATCTAACAAAGCTCTTCCTGTTTACAGTCAAACCTCAACATTCCCATTAGTGGATTATCAAGGATAATCTACCATTGGAAGCTTTTTCTGTACTAATCCACTCCACATTTTATTTCTGCTCTTCACATGATTTAAATATTAACCACAGAAGTGGAAACCCTTTGTACCAGGCTGAAGAAGAGTTTCATTTACAAGCTCGGTTGCATGCACATTTGGGTTTGATACAGCACTGCTGTCACCCCTTTAAAAACAACAGTCACTTCAAGCCAATGATCAAGTGTTGTTTGCATAGCATCCAACTCATTTTAGAAGAAACTGGAAACAGCAATTGTAGGCATTTGCTACTCAAAAAGCCCAAACAGCAGAGCCTCTCCCCACCCTGCTCTCCCTTTTCTTCCCCTACTCACGCTCATGTTTCCCACCACAGAACCCCCTCAGTTTCTTTGAGCCCTGTCACATTCAGCCATTGAGCTGCTGACGTGGAAGTGCTATAACCTGTCAGAAACAGGGTGCCCAGATCACCAGGGTGCAGCCAGGACATCACCACACAGCCTGACTGCAGCAGCTCAAGTACACCAGAGACCTTGGCATTTTCATTCACCATAGAATCACAGCATGGTGGGGGTTGGAAGGGACTTTCAGAGCTCATCCAGCCCAACCCCCCTGACAAAACAGCTCCCACCTAGATCAGCTCACACAGGAATGTGTCCAGGGGCATCTGGAAACCTCCAGAGCCTCCACACCCTCCCTGGGCAGCCTGGGCCAGGGCCCCCTCACTGAAACACTCAAACAGTTTTCCCTTATGTTTCAATGGAACTGTTTGTGTTGCAGCTTCATCCCATCACCCCTTGTTCTGCCACTGGAGACAACAGAAAGAAAGTGCTGCCCCAAGCTCCTGACACCCACCAGTGAGAGATTTGGAGCTATGAATGAGCTGCCCCCTCAGTCTCCTCTTCTCCAGCCTGAACAGCCCCAGGGCCTGCAGCCTTTCCTCACAAGGAAGATGCTCCAGTCCCCTGAGCATCTGGGTGGCCCTGCACTGGCCTCTCTGCAGCAGTTCCCTGTCCCTCTGCAGCTGGGGAGCCCACAACTGGGCACAGGACTCCAGCTGAGGCCTCAGCAGCTGTGGCAGAGCAGAGGGGGAGCAGAAGCTCCCTGGCCCTGCTGCCCACACTCTGCTGGATGCAAGCTACAACGTGACGCCAGAAAACTCGCCTGTGTGAAACCTGCTGCTGTGATTCTGACCTGGATTACTCAACACCACCTCAAAAAGGACCAGAGCAACCCAAACTTACTCGTGCTTCATGATGTTGAGCTGAGGTAGACTGTCATCAGGGGTCACAAAGCTCATCCGAGCGCAGATGTCCTTGTAGTCCTGGTTCCGCCGCTCGAAGTCCTCCACGTGGGCAGCCAGGTGGGAGTTGACGACGCAGAAGGACGTGTTGTGGAACACAAACCTCACAGCCACGCCTCCCTTGTTGCCCTGGGGAGAGCAGGAACCCGGGGCCATTGGGGAGGAGATGGGGATGGCACAGACAGGTGAGCAGAACCAGACTGGGCCGTTTGTGGCACAGATACAGGGAAGCAAGGAATGGTCTGCAGTGACTCACCATCTTTCCTATGATTCCTGTGCCCACAGACTCTGTCATGATCTCTCTGATATTGCTCAGCTGATCCTTCTTCACAAATATGAGCAACATCATCCCAACCAGACGGACCATTTGAACCTGCAGAAAGAAAAGCACTCCGAGTTCCCAGTGTGAATGCAGTTCTGATGTGCCTGCTCAACCTGATGTTCTGCTTCTCTGCCTCTCCTCATCGTGTTTTGTGCTCAATCCCTGCTTGCACCACCACCCAAAGGGCCTCCTGCCCTAAAACAAGACCCTGGAGGACTCGTGTGTTCTCCCCACGGCCATCACTGTGCTGAGCTCACTGCATTCCCACTCCACTCCTTCCCTACAAACAGGAGGGCTGGCTGGAGAGCTCACAAATGTAATAAAACCTAGAGCAGACCTGCTTGTCTCAGCCTTCTGCACTAAGCTGTGCTCTAATCAGCCAAACAAGCAGAGGGAGAGGGTGAAGGCTGGGGCCAGGCATGCTGTGGTGAGCTGGGACTGTGGGTGCTGCTGGCAGTGGGCGCCTACTGAGAGCCACAGCAGGGCCAGGGACACCTGCAGGAAGGTTCTTATTTCTTGAGGCACATGTGCCTGACACACTGGGTGTCACAAGGCAGCCCCCTCCCAGCTGCATGAACTGTTTGCTTTGCAGAAAGCACTTGCTCTGTACTGCAGAGTCTGGCTCTGGAGCTCAGGGGTTCAGCTCTGCTTGCAGAGCTCAGCCCAGGGGTGTTCACACAGCGCTGGCACACGCTGCAGATCCCATGGACTCTTTTACATGTGCTAAGCCAATGTACCTCCCAGTACCTTCAAAACAGTGGAGTCATAGCTTTCAAAGACTGTGCTGAAGACTATTAGGCCTTGTCACTGTCTACACACTCACTTCAGAGGCACAGAAACATGAACACGTGTTGGGATTAAGTCTGTGCAGTGAGGGAAGAAGCTGAATTCAAGAGAATTCAGCTGAAAGAGCCCAAGTAACTCAGTCCACCCTGCAGAAGTGGACTTTGCATGCAACCACAAGCCTTATCTATGGTTTCAATCACTTTCCCCTGCCTGCAAACACATCCTGTTCCCTCCCTTTAACAAAAGTGGGGGAAATTCACTGAAAACTCAAGCAAAGCAAAGAGCTGGGGCTGTGAGCCTTTCTGCAGGTCAGCTGATGACCCCTGGCTCCCTCTGGATGACTCTCAGTTCAGCAAGGTGCTGCCTTCTCCACCTGGGATTACCTGTAACATGTACCACTGAGCTCAACCCAAAGAAAGCAGGACAAGAAGGGTGTGACAGCGAACACATGGGCTAAGGAGGAAAGGGGAACAACCTGCAGTGGAAAGGTTTGATACAGTAGAGATAAAAAACCCAACAGCTTGCTCTAAAGCAGCCAGAATAAAGCCCTGCTGCTGCAAGTGAAGCACTTACTTCACCAAATAAAAGAGCTATTCATTTACTTTCCCAGCTTAAGACACACTTTGCTTCTGCAGCACAAAGGTGAGGGGGTAACACAAGCAATGTGAACCCACTGCTGTGGCTCTATCGAGTGTACAACTTCTCTGACACCTGCCTTGTACTTTAAAGTTATTTTGATATATATCTTTATCAATTTCTACAGCTATGGGACAGGAACAGACTCTCCAGATGCACTCTGGTGTACTGGCCATGTGCACAGGCACACACCAAGTGTACATCCTTGGTGTGTCCAGTCACTGTCAGCTGTGGGAAGGGGATGCCCACTTCTCTTTTCCTTCCAGTGATGCCAACTCTATGATGAGACCCCACAACACTGAACAGAGCTCACTTTCTTATACTTAGCCTGGGGGTGCAGGGACTTCTCCACAGCAGCCAGCCACTCTTGCTCCTTTGCAGAATCAAAGTAGAAAAAAGCCTCTGTGCTGAGGTCCAGCTCCTGGAAGCTGAAAAACCAAGTCAGCTTAGCACATGCTGCCTGTCTGACACATCACCCTCTTTTCACAGGAAGAGACAGTGTGAAACCTCTAGCAATAGCTCTTTGTGGAAGAGAAAGCTCCTTATCCCCACTTGCTAAATAAAGCAGCAGGATTTCACCACAGTGCCTCAGGGACTCTGCTGCAATACACCCCCCAGCAGCCACCTCTTGCAGAAGCAGCACTGTAGGCAGAGGACGAGCATGCAGCTCTGCAGGTGCCTCCAGGAAAATCTCCCATTTACTGTGTCCAGTTGTGGGCTCTCCAGCTGCAGAGGGACAGGGAACTGCTGCAGAGAGCCCAGTGCAGGGCCACCAAGATGCTCAGGGGACTGGAACATCTTCCTTCTGAGGAAAGGCTGCGGGCCCTGGGGCTGTTCAGGTCTCGCCCCTGGAGAGGAGGAGACTGAGGGGGCAGCTCATTCATAGCTCCAAATCTCTCACTGGTGGGTGTCAGGAGCTTGGGGCAGCACTTTTTCTCTGTTGCATCCAGTGACAGGACAAGGGGTGATGGGATGAAGCTGGAACACAAACAGTTCCATTGAAACATAAGGAGAAACTGTTGGAGTGTTTCAGTGAGGGAGCCCTGGCCCAGGCTGCCCAGGGAGGGTGTGGAGGCTGCTGCTCTGGAGGTCTCCAAACCCACCAGGACACGTTCCTGTGTGAGTTGATCTAGGTGGGAGCTGCTTTGTCAGGTGGGTTGGGCTGGATGAGCTCTAAAGATCCCTTCCAACCCCCCCATTCTGTGATTCTATGGTTCTATGTCACACCAGGCTCCTTTACCCCGACACTCTGCCTCATCCCAACAGTGCTTTCCCCTCAGACAGCTCTTCTGAGACACAGCTCATGTCTGTGGAACTTCTGAGAGCACAGCAGGAACTCAAATCCAGCCCAACAGTCTGCAGGCAAGAGCGACACAAAATCCAGCACCTCACATAAGCAGGAGGTGGCTGCTACTCACCCGATGCAGTAGAAGTCCGGAGGCTCGGTGTCACACACCAGCCAGGGTTCCAGGCTGCTGTCTGGAGACTGCCCATTCACATTCCATGTTCCTACAAAAAATCTGCAACACAACAACAGCTGAACAACCAGCCAGGCCAGCAATGACCCCATCAGCCCAGCCTCTATGGCACAGCCACGTCCAGGCTGAGAGCAGGCAGGCTGTGAGTTGTCCCTGCATGGCGCCAGGCCAGCCAGGGGAGGTACAGAAACTCCTTGAGGCTTGGCTCCTGTTCAGTGACACTCAGGGACCCAACAGAACACTATGAAACTAAAGACATTTCACTGGGGCCGGCCAACATTTGGCTCTTTTCACATCACGGCACGTGGGGCGATGCTAAGGCAGGGCAGTGGGACAGCTGCCTTTACCCCCCTCCTGCCCAACTGCCTCACTCTTCCTGGAGAGTTGAGAGATGTAACACACTCAGGGGAGAAGATGCAAAAGGAGAAGCAGCAACATGGGCATTTATGGCCATTCAGTCAGCACTGACCCTTGTCCAGCCACCCAAGCTGGCCATGCACATCTCAGATTTGGAGCACGTCTCAGCTGAGGAAGGGCTGAGGGATCTGGGGCTGTTGAGCCTGGAGAAAAGGCTCAGGGAAACCTTCTCACTCTTGACAGCTACCTGAAAGGAAGCTACAGTGAGGCAGCTGCAGTGGGTCAGTCTGTTCTCCCTGGTAACAAGCAATAGAACAAGAGGAAACAGCCTCAAGTTGCATCCGGGAGGTTGAGGGTGGGTGTGAGGAGGAATCTCTTGGCTGTCAGGCATTGGAAGGGGCTGCCCAGGGAGCTGCTGGAGTCACCGTCCCTGGAGGGGTTTCAGAGCTGGGAGGGTGTTGCACTGAGGGCAATGGGCTGGTGGGTGATGGGGCTGGGACAGAGGCTGCACCCCATGGGCTGAAAGGGCTCTGTCAGCTCAAACCACTCTGTGATTCAATTTCCAACCTGGGCTAGATTTGAGTTCACAGGGGAGATTAAAGAGCTTTGTCTCTATCCAGGGTGCTCCTCAGTCACAGCTCTAACCTGAAGTTGTGAAGGTTGACATAGGCTTTCTCTCTCTTGGCAAGCAGGTGCTTGATGAGACCTTCTCTCTGCCCCGACGGGGTGCTGGGCAAAAACATTTTGCGCATAGTGTTGGTGACTTTGGGCTGATCCCTTGATGAGCCTTCTCCCTCTCGGTGAAATCTCGGAAGGAAGCAAAAGCAGAATTAAAACCCACTCTGCTGTCTAGGAAGAGAAGGGGAAAAAAAGGAACAGGCTCCCTAGCTTGCTTACTGCCTGTTTTGAGGCACGGGAGGGGGTGGGGGCTCCCGGCGAGACCCTGACTGGTGGTTCTGCATGTTTCTTTTCTCTTCGAGGCTCAGAGTGTTGAAATCATCCTCAAACCCAAGAGCTCCTGTAAGGAAAAGAACAAGCACAGCACCCTGAGAAACAATGCAAAACTTTGCAGACCAAGGAGAGGAAAATAAATAACTCCACAGAAAGTGAGAAAGCAAATGGTAACAGCAATAGATGAACCCTGCTGAGCCAGGGGATGAGAGGCAGCGGCAAGCACAGACCAGGGCAGGAGGCTGCTTCACATACACACATCAGGGCACCAGGCACCACTCAAGAAGGAATGAATGGTCCCAGGCAACAGAACACAGGGACTGAGATGTTTTCTTTTGTGCAGGACAGGAAGATGTCAAATGAGGAAATGAGGCAGAGGCCGAGTGCAGGGTCAGACCCAGCTCCTTGTCCCCGAGTGCCCGCTATTGCACAGACCACAGAGCACACACAGGTGAAAGGCAGCTCAGTACCTGACGAAGAGGCCTGAGATAGACCTGGGAGACCCTTCTCCACCTGATGCCAGCTGGCTGAGTCCTTGGCTTCAGGAAGAGAAGCCTTCAGGTGAGCTGGAAGGAAAAAAAAGCACTCAGCCTCATCAGAAAGTGCCAGCAGTCAGAGGATTTCACCAGCACAGCTCCAGCTCTGCTTACCTTCCTGTATGCTCTGCACTTCTGAAAGGAACCTTAGGCAACGCTCCTCATCGGGGATTTCAAAGAGCCGATCTGCCGTCTTGTCACCTTGTATCCTGACCTTGCAGCCTGCTTCAGGCACACACACAGCCTCACACAGCCACCCCTGGCTGCTTCACAGCCACCAACCCCTGACAATGCCCAGGCTCTCTGGGTGTGCTTTCAGCTCCTCACTGAAAGCCAGCTTCCCACGGAACTGTGCACCTCAGTCAGTTTCCCTGTGCTTCTGAGCCCCTCTCCCACTAAGGGTACCATCCACCATGTTGTCCTGGCTTTAGGAACGCTTCTCCCTACTGCAGTCTCACAGAGGAGAGCTCTAAAGGTAGGAGAAGAATCTCTTGAGAGGGAAAGCACAACTGGTGACTACACAGAGCACTGTCAAGGTTGAAAAGGGCAGATAGGAACCTCGACTCAAGTGCAGGCCAAAGAAACAGAAGGGAGATGAGAGGAGCTCAGAGTGCAGGAAACACCACCCCTCAAGTTGGTGAAAAGTCTAACACAAAGCATGGAGGAAGACTCTGGGGGGTTATGTAAGTCAGAGTGTGTTTGGGGCAGTCTGTGCACCGAAAGGAGCCTCAGCTGCGTGACTGCAGCACCCAAACTTACTGTTTGCAGCTATATCAATCAGGAGAGTTTCTTCTGCCTCTGGAAAAGAGGAAAAATCCCCAAATAAACCCAGGATCAAGGGAGTTCACCCAGAATTCTGCAGTAACTCGGTACTCAAAAAAGCATGCTGCCTGCTGCTGGCCTCAAGAGTCTCCTCACAAAGGAACAAAGCCCTGTAATCGACATCTGGCACAGAGAATGACAGACCTGGACAGTCATTTCCCACAACCAAAGTGTCCTAAGGGCGATTCCTGACATTCAGAGCTCTCTGTACACCAGGGTAGTTGAGTTCCACACCAGTGTAGCTTCTCTGGGAAGAGACCAACCTGAAAGTGAACTTCAGAGCCACGTCTGCACAGCACAAGGCGATGGACTCCTGCCACACTGAATTACACAAGAGGGTATAAGCTCACCCAGGAAAAGCTGCTCTTGTTTCTGAACAAGCATTTGCCCCAGGGACATACACTGATGTTGAAGTGCTTCTCACACAAGGCCAAAAGCTCCCTCCCGTTCCACGGGGGGCTGTTTGGACTTGACAGCTTTCCAGGTCTCATAGAAGTTTTGACCTAAACATGCAGGAATCAGCCTAAAGCTCCCAATCTCTTGCCATTATGGAGAACACAGACTTCAGTAGACACCAGACGTCAGCCCCTGCAGACAAGCGCAGGACACGCTGGCTCTGGGTGCTGCCAGGCCCATCTCACCCAATCCAGCTCCTCACACCGCAGTGATGACAGGGAGAGGCTGACCACTCTCACTCGAGGAAGGGGCAGGATTCCATGAGAGTTTCAGGGGGAATCGTGCTGTGGCTGGGTGGCCACGCCGGGGAGAGCCCGGCCCGGGCAGCCCGTACCTTGCACACATTTAAAGTGGCTGTTGATGGGGATGTAATCCGGCTCTGCCTTTGCCTTCTCCTGGGGCTGGATAATTACCCTGGAGACAATAAAGAGGCTGGTGAGGACACAGACCCGGCTCCGCGGGCACACACAGACCGCGGCTAACCCAGCCCTCGGGCAGAGCGCGGGAGGACGCGGCCGCCAGCCCCACCGCGCTCCGGGCCCCGCTCCCCGAGGCACCGGCCCGCAGACACGGGGGCTCCGAGAGAAACGAGCCGCTGCCGGACGGCACCGGCCTGACCCCGCGCCCAGCCGGGCCGGCGGCAGCCCCGCCCGGCAACACCGGGGACGAGCCGCGCCAGCCCCGGGCTTGCCCCGCAGCGGACCCGGCCTCCGCCGCAGCCCCGCACTCACCCGTAGCGGCCGCTCCGCCGGCCCAGGCTGAGCACGCACGGCTCCCGCCGCCCCGCCCGCACCTCGGCGCCGGACACGCTCTGCGCCGCAGCTAAGGAAAGCACAGCCGCGGCCGGCCCGCCCGCCCCCGCCCGCCCCGTCCCGCCCCGCCCCGTCCCGTCCCGGTGGATACGGGCAGGCCGCAGGCCGCGCCGGGCGGCTCCATGGCGGCGCCTCGCGCTCCCGGCGCCTCCGCGCTGCTCCCGGCGCGCCGCAGGGAGGCGCCCGCCGCCCCACACAGCGCCCCCTGCCGGCGGGCGGCCGCGCTGCTGCGAGGCGGGGCTACACGGGGGATCGGGGGGGAAAACGGCCCCGGCGGGGGGACGGACACTGCTGCCGGTCACGCAAACCGGCCCATACCGACCCTTTGCGCGAGGCCCCGCCCTCCCCGGCGCTGATTGGCCGCGGGCCGCGCCGATTTGCATATCCCGCGGTGCAGGACGGGAAAGGCCCGTGTTTGAAGCGCGGGGCGGCAGCGCCATGGCGGCCCCGGGGCCGGAGCAGGAGGAGCGGCGGTACCAGCAGTAAGCGGCAGCGGGGCAGGGCAGAGGGACGGGAGGGCTGCGCCGGGCCGGGCCTGGGGCGGCAGAGGAGGCCCTGGGCGCGGGGCGGTGGGCTGGGCTGGGCTAGGCCGCGCCGGGCCGGGTGCGGGCGGCCCGGGCCGACGCTGTTGTCTGTGGTTCCCGCAGGCTAATGAGCGGCGCAAAGGCAGCGGCAGGCGACGGGGAGCTAGAGGAGGCCCTGCGGCTGTTCCGGCTGGCGGCCGCCATCCGCCCCAGCGAGAAGCTGCGGGTCCGCATGCAGCGGGTGGAGGAGGTGCTGGCGGCCGCGGCGGAGGAGGAGGAGGAGGAGGAGGAAGGCTTTGTGAACGTGTGCGGCAGCGGCCTGATGATCTTCGGGCAGATGCACGAGAAGCTGTTCCAGCATCAGCGGGAAGGAGTCGCCTTCCTGTACCGCCTGCACCGCGAGGGCAGGCCGGGCGGCATCCTGGCTGATGACATGGGCCTGGGCAAGACCATCCAGGTGATCGCCTTCCTCTCGGGCATGTTCGACGCCGAGCTCGTCCGGCACGTCCTCCTCATCATGCCAACCACCCTGATCAGCAGCTGGCTGGCGGAGTTCACCCGCTGGACCCCAGGCCTGCGTGTTAAGGAGTTCCACGGCACCAGCAAGGCAGAGCGCACAAGGAACCTGGAGCGGATCCAGAGGAAGAACGGCATCATCATCACGACCTACCAGATGCTCATTAACAACTGGAAGCAGCTCGCCAGCAGCCACGAGCAGGAGTTTGTCTGGGACTATGTTGTCCTTGACGAGGCACATAAAATCAAGTGCCCCTCTAACAAAACGACCAAGTGTGTGTATGCCATCCCTGCCAAACATCGCCTTCTCCTGACGGGCACCCCCGTGCAGAACAACCTGCGGGAGATGTGGTCCTTGTTTGACTTTGCCTGCCAAGGCTCACTCCTAGGAACGGCCAAAACCTTTAAAATGGAATATGAGAACCCTATTACTCGGGCGAGGGAGAAGGACGCGACTCTGGGTGAGAAAGCCCTGGGGCTGAAGATGTCTGAGAACCTAATGACGATTATAAAGCCGTATTTCCTCAGGAGAACCAAAGAAGACATCAAAAACTACGGCACTGAGAAACCAGAAGCTCCTCTTCCTGAGCATCCCAGCGAGGACAGTGCTCCCGTCATGCCGTCTCTCACCAGGAAAAATGACTTTGTCGTGTGGGTGTACTTGTCACCAGTGCAGGAAGAAATCTACAGGAACTTTCTCTCTCTGGATCACGTGAAAGAGGTGCTGATGACAACCCGGTCACCTTTGGCTGAGCTGACTGTCCTTAAGAAGCTGTGTGACCACCCCAGGCTGCTGTCTGCCAGAGCATGCATCCAGCTGGGCCTGGAAGAGGCAGAGCACCCCGGGCAGGACCATGGGAGCGAGGCAGCTAATAAAATAGATCACCTGTCTGATGAGACCGTGATTCAGGAGTCTGGGAAAATGCAGTTCCTCGTTGGGCTCCTCGAGAGGCTGCGAGAAGAGGGACACAGGACTCTGGTGTTCTCGCAGTCGAGGAAGATGCTGGATATCATCGAGCACGTGCTGTCCGTCAGGCGGTTCCAGGTGATGCGCATCGATGGGACAGTGACCCAGCTGACGGAGCGGGAGAGGCGCATCCAGGCCTTCCAGAGCCATGCAGGCTGCTCTGTCTTCCTGCTCACCACGCAGGTCGGCGGCGTCGGCATCACCTTAACGGCAGCCAGCCGAGTGGTCATCTTTGACCCCAGCTGGAACCCAGCTACAGATGCTCAGGCTGTGGACAGAGCTTATAGGATTGGGCAAAAGGAGAACGTAGTCATTTACCGGCTGATTACCTGCGGCACCGTGGAGGAGAAAATATACAGGCGACAGGTGTTTAAGGACTCGCTGATAAGACAGAGCACTGGTGACAAAAAGAACCCTTTCAGATATTTCTCCAAACAGGAGCTAAGGGAGCTTTTCACGTTAGAAGACACTCGAACATCTGCGACTCAGATGCAGCTGCAGTCTCTGCACGCCACCCAAAGACAGAGCGACCTGCAGCTGGATGAACACATCGCCTATTTGCACTCGCTGGATATGTTTGGCATTTCCGACCACGACTTGATATACACGAGGGAAATGACTCACGAGGAGCAGGTGGAGAGTGAAGAAGCCCATCAGTACATTCAACAGAAGGTACAGAAAGCCCATGAGTTAGTTCAGTTGGAGTCTCAGCTTGGGGACCAGAGGATGGAGGGGATCAGAAACACTTGCGGAGAGATGTGGCGAATACCACCAGAACTGGTCTCCAGGCCAAGGAAGTTGTCTCCGGGGCTGAACGATGTAAGTCGCTTTGTTTCACCACCAGTAGCTGATAAACATGAAAAGGACAGTGTCATTGATCTTACAGAGGACAGAGATGTCCAGGTTCTGAATGTCAGCTCCAGAATGAACTGTCTGACTGTCAATGACGTGGATGAAGAGGGACAGGCACAGGATGTGGCTGGGATGGGTACAGAGCTGCTGAATTCCAGCAAGACGGCGAAACAGTCCGATACACCTGCAGCTCAGCAAAAGCTTGGCTCGAGTGTTGTGCTGTCATCACCAGCTCCTCGCCCTGGTGACACAGACAGCGAGAGCCTCCAGCAGAGACCGTGTTCCCCTGGAAATTCAGACAGCTTGAGCGAGGCAGGGCAGCAGCAGCAGTCCTCTAACGAGCCCGGTACGGCCGATGATCCCAAAAGGTTAAGAGCTGCAGAGCTGTCAGTCTGGGTACTCGACTCGCCTGCTGCCTTGGGGACAGAAGAGAGTTACATCCCTGAGGCAGCTTTGGCTCGTGCAGGGCCAAGCTTATCAAACATCACGCCAGAAATCCATGCTGGGCTCCAGATGGCTCGTGTGTTGGAAGACAGCTTGGAGGACATGTCTGTGCCTTCTCTCCAGGATCAGGTTGATTTCAACCTGGTCTTGGAGGAGTCTGAAGATGGGGGGCAAGATGCCTCAAATAGAGAAAGATCACGGGAGCACCTACAAAAGGAGAGCTTCCAATTAAATGCAGAAAGCTCCTGTGAATCTCCAACAAAACAGTCTCCCACAGAAAGCAGGCTGAGTGAGAAGAGTAACTGTGGGAAACCCTGTCCCAGTGTGGAAGAAGAGCCAGGGAGCGAGGCCTCAGAGGAAAGCAGCATTGCCTTTTCTTTTCGCACCAAGAAAGGCCCAAGGATTGTCTCAGACAGTGAGGATGAAGACTATTCTGGTATGAACTTGGAGGAAAATCAGTCTCAAAACAGGTCCTTCCTCTTGAAGAGCCCTCTGCATCCATTTCTGGAAAGAGTTAACGCATCCACTCCCAAATACGACAAAAGTATAGCAAAAGCCATCTTTTCTCCCCAAAGAACTAACACCAGTAACAAGTCTACTGCTTCCAGGCGATCTCTGATCAACAAGGTGGTGGATGAGGTGGAGGATATTGGAGAAATCATGGGAACCACTGATGAAGAAGACGATGATGACGGGGATGAGGAACAAGATGACCTGGTGGAAGATGAAGCTGAAGAGTGTAGCGGGGAATCTGCCGAGCCCGAGGAGGAACCTGAGGGAGAAACACTCGATACAACTGAAGAATCCTTCCATCTCACCAATGTGCCCTCTGTGCAGTCTGAAGTAGAGGAGACAGAGTCATCTCAGGAGGAATCCACTGGTGATGCTGAGCTCCAGTCGAGTGAGCAGATGGACTGTTTCACCCAGGAAAGCATCTCGGCCAAAGAGGTTGCTCAGAGTTCCTCTCCTACCACGGGCGATTACGATACCTTGGTGGACAGTGGGAAGAAGCTTCAGGGTGATGGAAAGCTGCAGGAGGCATTGGACTGCTTCCTGCAAGCCCTTGACATAAAAGGTGGCGACCCTGAAGTTATGCTTATGACTTTAAACTTGTACAAACAGCTCGCCCAGAAGTGAAACCCGTGTGACTTCAAGTACAGTCTCACTTTTCGTTGTTAAATGTTTGTCTTGAGCCACATCACTGAGCTGGCTGAGGGCTGCAATGTGCACTTGTGAACCAGTTCAGCGCTTCGTCCTGGGTGGGAAGACAGCCCTAAGGTTCTGGTTGTTGGGTGCTGGGGAAGGGACTTCACTGGGGACTTGGTTCACAAAGATGAAAACATTTCATGCTCCTGTCTTGTTATTTAATAAAACCACCCCTTTATGTCCAGTCCCCTCTCCAAACTTGCAGCCCTTCACCTTTCTGCCCCCAGCTTCTCTGGCTGCCCCAGTTGTCCGCAG
The DNA here is from genome assembly GCF_028858725.1 of Colius striatus. NCBI lineage: Eukaryota > Metazoa > Chordata > Aves > Coliiformes > Coliidae > Colius > Colius striatus. The sequence continues at coordinate 860,768 of NC_084771.1, forward strand.
CAGCCACGTGCAGCCTGAGCTGGGGCTGCTCTCGTTCCCCTCTCCTTGCCTGGACGTCGGCTGGTTTGTCTGCAGGAATGTTGCCCCGTTTGGGTGAGCTGGATGCTGCTACAAAGGAGAGGGCAGAGCTGCTGCAGCCTGGTTTGAACTTGGTCTGAGAGTGGATTTGTTATGCAGGAGCAAAAAAAACCTGCCAAAGTGGGTTGTTGCTATAAGCCCTCCTGGCACTGGAGGCCAGCAAAGGCCCGATCCCAAGCATGGTGCTGCAGGAACTGCTGCTCAAATCCCCACCAGGCCCCTTTATTTTCCTCTGAGTAGCACAGCCAAAGCCTGTTGAATAAAGCCAGCAAGTGGGGGACAAATATTGGTTTTAAAGATGTGAGCTGCTTCTCTTCTGGTGAGAAAGCTCTGTGACTTTTCCCACACCATTTGGCTGTGGTTGATAAAGTGTTTCTCTCTGGTGCCATAGGCACAGTGAAGGCAGACAGTGGCTTCACAGCTCAGAACCATGTTAAAACCAGAAGGACCTTGTTCTGGCTTTTAGCCATGCTCTGCTTACCTGAGTTGTCCCTCTGCCACCACACTCGGTTAAACCTGGCCTGGGTGTGCTCATCACTAGGACCATCTTCTGTAGGGTCCTTCCCTGTCACTTCTGACTCTTCCTCACCCCTCCCACGCCCATGCAGTGCCCAGGAGGTGTCCTTTCTGTGAGGCAAGCATGAGGGATACTTTTCACACCTTGACCAGTTTTGTACTTTTTGGAGAGGAGCCTGGTCTGCTGACTTGGCATCCCTTGTCCTAGGAGACAAGACAAACACCAGCAAGGATTCTGTTGGCACAGGCCAACGTGCTTTTGCTAACAGGCAGAACAAAGCTGCAGTAGCTTGGAAACAAGCAGTTTATTCCTAGAGCATCTCTTGGAGGCCACACCTGCCTTGTACTGCAGAAAGGCTGGTCTGCCTTTCATCACAGGCTATTAATGAACTACAGCTTTGCAGTCAGTTGCTGGCCTCTGCATTTTCCCTTACCAAACAGTCCAAAAAGGGTGGGAGGAGGGACCTGCCCTGCTTTCAGTCTCACCTCAGCTTCTATACAAAGTTGGGGCAGGCCTCTTGCTCTCAATGTTTTCTCTCTGAGCCTGAGTTATACAATTTCTTCCCCCAGCTCTGAGTGGGCAAGAAGCAGCTTTAGGTGTGGGTAACTGTATCCAGGAGGCCCCCTTTCCCCTACTCTCCTTCCCTGCTTGGTGATGGTGCTTCCAGCCCTGCCCTGATCCACACCTCTGGGCAACAGCAAGAAACCAGCTGCCTGCCCAGGGCAGTGGCCACTTGTCCTGTCTGCTGCCTGCCCTGTACTTAAAGGACCATCCTCTCAGTCAGAGTCTGAACCCTTGGAGCAGAAACTGCAGCACAGGAGCTGCCTGCATCCTCACTATTGAGGATGAGGATCAAGGTCCTGGGGAATCCCTCTCTCTTTCTGGATCACTTACATTTAACATATAAAAACCTGAGCACCTCATTCAGGTGGACAAATCATTGTCTCCACAAACAGCAAAAGCAAGAAGCTGGCCTTCCAGGCCAAGCAGGTTTCAACAACGGTGAAAAGCTCTTATTTCACCTTTTCCAGGGAAAGCTTGACCTCCGTAGGCAGGGCCCTGTCCTCTGCCAGCTGTAAACTGTGTGTTCTGCCACAAGGGCACGGATGGCCGGCTGCCTCCAAGCATGCTGATGGGTCTGACCAACCTTGCTCCAGGGTTAAGGTGTCTGGGATGCTCTCAGGATTCAAGCAGTCAACAAGGTCACAGTCATTCACATTTTATTTTCTGCCTTCCACCATGATAATGTGGTACCCAAACTTTGTTTTGATGGGGGGATCAGTATACACTGGCTTGTCCATGCTGCTCACGGGCAAGGCGAACGCTGCTTCCTGGAATGGTCCCACCATGGAGCCCCTGGTCATCCAGCCCAAGTCTCCCTGCAAGAAGGAGCCATCACGTCAGGCTTTGCGAATCTCACCGCAACAGTGACTTCATCAGCAAGGAGGGCAGGTTACGTGGCCATGGGACAGGTGCCACGTCCCGGCAGCATCTGTGTTGGCAGCGTGCACCATCAGTGGCAGAGGGCAGAGCTCCTCACACGGGGCTGCCCCTTGGCAAGCACCGCCTGGCTAAAGCTCTGCCCTGCTGCCACCAGCATCCTGCGCCTTGGTTCTGCCGGGAAGGGGCATTTACAGCTGAGTCACTGGCACCCGCCTGGGCCTTTGCCTGGCAGCTGGAGCTGCCCCAGACCCCTGTTTGCCCACCCCATCGGGACTGCTGCAGCTGTGTCTCTCCCAGCTATTGAAACAAGCTGCAGGGGGTACCCGCGATGGACCTCCTTGCAGCGGCACCCCCGGGCCGTGTGGCGCCTCGTACCCCTTGCCTGGCCTTGTCCTCGCTGTACTGAGCGGCGACCTCGCTGAAGCGCTGCCCGGACTTGAGCTTCTCCATGGCCTCCATGGCTTTGCCGTGCTTTTCGCACAGGATGTGCCGGACCTGCGAGGGGAGCAGAGGGGGCCGCGGTGGGCGGGCGGCCCGGGCGCTGGCTGCGGGGCAGCTGCGGGATGAGCCGCCGGCCCGAGGCTCCCACCCGGCCCCGCGCTCACCTTCACGGCGCTGCCGCCTCCCTTCGGGCCCTGCGCTTTGCCCTCGCTGCCGCCGCCGCCGTCAGCGCCTGCGAACGCAGCGCTGTGAGACCGGCCTACGCCGCCGGCCCCGGCCCCCACACCCCGCCGGCCCCGGCCCCTGCTGCCTCCAGACCCCGCCGGCCCCGGCCCCCGCTGGCCCCGGCCCCTGCTGCCCCCACACCCCGCCGGCCCCGGCCCCTGCTGGCGCAGACCCCGCTGGCTCCCACACCCTGCCGGCCCCGGCCCCCGCTGGCCCCGGCCCTCACACCCTGCCGGCCCCGGCCCCTGCCGGTGCAGACCCCGCTGGCCCCCAGACCCCGCCGGCTCAGACACCGCCGGCCCCGGCTCCCGCTGGCCCCGGCCCCTTCTGCCCCCAGACCCCGCTGGCCCCGGCCCCCACACCCTGCCGGCCCCGGCCCCGCTCACCCTTGCCCGCCTTGCCGCCGCCTTTCCCTTTGGGAGCCATCTTGCCGCCGCCAACCCGCCCCAAGCCCCGCCCCGGCCGCGCCTGCGGTGCTCGGCAGCCGGGGCTGTGCCAGTGTCCCGCAGCAGCCCGGGCTGCCCCCAGGACCCCCCAGCCGCCAGTGTCCCGCAGCAGCCCGGGCTGCCCCCAGGACCCCCAGCCGCCCGTGCCCCGCAGCAGCCCGGGCTGCCCCCAGGACCCCCAGCCGCCCGTGCCCCTCTGCGGCCCTCGACCCGCCCCCGGCGTCCTGCAGGTTCCCCGCTCTCGGCCGTGAGGCCGAAGAGGCTTCGTGGCCCCGCGCTTGCCAGCGTCCCCTCGTCCCAGGGGGTGTCCGCGGCGGCCCGTCCCCCCCCTCCCGAGCCCTTCCCCAGAGCTCCGGCCCCCGCGCAGCCCCAAGAACCAGCAGGCACAGGCAGGGTCAGCGGGGAGCGGTTTTACCAAGCTGGCGAGGTTTAAAAAGTACAACATTCCGCAGTGGGGGCTGTCACTGCTGAGCCCGGGGCTGTCAGCACCGGCCGGGCTCTCCCCGGGCACGGGAGCTGCTGCTCCCGCAGCGGAACAGCCGCAGAAAGGGTTCTGCGTCCACAGCGAGGGGACACAACAGCCTGGGACGAGCCTCAGCCCGGAGCTGCTTTGCTTGGCTGGGAAGGGCCTCTTCCTCTGGCCAGGGCGATGGGCATCTCCATCCCATGGCCCAGCCCTGGCTCGGCAGCCAGGATTCACCCCGGACGTGTCTTACCCGCCAGCGGATGAGCGCTTCAGCTGACAGCCGTCCTGGGGTCTGTAGGAGACCCCTGCCACGTCCCAGCTCGTTCTCTGGCTCCTGGCCCACCGCCTCCACCACCACTGGTTTCCTGAGCAGTCATGTGCAAAACGTACCCATCACCACAGAGCTTCCCCCTCCCATCCCCATCCCCAGGCCATGTCCCCGCTGTGCCAGCGCCGGGAGGGCCGGCTGCTGTGGGATGGAGACCATGGAGATTCGATAGAACTTTTGTTTTGTTTTGTTTTTCCTGAGTTTCTCAGCCTGGATCTTAATTACAGGCTTAAATCTGCAGCCCCGGGAGAGCGGAGGAAGCAATGTGCAAGTAACAAGAGGGAGAGGGCAGGAGGAAACCACAAAGACAGTGCAGCCTCTTTTAGCATCAAATTCAGCATGAGTGCGTGGCTGGGGAGGCATTTGTGGAGGGCTGAGTTCCCCGGGAGCCCAGCCACTGTGCAGACCTCCTGGGCATGCAGAGACCCCACTCCAGCCCAACCCTGGCCCTTGGAGGGATGTAGTGCTGCCCAAACCCATCTGCATTGCTCTCCCCCACTCACAGGAAGGCTGTGGCACGCTAAAGCTTGCAGAAATAGATCAAGGAATAAAGCAGAAATCTCCCCCAACCCCTCATTTCTCTGTCAGCTGAAGCCTGACCCTTCCTCTGCAGCTACAGACACGCTCGTGTGTGAGCTGGGGCTGACCTTTCCCCCCAGTGCTCCCCTCCTCCTGAGCTCTGCCCTGGCCGTGGTGGCTGTCCCTGCCCCGCTGCCCCTCACCATGGCCTCTGTCACCCACTACCGCGGCTCCCTTGCCAGAGCCAAGGTAGGAAGAAGCAGCTGAAGGTGAAAGGGACAGATCCCACCCTTTGGTACAAACCATCCCTTTGGCTGAGCCGGGCAGCATGGCACATGCCAACCTCACAGCCCCAGCACTGCCACAGCACCTGCCACCGCCACACCGATGGGCACACACCGTGCCGGGTCTGGCACATGGCTCAGCAGCACATCCCGGCACACAGACACTCTGGGGAGTGCAGCCTGGCTGACACACAGACACTCTGGGGTGCGCAGCCTGGCTGGCACAGGGACACTCTGGGGTGCGCAGCCTGGCTGGCACAGGGACACTCTGGGGAGCACAGCCTGGCTGGCACACGGACACTCTGGGGAGCGCAGCCTGGCTGGCACACGGACACTCTGGGGAGTGCAGCTTGGCTGACAGCTCGGGGCTGCAGCGGCTGACGTGGCAGATGTTGGTGGGGATGCTGTCGCCGGGCCGTTGGGTGCGATGCACAGAGCAGAGCTGGGGACCGGCCTCCCCTGGCAGCGCGGCTGCCCCAGCGCCTCCTGCAGCACAGGGACACCCACACCCCATGTCACCCACAGCTCACAGCGTGGCGTGGTCCTGCTGGTGTGGGGAGGCTGTCGGGGAGCAGGGAGGCTGTTGTGGTGCCGGGAGGCTGTGAGGGCATGGGGAGGCTCTCAGGGCATGGGGAGGTTGTTGGAGCACAGGGGGGGGGAGCAGAGAGGCTGTCGGGCCTGGCAGAGGCCACCCTGGGCTTTGCTTTTGGACCAAGAGTTGAGGAGCTCCAAAATGCAGCATTCTGGGGGCTTTTGAGGGGCTGGATTTAGGCTGAAGGTGGCGGTGCTGCCTGCAGACCCTGGGGTGCTTGTTGCCCATGTGCTGGGGAGGATGCTCGGGACGATGAACGGGAGCCGTGTGTGTCTCTGCCGCAGCGGCCTCAGTTCCAGCCGGCCCCTGGATGTCTTCCCAAAGTACATCTCCATGGATCCAGCCGAGCAGGCACCCAGGATCTTCCCTTGGGAAACTCAAGGTACAACGTCACGTGAAAGAGAATAAAACATCATCACCACTGTGCGTTAGAAAAGCCATTTAAAGTACCACATGCCAAAGTGACCAAACAGTTTGAAGCTGTGGGCGCTGAGCGACGCTGGGGGCCGCAGTCCTGCTCTGCTTCCTGAGCTGGCGCCTTCAGTGCCGGGAGCCAGCTCAGCCGGGACGGTCCCAACCGCAGTGCCGCCTCTTCCCTCCAGGAAAGGGCCCAGCTCCAACAGAGACACAGGCCCTTGGGCTCCCAGTGCTGCCCCTCCGCCGGCAGCTCTCCGAGGAAGGAACAAAAGCAGAAGCAAACCCTTGGCAGGACACACGGACTTGGCCGGCACAGCCCACCCGCAGCAACGCTCCCTCTGCAGCCGTCCCCAGCCCTTCACGGCCAGAAGGGGCCACACGAGGTTAGGGCTGGCTTTTGGGGCTGTTTGCACCATCTAGCTCGGGAGCAAACTCCATCATGACCCTCCGAGCCAGCGGGTTTGTGGTCTTGAGCAGTTCTGCGGCAGATGGCCGGGTGCCAGGGCTGGTTTTGCTGCCCTTCTTCTGGAGCAGCGCTTTAAAGTCTTCGTTCCGGCTGGAGGACCTGGTGCCGCTGCCCGCTGCGGCCGGTGGCTCGCCGCTCAGGGACCCTGACGTCTTTATGGGTGAGTGGGAGTTGGGCCGGCTGCCAAAGGTGTCACCAGGCTCCTTCCGCCCCAAGACCTTCCTCTTGGACCTAAAGCACGAGAGTCACATGGTGGGAGCAGCCACGGGCAGGAGCTGCCACTGCTCCCAACAGGGTGAGGTGCTGCGGCACAGGGCACGGCGCCCGGCTGGCCGCAGCTGAGCCGGCTCTGCTGGGGCACGAGGACAGCCCCTGGCACGGCAGGTGAGAGACCCAGCTGCTGGGAAATGCTCTCCTGCCAGCTGGGTCGCGCTTGCCCAGGGCTGAAGCAGCAGTGGACCTCTTCCCTGGGCTGGTAACACAGCCTGGCTGCACGTCCATGGTGCCGAATCTGGAGCCCTTGAGGCAGCGACAGGCTGTGCCCGAGTCTGAGCATCAGCCCTGGTGTGGACAAGCGAAGGTGTCACGGCAGGGGACACACTGTGCCTGGCCCGGTGACAGGGCAGGGGTGGGGGGCTGTGCCTGCTCAGGGCCATACCTGTGGATCACGGTGAAGAGATCCTCCGTGGTGCGGGATGTCACGAACACGTCGTCGTCCTCCTCTGCGATGGAGTCGGCTGTCTTGTCACTGACGAAGCTCTTCTCCGTGCCAGCCTCCGCCGGGGTGCCTGCAGGGGAAGGCAGCTGTGAGTCGCCCTGTGTGGGCATGGTGGGACCCCATGTCCCTGGAGCAAAGCCCACCCCGGGAGCGGGGAGCCCCTCACCTTGCTGCATGGCAGGGTCCCCGGCTCGCGCCGCGCCTGGGCCCTCTGGGGATGGCAGCTCCTCCTCGGCGTCGGGGCTGCAGCAGGTGGAGTCGGTGTCCAGTGTGATGATGGGGCTGGGGGTGGGTGGCTGCTCCCCCCCGCCGGCTCCCAGCTGCGCCGGCGCCGGGACGAGCGGCAGGTAGAGCACGCTGGGCTTTTTGGGCACTGGGGGTGGCACCTTGGCCTTCCTCTGCTCCCGCTCGCTGGCACAGCTCCGCTCCAGCCGAGGCTCGTCCTCCAGGCTGCCCTGTGAGAGCCGCCGGGGTCCCACTGGGGTCTGAGCCGAGGGGAGCTCTGCTGGACCCCTCCTCAGCTCCCCTTTCTGCAGCACTGCAAATCCATCCTGTGGCAGCCCCTTCTCCTTGGCGGCCGTGGGGGAAAGGGGACCCTCGTCCCGCAGAGCTGGGGGCTTGGGCAGGATGCTCAGGGGCCGCTTGGCCAGCGGCGGCTTCTCTGCCACGGGCGGCTTCACCTTCCTCTCCGGCGCCGGGCAGGGACCCCGCGCCGGCTCCTCGGCGTGCTCCGGGCTGTCGGTGCCGTCCTCCGGCTCCGAGCGGCTGATGGAGCGGAGGCGGACGGAGCGCAGGTCGGACTGCGTCACCACCGGCATGATGGCAGCGATGGGGCTGCTCTTCTGCGCCAGCTTGGCGCCGAACGTGGAGTCGGAGTGGTGCCGGCTGACCTTCGTCTTGCCCTTCAGGGAGATCTTCAGCCCCGAGAGGTCGAGGTGGGCGGGTGGTGTGAGTGGCAGGTCGAAGGAGAGCCTGGACTTGGGGCTCCTTTCCATGGGGGACGTGGGGGGCAGGGAGGACTTCCTCTCGGGGACCAGCGGCCTCACCCGGATCTGGTGCGGGGAGTGCCCGAGGATGGCGGAGGTTGGGATGGTAGGGGTCGGGGTCTCCGACTGGCTGGAGTACCCGCTGGACGGGGACATCAGCCCTGTGGGCCTGCCCGGGGACGAGGTCTTGAGGTCTGCCTCGGCGGAGAGCTGGGAGGGCGTTGTGGCCCTGGAGACAGAGGGGGACGCGAGGGACTCGGAGCTGCCCTGTGCCTTGGCGCACTCGGTGCTCGTGGTGCCCGTGGCTGTGCTGGAGCCGGAGAGGGATCGGTAGGGATCGCCCGCCTTCCAGTCCGCGGGGTGCCACTGGTGCGGGGCGGCCGTGCCGTCGGGCTCCCTCCCCGCGCTGCCCCGCGGGTCGGCGTGCACCAGCCGGTGGCCCTGGGGCTCTGCCGGGATGCACAGGCTCTTGGGCCGCTGCTCCTTGGGCAACGCCAGCCCGGGCCCCGCAGCGGAATCCTCTTTGATCAGAGAGACGCTGCGCGTGGGCGGCGACGGCTTCTTCTTGGCCTTCTTGAGGGAGATGCTCTTGGAGCGCCGCCGCCGCTGCCCCTCCTGCTCCAACCCCAGCGAGACGTTGTCGGTGCTGGTGCTGCCCTCGGAGCTGGCGCTGGGGTAGCCCAGAGCGTAGTTGGCGCTGCCCCGCCGGGTCTCGGCGTAGGCGATGTCCACGGAGCAGAGGGAGCCCGAGTCAGTGGGCACCGACAGCGACCGCTCACGGAACCGGCACCCTGCCCGCTCCACCTCCAGCCGCGCCGGCTCTGGCTCCTCTGGGCTTCCCGGCACGAAGTTCACCTTGGGTCCTTGGCCCTCGCCACTCTGGCCACCCCCAGCGGTGCAGGGCGACTCTGGCATCGAGCCACAGAAGGAGCTGGGCCCGTTGCTGCCCACGTGCTCCTCCATGGCGATGAAGAAGGAGGTGGCGGCCATGGCGGGTGAGCCGGGGCCGGGTGATGCGATGGAGCCACCCGGTGAGGTGCAGGTGGGTGCCTGGCCCTGGGCACCGGCGGGGCTGGAGGGGCTGGTGTAGCTCAGGCCACTCCAGGGCGGGGGGAAGGGGGTGGCCGGGGGTCCGTTGCAGGCGCCGGCGCAGGGGGTGGCCACACTGTCCATGGCGGCCGGCGGCAGGCAGCAGCGGGCCCCCAGGTCGCTGAAGGTCTTCCTCAGCGGGGCAGAGAGGGGCTGGGGGGCGCTGATCTGAGGCACCTTCACCCCGCTTGTGGCCTCGGGCACGAAGCTGCAGGAGAGGGACTCGGCGATGGGCCTGTGTGCGTTGGACGTGGGGCCGTTGGCGCTGCCTGCGAGGAAAGAAGCAGCCCAGGTGAGCATCGGCCCGCTTTGCGCTCTGCCAGTGGGGCAGCGGCACGCTCCTGCCCCCTGTGCCGTGGGGCCAGGACTGGCCCCAGCCTATGGCCAATCTCTGCGGCTGCATCTCTGCCCAGGTGTGAAACGTGCCTGGGAGGACGGGAGGGGACAGCTCGATACCTCTCACCAGATTCTCTCCTGCCGCCTGTACTGGCCTGGCCGTAACCCCACTGGGGACAAGCCCTGGCCTGTGTTAACTCTCGAGCCTGGGATCTGGTGGCTGGGATATGCTACGGGCAACTTAGCAGCCATGTCATAGCACGTCCATCCGTGGGCATGGCCGCCCAGGTTGGGGTGGACACAGTGGCTGCCAGTGCCATCTCATGCCAGCACAGTCCGGCTGGGGAAGGCCGTGGGCACCCCGCTCAGAGCACAGCCTGAAGACTCAGACATGGGATGCTGCAGAGGGGCTGAGTCCCGACTGGCCTTGAGGGCAGAGCCACAACAGCTCTTTGGAGGTTTGGCCACTGTCATGGCAGAAAACCTTCCTCCTCCCAAGTGACAATTCCTCTGGTACAGCGGGTGCTGCCGCTCCTCCGCCTCCCAGCACTGCCTGCCTCCAGCTTCTCCACACCTTCCGCAGGTGACGGCACGCCAAGGGCCCTGGGCTGGGATGGCTGCTGTCCCCACGGTCCCACCCTGGGCTGTGGCCATGCAGGGAATGCTGCAGGCAGCTCACAAGCACCAGCAAAGACTGGTTTGCCGTGGCCCCAGCACCCTGCGTGCGGGGGCTGACACAACAGGGAGGGTGAGCAGGTGGCAGGAGCTGCCAGGGCTGAGGCTGCTGACTCCTGTCACTAGGAGAAAGTTTGGTGGCCCTCCCACTGGGGACCCCAAGCTGGGGTGCAGGGGCTGTCCCCCATGCTGTGCCAACCCTAGGGCCAGCCCGCTGTCCCCTTGGTGCCCCAGGAGGGGGCAGAGCCAGCACGATGGCCGGGGCGTCCCTGGGGAGCCTGTCTGTGCCCAGGCTGGCTGCCAGCCCCTGCTGCAGCTCTGCCTCCCGTCAGGGCAGCTGTGGCAGCCCGGGCACTGCCAGGGCACGGAAGTGGCTGCGTGGTTCTCGCCGTCACCTTGGTCTCGCAGTGACAGGTGAGGGAATCCGATAACGGTCCGTCTGCGCCGCAGGGTGGACTTGGGGTTGATGGCGGTCTCTGTGTTAAACAGGGAGTGCCGAGCACTGGCATGCCTGGCAAGGTGCTGCCCTGTAGCCAAAACAAACAGGCTGTACATGGCGGGTGCCAGGGCCGGGGCTCCGTCCCCCAGCCTGGATGGTGACGGCGGGCAGCAGCGTGGGATGGCAGGAGGGGGTGAGCCGTGGCGGGGGAGATGGAGGCTTGGCGGGCACTGCCAGGCGGCGAGAGGATGGCGATGCCACGGATGGAAGTGGGATGCAGGGAAAGCTGCAGGGACCGGCTCTGGAGTCACAACTCAGCTTCCTTGTCCGTGGGGCCACACTGGCGCCGCGGCTATGAGGAACAGCAGCGCAAGGAGCATTGTGGAGGGAAAGGGCAGGAAGACATCTTTGCCCTTCAGGAGGCGAGTGCTGCTCAGGCACTGGGCCCAGGCTCTGGCCTGGGGCAGCGTGTGGCACTCGTGGTGCCAATGACCTGTGTGGGCAGGCCCAGGCTGCTGGGAGCTGCAGCCCCGAGGGCATGAGTGGGTGGACAGCGGATGGATGGGTGGGGGGACAGACAGGCAGGGGAGATGGGCTGGCTGTATGTAGCACGGCAGGAGCCAAGGAGGCAACAGAACTGGCTGGCTGCGTGGCACAGTGCGACATGAGAGCGGATGGTGGCGATGGTGGCGGGTCAGACGCACACTTGCAGATGGCAGGAGAGGTGTCTGGGCATGACGGATGCCAGCATGGCCCTGCTGTCCCCTGCTCTGCCCCAGCACCCACGGGCTCACAGCCCCAGCCCCCCAGTGCCACAGCCCTGCCCGCTGCTGCTTGGCACTGGGGCTGCCGTGTGCACCTCCTCCCCCCCGGCACTGTGGTGCAGACGCCTTACCTGAGACATTGATGGGGACGATGTTGGTTTGGATGGAGCAGGACTGGTGCCACTGCTTCTCCTCCACGGTGGGCAGGGGAAAGGCCCTGCTCCAGGCTGGCTGCTTGTCGGGGCTGGTGGGGAGGCTCAGGGAGGCGTCAGGCAGCTGTGCACCCAGCGCGGTGGTGCCTGTGGTCTCTTCTTCAGTCGCTCGCTGGCTGGGGGGCTGCGGGAGGAAAGGTGTGTGACCCACCAGTGGCACAGGGGTGGGACACCAACGGGCCCCCCTGGTCTTGCTGCCCAACTGGCCACGGCAGCTCCTCTTCCCCGGGCGCCGCCGGCACCGTGCCGCCCTGCCCCACCGCCCCAGCACTCACCATAAGCACGAACTCGAGGCGCTTGGCGGGCGGGGGTCGGGGTGATGGCTCGGGGGAGGCGTCGGCGGGCGAGTGACCAGCAGCGCGGAAGGTCTGCCCAGTGACTCTGCTCTCCGTGTACTGCTCCTCATACTCCTCTGCAAGACAAATGGTGCCTGGGATCCTGCTCCAGCTGCTGGCTGGGTTGGGGGGAAGCTTTCCCCCCAGGGCAGGAGGAACATGGAGACACTTGTGGCTGTCCCCAGGCTGGCTGTCCCCAGGCTGGCTTGCCATCCCAGCTTAACAGCTTGGGAAGTGGGGAAGGGAGAGCCAAAGGAGGAATGGCAGCTCTGGGGGGCAGCTGAGGCAGCACTGAGACCCCAGCAGCCCACCCCACTCCTCCCAGGGGGCTGGAGAAGGACGGTGGGGATCCTGCAGGGCAGCAGGGCCCAGGCAGGGACAGCCAGGAGGGAACTCAGCATCTCCCCATCCTGTAATTGTTGAGCTAATTAATGCCGGTCGTTATGGCCTGGCGGAAACCAGGCCTGCTCAGGCCAACTTAACGAGATTACAAGCCGGGAGAAGGCTGGGCTGCTGATCTAATCAATGCCTGCAGAGCATCTGAGCTGAGGCCGCCTGATGGGCTGCTCCAGAAATTGGAAGCAAACAAAATCAACGTCCATGCTGATCTGGTCAGACAGAGCAGCAGCTGGGCCCCCGAGGCTCTCGTGGGCAGCACCGTGCCATGCTGGGGCCATGGTGCCACCCTGGTGACCAGTTGCTTTGCAGCAGTGACTTGGGAGCAGAGACCAGAGAGGGGCTGAGACCCCCCCCAGCCTGGGACCCCACTCCTTGGTGAGGTCTGAGGAGGCATTTGGCCACGTGGACGTGGGAAGTGACTGTGCTGTTTGCGTGGCAGCCACATGCCTGGTGCAGCCCCCATCCCTGCACCCTCTCCCCACCTTGCAGCAAGCTCTGGAGGTTGAGCTGGGCCTCCTGGTGCAGCTGCTCCATGCCCGGCGGGCGCCCGGCCGCTAGGAAGACGTTCACTGGTTGCTGCCATGACAGCTTGGTGTGGGTGGCTTTCTTGCTCTCCAGGTCCAGGTTAGAGGTGGCTGTGGGCAGGAGGGAGCCGTGAGAGAGGGGCGGGTGGCTTCCCTGTGGACACGGTGCTGACACTACACACTCATCCTCTCCTGGGTGTCCCCAGGAACCCGGGGACAGGGGCGTAGCTGTGTCCCATCCCAGCAAAGCCACCCAGGCAGGCGTGACCAGAACACACCCCTGCTGCTGTGCTGGGGGCCAGACACTCCCCTCAGGCAGCCAGAGCAGGCCAGGGAAGGGAGCAGGGTGAAATTGGGGAAGGAAACAAGCCCCGTTGCCCTGGGTGACTGCTTGCCCGCTCCTGGGCACAGGAAACACCTCGAGCTCTGGTGAAGCAACCTCCTGGCTGCAGAAGAGCAGAAGTTGCAACCAAAAAGGAGGGAGAGAAACGGACACGGTGCTTTTCACCACAGTGGTTTCAGGCTGCTCGGAGCTGTTAAGGTGCCCTGCCCCTGCAGACACCTTACAAAGGCTTACAAAGGAAACCTCTGTGGGGACAGGCCAGGCACCTGCCCAGACCCTCTGAAGCACCTACAGCAATGGAAGAGTCCCTGGGAGAAGGATTTGAGCTCTCCACGGAGCTGAGCAGTGCTCTGGCAAACAGGCTTTGCCATGGGAAGCCTGTAACCCTGGCACGTTGGCTCTGAGCAGCGCGAGCCCGAGCGGATGTGGGTTTCCTCCCCAGCGCAGTTTCCAGCGAGGCCGAGGGAGTGCCAGCTGAGAACCAAGCCTGACCCGGGCAGCCGAGGCAGAGAGGGGGTTTGTGAGCATTAAACGGGCTGATGCTCACCCCTGGGGATTTAGGGCCAACCCTTCTCCAGCTGTCCTGGTGCAGGCAGAGGGAGCACTCACTGCGAGGTCCCATGCCCACTGCCAGCCACCCAGCTGGGTGTCACCCCAGAGACAAGAGCCTGATGTCCCATCAGCTCATCTGATAGCTGGGAAGTTCCTGCTTAGTATCCAGCACCACTTCATCTGCTTGGCTGGGAGGATGCACATCCCGAGGCCGACTCCTGTCGTGGAGGGAAGAGCGGCAGGCGCAGGGTGCGAGGGGCCAAGGGCACTCTGGCAGGCTGTGCCAGTGTGCCACCCCATCCTCACCCCCACCTCCACTCCCCACCCCCACCCCCATCGCTCAGGGTGCTCCTGTCACCAGCATAAACCCTTCCCCTGTGCTCCCCGCAGCACACGGGGCCTAGGGGTGCCTGTCCACAGCTGCCGAGACGCAACCACCTCTGCTCACAACTCCCTGCGCCACGCCAGAGCCCGGCTGGGGCAGTGCCAGCCATCCTGCCTGCCTGGCTGGGGGATAACAGCCCCAAAACGGGGCCAGGCTCCCCAGAACCCCCCCACACAAGCTGTGCCCCCCTGTCCCCGCAGCGCTGGGACCCATCCTGCCCACCCTTCCCCCCGCAGCCGCTGCCGGAGCACAGCGCCTGCACAACGCCCAGCACCCCAAAGCAAGGTGCCACGTCCCCAGCCTAGTTACTTTTATAATTTGTGTTACCATAACGACGTGCCTTCACACCAGGCTGCTTTGCCTTTTCTTTTCTGTCTGTTTTTTTTCCTCCTTTCTCCTTTAAATAATTTGACTCGTTTCCATATCAACCGAGAGGTGTCGGGGCGTGTGCGTGTGTGCCAACCGCGCTGCAGAGCCCCACGCCACGGGCGCTGCCACGCAGCTGGGGTGATGCTTCCCTGCAGCCTCCCAGCCTCTTCTGGGAACGGGGCTTCTCCTGCCTGATGCCTGCTGGGGCCATGCTCAGAGGGGTCAGGGGTCCCGGGAGTCCCTGGCCTCTGGCTTGCCCCATGTGCCCCCAGGGATGGCAGCCGCCTGTGTGGCTGGGAATGGCACAGGGTTGGGCATCTCACCAGAACCCTGACTTTTGGGGCTGCAGGAAGGGAGCTGGGGGCATGAGGGGACAGGGATTCCACGTTCACCTCCATAGACCCCAGACCCACTCTCTTTGGTGGGGCAGGGGATGTGCTGCTGCCCCGCTTCTGAGTGCACCCCAGCTCGCTGCACCCCTCTGCCCAGCTGGCACAGACCCAGCATTCAGCCTCACTGGCTGCCACTGCTCCTCATCTGCTGCCCACATCCCCCCGGCTTGCCACCCCCACCACCCCCGCAGCAGCTGCGCCGTTTTCCCTCCCAGGACACCCCCAAAGCACAGCCCCCAGCCTCCCCCACCCCAGCATCCTGCCGGGAGGCAGCCCTTGCCACCCTCCCCAGAGCCACGGTACGGAGCTTACCTCCTGGGCCTGGCCCCGCTGCCGGGACACCCGCGGGCACCCACCCACGGGCCCCAACCATGTGAGCAAACCGCAGCCCCGAAACACGGGGCCGCCCCGGGGAGAAACGGAACTGAGCAAGGGGAGGCCGGGACCCTGCCCTGCCCTGCCCTGCCCGCAGGGCTGCAGGCAGTGAGAGGGCAGCAGGACAGCTGGGCACACGAGGCCAGGCGATGGGGGTGGCGGGGGCCCTGCTGAGAGGGCTGCCCACCCTCTGCACACACCCACTCACTTGGGAACGCAAGCGAGCCGGCGCCGTGCTGAGCCGGGGCTGGCAGCTGCATCACCGAGGTGCTGGTGGGGCTGGACTCGTCTCCCCAGGAGGAGATGGGGTGGGAAAGGGTGATGGGCCAAGCACCCCCTTGGCACAGGCACCGGCACCGGCACCCCCAACCCGTGCCTCGTGCTCGCGCTGCCCTGCCAGCAACAGCCACCCAACGCCTGGAGTGGCTGGGGTTTGCTCCTCAGGAGCTGCTGCTCTCAGACTGTGTTGGACACGGCCCCAGCAGCTGCTCAGGGCTTAGTGTCACAACGCCATGCGAGGAGCCCCCAGCACAGCCCACGGCGGGGGCTGGTACAGCCGCATCACTGCCCGTGTGCCCAGGCTTGGTGCAAGGGCAGATGTGGGATGTGGGCACAAGCTGTGGCTGCCAGCCGCATCCATGGGGCTCAGGCTGCCCCAGGACACGGCAGCAGCCGGCAGGAACGTCGTGCCCGGTGCCCTTGGCGGTGACCCTCCTGCCGAGCTTATCAGTGACAGGCTCAAAATACAAAATGCCTCTGAGGGGGCCCCCACCTCGTGGCAAATGCCTGTAGTGAGCGAAGGGCACCCTGGGAGAGCAGAGCTGGGGGCTCCTCCATGCCACACATCCCTAGCACTCAGTCTGAGACTTGCTGCTGAGGGAAACTGAGGCACGACTGGTGGGGAGACTCACCCCGCATGCATCAGTCCCCTGTCCCTGCCCCGGGGCTTGTGGAGGGGAGCAGGAACTAGGCCAGCCCTGCCTGCAGACGGGACCGGGCACGGGAGGCCAGAGGCGAGGGCTGCCAGAGGCTGCTCCTCACATGTGCCCCTGTCTCCCAGGAGTCTGTCCCCACCTCAGAGCTGCAGGCTGGCAGCAGCGGGCTCTGCCCCTTGCCCCGGGGGTGGAAGCAGGGGAAGCAGCCAGCAGCGCCGCAGCAGAGTCCAGCAGGGCTGGTCCTGGACAGGCTGCCCTGGTGCGAGTCAGCCCCGCCACGGCTGCAGCGGCTGCAGCCCGAGGCAGCACACGGCCTGGGCCGCCGCGGGTGTGCGAGGAGCAGGGCTGGAGCCCACGGGAGTTCGCTTCGAGGGGAGCTCTGCTTCGCTCTCCCTGGGGAGAAGGTCCCTGCATGACCCCAGCTGCAAAGCACAGAAGCCTCCACGAGCATCTCCCCGTGACACCCCCACGCCGCGCAACCGTCCTTCGTTACCTACTGCCCAGGCACCCCGGATCCACAGCGAGATATTCGACAGAGCCATCGGGAGCCGGTTCGGTTCAGGCCGGAGCTGCCATGAGACGGCGGCTCCCGCTCGAGCTCGCCACCAAACTTTTCCTTCTCAGGCTCGCCCAGAGCTCGCGGGCAGCGCCAGCACCACAGCCGGAGCTGCTCGGCCCCTTGCAGCCAACGCAGAGGTACCACAGGAGTGATGTAACGGCAGTGGCAGGCGATGCACCATCAGCAGAGCAGCCATGGCAACGGGTACCGGCACGGCGGCACGCAGCCGGCCGGAGCACAGGACTGCCGGCTCGGAGGCTGAGATTGATCCCGATGGCAAACCCTGCTGATGCACCGTAGTGCTGGTAACTTATGCCGCCGGCTTTGAGCAAGCGCCCGGGCCTGCTGCCGGCACCGCGGCTGCTCGCTGCCGGCGTGTGCGGCTCGATGACATTCCCTGTGGTACGGAGCCAACGCACACGCTGCTCTGCGACGAGCGGGGAGGAAGAGAAAAGAGCAAACAGCGGGAGCTGGCAGCGGCCGCAGAAACACCTCCTGTCCCCAGCTCACCCCCCGCTGAAGCCGGAGCCACCGGCCCCGCTGCCCCGCCGGCACGCGCAGCAGCACCGGCACAACACGCACCGCAGCTCCGGGCCTGATGCCTGCCTGGGCCCAAAACACATCCACATGACTCCTCAGGGAGCGTCCCCGTGCCCGGTGCCAGGCGGGGGAGGCACTTAGGGGCTGACCTGCCACGAGCGCTGGCCATGCCTGGGCAGCAGTGTGCCCAAGATGCGCCTGTGCCCTGTCCAAATCCGGATCCTTCCCAGGGCATCGTCCCTCCGTTACATCTCGTGGGTACATCTCCGAGGCAGAGGTGTCCTTACAGACACCTGACCTGCTGCTGGTTGAGGCTGGAGGGGCTGGAAGCTTGTTAGGGGGGTGCTGGTGCCAGGACCCCGACGTTGCCCTGCGCAGCACGTCTGTGTGCTCCTGTACAGGAGCCCAGCAGCCTATGGGGCACTGAGGAGTAACCACTCTGCTAGAAACAACGTGCAGGAGGCTCTCAGCTCTTTTCACTCTCTTCCTTAAATGCAACCAGCTGATTTTTGTACTGACAGGAGGTGAGAGCACTGCAGAAGTTGCTGGCAAGGGGGGTGGGTTTGGCAGCTCTGAGGGTCACTGAGGGTGGGGAGAAAACTGGATCCTGTGAGAGGTTCCTATTAAAACCACTCTCATCAGAACAGTGAATGATGTCACTCATGGGCTCAGAGTTAACAGTGTGCTGGGGCACTCTGCCTGCCTGGCCCTGGGATGAGATCTGGTTAGACAGACAAAAGCCCCCTTTTCCAGAAGGATCTCAAGTGATCCATCACCTTCACCTCACGCCCTACACAGGGCAGGGGCAAAGTGGCCTCGTGTGCTCCCCATGGAAGGGTGAGACTTGACCCGTGCAGACAGAGCCTCCTGCGTGCGGCAGAGCCTCCTGTCCTGCTTGAGGCAGAGCCTCCTGCACTGGCCAGTGGTGAAAAGCAGTGCTGGGTCCATTGGGCTGCGGTGGCGCGAGCCGGGATGTGGAGGTTTGGGCAGGCAGGGGAGGAGTGTGTGCTGCGAGGAGGCCTTGGCTGGTGAGCCTGGCACAGGAGGAGCCCCGGCAAGCCATCCGCCTGTGCCGCGGGGACAGGAACTGCCCGTGGCCACGCTGGCAGCGGGGCTCAGCCCGGCACTGCTGCTGGCCAAGATGAACTCACGCCACTCCCTGCCAAGTGACCGAGAGCCACTGCTCCCGACCACAGAGCTGCAGCCCCGGGGCTGGCGGGGGCTGCTCTGGGCTCTCATCACCCCCCTTTGCCATCCCTGGACCCAGGGCCCTGCAGCAAGCCATCAGCCACGAGCAGCACAACCGGGCCCCTCGCAGCCCCTCTCCCAGCCCCACCTGCCCGGCTTTCCCCTCAGATTGCAACCTTCACGTGCCTCCCAGCCCCAAAACATGGGCACGAGCCTTTCCCAGAGCCCCAGGAAAGCCCTCAGGGCAACCTGACAGCCCCAGCCAGTCCTGGGCACCCTGGCACAGCTTATCATTGGCACTGTGGCCAAGGGCACCGCAAGGCCGGTTGCCCGCAGGTTTCCCCCCGGCGATGCCCCCGGCCTGGCTGGGGCTGTGTGGTGGCACAGGGATGCCCGGAGGAGCCCCCACAGCTGTCCAGGCCCAGGGGCTGCCCATGGCTGCAGCCCCTCGCTGGGCAGGGGTGCTTCCAGGAAAGCGCCGCTTCCCCTGGGCCGGCTGGTTTTACACTCCACAGGGCCGGGACAATGCGAGGAAGTCGCCTGAGAGGGGAACGTCGCCAGGCCCCAGGACAAAGGGGCCCGAGACATGAAATCAGCCTCTGCAGGAGCAACGGCGAGGGCCCCGCTGGCTGCTGCGTGTGCCGAACCGTGCTCCTGCGGTCCCCGCTCCCGCCACCAGCCAGTGAGAGCTGCCAGCAGGGTACAGCACCACACAGCCAGGCAGGATCTGTCCCAGCAGGGTTAGCCCCAGCCCGAGGAGAGGCTGGCGGGACACGTGGGTCAGGGGGCTCTGTGCTTCTCTTGCCTTGTCAGGGCATAGACACCCCAATGGGCTGGGGAACGGTGGCGAGGGTCTGAACGGGAAGGGGACACACCACAGGCAAGGCCATGCTGGGAAAGGCGGGACAAAACCTGTGCTGCCGGATGGCACCGACCCCGTGGCCATTGCACAGCCTCTGGAGACGACAGCCCGTGCCCCACAGCTCACCCCAATCTGGAGTCTCGCCCTGCAGAGCGATTGGAACCTGCACACTCCGCTGCCCCCGCTGCCTGCTCCTCTCAGAGCCGGCTGCCTCGCTGTCCGCCCCTGCCCGCACTGCCTGCCTTACCTGCCCTCTGCCAGGGTGCCAGGAGCCACTCTGCCTTGGCCATGACCACGGGTGCAGGCAGGAGGGTGCCTGCACCGGCTGCCCAGGAGCCCTCACTTCAAACCTAGGCCGCGAGAAGTGAGCTTCCTCCGTGTCCCTGCCCCGGCCAGCGCCAGCTCCAGCTCCAGCCCACCAGAGGAAGCGACCAGGAACTGGCTGTTTGAGTCAGAGCACAGCCCATTGTCCCAGCCCCGGCCCCTCTTCCTTCCCTGCCACCAGCCCTGGGGAGGGATGGCGGAGGGGCTGTGGTGTCGCACCCACCAGCGTACGTCTGTGGACCCTGCAGAAGCGGTGAGTCGGAGCAGAGGGGCTCATCCCTTCCCCATACGGCCCCACAGCAGTGCCCAGAGAGGGGAACACGGCAAGGACAGGCTGAACTCCCCCCACTGTGCAGAGTCATGGAGCCAAACATCCCCCAGCCATGGCTGGAGCAGCAACCGGCACCATCCGAAAGCTGCGGTGAGTGGGGAGGCTCATCCCGGCTCCTCCCCCAGCACGGCACAGGAACACTCCTGCGTGCCCCATCCAGAGCAGCCATCCACATTCTGCCCTGGAACTCAGCTCCCTGGAGCCCACCGCTGCCTCCTGGATGGCTTGAGCTGCCTTTTCCCTCCAGCCTCCTCACATTTGCCAGCTAAAAAAGTGAGGGGACCTTCCTGAATTCACCTGACTTTGTCCCAGAAGCTGCAAGAGCCCCTCAGAGCTCCCTCTTGCTCTGGCTCCTTCTAAAAGCTGTGAACCAAGGCTCCTCAGGGACCACTTTACCAGCACCCCAGGGCTTTGTAAAGCTGAGCCTGTTTCTCCCTGAGGATGGAGGCCCGTGGGAGCCAGGGACTGCAGCACAGACAGCAATGCAGCCCCCAGCCCTGGCTTACTTCACCAAGTGTCTTTGGTGCTGGGAGCACGTGCCGTGCCAGGGCCGGTACCATCCACCCCTGTGCCAGGCACCTGGCACTGCCACACACCCAACTGATGGGATGGGGAAAAGATGGCAGATACCAGCATTTTCCCTCTTGCAACTCAGGCAGCACTTGCACGAAGCTCCAACAGACAGGGAGGACAAGGAGACCTGCCACATGGCTGGTGCTGCTTCTGGAACTCTGTCTAACAGTTCTAGTGCTGGCGGAGGACAGATGCAGTAACTGCAGAGCTGCCTCCCAGCCCCACCAGCCCCTTGGACATAGACACTTACAAACCCATCACATGGGTTCCAGCAGCCTACGAGCATGCTGCCTTCACTGACCAGCCCCTCCAAACACCATCACACTTGCAAGCCAGCAGCTCAGGAGCAGCCTGGGCTCAGGAGCAGCCTGGGCTCATGAGAAGCAGCCCAGGCTCACGAGAAGCAGCCTGTGCTCAGCAGCAGCCCATGCTCAGGAGCAGCCCATGCTCAGCAGCAGCCCAGCAGCAGCCCAGCCTCAGGAGCAGCCCATGCTCAGGAGCAGCCCATGCTCAGCAGCAGCCCAGCAGCAGCCCAGCCTCAGGAGCAGCCCATGTTCAGGAGCAGCCTGGGCTCAGCAGCAGCCAGGGCTCAGGAGCAGCCTGGGCTCATGGGAAGCAGCCCAGGCTCATGAGAAGCAGCCTGTGCTCAGCAGCAGCCTGCTCTGCTCTTCCAACATGTGAGGAGGGGTGCAGGGAGACGCAAGTTCCCACCAGTGTTAGAAGAGCATCAAAGGTCGAGCGGGCAGAGCTCAGGTTCACACGTCCCAGATTCAGGCAGCCTTTCCCAGCCTGCTGGGACATGAGGAAGGTTGGATTTTAACAATATTAACACTTTCACAGTGTAAAGACCCCTCTGTACATTGCTCTGTACACAGGGCGAAAGAATGACCCTGCCCAAGACGAGCCTCCTAGTACCACAGGTCCCTGCGCGCCTCTGCCCACCCTGCACCCAGCCCCACAGCAGGGCTGCTTCTTATCAAGTCTCAGCTGCCTCCCCTCTGCAGATAAGCTCCAGCCTGGACCCACTGCCACCTCTCAGCCATGCAGCAGCTCAGGAATGTGCAGCACTCCCAAGCCTAAACGGCCTCAGAGCACCCAAGTATTTGCCCCAGCTTCACAGACAAGCAGGTTTCGAGTGGTGCAGTGCCAAATGCAGCTTGTCCCTGCTCCCTGCAGTCACCCCAGGGCTGGCCAGGCCCCGGGAGGAAGGTCTGCTGGGTCTCCAGGCTGTCAGGGAGATGTGCCCTGTGCGCCAGGACAACGGCGATCTGGCACAAGGGCTGTGCTGCAACCCCCCACGGGCTGTTCCTGCAACCCCCCACGGGCCCTTCTGGCAGCAGGGGGAGGGTGATTTGCAGCTCCCAAGAGTCCCTTTGATGATGCAGAAGAGTGATCGGCTCCTGTCCCCCCTGTCCCCCCCTGAGCCACACCAGACATTTGCAAGGGTGGGAGAGGCAGGTGGGGAGCAGCCCAGCAGCCTGTAGCCTCCCTGGGTCCAGCCACTGCCCACCTCCTGCACCCTCCCAGCCGGGAGCCAAGGGTGATGTGCTGGGTACTGACCACAGCATCCCTCAGGACCCAGCGGAGCAGCATCCTTCCCAGTCTCCCATGCAACCCAAAGCTCTCTTGCCCCGTTTCAGTCATTCGCAACAATCGCTACAACAGCGGGTGCAAAATTAGACAGAGACAGGCTGTACTTCCACCCCCTCTGCCCGCTAATTATTAAGCTATGACAGTCACTTGGGCTGTGACAATCACTCCCCATTTTCTTGCAGCTTCTAAGCAATTTTCCTGAGGTCTCTCCCAGGGCTGGCACCTCCCTGCTACCGTCTGCACCACCAGGGCTGGCTCTGGAGCAGTGGCTGACCAAAAGGCAGCGAGTGCTGCAGTGGGGGCCAGCAGAGCCTGGGACACCTGGGGACACCCAGCTCAGCCAGGGCCCCAAGCTAGGAGCTGAGGCAGACCCCAGCCTCCCCAGCCTTCTGGTGTTTCCAGGAGCTGGGCTGGGTCAGGCAGGGGAGCTCCAGTCCTGGATGTCTGGACAGGGCTGCTGAACTGCCTGGGCCAGCCAGGTGGGGACAAAGGAGTGACCAGACAGGTCCTGCTTGTCTGACCCAGCCTTTTCAGAGGGCACCTGCACTCAGCTGCCTGCTCCCGGCTCCCAGCGAGCCCTCTGCTAGCCCTGCTCCCCACAAACACCCCGGCACATTTACAGGGCTTTCTGCCTTCCTCAGGCAATCTGTGGCATGGTGTCCCTCAAAAACACCCACAACCTTCACCATCAGTGGGAGAAAGGGGCTGGGGGTGCAGGGGACTAGGCAGGCACAGGCTCTCTGCCTGAGCAGGACACAGCTCCAAAGCCAGCAAGTGCAAGGGCTTCCAGCTGCCCAGGGCTGGCTCCTGCTGCCTGTGGAGGCTTCTGCTGCCAGGGGATGGCTCCCCATCATTTGAGCTGAGCCCCAGCTACTCAGGGCTAGCTCCCCACTGTTCAGGGCTGTCTTCCCACTGCTTGGGGATGGCTCCTGACTGCTCGGGGATGGCTCCCCACTGCCCAGAGCTGCTCCCCAGTGATGAAGGCTGGCTCCCCACTGCTCCTTGCTTCTCGGGGCTGGCTCCCCACTGCCCAGAGCTGCTCCCCAGTGATGAAGGCTGGCTCCCCACTGCTCCTTGCTTCTCGGGGCTAGCTCCCCACTGCCCAGAGCTGGCTCCCCAGTGATGAAGGCTGGCTCCCCACTGCTCCTTGCTTCTCGGGGCTAGCTCCCCACTGCCCAGAGCTGGCTCCCCAGTGATGAAGGCTGGCTCCCCACTGCTCCTTGCTTCTTGGGGATGGCTCCCCACTGCTTGGGGCTGGCTCCCCACTGCCCAGAGCTGCTCCCCAGTGATGAAGGCTGGCTCCCCACTGCTCCTTGCTTCTCGGGGATGGCTTCCCACTGCTTGGGGCTAGCTCCCCACTGCCCAGAGCTGGCTTCCCAGTGATGAAGGCTGGCTCCCCACTGCTCCTTGCTTCTTGGGGATGGCTCCCCACTGCTTGGGGCTGGCTCCCCACTGCCCAGAGCTGCTCCCCAGTGATGAAGGCTGGCTCCCCACTGCTCCTTGCTTCTCGGGGCTAGCTCCCCACTGCCCAGAGCTGGCTTCCCAGTGATGAAGGCTGGCTCCCCACTGCTCCTTGCTTCTCGGGGCTGGCTCCCCACTGCTTGGGGCTGGCTCCCCACTGCCCAGAGCTGCTCCCCAGTGATGAAGGCTGGCTCCCCACTGCTCCCCGCTTCTCGGGGCTGGCTCCCCGCTGCTCGGGCTGCGGATCAGCACCTGTTCCCCACGCGGGAGCAGTACGGTGGGCCCCACCGCCAGCCCCATCCCTCGCCCTCCCCGCCAGCGAGGCCGAGCCTCAGCCGGAGGTGACCTCTCCCCGCGTCCTCCAAGCGACCTGGCGGGACCGCCGGCTCGGGAGCGGGGGCGAGGGGCCCGCGGCAGAGGCCGAGCCTCCCCCTCTCCTGCTGCTGCCGCCGCCGGCTCAGGCGCGGGGCCGGGGGGGGGGGCGGCAGGGGGCAGCGCGGGGCGAGGGTCCGGTCCCGCCCCGTCCCGTCCCCCCGGTACCTGTTGCTGAGCGCATCCTGCCCCGGCGCTGGCTGCGCGGCGCCTTCCGCTGCGCGTTGCCCATCCTCCGCCGCCGCTCGCCCGGCCCCGCCGGTCACCGCGCCGCCGCCCCCGGGCCGCTCCCCGCCGGCTCCATGCCTCCCCCGCCGCCGGGCCCGCCGCGCCGCGCGGGGAGGAGCCGCCGGCCCGGGCCCCGCCGGGCCCCGCCGGGCCGCATCGCATCGCGCCGCACCGGGCGGCCCCCGCCGCGCCGCATCGGCCCGGCCGCCCCCTCGGAGCCCGCCCGCCGCGCCGGGGCCGCCGAGCCCGCGCCCAATGGCGGCTGCTGCGGGGGACGGCCGGGGGCAGCTGGAGCCGGGCGGCAGAGGGGGCGGCTGGGGGCGGCGCGGGGCTGGGCAGAGCGGGGCGGGGGGGATGGTGTGGGACTGGGCACCCCCGCGGGGTGATGGGCATGGGGGGTCCTGAGGCTCGGCACCCCCCCGAGGCGATAGGGATGGGGGGGGGATACCGGGGCTGGAGTAGGGGGCGTCGGGGACCGCAATTGGACACACCGTCAGGTGAGGGGCCGGGGATGGAGGGTGGTCATGGGGTTGAGCAGCCCTCACGGAGTGATGGGGCTGGGGAACACCCATACCGGGCAGCCCTGGGGATTGTTTGGGCTGGGGGGTGGGGTGCCTCAGCCTGACCCTGTAGATGGGAGGCTGGGCAGGGGATGAGGGCAGGGTGCACAGCAACTTCAAGAGCAGCTTGAGCCGTGCACCAGTGGGAGACAGAAGGGTGTCAGTGAGCTCTAGGGGCTGGCACCCCATGGGGAAAACCTCTGTGAGAGTCACGGGACATGGTGAGAGCCAGGCCTGTGGGTGATGGGGTCTCTAGCAGGAGAAACGGGGAGGTTTCTGGCCACCAGCACCTCCAGGGGTCCTGTCCCTAGCACCAAGCATCCCAGGCAGTGCCATATCAGCACAAGGCTGAGCTTGGGGACCTGTCCTGAGAAGGTGGTATGTCTGGATCAGCTATGGCCCTTGGGCTCCTTCTTTCCCCAGCCCAAACCACACCATATCACTCTGATGGGTAAAAAAAACCACTCCCAGATCAGGGTAAACTTGTTCAGTGTGCCCCAGCCTCCATCAAGCAAGCAGCCCTGTGCACCCAGAAGCCAGAGGCACTTGGTGACAGCTTGGCCCAGCCACCCCGTCCCAGGCCGGAGCACCCCTCACACGTTGGAGCTCGGCATCTGCGTAGCGACAGAAAGGACCAGAAAGCGCTGGGAGGTTGTTATGGAAACAGCCACAAATTGGATCAGTACTTGGCGCAAGGAGCAGTTTGTGTGACTGATGTGGGAGCAGGTGGGTGTGACAGCCACAGCGGTGCGGGGGCCCGTGCTGGCACCCCCGGCCCTGTGCTCTGCCCCCGCGCTCTGCCCCCACGCTGTGCCCCCACGCTGTGCACCCACACTGTGCCCCTGTGCTGTTCTCTGCTCTGTGCTCCCGTGCTGTGCCCCTGCACTCTGCCCCTGTGCTGGGGCAGTGCCTCACCCCACGGCTATGAGCTGCAGCAGGGCTGTGGGCAGCACAGGAGGCCTCCCACCTCTCCCTGGCCCCCACGTGCTCACCAGGAAGATGAAGAGTGGAGGCGAGCCTGGGGTGCTTTGCAGAGATGCACTGAATTTTCTGCCATTCCCCCGGTCAAGCCAAGGCACACGGTGCCAGAGCCAGGCTGCGTTGGCACCTCTGCAAGCGGCCCCCACTCAGGTTGTGGGGTCCGTGGTTTGGCAGCCTGGCCATCTTCACGTCCCGTCCCGAGGAGCTGAGGACGCTGCTCATCGCTCTGAGCTGCCCCTGCAGTGAAGCCCCAGGCGCCGCGTGGCCCCTCGAGCTCCCCGTGCCCCGCGCGTTCCCGCTGCTCCGTGCAGCCCCAGCGAGCTCGCAGCCTCCCGGACGCCCCGTCCCGCCGCAGTGCTGGGGCTGGGAGGGCGGCGGGGCTCAGCCCGGGATGTCCCTCCCTCCCTCCCGCCCGCTGAGGGAGTGGGGCGGGGGAAGAGCCTGGAGCGGCGGTTCTACCCAGCCCCGAGCGCGGGGAGCGGCTCAGTTCCCCGTTCCCGAAGTAGCCCCTCTCCTGGCAGGGAAAGCAGCTTCTCTGAAGACGCCATAAACCCTCGCCAAGCGGACGGGCCGATCGTTTTCTGGCCAAGAGACCATGTTAAAAAGTAATAACCAGCAAACCAGATGAGCTCATTGGAGAACAACGGCGTGGGGCCGGGCCCAGGCGCGGGAGCGGGGCTGCGCGGCCCCGCACGGGCACAGCGGACAGCGGGCAGCGCTGCCCCGCGCTCCCGGGGACGCCACGTCCCGCTGAGCGGGTGCCGGGGGAGGCTCGGCCACTGTCAGGGTCCCGGAGGGGCTGGAAGGCGGGTCCCGGGCGGCTGAGCCCCGCAGCCCCGCCGCCGGTGACCTCCAGCCTTCCCGCAGCGCGGCGGGCCCGGCAGGGAACCTGCCCGCAGCCGCTCGAAAAGCTGGGCTGAAGCTGCCGTGCCACCTCGTGTCCCCTCCGGGTTCTGCATTCCTGGGATTCCTCCAGCGCAGCAACACATTTCCGTGCTCTGGGAGCTGCGCTGGGGGCGAACCCGTCCCGGGTGCCGGCGGTGCCCTCCCCGCTTGCCGTGTGTCCACGGCTGGAGGCACCGGCAGCCTGGCGGGGGTCCGGCACTGAGCCATGCCGCGGTGGGCACACGGGGGCACCGAGTGCTGCAGGGGGCTGCGCCCCCACGCACCTAAACCCCAGAGCTTGGCGTGGGCTCTTCTCCAGGCTCGGGACCGCTGCTCTGGTCCCCCCAGCTGCCCGGGGGAGGGAAAACATTGTGCTCAGCAACAGGGTCTTCTAATGGCCACTGTGCCACCAGCACAGGACAAGCAACAAGGCCTCTGCTGCCCACACAGAGGTTGAGCCCAGGGAACATGGAAACCCTGGTCCTGATCACCCCCAAAACGTGCCACTGCACCCCCAAAGCACCCAGAGCTTCCTTTGGCTTGGGAAAACTGAATGTACCCCAAAACAACTGTGCCAGAGAACCAACACAGACCCGGAGTGCCACCACATGCCATGATGCCATCACTGATTTGTGCCAGTCAGGGGCCCACCATGGCAGACAAGGGGTGCAGAGCGTGGCACTGGCATCTCCCCCTGCACGGCCACTGGATCCCTTGGCACCCCAGCAGTGGGAGGTGGGCAGCAGTGCCAGGGCACACTGGGCACCTTCCCTGGATGGGGTCCCTGGGGACGCCCCCTGCCGAGGCCCCAACGGGTGATGAAGAGGAGGAGGGACACATGCAGCCCTGGTGCTGGGCATGGGCGCTGCCCAGGGAGCAGAGGGCACTATATCCCTCAGTGTGTCCTAGCCAGCCCTGGCCATGCAGGCAAGCCCTGGGGCTGCCTCTGCCAGCACCCAGCTTTGGGGACAGTCACCATGCCAAGCCCTGGGGCTGCCTCTGCCAGCACCCAGCTTTGGGGGCAGTCGCCCATGCCATGCTGCCCACCACGCTCCCTGCCCTCGCCCTGCTGTGCTGCCGTCCGCCCTCCCCGGTGCCGGGCAGAGTCCAGAGAGCAGGGAGGAGGATAAAACTTCTACGTACCCAGTTCTGCCTCCTCCTCTTCCTCTCCTTGCAGGGACTGAGGCCACGGGGGGGACAGAGGCTGCCCCACGCCCCATCAGCTCCTCTGACCCCCCACGGCCACTCGCGGGGTGCGCTGGCGGCTGCCCCGGGGGGAGGGCGCGGGGGGAGCGGCCCCGGCGCCAGCTCTGCCGCTCGCTCGCTCGCTCCCCCTAACTCGTTCCAGGTTTGCTGGGAGAAAGGCTAGATGGAAACGCTTCTCCCACCCCAGCCCAGGCCCTTCTTAAAGATATAGCGACACGTCCCTGCTGCGGCTGCTGGAGCCACGGAGACCGAGCGGGGCCGGAGCGTCCTGCCAGCCTGCCCTGCCCAGAGGGCATCCCACCCGCAGCTCCTGGGAGCCACAGCGGGGGCTGCCATCTGTGGGACCCCCACAGAGGAGATGGCACCCCTCTGCCCACGCTGCTGCGCTGTGCCAACCTGCCTGGCCGCCGTGGGCAGTGCCAGCCTCCCCTGTCCCGTAACTCAGAGGGACCAGACAGGCGGGTGAAAGGCTCAAGCAGCCCTCGTTGCCTGTCTGTGGGCAGGGGCCCCACAGTGCCCACATGCCTGCAGGAAGAGCTCCGGGGAGCTTGGGGAAAGGCTTTAGGAGCCAATTATCAGAGCAGGGCCAGGCAGCTCACCTCGGCACAAGGCAGGTGGGCAGCAGCCTGGTGTGACCCACCAACCTGCCTGGTGCTCCTGGATCTGCCCAGGGCCTTCCCTTAGCCACAGCCTGGAGAACTCGGGGAGCAAGATGCTGCATGGGGCAAGGAAGGCACCCTGCCACCCTGCTCTTACCTCTCACTGCACCTGTCCTGCGGGTGAGCAGGAGCTCGGGGCCAACAGGCAGCTTTCACCAGCACAAATCCCCTCCCAGCTTTCCGCCTGACTTCTTCCAGCTGAGCCCCCTGCCCCAGGAGCCCTCCAGCTTTCCACACAAGCATGAGACGAGCCATTCCCAGGCACATAGCACAGGCATCCCCAGCCTGGCCCTGCCCAACCGGGAAAAGAGGGTTTACAAAGCCATGGGGCTTCAGGGCAGCGTGGGCTGCAGCAGGGGAGGTGGTGATGCTGGCAGAGATGCTCTGGCAGGTCTCATCACAAGGCACTCACTGTCAACTCAGGTGTGCATCAGCCTCGTTTCACACTCCTGCTGCCCATCCTGATTGTTGCAGCAGAAGATCCCTGTTAGCCTGTTTTCTGCTACTTCAGGAAATGATCTGGCAGCTTCTGCCTGTCTGCCAGCTCCAGCAAACAGCTCCTGGGTGTACGGCACGTTTGCAGAGGCTGTGCATACCCAGGATGTGGTGCACGAGCAGATTGCTGTGTCCAAGCTGCTGCCTGGCTGCCTGTGAGACAGGGGAGGGTGAGGATGGTGGGTGGCATGCTGAGGGCTGAGCTGCCAGTGTGGTGTGCTGGCATGGGACATGCACCGACCTGTGCCCACCAGCCCCCGCGCCTGGGTCACGGCTGCGCTACGAGACGGATCTGCCACGTCTAGGCCTGGCAGTGCAGGCAGGTCTGCAGGGTTTTGAGGAGGAAGCACAGCTCCTTCCTACCACTGTACACACTTCCCTACAACCAGACATTGTCTCCAGCCCTGGGCCTGAGGGGTAGAGCCTGATGAGCAACTGATGAACACACACTACCAAGCCTCTTCCATTATCTGCTTTGGAGGTGCTCAGCACCCTCCTTCTGCCCCTGCCACATGGGCACCCACTGGTCCTTACAGCCTCCATCCTCATCTGGCTGCTGCCTGACCCTGTCCTGCCCACAGCTGGAGGGTTTCTCTCCCAGTGCAGGTTGCAATGGGATGAACTGGAGCATCTCAGCCTCCCAGCAACCCTTTGCCAAAGCCATCAGCTGCAGGGCTTACTGGGGAGCAACCTGAAAAGGCCCAAAGCTGTCCCCAAGGCCAGCAGCACCTCATGGCCTTTGGGGAGGCAGCTACCCATCCATCCATCCATCCATCCATCCATCCATCCATCCATCCATCCATCCATCCATCCCTCCCCCTGGCCATGGTCTGGCTCCTGGTATGGGCAGGAAAGGAGCCAGTCTCATACAGGCAGTTCCTTGCAGGTGGCCCTGGCAGCCCTTGCTCTGCCTGACAGCCAGGACCACCCAGGAGGCTGCCGGCCGCAGCCATGGGGAGGGCAAACAGCCAGAAGAGCCCCGGGGGATGGTGATGGGGGAGCCCTGCCTGGCAGGGAGATGCCAGTGTGGTGCTGCAAGCAGGGCGGGAGCCTGGGCACCCCCTGCTCCTCTGATGGGCTGGGGCTGGCACCCACGGGTGCCATGAGCTGCAAGGGATGGCACAGGGTGCCGAATCAGGGGTCCTGAAGACGTGTGGGCTTCGTCTCAGGCCTGACCCCTCTGTTCCACCAGGCACGGAGCAAGCGCATCAGGACAGCCTGTGGTGTCTGTCCAGGAACCGCCGGCCCCTCTCAGTGCCTGGGCATATGTGGGGCTGGTGACTTTGCCAGCCCCTGCTGTGAGCTACCAGGACCCCTTTCCTTTGGTGTTTCAGAGCCCATGAGAGTCATGGAGCAGCTGAGGCTCCTCCAAAAGCCGCTGGTACGGAGCGTGGCAGCACAGCCCCAGACACCCACTGCCTGCACAGGAGCCCCTTTTCCCTGCCACAGGCACCGCTCTGCATGCTCAGACACGCAAGGACACGTCAGCGCGGGTGTGAGGACGGCGTGTGCCCTGTGCCAGGGCTGCAGGCTGCCCTTTGCCTCCATCCTCCTGCCTGGCCTCAGGGAGACAGAGGCAGGACACAGGCTCACTTCGGGGCTGTGCCACTCCGTATGGATGCAGCTGGTTGCTGGGAAGGGAATTGCCACTAAGGCCCCTGCCTGGCTAATGGGGGATGAGCTCATTCCCCCGGCTGCCTCCATCTGCCATCACTCCATTAACTCGAGAGACTAACGACCCTCTGCTGACCTCAGTCCTTCCCGCCATCAGCCTGGCCCCAGCGCCCGGCAGCTCCGCTAAGGCTCCTGGATCCAGGCCCGGCTGCCAGGCACCTCATCGTGCCGGGCTGGCACCGGCAGAAGGGGCCGGTTCTCGCGGCGTGCCGGTGGGTACTCACCCAGAGCGGCCGCCTGCTCCCCCGACAGCGGCATCTCGGTCCCCACGGCGGGCGGCCGCCCTCGCTGCCAGGCACCAGCGCAGGAGGAGAGCGTCAGAGCTCGCTGGTACGGGCGAGGAGAAGAAGAGCCGATTCTCCCTGCCAGCACACTCGGCCCGTTCAGCGCCGCGCCAGCTCTCCCTCAATCCAGGCTTTGTGCTGCCAGCCTCAGCCCCGGTGTGTGTGCAGCGGCCGACGTGCTGCCCGGCGCTGTGCCAGCAGCCGCGGGGGTGCTGGGGATGGCCCGCGGGCACCGCGCTGGGTACCACGGACCCAGGGAGCACAGACTGTGTTGGGAGCTGAATGTGAGTCCTCAAGGGTCCTACACAGCCAGGAAAGGTCTGTGGTGGGTCCCTGGGACCTCCTCATGCCCATCAGGAATGAAGCAGTGAGTGTCCAGCATGCACAGGGTTGGCATATGGGAGTCTTTGGTGGCATTTGTGCCAGCTGAGCAATGCAAGGTGTAGCCACAGTCCCCCATGGGTGGCAGCCAGGCCACAGGGGGGTGCATAGGCCATCCTGCTGCCTGGAGGCACGAGCTGCAGCCCTGGCACCCACAGCAGTACACAAGGAGGCTGCAGCATCTGGGAGGTGAGGACAGTGAAGGTTGGGTGAGAGACATTGATACATGAGGGGCTGGTGAGGTCTTTGGAGACAGAATGTGTTGCTGGCAGCTCACGTCAGCCTCCCCACAGTTCTGATCCTCCTGGGAGTCAGGATGCTCCTTCAGGCACTTATCCAGGCAGTGAAATGAGCTCCAGCTGCTCCTCACTGCCCAGACAACCCACACGTGCACTGTGGGGAGCAGGGAGCAAGTCCCACCTGCACACTCACACCTCTTCCTTCTCTGAGCATCAGGGAGATCTCTGCAGCTGGAGAACATCTTGACAAAGTGAGTTCCAACTCCTGCTTCCACACAGAGGTGAACACATCCTTCAAACTGCTTTCACATGACACAAGCTTCTTTGGAGACACATAGTTGAAGCCAATCCATGTTCCTGTGCACCAGAACTGCTGCTGTATCTGCAGCCAACGTGACGCCGTAAGAGCTTCCTAAGAGCAACCACCACTGCAGAAATACTGGTGGTACTAAAGGTGTCTGTCTCTCTTCCAAGCTCACATCACTGGCCCAGGCAGGAGGAAAGATGAACACCAGGGATGTGTGAGGGGGTGAGGGGTAGTGGTGACCACTTTCCCTCATGCCCCCGGGCACTTCTCTCTGGGTAAGGGGGGTCCCAAGGACCTCCAGCCCACGATGTCTAAAGCCCAGCTCCTGAGGAAGGACTGCCAGCCAGATCAGCTCTCACATGTCTCCTTTCAAAACACTACCCAAGGATGAAAATGCTTCCTGTTGGAAGCAGGATTTGGGACCATCTAAGCAGGAATCTCAGCTCCAGCCAAACCCCAGCGGGGAGGGAGAGAGCTCATGGCAACAGGCTGGAGATGCCTCCTGCAACCCCAGCTCCCAGGACGTCCCGTGTGTGTTGTCCTGGGCAGTGCAGAGACCTCACAGGCAGGGTGTGTGTGGGGAGCTGCAGCCATGGAGCGGGGAGAAGCCCAGCTGGACAGCAACCCAAGTGGCACAGGGAAGCTGCTGGATGGCAGTGATGGTGTCTCCTCCTGCCCTCTGCCCTGCCTGCGGTACTCAGCCTGTGCTGCCCACTGCCCTTCAGCACTCAGTTCACGCTGCCCACTGCCCTGCCTGCATCACACCAACCCATGCTGTCCACTGCCCTGCCTGCATCACACTAACCCATGCCCTGCCTGCAGCACTCATTCTGTGTTGCCCACTGCCCTGCCTGCATCACACCAACCCATGCTGTCCACTGCCCTGCCTGCATCACACCAACCCATGCCCTACCTGCAGCACTCAGCCCGTGCTGCCCACCGCCCTGTCTACAGCACTTAGCCCATGCTGCCCACTGCCCTTCCTGCAGCAGAGGAGCAGCTCTGACCCCTGCTGGGGCAGGCTCTTGGCCAGAGGCCGTACATTACTCATTTCTCTGCCTTTTCTCTGAGTTGCTTCTGCAGACGGTTCCTGTTAGAGCGAGGGTGTGGCTCCCCGCTCCCCTCCTCTGGCAGCTTCCCACCATCCATCCCAGCCTTGGGCAGCTGCCCGCAGCTTTTGGGGCCTGTGCTCTCCCCTCTGACGCTGAAATCACCGCTGGCTTCGAAACAAGAAGGCGGAGAAAATGTCTTGGAGGTCTGGGAGGCTTTTGGGAGCTGCTGTGCCTCGGAACGGAGGCTGTGGCAGGTTGTGGCATTGCTGTGGGGGTGAGCAGCCTTCACCCCGTGCTTGCCACTGCCTGTCTTGATGGCCAAGGAGACTCAGAACTACCCCTGACAACTGCCCCTTCCCCACGGGTCTGGGTTGCTGAGGAAGGAAGCACCACTGTCCCCATGCCTGAACCCACATCTCACTCCAAACCAACCCTTCTCATCCCCTGTGGCTCTGTGACTTGAAGGGCACTGACCCCTTAGAGAGGAGCTGGTGAGGGCAGCTGAGGGGCCAAAGAAAGCTGCTCAGACCCCAAAATGCAGCCGTGGGCCTCCATCAGGCTCACACGGGTGCATTTCTGTGCCTGTGGTCACAGCTGTAGAGGGGGCTGCAGCCCCTGTCCCTGGCAGCAGCTCTGCCTGGGCTGAGGGACAGTATGGCCACTCCAGCCTGGCAGGACACTCCAGCAAGTCAACAAAGGCACTTTTTTTCCTTATTTTCTTTCCTTTTTTAAAAGTGGCAACAAGATCAAGGGAAAAATGTGCCAGTCCTTACCCACCTGGTGGGCAGCAGCCCCCGGAGCCGGCTGGCAGCTCTGCTTGTCTCGAGGGCTTGTTTCAAGAGGAAGGCTGGGAGGTCAGAGGATGGGGAACTCTGCATATTTCGGCAAGAGCTGTAAACAGTTGCTGCTGCCAGCACAGCCCGGGGTTTCTTCTAGAGAACCAACCCCACAGCTCTTCAGGGACAGCGTTTTAAATTGCTCTCGGCGCTATGCCCCCATCCTCTTCCCTGGCTCGTGTCACCCAGCTGGTGCCCATGGAGGCAACTGGTCGAGGATGGGCAGGAGAGCCGGCAAGCCGGCTGTCCTGGGCTGCAAGGCAGCCTCCAACCGCAGTGCCAAGTGCTGTCAGGGAAGCCGGGTTCAGCGGCTTTATCACAGTTTAAGGCGGGGCGGGGGGGGGATTTCTGCCATTGGATCTTCTTCAAGAAGTGGCAAAGAAGAGAAAAAAATAACCCAGCCCTCGAGAGGGGTATTGTTAAGCATTTGCTCCTCACTCAAGGGAATCCATACAAGGGTGCAAAGCGCTGGCGCAGCCTCAAGCTGTCTCTGCTCTCCCCGCAGCGCCACGGTGCCGGGGGCTTGCAAGGAGCTCCCGTCCTCCAGAGACACGAACCGTTCCCCCGCGACAGACTGAGGCTGGAGCGCTTAGAAAAACAAACAGCAATCGGAATTATGCTCTTCTTCCCCTCAGTCAAGGGCTCAGTACAGCCGGAGGCTCCAGCATCCCGACGGAACGACAGCGGTGGACGGATGAGGAGCAGGCGGGGACTGGGTGGGCTGTGCCCCCCTTGGGGTGCGGGGAGGAATGCAAACCACCCCCTGCCTCCCCCGAGTCTCTGCGCCACAGAAGCAGGGGTGAAGTGGAGGTGTGTTGGGTTCCACTCTCTTGGCACGCCCCAGCTATTCCCACAAAAAAATACCGAAGCATTTTTGTCAGCACGCACCCCTCACCGCAGCTAGCCAGCCAGCTCAGAGCCGGCCCCGCACATTTGCATATATGCATATTTATGCCCCCCTAACGAGGAGCTGCCTCTCGGGAGGACCCGTCTGGCCGCGCCACGCCGCTCCCAGCTACCGCCGGGCGCTGACACGCTGCTCAAAGCACAGCCTGGGGGCCACAAAGCCGCCGTGCCCGCAGCAGCCGCTGCCGCCCAGCCTCCCCTCGCCGCGCCGACCCCGGCCCCGCCGTCCCGCCGCCTCTGCAGCCGCGCACCAGGCTCCCGCGCCCGCCAAGAGCGTCCCAGCGTGCGGGGCAGACGCGGGCAGCGAGGGACCATCTGCTCACCCGCGGCCACCTCCTCCTCACAGCACCTACAGGGACAACGCGGCCGGGTTTGGCGCTGCACTGGTGCCACTTTGGGCGCCTGCGGTACCTCCACGCCCTCTCATTTCTGCACCGGCTGACACGGCACAACAGGAGCCTCTTCTTACCCCAATAAGTGATTTAGTCCAGCAGCGTCTGCGAGAGCAGTGCCCTTCCCAGGGCAGCGCGCTGCGAAGCTCTGGCAGGCATTTCCCACGGCTCCACGCAGACCGAGCAGCAGAGCAGCACTCGCGAGGGGCTTTGCAGAAATCACAAGAGGCACCCGTTTCGCCAGGGGCCTGAGAAACACGCCACGCTCCTGGGGGAAACGTGCTCCAGCTGCACTGCCCCTTCCCGCCCCGCAGAGCCTCGTAAAACAAACTTTTATAAACAATTCCAAACGAGCTTATTTTAAGCTCCTCTGAAGCAGGCTGCCCGCTTCTGACCTTGCACGGAAGCCTGTGCCAAACCCAAGCGCTTGAAATGGGAAATGAAAGCAGTCCAGGCGAAACCCGGCCCCACTCGCTGCCAGGATGAGCAGACGGGACACCCGGGGCTGCCACTTGTCGTTCCCCCTGTCTACACAAAACCCGGTGTGAAAGCTGCTCCGCACCGACCTACAGTTGCGTTCCGGCTGAAAGCACAGCGAGGGGACGGCCACCTCGGGGACAGGGCTGAAGCATCCCAGTGCTGCGGCGGCGAGGACCAGCTCCCGTGTTCTGCTCCCCCAGGATCAGCCGCCGGTAACTGGGGCCGCAGCGTGAAGCATGAGCTTGGCCGGCGGCCTGGAAAATGCCCGCTGTGTGCGGGGCAGGGCGAAGGGCTGCTGCTGGGCTGTCCCCACCTCACCCCGATGCCATAAGCCGCCGCGCTGCCCCAGATACTGCGAGGGAAAGGGCTCCGCGGCCGCCCGGGTCCGCCACGCCTCGAGGGGCCGCGGGGCACACGCGGGGAACCGCTTTGGGAGACCAGCGGTGGGGACGCCCCCGATCTTCGAGAGGGGAGACGGGACACCCCTGTGAGCGGGGCGCGGCGCCGGGTGGCACACGCGGGGCTGCGGGACCCGGAGACCCCGGGGCAGGGCCGGGGCAGTTTTGGTCGCCTTACCTGGGGCGGCGCTGGCCCCGCGCAGCGGTTGCCCCCGCAGCAGCGCCTGCAGGCGGGCGGCTCGACGGTGCAGCCGCCCGGTGCGGTGGCCCAGCTCCAGGAGGTGGCCCTCGATGTCTCCCAGGAGGGCGAGCGAGTGGCCGCAGAGGTCGGCGAGCTGCCGGAGCAGGGTGAGGGCGGCCAGGCTGCAGGCGTCCCGCAGCTCGGCCAGCGGCACCGCAGCCCGCCCGCGCCGCGTCACCACGCTCCGCTTGTAGAACGGCATGGCCCGGCTCGGCCCGGCCCCCCCCACCCCCAGCTCGGTTCCCCCCGGGTCAGCCCCGCGGCTGCGAGGGTTCTGGGCCGTCCGCAGCGCCGGGGCTCGGGGCCGGCCGGTGGGAGGAGGAGGAGGAGGAGGAAGAGGAGGGAGGGGCGGCCCTGCTCGGGGATGCTCGGGCCGGCAGCGGGGCCCGGGAGCTCGTCCCGGCACCCTGGAGGGACCGGACCGGACCCAGCGTGGAGCGCTGCGGGGCCGCTCCGGGCTGTTTGCCGACGGGGCCTCCCCTCGGGACTGGCACTGCTCGGGATGGGGGCACGGCCATCCCCGGTGCCAGCCCTTCGGGACCGGCTGGTGTGGGTACAGGCTTTCCCCAACTTCGGGCTCCTCTGCTCCAGGATGGCTGGGGGGGATCGGGGTTGCTGGTCCTGGCAGAGACAGGTGGGCAGCACATTGATCTGGCGTTTTTTTAAAGCATTTCCCCTCCATGGCCGTTGTTGGCCTCCAGCAGCTCGTTCCTCTGCCCATCTCCCTCTCCCCAGCACACACAAAAGCAAAAATCTGTACTGTCCCAGTGGCATGAATTCCCAACCTCCTGACCCCTGAGATGCACTGGGATGCCACTGAAATGCACTGGGATGCCGCTGAGATGCACTGGGATGCTGCTGAGATGCACTGGGATGCTGCTGAGATGCACTGGGATGCCACTTAGATGCGTTGGGATGCTGCTGAGATGCCACTGGGATGCTGCTGAGATGCACTGGGATGCTGCTGAGATGCACTGGGATGCCACTTAGATGCGTTGGGATGCTGCTGAGATGCCACTGGGATGCTGCTGAGATGCACTGGGATGCTGCTGAGATGCCACTGGGATGCTGCTGAGATGCCACTGGGATGCCACTGAGATGCACTGGGATGCCACTGGGATGCACTGGGATGCTGCTGAGATGCCACTGGGATGCTACTGAGATGCACTGGGATGCTGCTGAGATGCACTGGGATGCCACTTAGATGCATTGGGATGCTGCTGAGATGCCACTGGGATGCTGCTGAGATGCACTGGGATGCTGCTGAGATGCACTGGGATGCCACTTAGATGCATTGGGATGCTGCTGAGATGCCACTGGGATGCTACTGAGATGCACTGGGATGCTCCTGAGATGTACTGGCTGCTGGTTGGGTGCAGTGGGGCTC
Organism: Colius striatus; assembly: GCF_028858725.1. Classification (NCBI taxonomy): domain Eukaryota; kingdom Metazoa; phylum Chordata; class Aves; order Coliiformes; family Coliidae; genus Colius; species Colius striatus. The sequence goes on from NC_084771.1 coordinate 898,212, forward strand.
TGGCTTTCTAGGCAGCCTGCTTTGGGCACAGCTCAGAGCAGAGCCCCTGAGCAGAGGTATGGGGCTGTCTTCTCACCCAGGCAGGGTAGGCAGCTGGAGTGACATTTCAGTGCAGCCTTCAAAGTCCCTTCCTTCATGTTCCTGGACTTTGAAGGTCCATTTTATGGCCATAGTGGGTCTGCACCTTACCCTGGGGCCATGCTGATGAGTGACCAGGCGCTGTGTGCCCCTGGCTGTGTCCAGGTCAAAGGATGAGCCTGGAGAGGGTCAGGGAGCCAAGCACAGAGTGATGGGTTGTGCTTTCCCATCCTTCAGCCAGGCTGCTTGTGGAGAGGCCCCAGCTGAGCACAGGAACACTGGGTGAGCGCAGTGGTGAGGGCAGCAAAGGGAAACAGCAAGGGCAGGATCCCTGCCAGCACTTGAAGAGCCTTTTGCCCTTCCCTAAGCAGACTAAATTTAACATGTTCTTATTTGATCAGTTCTTTAGGCCAATATTTTTTCCTCTTCAGTAGGAAAAATATGCACTGGCAGCATTTTCTTGTGGCTGTAGGGATGCCCCCTGGAGAGGCTGTGGATGCCATTTCTCCCTGCATGGGGATCCTTGCTGGACTCCTGAGCTGTTCGTGCTCAGCTTGGGCTCGTGTAAATGTTTGTGCATCCAAACTTCCCATCCCCAGCCCACTCACCCTTCCCAGCACTGATCTCTCCTACAGCCAAACAAGAAGGAACACACACACACAATGTGCCTATTTTTGTGGCTTCCCGGCAGAGATCTGCTTGTTTCAAGATTTCCTCACAGAGTAAATGTGGAGAGCCAGGTTTCACCTGTCCTTGCACAGGGCAGCAGTGCACACCCTGGGTCCTGTGGAGCCTGAATCACACCTAAACACGAATTCATCCAATGTTCTTACAATTTCGAGGCTGCTTCCTCTTGCTCTGCCCCGTGACGCAGGTTTCTTGTGACATTTGCTGTGTTCAGTGGTTCCTTCATCCATTTCTTGGGTCTTGAGGCTGCATTCATGAGCAAGAGGTTTTTAAGCTGAGGAAGTGCCAAGGGCCTTTTCCTTACTTGCTGTGTGCCTTTGGCCTCATTTTCAAGCCTTTTGCTGCAACTGGAGAAATCTGAACACCTTGCTGTTGAGTACAAGCAGATCCCCAGGTAATCAGCTGAGTCTGGGAGCCAGGGGATTCACAAAACCATCACACAGTGCAGGAGCCTCAATAAATCCCCAAATCAGGCTGCTTAGCAACTTTAACTGTCTTCTTTTCCTAAAGGGAATGTGTTTTCCTTAAGTCTTCTGTCAAATGTTGAGCGTGAGAAAACTAAACTGGCCTTTTAAATGTGAAGTGAGCTGCGTAATGAACTCACCACGTTATCATGATGAGGGTTACAGTAAGGACGGGGCTGGAAACGTGCAGCCTCAGCCCTGCAGCAGCTCAAGACAAGTCCCAGGGGAGAAATCCCAGGGGAGAAGGCTTGTGCCCACACTGGAGTATTTCCTCTCAGGTGCAGGGTCTCAGTTCCATGCCAGAGCCCTGGGTGTGGACAGAGCTGGAGCCAGATCCCGCTCCAAGGACGCAGCTCCCTGTGACGGCTGTGCCAAAGCCCAGAGCACAGAGTAATGGGCTCGGGATCCTGTGGGAAACAGCTCGGTTGGCCACTGGCCAGGCAGGAACTTTGCCAGTTCTGCAAACATTGATTGCAACCAGATGCTGCAGGGGATGGGACTCTCCCTGCTCCGGCTCCACCCCGCAGCGCTGACCCCAGGGGCAGGGCATGCAGCATGCCCTGGAGCTAATCCCATGGGTGGGCTTTGTTTGGGTGACAGGGCTTTGGGTGAGCCACGCTTGCTGGTGAGGGTGCAGAGGATGGGGATGTTGGGTCAGGTGAGCAGAGGGGGACCTGATCTTTTTCCTCTTCCCCTGCTTGTCCCAGGGCCTCCCACTGCAGCATGCACCAGGCAGCAGCCTTTAAGCTACGAAATACTTGCCAAAACACACCGGCTCGGACAGCTTCTGGCTTGGCCTCCACTTTGCTTGAACTGAGAGGAGCAGTGGGGAGGGAGCAGGAGGCCTGAGGAGGAGCACAGAGCCCCAGGCACCCATCTGTCCTCACCCCATGGCTGACATCACATGGAGCTGGAGGAGTGGGGGACACACTTGGCAGTACAAATGGGGTTTCCTCTGCCATTGCACTCACTGGGGACTCCAAGCTGCTATGAGACCACTTAGCCTTGGGTTTGCTGCAATCTCTGCGAGGCAGCCAGACCCAGGGGTGCCTTTGCCTTGGAATCCCCCCAGGAGCCTACGGGGCTGACTGCCAAGTACACAGGGCAACAGCAAATGCCTTTGCCTTGTGTCTTCTCAACATCTGGTGATCTGAGTAAGGATCCTTCTTTTCATCATCTCTTTACAAAAGCACCCACCCCAGATGTGCTTGTGGCCACCTTGTAAAGCCTGAGCAGTAACCCTGGCTGGGGCTGGTTCAGCACCCAACAGGCAAACTTGCACATTTTGCAGAGCTGCTTCTCACTACACCGAGATCTCGGTCCCAAGAGCAATGCTTTCCTGGAGCCCATGGCCACAGAGGTAAATGAGGCTGATGTTCCCTGTGGGGAACATCTGACTGGAGCAAGATGTGCTGGATGCAGGCTGTGGGCCAGAGCTGCTCTGTCCTGCTGCTCCTGGGACCCCTCACCCCAGGTCACTGCTCTTGCTACCTGGACGCCCCGGTCCCTCCCGTACCTGGCATGCAGGAGCAGTGTGTGTGGGGCTCTCACTGGCCTCCCCATGCCTGCTGAAGGGTGTCTGCCAAGACTTGGCCGTAGATGCTGCCAAGAAACCCTTGATGCTGGTGAGAAAACCATTAAGTGGGTGCCCGAGCTGTTGCCACCTCCAGCTCACGCTGCACGGCTGTGCCCTTGGAGCATGCAGGGCTGCAGCTCCCAAACCATCTCTTATGGTTGTTCTAGAAAGTCCCTTTCCTGCTCCAAAATCCTGCAGTTTCTGCAGCCTTCCTGCTCACCCTGCACCTCCTCCCAGGACTCTCCAATCAGCCCATGCAATGTCACGGAGTAGTTCCCTGCGTGGGCACACAGGCTGCAGGGCTGTGAGCCAGATGATGGTGTCCTGCAGGCAGGACACTGAGGGCAGGACAGGGACCAGTGCCTGTGCTCACACTGTTCTCCCATGCAATCGCCTTTATTTACTGGCAAGGGCTCCACAATTTCATCTGAGTAGCGTGAACTATCTCCACCAAGGCATGTGAGCCACAGCTACGGCCTCCTCCCTGTCCCTGTCCTCCCACTAAAAGTTAATTACCTAAAAAGTACTCCAAGAGTGTCTCCTACAGCCAGGTTTTCTCACTGATGCAATTTGCTACCAAAACTGGATACAGCAGTCCCTGTTCTGAGCTCACACATGGCCCTAATTGTTGGAGCAGCTCTTTTTAAAAGAGGATGGCAGGGGCTGCCCCATGCTCTGCAGCTGGGCTTTGCACACTCTGAAACTCGTGTGCTGCAGCATTTGTTCACTGAAGTGGATATTCACTAGAAACTCATGGCCCAGTTCCCTGGCTCAGGTTTCTCTGAGGTGGTTTTTCTGGATTCAATTGGCTTCCTTCCGTGTCATCTGCAAACTGGGCTCTGCTTTCCAGCTCTTTCTCCTGTCTGGATTGCTGTGGAAAGCACATACAGGCTCAGGGAGTGGATCCATGCTGGTGTCATTCATGAAAAGCTGATTATTAAGTTCCCTTCCTCTTCTGAGTCATTCTTTTTCCCATAAGGGCTTTCTTCCACTGCCTCTCACCCGCATTCAGTGCTGCACCTTGCTCAGACCTCTGGCTGGCCCAAACAAGCCATAACTCCTGTTGGAAACAGGAGCAGTGTCGAGGATGTTTTGGAGAGACCGATACACTTTCCTTCATGGAATCACAATGTCATCCCATCTGTACTCCATTAGTCTATTTTTAATCACAGTTTCAAAATGTTTTCCAGGAACAAAGGCAAAGCTCACTGGCCTGTAATTCCCCCCAGCCCCCAGTGACATTTCGTGTCCAGGTCCAGGATTTGCTGCCAGGCAGAGCAGGGGCTGCATTAAAGGGCTGCATGTTGTTGAGAGCAGAACAACAGTTAAAGTTTCTCTCTTTTTTTAATCACATTATTCCACCTTATTGAGTCACTGTTGAGCACCCAACTGTTTTTTTTCTGAGCTAGAGGCTGGTAATATCCCCCACTACCTTCAGCTCCTGACAGCCCGTGTGCTGAGCCCCATGGCTCCCCACGTGAGCCTTGTGTCCTTCCTGCTGGGTGGGTTATGATGGGGTATGGGCTGTGATGTGGGTTTCCCAGGTAGTTCTAGTGCAGATGCTCCTCCTTTCTCCAGATCCCCACCATCCCTGTGCCCAGCACGTGCTGGATCTCGCTTTGCCATGAGCTGCCTGAGCTGCCCCAGGAGCCTCCTCTGCCCAGGACACTGAGCGAGCAGGGTGCAGGGGGTCCACTGGGGGTTTCCTCTCAAGCAGGAGACATCTGTGCTGCACTCACTGGTACAAAGGGACAGCAGAGCACCAGACTGTACCCCTGCTGCAATGCTTTAAACTCTTTTTCCATGCTGGGGCCACTCTTTTAATGGAATCATGGAATGGTAGGGGTTGGAAGGTACCTCTAAAGATCATCCAGTTCAAACTCCTGCCAAAGTAGCTCCCACCTAGATCAGGTCACACAGGAATGTGTTCAGGTGGATTTTGGGGACCTCTAGAGCAGGAGCCTCCACACCCTCCCTGGGCAGCCTGGGCCAGGGCTCCCTCACTGAAACACTGAAATAGTTTTTCAATTTGTTTAAATGGATCTTTTTGTGTTCTTTTGGGGCAGAGGAAGCAATTTCACCCATTCTCAGGGCTTTTAACACTATAGGGTTGTTTTGTACCCATTGCACAGACTGCTGTTCCATATCCAGCTTGTGCTGTTCCCAACAGACCTGGGACAGATGTGTGGCTCCAAGGGGGGGATGCAAGAAGCTCCTCTCACCTATTTCAACAAGGAGACATCAGGTTGCCCTAAAGAATGAGACTCACCCTGTGCAACATTCAGCTGTGTCCCACCATTCAGGTGATCTCTCTCAGTATCAAAATGTAATAATTGCAAAGCTCAACTGTATTTCAGCATGTTGCTGTTTAATCTTTGGGGACACAGAACTCATTATTTGATGTTCTGGCAATGATGAGTAAGTGCTTAAATAAAACCAGTGCAAAACAATAATTATCTGACAAAACCCACAGGCAAAATTCAATCTATGGGGCAAAGGAACACGATTCTCCTCAGAGGTACACAGCAGGTACTTGTGTCTTTATGGAAATGGCTCTTGCACACTGCAGAAACACCTGTCATTTTTGAATGAGTCCTTGTACATAGGTCACCTGGGCAGAGCCTTTGTGGATGGATCTCTCTGCCTCTCACAGTTCCTTTTGCTTTGGCGAAGCAGGCGGCTGCAGGCATGGCACTCTGCACAGCAACGTGTGTGTTCTCCCTTTCATCTTTCAGGTAATTTACTCTCACAAATGAAATGAGAGCCTTTTTTTCCCCTCTGTGCCAATAGATTAAAAGCCAGGCCACTGTTTGTCACGAGGCTGCATTCCCTGCAGAGGGACCCCTCACACCTCTCAGAGGCAGCTGCTGACCCATCCTGCTTGCTGGGAGCACAGATGTCACAAGGATGTGTTCTCGCTGCAGCAGTGCTACAGTCCTTTCACATCTAGGAACTGCAGTCCCTCACATCTAGGAACTGCAGTCCCTCACATCTGGGAGCTGCAATCCCTCACATCTAGGGGTTGTAGTCCATGTCTGGGAGCTGCAGTCCCTCACATCTGGGAGCTGCAGTCCCTCACATCTAGGGGTTGTAGTCCATGTCTGGGAGCTGCAGTCCCTCACATCTGGGAGCTGCAGTCCCTCACATCTAGGAGCTGCAGTCCCTCACATCTGAGGGTTGTAGTCCATGTCTGGGAGCTGCAGTCCCTCACATTTAGGACCCCAACATGCTGATGCCTTTAAGCAGCAGCAGATGGAATCGGTGGCACACGTGTTAAAATCCACCACTTGTAGCCAGGGTTTGGCAGGTCTCCTGGCAGCCCAGCCTGCCTCATCCTCCTCCATCAGCAGGCAGCTGCAAGGGGGCTGTCACTCAGGGTGATCAATCACTGCCACTGCCTGTTACAATGATACATGGCTTCCCAACTTGCTCTCCTCGTTCTGCCAGCCACAGCCATGCTCCCCACACACTGAATGTGTGATGAACATTGTCATTGCTGCCTCTGTCTCTCACTAAGTGATAGCAGGTTAAATAAATGGTGGTTAGAACCTCTCCCTGTAATGATGCCCCTCTATGTGCTATCTCTGCTGCCTGCTCTGGTGCCCAGCCTGTCCCCTGCAGTCCTCTGCCTGTGAGGAGGCCAGCACCTGGAGCTGGGGAACTGCACACAGTTTGCACTCTGGTGGCCCTATTCCTCAAACTGGTGCCCCACTGGGAGTGCAGTGGCCCAGGGCCTGAGTCTCCCTCAGTCTTCTGCTCAGCCTTGCCTGAAACAGCTCTGCAGTCTTCAAATCCACCACAGAGGCAGAAGCTTGTCTTTCTGGTGTGTCCCAGACTCCTTTACTACCCATCTGGCCTCAGAACCTTCCTTTACCTCCCTCCCAAGCAGCACAGCCCAGCAGCGCAGCAGAGAAGCCGTTCTGCTGTTACCACAAGTGTTGATAAAGTCACATATGGCTGCTTGTGTGTCAACTGTTGCAGCCGTGAGCTCAGGGCCTGAGGCCACGAGAGCGTGTGTAAGCTGTCATGTCTGCTGAAGCAGCAACAGTAGAACCAGGCAGAAATCACCCCATGGCTGGCATGACATTGGTGAGGCTCCCTGTGGCAAACGCCCATGCCAGGCAAAGGTAGCCTGGCAGCTGCTGGCACAGGGAGGGTTAAAGCAGCCGTACTGAGAGCATTAGGATTTCAGCTGCAGCAGCTGTGGTTTCCTCAGCTATGCCATTGCAAGCTGTGAGGTGGGGATGTGTGCAGAGGAAATGTGTGGCAGCACTTGGGGTCCACCAATAATTTATATGTTGCAGTGGCTGAAAGTTGCTGCAGGATGTGGGAAGATGGAGATGTAAGTGAACTCTGTCATCAGCTGAGCTGGGAGATCAGAATCAGCCTGAATGCGACAGGGCTTGCCAGGGAATGGGGGCAAAGAGGTTTCTGAAACACAGGCTGACACAGAGAGGGCAGAGAAAACCTTTAAATACAAAGCTTAAAGGAAACAGTGGCCAAAGGAGACACATGGGGAGCACCAAACCTGGAGCCTTCCCTCTTGAGGGACCACCAGTGCTGGTTGTACTGATGCATCCACCTGGGAGGGGTGCATGAGGGGAAAACTTAGGCACATTGGGTGCCAAACCTCTTCTCAAAAGAGACACAGCATCAGAGGTCAGGGCTGGCTGGTTGCTGTGTTGTGGAGCAGCTTGCTCTGTGCATGATCCACATGCTGTAGATTTGGGGAGTAATTGTCAAATCAAACTAGTTTGGATTGGGAAGGACCTTAGAGTTCTAGTTCCATCGTCCACCATGGGCAGGATCTGTCCCTTATGCTCCTGGCCAGCTCTGCCCCAGCTGGGCTCAGACCCGTGCAGGGACAACATCGTTTTGCAGAGTCAGTGAGGGGTCCAGAGCAAAGTCCCTCCCTGCCAGCGTGTGACTTCACCCTGAGGTCAGGGGCTTCAATCCTCTTCCAGTCCCAGCTTTTCACGTGCTGCTGTGACTGCAGATGCCTAACCAGTGGCCATATAAAATGCAGCAATATCTTTTATTAAATATGGGCCAGTTCACGTGCGATTTGTACTCTAAACACTAAATCACCCACGTTGCTTTTGCCTGGCTTTGCACAAACTCCGAGTCCGGGGCTGGGGAGGGGGTGGAACTTCCTCACCTGCAAACTCCGGTACTGAAACACGTGTTTCTCAAGCAGAGAAGAACTCTTTATTCTCCTCACGTGAGTCGTGTCGGCATCGCAGCAGAGCACAGCAGGGAGGGTTTGGCTCCGGCTGTCCCCGCGCTGCTCCCATCCCGCTCCCATTCCGCCCCCGTCCCGCTCCCATCCCGCTCGCATCCCGCTCCCATCCCGCTCACTTCCCGCTCTCATCCCGCTCGCATCTCGCTCGCATCCCGCTCCCATCCCGCTCCCATCCCGCTCCCATCCCGCTTCCATCCCGCTCCCATCCCGCTCCCGTCCCGCTCGCATCCCGCTCCCATGCCGCTCGCATCCCGCTCCCATCCCGCTCGCATCCCGCTCGCATCCCGGTGGCGGTCCCGGCGCTGCGCTGAGCGCGATGCGCCGGCTTTCGGGACCTGTCCTCTGGGTGTCACTGTGCCATCGCTACAAATCCCGAGCATCGCTCGGAGGGGAAGGGATTTAGCCCAAAAGAGGGAAGGAAAACATCTCTCACCGCCCGCAACGACCTCGGCGCTGCTGCCGGCCGAGGGCTGCGGCTGCTTTGGGCTCTCCTCCCCTCCGCTCCGCCCGCTCGGCCCAGCCCGTGCTCTGCCTCCAGCCTCCCGCTTCCTCCTGCCCAAACGCTGACACCCTTCAGGCTCAGGGTCCCTCTCCTCTGGGGAGGCCAGCGCTGGGATGCGCCCCCACGGCAGAGCCGGCCCCCGGGATGAGGCGGCGCCTGGGGACGGCTGCTGCCCCACGGCCGTGGCTCGGCTGGTGGGGAGCCCGAGGCTCAGAGGCCCTGGCTCCGGCTGCCTTTGCCTGAGATGCCCCTTGCCAGGCACACGGCTCAGCCGGCAGAGCCGACGGGTATTGCAGGTGCAGAGGCCACCGAGGTGCCCCGGCACGGACGCTGCTGCCAGCCAGAAGCGTTCTCACGAGGCAGGGCTCAGCCTCCCACACTGCACACAGGGAGGGAAATGTTCCTGGGAGCAGCATCCACAGGGTCTCTGTCTGTCTGCATCATCCAGTGACTCTCCTCCAGTTCCTCCACGCTCCTTCAGTTGAGTCAGCAACACGTCTTGGTGCTGCATGTGTTCATTTTGGAAGTATGGATAGAGGAGAGAGTTGACTCTTCTGGGATAAAACCCCCTTTGGTGGAGTGGACAATGCTCCCAAATAAATGGTGAGCCATAACTAAGAGAAGGGAAGGCAGGAGAGTGCTGTCTGCCTCCTGCCAGACATCCCTCCTCCCCAGGCACTGGCAGTTCCCTCTTGGTCACTGGTGACTGGGAAGTTTGGCCTTAGGGAATGACTCTTGGTGGGAGCCATCCCATCCTCACAAGTTCAGGAATGAGGAGTGTTAGTGAATTCCTCTGCTCCTGCTCTGCCCAGCTGGGGAGGGCAGAGCCCTCTGGCACAAGGGCCATGCCTGCACGCTGCCTGGCAGCACACCTGCATCCCTGGGGCTTTCTGCCCAAACCTGTCCTAACAAACCAAGCTGAATGACTCCTGGGTGGGATTTGGGAGCCTCAAATTTTCAGTGGTCTCAGATGGGATCAGAAGTTTGGAGCTCTGGTAGGGAAAGCCCTCCTCCAGGCTCTTGGGGAGCACAGCAGCCCTGATACAACTCCCTGGCACAGGTGGAGACCTCAGGCCAAGGAGAGGAGCCTTTTTTTGTGCTTTCATTTGAAATGAGCAATAAAAGCAAAAGCTCTAGGTGTCTCATGGCCAGGACACGTGCAGCTTTCAGCTCTACCAGAGGAAGGTGCCAAGGACATGCTGCATCAGAGGGGCTGAGACCTCTGCACCCAGCGCCCAGCCTGGGCTGGCTGGGGAAGGAAGGTCTGGAGGCACAGCAGCTCCCTTGTAGGGCTTTGATGTGTGTCCTTGCCCTGTCTCACAGATCCCTGCAGGCTGGCAGGCCCGGGGCAGCCCCAGCACTGCCACAGCTGCCAGGACAAGTGCTGGAGCATCTCATCCCTTACAAGCCCCCGCACGCTCTGCAGATATAATGGCCCTCTCCATTTCGGGCTGCCCCCCTTGTTTGAGTTGGTGCTGAGATAATTACAGCATGCCTGGGCAGCCCAGCAGCCTTAGGACTTGTGTGTGGGCAGCTCTGGAGAGCTGCTTTCTGCAGGGAACGGAGCTTTCAATTGCCACTCCATCGGTGGCTCTACGAAGCTAATTATGGCGTCAGCGAGACGGGCAGGGGGCTGGCAGCTCTGAGGTGCCCTCTCTCACCAGCTCTGAGTCCTGCCACAGCCTTCCAGGTCCTTACACAGCTTAAGTAGTGACAGGATCTAATTAGGATCTCCTGGGGAAGGGAGGAGGAGACTCGTTGAATGGAAAAGCCCTGCGGCAGATGACAGGCTTGGCAGGGGGAAGATGCCTGTTTATATTGTGCCTGTTACAGGGGCTGTTCCTTGGCAGTAAAACCCACGTGGAGAATCCTTGGCTCTGGGAAGGAAGGACGTTGGGGCTGCTGAGCCCTGCAGCTATGGGGTGGTGCTGTGCAGCCCAGGCTGTGCATACAAGTTGCTCAGACACAAAATGTAGGGGAGCGTGAGGAGGAGGAGACCCCACTCCCAGCCCAGAGGAGGGCCCAGGGACTCTGGAGAAAGCACTTGTGCCTGGGCTAATGCACAGCTTTGGCTGAGGCTTGGGGGGGGAAACCTTTCCTGGCACAGACCCCTCACCTCTGTGTATGCATGGTGCAGTGAGGAGGGCTGCAAAGGGCAAACGAGAGTGTGTGAGGACAGGCCTTGGAAGGGCTTTGAGGAGCTGCTGTAACTCCTGAAAGTCACAGAGCTGGGGCAGGACACAGCCCTGGAGGAATGGACCTGCTGGGAGGACACAGGGCAGGGGCAGGTTTATTTCTGATCACCTTTCATTTTTGTTCTGACACACTCGGCTGCTTCTGAGGTTCCTGTGCATTCAAAAGCAACTTATTCCAGTTTCTCTTCAGATAAAACTTCACTTTTGAGTTTAAAAGCTCTTTTAGGAGCAGCTTGTTCTATAGAACCCATCCAGGCAAATTCACCTTAAACCTCTTGCTGCTCAGGGCCCTTCAAACCCCTGATCCTCACAGCCTCTGCCCACCCACCCGGCCACATACAACCTAACAACCCCTCACTCCTTCCCCTTCTCTCTACTTGTGCTCATTTTTTTTGCCTGAAATCAGCAGCCTGTTGGGGAAGAGGTGTTATTTTCAGGCTGAGTTTGTGCAGCAGGGTAGCAATGCTGAGAGCAGAGGGCATTGCAGGCTCCAGCTCTGGAGGCACAGCTTTGCAGCGGGGTCAGCCCTTCTGTATCACCTCTCATCCTCATGGTCACAAAGAGAAGGTGGGTAAAGTTACCTACAAGATGTTTGGTGGAGTTTGAGAAATGTTGGAGAAGGGGCTGCTGCCTGGAACTGGGTGCCCTGTTCTGTGCTCAGAGGTCGGGGCTGACCCACAGATGTGCCAGGACGGAGCACTGAGCACCAGCCCCGGGATGCTTCTGATGTCTGTGGGGATGGGTGCCCAGAGCATCCTGTTCTAGGGAAGGCTCTGACATAAACCACGTGGCACGCACTTACCTGGGGACAGCATCAGGCAGCAGCTCTTTCTATGTGGAGATCACAGCCCACCAGTTGTAATTCAGTGACTTGGTGGCAAAGGTAAGATGGGAGGTAGAGTGGAAGCATCTTCTGTTTCCCTTAACGACCAGATCCACCTGAGGTGGAAGCTGATGCTTGTGATTCCTTCTTTTATCCCACAGCAGCTGCATGTCTCTTCTGGCCCAGTGTTTTGGCCATTTCAGACTCAAAATTCCAGGTGAAAACAAGCAGAAAAGGGGAGCTGATGGTTTAACTCTTGGTGGTTTAACTCTTGGTCCCCAGTTGGCATTAGCTGGTTCAGAATTAGCAGCTGTGATTGATGGCTGAGTACGGGATAACAACCTGTGGATTGAGCTTCTGTCAGCCTCCCTGACAGTTCATTCAGTCACAAGATGATTTATGCAAGCTTGGGGCTTCTCAAGCAGGATTTTCTGTTCCACTGCCTATGAGCTGCTTTTCTTTTGTTCGCCTTGCCCATTGTTCTCACAAACTGATGCTCATCTTTTGTCGCTGGTTGATATTAGCTTAGGACTGAGTTTAAGGGCATGAACACACAGACAAGGCACATATGCACACATGGCTGGAGCTGTGGCAGAAGGCAGAGTCCAGCTCCCCGGGCTCACACAGACATGAGCAGACTCACAATTCTTTAGCCACCTCTCCCTGGCACCTCCCACCGTGGGGCAGAAGCCCTGGCTGGCTGGAGATGTGCAAACCACGGCTGGATCTGCTCTTCCACCTGCAGTGGGGTGCAGCCGAGGGGCTGGACCCTGGAGTGAGGAGGACAAGGTGTAGTGGGGGGTGATGTGTGGGCCCAAGGGCAGGGAGAGCTGCCAGGATGGTCCTGGGAGGAGGAGGACGATGAAACTGGCACCTGCTGGGCTGCTGGAGCAGGGTCAGAGGCTGCTGGTGGGAGAGGAGTCTCTGTTTCTCCGTGACTTCTCTGCAGGGCTGCATGGTGACTCCTCCTGGTAACCATTTGATCCTTCACATGTGACATTCAGGATGAGTTGTTGCATCACCTTTCCAGGGATGGAGGTCAGGCTGACCAGCCTGCGGTTTCCTGGCTCATCCTTCCTGCCCTTGTTGCAGCCTGCAGTGACACTGGCCTGTCTCCAGCCCTCAGGCACCTCGCCTGTGCTCCATGATTGACCATGAATGTCCCAGCTCTGTGCAGGCACACGGCCACAGGCATTGCCCCACAGGAGCCCCTGAGGCCAAAGGGGCACTGGCAAAGCTCTCACCACCCTAAACCCAAAGCCAGGAAGCAAATAAAAGGCCCTTTGTCCTCCTCATTAGTCTGTGTCTCTCCCCAGTGCAGGGGAAGCAATGACCCAGCTCCTTGTGCTGGTGCAGTCGCCTCTTTCCCTCAGAGCGTGCCCAAAGGCGCCGTCTGCAGAGTCTCATGGACACACACAGTGGGTTTCCTCTCGTGCCCAGTCCCTGGAAGGGCTCTCTGCTCTGCCTGCTTTGGGGTTTTTTGCTGGTTTTTCTGTGGTGCCCACTCAATGAACTGGCTCAGGGCAGTTTTGCCCCTTGGGAAGAGCTTGTTCCTGGGTGGTGAGCAGCACTTGGAAGATGTTATGGAGTTAATGACCATTGATGCCCCCTCCTGAAGGTCAGGCTGGTAATAAAGTCACACCACAGTGTTTATGCTAATACCAAAATGAATTACCTGTCGTTTTTATGTGTATTAAAGATCTGGTTGTGATGATCTTTACAGCTGTAATGGAAGGCCAGCGACTGATAGGCCTCTGCTTCGTGAATGTAATTAAAAATAAAACTCTTTGAGGCATTTATCCACAACTGACACCCAGCAGGATCTGAAGCTCAGCTGGTGTGTGAGCTCTGCACTGTTTGTGAGGTGCCATGCTCATAGTCCTGGGCTCCCACATGGTTTACATCAGCTGTGAGGGTAGGAGGGGGTCTGTAGGCACACTGCTGGGTGAGCAACAAGCGGGAGCTACAATGGGAGATGCAGCTCAGAGCAGAGTGCACTGTGGGCGAGGAGCACAGCACCCTGCCTCACCCTCCCCTGGGCATCTCGGGAGCTACAGAAGCTCCTGATGTAAGTTCCCTCAGAGGCCCTGCCAGGCTCTCTCTGCACAGCAGCACTCTGAGCACTCGCCAGGGATGCTCGCTGCTCTTCCTGGTGGCACGTGGGAGAGGAGAACAAGGAGAGGGGCTGAGATTTTGGGGTGGCACAGGCTGCTGTTGGATATGACCCCCAGGTCCCTGCCTTCACAAACCTGCTTTGGATGTCACAGGGCAGCCCTTGCCCTGCACCACACTGAGAGCTTGCTTGACTTTTGGATGCCTTTGGAGACATGAGCAAGGGAAGAGGGGTCTTGTTAAAGGTGACAGGGACCTCACCCCAGCCATTCCCTCAGTGCTCTGATCAAGGCAGCACTGAGGATCTGTGGGGTCTGTCTCCACCCACCCCCACTGCTCTGCTCCCCTTGCATGTGGTCCATGCTGCCTTCTGAGCAAGCTGAGGATTTTTTTCTTCTCTGGGTTTCTTTTGTGCAAAGGGGTCGTTTTGAAGACGGATATTTTCCCAGCCTCCTGCAGCCAAGGTGTGGAGGTGAGGTTTTTTGTGGGACAGAGACGATGGCAGCCTTGTAACAAGGTCAGTCGTTGAGCTGGAGCGTAACCAGGCTCCAAGTGAGGCAAGAAGCACTGATGCTGATGTGGGAGCTGTTTCACGTGGGATGGGGTTGTCCCTCCCTGCTCTGCCCAGCCCACTGAGCAGGAGATGCGTGGAGCTGCTTTGTAGCTCCTGCTTGTATCTCTAGAGACAAGCATCTCTAGAGCTTCCCCTTGTCCAAACTCTCAGGGAGCAGAAGATCTGCAGGAGGAGGAGCACCATCTTCTCTGATCTGAAGGAAACGAAGCGTCAGAGCAGGCTTCAGAGAAACAGCTTCTCAGCAGACTGGGGCTCTGAAAGAGGAAATGTTTTCTCATGGAACTGAAGTTTTGGTCTCTGTTTTAACCACTTTTTAACGTTCCAAATACACACAAAGGCATTTTTGGTGCCTGCTCTGAGGAATGACTTTGGGAGGGGCTCTGACACAAGCCGTTTGGTGAGATCAGCAGGGACCTGAGATTCATGCCAGAGAGAAGCTTACCTTTGAGATGTGAAAACCTGCTGGAAATTCTCACCTCTCCCTGATTCCCCCAGAAAAGGCAACTTGTGCCCCTTGCCACCCCTCTGTGCCGTGACAGTTTGGAAGCAGCAGTAACTGCCAGGAGCCTTCACAGCAACGTATTCCTGTAGCTCATGTCAGCTCACGCGAGGGGCTCTGCCATTGGCAGCTGCAGTCATTCCTAATCCATGTACAGTAGTGCCCAGGCATCCCAGGCAGGACCAGGGCAGCGAGGCTGGCGAGCACCCCTGCCACCTCGGCAGATGGACAGCGAGGCAGGAGACGAGCCGTGGGGCAGCCGCCTGTGGCCTCGTCGTTCTGAGGCAGTTGCTTCTGCAGAGAGGGAACAATCTTTTCCATGTCTGATTAGTATGAAATCCCTCACAGCTCCCAGAGCCCCGGCATGCCTCAGCATATGGCAGAGCTGCCTCGGTTTTGGCTACTGCGAGGGGATGATTAATTAGTAAGACATTTTTATGTATGAAAGGAAAAACATTACAATCCTTGTGGCTGGCAGCGTGCTGAGGGTTTACATTTCTGTGAGGGATAGGAGGATGTGCTCACTGGCACACTGCCTTGAAATGTTTACCAGCAAACATTTATCCTTGTTGTCTTAAATAGAAGCAATTGTGTGTGGCATGTTGGTGTAACAGCATGTGGGAGATGGGCCCTTTGGAAGGGAAATGGGGCAGTGTGAGCTCCTGCCACGGAATGGTGCTCCTCTAACCTTCAATACACAAACTGTCAGGAGGAAAGTCAAGCTTGGAAGAGGAAAGGAAGCGTGGAAGAGATTTGTAGTGGAGCCATTGAGTGGAAATGGAAATGCAGGTGTATGAAAGCGTGAGAAGCAGCACTAGAAAAGGGATTTGGGGAGTGAGCCGTGTTGACAGCTGAGGAGAAGACTGAGGCTGAACCGAGGCACGTGGCTTCTCTCAGGTCTGTGTCACATGCCATTTGTCAGCAGAGAGCCTTCGTTCCAGCTACAGTAAGATGGCACCGAGGAGCAATGCATCGTGTGTACAGCATGGTCTCCACAGGAGGAAGGTGCCTGAAACCAAAGGACAAAACATAAGGGGCAGGAACCTGAGCACCTGAGATTTAGCAAGCATGGTCCTGAGACAGAAAATCCACCCCCCACCCGAAGCATGTGGCTCTTGAAATATGTAATCTCTAATAGCAGAGTTGCTTTTACCCACCAAATCCTTTATCCCTTCAAAAGGATGAGGATGCATATGCCACAGAGACGAGGAGGGCGTGCAGGGCCTGAGGTCTGAGCGGAATGGGAAGGAGCTGCCTGCACCTCAGAGGAGCAGCACGCTGGAGGTGGGAGCAGGTGGGCTGGGAGAGGAGGGACTGGAGCAGGCAGAGTCATACACCACCCAATAACACAGAAATATCAGATTCAAACTGATTTTGAGTGAGGAAAAGCAGACAATTCGCTGCCAGAGCAGGGCAGCACAGGAACACACACAGTGATGAACTGGGTGGAGAGAGCAGCTGAGCCCTCTGAGCTCCCCACAGCAAACACTCACAGAAGAAGGCCCAGGGGAAGACAAACCTTACCATGGTCCTGCTGGAAGTATCAAAGCACTGGAGCTCAGCCTCCAGATTCCTGGACCAGGAATCCACTGCAGCTGCCTGAGGGACCTGAGGGACCACTGGCTCCTACCTCCAGCACATCAGCATGGAGCAACCTGTCCTCCTGCACAAACACCACGGCAGAAATATCCCCTCCCTTAGTGCCCTCGGGAGTTCAGCAGCTCTCAAAGTCCATGTGAAAGGATTTATCTTCGCTTGCTTCTCCCTTGTTGACTAAGTGGTGGCAAATTAGGTCATGTGGAGCTAAATTGAGCATTAACTGTGCTCCCTTCAGAAGTTCTGCTGCAGCCTCTCCGGGGAAACAAAACAGTCAAACTGTGGCTTGGATCAGATTGCTTCCCCTCTGGTGCTGGAAACCTCAGAGACTAGTGGCTGGGAGAAGGCTCCTGCCAAGGAGCAGGGCTTTGGGGAGGTGTAAGGACAAACAGGGCAGGAAGGGGGTAGGAGCCTGCAGCCTGTGCTTGGAGCCTGCAGCCAGCTCCCCTCTGTGCAGCTCTGCTGCGGCATCTGGCGCCAGCTCCATGCACACCCCTCGTGCCTCCTCATGCAGAACCAAACCACAAACTGCTATTTCAGGCCTTCAGAAGTAGATGTAACTCAGAGACAAAAGGCTGAGCATGACTTGGATTGTCCTTCTGTTGTGAGCTGCCTGTGCCAGGGAGGAGGCAGAGGGTCTCCAGCACCGTTGGTCTGTCCCTGAGCCATCCTTGCCCCTGCCACCTCCCCCCGATGCTCATGTGAGATGATGGGTGAGCCTCGGGTGTGAGTGGCACAGGCAGGGCTGGGACATGAGGCAGGGTTTCTCCTCCACTTCATGTGCTCTGTAGGCAGCATTGCTGTCTGAGATGACTCCCTGGCTTGTTCTACAGCCTCTGGAGAAGTCCTGTTCTGTCTCAGCTTGCTCCCAGAAGATGTTGCTGAATTGGCCCTTCACAGCAACCTAAAGGATGCACACATAGCAGCTCAGAGTAGTGGGATCAACCCCCTTGATAATCTCTTACAGCCCATCTCTCAGCTGCTGCAGGGAGGTGGAAAAAGCTCCTGAGATGCTGGAGCAAGGTGAGTGCTCCAGAGACGCTCCCGTCCCCACGAAACTCTGCTTGGATTTGACCAGTGCTTGAGCCTCCAGCCATCCCACCCAGCCCACCCCACAACTGACAGCTCAGCTTTCTCCTCCCAGCATCCCACCTGTGCTGCTGTGGGGCTCTCCCAGTCCCTTGTGTCACAGGCACTGCCCAGTGATGCCCATGGGACACTCCAGCCCCCAGAGCTATGACGGAGGGCTGCTCTCCACCACGCTGCCTTCTGATCACTTACATCTTCCAGATTAAGAGGAGTCTGTCTTTTGGCAGACAGGAGAAGCAGCATCTGCTAAAAGAGACACATGCAAAACTTTCCCATGTGTCAGTGAGTCAGTCCAAGGCTGAATGCAAATGCACCAAGCTTCAAAGGCAGCTGGATGGTGCGTCATGGGACGTGCAGATGGAGCAGCGAGGAACGTCTCCTCCTCACATTGAAGGCACCTGGGCTGGGGCTGGTGCAACCTCCTGTCCCTCTTGGAGAAGCCTAGACCTATCCAGCCAAGCCCAGGAACTCTGGGGTCAGCATTCCCAGGCATAGCTCAGGCAGTGATGGGCAGAAGGTGGCAGGGAACTTCTTTCTAGGGCCTCAGGGGCTGCTATAAGGCAGGGCAAGAAGTTTGATACTGTATGAAATGATACCGGCAGGAGCAATGGGGTAAAACTGGGCAAAGGCTGCCAGGGGATGGCTCTGCACAGTGAGCATGGCAGACTGGGTAGGATGGAGCCTCTGGGGACACATGCCAGAGCCACTCTCTGGGCTTTTTCCCCTTCCCATTCTTTTCCCTTCCTACTCTTCCCAAGCTGCCTCTGCCAAGGGGCCTGTCCTTATGTGCAGGTTCAGTGGGGCTGTGCCAGGTCAGCCCATGAGGGGCTGGAAGGGACTTTTAGAGAGCATCCAGCCCAACCCCCTGCCAAAGCAGCTCCCACTTAGATCAGGTCACACAGGAACGTGTCCAGGTGGGTTTTGAAAACCTCCAGAGAAGTTCTGATTAGTGCTCAGTTACATCCTGTGTTTTCCCCAGAGCAAGGAAGATCCCAGGCCTCTACTTTACAGGGGTGCACAAACTCCTGCCTAACAGCTCCCAAGCCAGGCATCCATCTGCACTGATAACCAGGCAGAGGTGGCTGTCAGGACACAGGATGCTGCTGAACATCTCCCTGCTCCAAACTCCACCCTCCCTGTAGCTCAGCCCTGCTCTGGCCATGCAGGACGGGCTGCAAGCTGCTGATGCCCTGGCTCCCACCCTTCAGAGCCTTTCCCTGCACAGCACAGGTGGCCAATGGCTAGTTAATGCTGTGTGAGTCACTGCTCTAGTGTTTATTGCTGGGGGAATTGTCCCAATTAATCACTGCTGCTGCTGCAAAGCTCTGTAATAAAAACGTAAATGAAATAAAAGATGGTCAGGTGATTAATTCATTGATGGAAATCCCTCCCCTGCTCCCAGTTGGAAGCACTTGCTGTGATCTCAGTGCTGGAGTTTCCTTCAGTTCTCTGACTTTAATCCATAAAACACTGTAATGGCTTGGAGACACCTTGCAGGTTGGGACAGCTGGAAAAGGGATAATTCCTGTCAGGGAAATGGTGATGTACCCTTTGGTGTGAGCAAAGCTGCTCTGTTCACGCACGAGGGAGATGTGGCCTTGGGCTTTGCCATGTCGTTGGGCCTCTGGATCTCCCTGTCCCTGGCTCCTGCAGGAGCACTGGCCTGGAAAACCTTTATGTTTGGCTCCTGCACTCACAAGCCTTTTTCCAGCAACTAAGAAAACACTTCTACCATTCAAAAGCAGAGAACTTCTGTGCCTCACAGTGGAAGAGAAACCCCTGAGAAAGTGCTCTAGGTACCTCAAGAAACAGCTGATAACCAAAAGCATGGTGGTTGCATTTCTTCCCAATGCTCTTCACCTGATCCTCTCCTCACTCCCCTATAATCGCCTTGATCAAGCCCTCTCGAGTCCCTTCAAGCAGCAGAACTCTTGTGCTCTTGCAGCTTCTTTGATGGCAACTTAGAAGCAGTTGCAAATGCTCTCCTGGTGGCAAGATTGGTTCCTTGGGCTGGTGTCTTGTTTGGTTGGCTTCTGAGAAGGTGAGAGGTGAGTCAGTACAGGGCTTTGACACTTCAGGTCAGGCTGAGCTCTGTGAGCTTGCAGGGAAAAGGATCCTGCAGTCCCTTGGGCTCAAGGCAATTCCTCTTCTTCTTGAACTCAAGCAGCAGGAGCCTGCTGGGACTTGTTCTCTTCCCTGAGGCCCTCTCTTCCTTAGGGAGATCATAGCAAAGAGGAGCCTAATGGTCAAAGAGGAGGCCAGTGAGGCTGCCCAAGAGCAGGCTGGCCTGGAGTCTGGGCAGCCCCAGCGGTGCCCTCACCCAAGGATGCTTATTGGGCTCTCCTAGCATGGCCAGCCCAGAAGCAGGATGGGAGTGGGCAGGAGATACCCCTCTCTCCCCATCCCAAAGGGAGTTAGTTTTAAGGACCTGTGGGGCATTGCTGAACAGGTGTGGC
Source organism: Colius striatus (assembly GCF_028858725.1). NCBI lineage: Eukaryota > Metazoa > Chordata > Aves > Coliiformes > Coliidae > Colius > Colius striatus. The sequence continues at coordinate 918,105 of NC_084771.1, forward strand.
CTTCTGGAAAGCCATCCCTATTCCCTCATACAGCCTCCTGGGCGAGGCTGAGGGGTACTTTAACGAGACTTGTGTTTGAATAAAAGCTGCCTTGCACAGATCATTGTTTTACTTCATTACCCATTGCTAAGAGTGAACAAGATTCCAAGTTTCTGCCAGGAACAAATGTATGTTTGCACAGATTGCAAAGGTTACCTGCTTTCTCTCCATCTGAGACGGGTTATTTACCATAAATATGTTTGCACTGGAGCTGTGAACACTGAGGCATGTTGACTGAAAACCTTGCAGCAGATGTTGTCGTAGCATCCCCCAGGAAGCTGTCACAAGCGTCTCGTTCTTAGTGTGGAAGTGCCACTTGCTTCAGACACAGTTTGGGAAGCGAAGGCTTGGCTGAGGAGGGGCTGCTGGTGTGTTGCCAGTGGAATTTCGTTTCCCTGTTTGATGCACTGAGCAACGCGTGAAAAATTAATCAAAACGGCATCTATTATGCATGAGAGAGGCAAAAACCCGAGGAGCAAGGGCTTCTGCTCAGTAAGTGCCTGAAAAAGGGTGAGGGAGGAGAGGGGAAGTGCCTCTGCTTGAGTGCTGCCATTGGCATCACTGACCCAGTGAAGGATGGGTCGTGGGACCGAGTGTGAGCTGCTGCTGGGGTGAGTGGTTGCTGCTGGGCAGCTGGAGGGACTGTAACGCCCCTGGCACCTCTCCCTGCTCCAAGCAGGCAGCAGCTTGGCTACAGGAAGCCTGTGCTGTCAGGCTGTGCTGCTGGGGCAGGGCTTGCTGTGTCGCCTCTGCCAGAGCAGAGCTACCTGCAAGGGTCACAGCGTGGATGTGGCAGACAGATATGACCCTGCAGACAGCTTTGTTCTGGAAAAGGGGGTTTAGCAAAGGGAATCAGGTCCAGGCAGCTCTGCCCCCTGCATCTTCTCTCACTAGAGCTGCAAGACCTTTCACAGAATCCCAGCATGGTGGGGGCTGGAAGGGACCTGCAGAGCTGCTCCAGCCCCTGCTAAAGCAGGTTCCCCTCACTCAGGGGGCACAGGAACGTGTCCAGGTGGGTTTGGAAACCTCCAGAGCAGGAGCCTCCACACCCTCCCTGGGCAGCCTGGGCCAGGGCTCCCTCACCTCAGCACTTAAACAGTTTTTCTTTGTGTTTAAGCTGCACCTTTTGTGTTCCAGTTTGTGTCTGTTACCCCTTGTCACTGGCCACTACAGAACAAAGACTGGCCCCATCCTCTCACCATCCACCCTTCAGGTGTTTGTCAGTATTGATAAGGGTCATTCTCTTCTCTAGGCTAAACAGCCCCAAGTCCCACAGCCTTTCCTCAGAAGGAAGATGCTCCAGTGCCCTGAGCATCTTGCTGGCCCTGCACTGGCCTCTCTGCAGCAGTTCCCTGTCCCTCTGCAGCTGGGGAGCCCACACTGGCAGTTTTTCGTTCTCTTCTACTTTTGCATGGCCCATATCAGCTGTGACTCCCTGGCCTGGGTGTGCCTGGGGGTGGTGGCAGATGGATGCAGGGAGGCTGCTGCTTAAAGCCCACATTGAGGCTTTCCTTGCAGGCAGCCACCCTCAGCACTCCCCTGCAGGCCCAGCAGCAGTGGGCTGGCTGCTCCTTTGCCTCTCCAGCAGAGGTGTAGCAAGGGGCTCTGGAACTGCACTTAGTGACTGTGAAAACAGTATGAAACCAGGAAGGTAAATAACTGTTATTTCAGAGATTGCAGCTGAGTGGAGGGGAAAACCCCAAACCAACCCAAAACCAAAGCCTCCCTGGCTTTTCTGTCTCCTGCTGGCAGTGATGGTTGCCTGCAGCCTGGCTGAGCAAGGGAACCCTGGGGAGGCTGAGGCACACTGGCTTCCTTGAGGATGGGGACTGGCTGCTGGGAATTCCTTGTTCTCTTGCTGCAAGAGGCCACGTGGGCTGGAGAAAGCTGCACAGGCTTTTGTGGGAAGGGTAAGAGTCTCAAGTGCAGGAAGGAGGTCTTAAAGGAGCAAATAAAGGGATGGGATTCACTCTTTGTGGTGTGCATAAATATTGCTGAGGCTGAGTCCAAAGCTGAGTGCAGCATAAATGGCTGAAGGGAGCTGGGGTGGCTCTGTGGGGCTGTGGGGAGCAGCAGCCCTCACCCTCTGATCCAGCATGAGGGTGGACCCAGTCAGCTTCCCCTCTGGGAGCTGCCAGAGGCTCCTGCACAGGAGGGTCATCATCCCTTCATCTAAAATAGAACCATTTGTGTTGGAAAAGCCCTTGAAGCTGCTGGAGTCCAGCTCTGCCCAGCCCAGCACTACCCCATGGCCCTCAGCACCTCAGCTCCACGGCTTTGGGATCCCTCCAGGGCTGGGGACTCCCCCAGCTCCCTGGGCAGCCCATTCCAGTGCTTAACAACCCTCTCAGTGAAGAAGCTCTCTCTCAGCTCCAATCTCAACCTCCTCTGCTGCAACTTGAGGCCACCTATTTGTGCTCAGCACCCGCCTGTGCTGCAGCCCTGGGTCAGCCCAGGAGCAGCGGGCAGAGGGGAAAAGGCCAATGTCAACAGCTCTGAGAAGTGGGGTAACATTTGGGAAAGGGCACAGGCACTTAAAGAGAATGTTTTCTTCTTTTTTTTTCCCCTGCAGTAAAAATTACATGGTAACAACAACACAAGAAGAAGAAAGAAAGGAGAGGAGAAAAAGCGGTGGGAGGAAAATGGATCTGGAAATGAGGTATCGCGGTGTCAGGGGAAACGGCTTTCAGAGGGAAAATCACTGCAACATACTGCATGAATGGGATTTTACCCTGTCAGACAGAAAACAGAGCAAAGGGCTGGGCTGGTTGCAATTGTAATTGATTTTGACTATAATTTCACGAGGGCAGGAGCTGTTAGAGCAGGGCCTGGCAAGGACGAGTTCTCTTGATTGTCAAAGAGCTGGGTGGCACGCTGCTGGGAAATGGCTTGTTCCTCAAAAAATGGAGGTTGGGTAAAGTTATTCATACCTCCAGGCTCTACTGAAAAGTGCAGCTGTGTAGAGGAAAGCTGAAATGTTCAATTCTGTGGTTTTTAAAGGGAATAATCCCGTTTTTCTTTTCAAGTCACTGTTCTGTGGGTTGGGGTTGGTGTTTCAAGTTAAAATGAAACAAAACCCTTCCGAATGAAACAAAAAAAGGTTTCTAATTGAATAAGAAAATGGCAATGTTTTCACTCTGGAGGAATCCAGAAGAGGTTTTATGTGTGTTCTTGGCTGAGGAATGAACACCTTGCAATGCACTGGTGCTGTCAGAGCATGCAGAGGGCAGCGGGCTGGTTGGGGCGTACTGAGGAGCACACAAGTCCTTTCTGTTCTTGAAGAAGGGGGGAAATGCTGAAAACATGCATCAAGAAATGTCTGAGGGGTTGTTTGTCGTGTGTGGGAAACCAACAATGACTGTCTCCTCTGCATCAGCTGCAGCCAGTTGGTCTCTTGCAGATGAGTGGAGATGAGCTGGTTGCCTTAAATCCCACCTTCCCACACATCCAGGGAGGAGAAAGATAACTGAGGGCCTTGAAGGGCAAGGAGAGCTCCCTGCCAATGATGGTTCCAGGCAAAACACACTCGACTACTCAACTTAAGGAGGAAAATAAGAGCAGTTTAATGTGCTACCAACTAGAAACAGAACAAAGTAAAAAGGAATAGAAGTAGAGAGCAGGATGATGAGAAAAACACAGCCAGCACTTTGAGGTCTCATTCCACTGCCTCCCAGAATGAACAATCCTTCCTGTCTGCTGCTGCTTGAAAAGTGATGGCAGAGGTGCTGATGGGCTCAGCCCCACAGCTGGGTTTGACTCAGACCAAGGGAGAGTTCTGGGCAGCTTCCTACAGCAGCAACTGCTGCAGCTCCTTCCCTGGTACCAGCAGTGGCTCCATGACAGCATGTAAGTGTCAGCCTGTGGCTACAGAGCCACGTCCTAGGAAAACTGGCTCTCCCAGCTGGGCTCTGGCTGCTCCCTAAGCTGTTAAATCCTCGGGAGGCAGCAGTGTCCAGGAGAGATGTTTGCATGGATGGAGCAAGTGGGAACACAGGAGGTGGGGAAGCTTCAGTGCACAACAGCACATGGCCTTGGGGGGGAGAGATGGGGACAGCAGGAGAGCAACCCCTCCACCGTTTCCCAGAGGGCATGGGATGGCTCCCTGGGCCAGAGGTGTTTGCAGTGGTGGGGCTAGTGAGGCCTGCCCAGGGTGCTACCAGTCTGCTTGGCTATTCAGACCAGCGCTTCTGCTCTTTTCCATGTCTTGCATCAGACCTGAGCTGACATTGAAATGAGCAGCACTTCTTGACAGCTCCTGACTTTGATTGCTGTTGGGTTTGCTATTGTCTGTATCTGCATGGCAACGGGGACAATTTCCCCTGCCTTTCATTTCACACTGTTGTGCATCTCCATGCTCCTCCCATTTATCTCAAAATATAACTAAAAAATCCTCCTGTTCTCCAGGGGAGGGTCTTTAACCAACTTCCCCTTTGGTCTCTGCACACCCACTCATGGCTTCACAGGGGTCTGGGATGTGGCAGCTTGGAAGCTGTTGTTGGTGTGCAGTGAGGGACAGTGGTGCTGTGCAGCCCTGCATTGGTTTTTGCATGCCTACATGGATGGGATCTGCTTTGAGGGTCAGCAAAGCAAAGCAGCCGAAATTGTGGGGGAGTCAGAGGAGAAGCAAAACTCCACAGAAAAGGCCACTTAGCAATCACAACACAGGCTGCCCTGCTGAGGCCTCAGCTGGAGTCCTGTGTCCATTTGTGGGCTCCCCAGCTGCAGAGGGACAGGGAGAGAGGCCAGTGCAGGGCCACCCAGATGCTCAGGGGACTGGAGCATCTTCCTTGTGAGGAAAGGCTGCGGGCCCTGGGGCTGTTCAGGCTGGAGAAGAGGAGACTGAGGGGGCAGCTCATTCATAGTTCCAAATCTCTCACTGGTGGGTGTCAGGAGCTTGGGGCAGCACTTTCTTTCTGTTGTCTCCAGTGACAGGACAAGGGGTGATGGAAAGAAGCTGGAACACAAAAAGTTCCATTGAAACAAGGGAAAACTGTTTGTTTGAGTGAGGGAGCCCTGGCCCAGGCTGCCCAGGGAGGGTGTGGAGGCTCCTTCCTTGGGGGTCTTCAAGATCTGCCTGGACACATTCCTATGTGATCTGATCTAGGTGAACCTGCTTCTGCAGGGGGGTTGGACTGGATGATCTCTAAAAGTCCCTTCCAACCCCCACCATTCTGTGATTCTATGAACACAAGCTCAGGCTCAGCCCTTAACCAAGGCACTTTCCTGCCTGGCCCCGCTGGGGATCCATCATGGCATAATCTGTTCTTCTGGGTGATTGTCTTGCTGCATGTCATGGATGTGGAGTGTTGTTGGTTACAGTGTAATTCAAGATAAGGTGGTTTGAAAAAAACCCAGCATGTTGTACTTGTGCTAGAAAACATCTGATAAGACAATGCTCTGGACCTAGGAGACGGTGGTGAGCACAGCACACAGCTGGCTCCGAGACATGAGGCATCGCTGCGCTGACCCAAGGGCTGGCTACATGCTGGTGGAAGGGCTTCATGGATTCCCCATGTGGGTTCACACCCTAATGAGCAGCCCTCTTTGTGAGGACAGAGACAGGGCCCTGATTGAGCCCTACAACTAAGCTGGGGTGCTGCAAAAGTAACAGAACTGAAGTGGAACGCCAGTGAGCGTGTGCAGTGGGGAGGGCACCCTTCCTTCTGCAAAGCCTGGAGCCTGTGCGAGTGTCGCTGGAACATTCCCAGCAAGCTGGCTGAGATGGAGTTGTCAGGAGCTGAGGCTTTCCCAGTTGGCCATTGCTGTGGTGTTTGTGCTTGACAAACTGGCAACATGTAATTATCTCATTAACCCGGATGTGGCAGAGGCAGCGCAGGGAAGCGACACGTCCCTCCCGCTTTGTTGAGAGTCATTCTGTTTCTTGGTGGATTTTGGCAAGTGAGAAGATGAGAAACACGTCCCCACCAAATGTGGCAGTGCCAGCTGGTGCTCCCTGATGCTGGGGATGGCTGTCAGCATGGCTGCCAGCCCTCTGCCAGGACCCAGGCTGAGCCCATGCGCTGTGGTCTGTGGAAGGACAGCGTGAGCTGTTGGTGTGCAGAGCCCAGCTTTGTGCCCGAACAGCCAGGAACGTGACAGATCTGATGACCTCTCTGCCCAGCAGCTTCACCACAGAGCCAAGTGATGTGTGGCCACATCTGCCTTCGGTTTGGGCTGGGGAGAGAAAGCCAGTTTTGGGAGTATCACCCTCAAACTTTGCATTCAGTAAGTGAAGCGAGGTTGGGGGAAATCAGTTCTGAGTTCAGCATTTAGACCCCTGAAATGTGTGGCTGGAGCCTGAGGTCTTGCCTGCCCACAGCTGGGCAGCAGTGACATGGACATTCAGGGGTCTGAGGCTGCCGCAGGTCTCAGACCCCAGCTGAGGGACCCAGTGCAGCAGCACGAGGCACCTGCACGCCACTGCAGCAGCAGAAGGACTTGTGCTAGAGCAGCTCCCAATGAAAAAGCCAGTTCTGTTGGCCTGGCCTGGTTAAGCACGAAGGACTATGTGAAAAACTTGCTCTCAGAAGGTGGTGTTCCCTGCCAGGAGCTGAGAGATTCCCTGAGTGCTTCCATGGGTCTGTGTGCATCAAAGCCTCACTTCCCAGAAGGAGGAGCCCCACATGAACCCTGAGCAAGCAGATCCCTGCAGAGCAGCAACAGTTTTAAGCAGCCCTGCCAGTTGGGCAGGGTGAAGGCGCTGGGAGTGTGGCGAGAGTCTGTCCTTAACTGCAGACACCAGCCAGCGGCTTCCTTGTGCTGGGGACGCTTGTTGTGGCACAGCACAGGCAGTTCCTCTCATAATTAAAGCTTGCCTGCCATGTTGGGATTAATTTATTTTCTAATTAAGTGAATTATGTGACTACAGCTTGTTACTTGTGGGTGATGAGCAACTTTTCCTGCCTGTGTGCATCTAGGGTGTCTTGTCTGAGCTGTGTTTCCGTGGCCCCGTGTGCTCCTGCCTGTGGGGCAGGAGAGCGGGGGACGAAAGCTCATGTTGGACAGCCAGGGTTGGCAGGGAGGGCACAAGCATGGAGCATGGGGTGCATGGCATGGGCAAGGCCTCCTACCTCTCTCTTTGCAGGTCTTTCAGAAGGTTCTTGATCTGCATTGAGTTGATCTTTTCCTGCAGGGTGGCTCCTCACTCTCTCTTACCCAGCCTGTCTCTGTGCAGCCAGGCTTTCCCTGGCTAAACCACCTGTAAAACTGTGCCTCCTCCTCCTTATAGTCACATCTGCTCCTTCCTGAGCTTTCCTCTGTGCTGGTGGCAGTTTTCTTCCTGCTCTCCTGCATGGATGCACCTCCGGGCTGCTATGGTAATGAACGTGTGTGCCCTGCTGAGGCCACCAGCTCCTGCACAGGAGCAGACCTCAGGGAAGGGGCCAGCTGAGGTCAGAGACGCCTCAGCACTGCCCCAGCACAGCCTGTTTATCTCAGAGCTTGGCCTTCTGCAATGCAAGATCTGAGCACAGGGTTTAAGGTGAGCTTGGCCAGCAGCGTCCTGTGACTCTGGTGCTGGCTGAAGGGTGCTGGCCATGCTGCCCAGGGACATGGGCAGGGTGCTTTTTTTCCTCCTCACTGATCCAAAATCCCTTTCATTATCTCCTGATTGATTTAATTACAAACTGCTGCTGGGGGGGAAAATACCCAACCCAATAAACACCACTAAACAGAGACAAATGCAGCTCCTTTAGCCCCAGAGGCTGAACATAAACTGCATGTTTGGTTGAGGAACAATGCTGCTGTGTTGCTGTTAAAGGAACAAACCAACCAGCTTTGAAGGCATCTGGATGGACAGACATGGCAGCCAAGTGACCTGTCCCAGGAGCAGAACATGCTCTGGGGAGGGATCCTCAGCCTGGATCCATTTTTCCCCTGCACACCATGGTCACAGAGGGAGTGATGTGTCTCTGCCCCAGCCCCAAGGACAGTTTTGAAGTCATGTTCAGTCTGAAGTGAGATCCTGAGGCTTGTTTAAAGCCAGGTTCCAAGGTCCTTCAACATCCCCCCAAGCACAGTGTCTGAACTTGTGCCTGGCAGGTAAGCTTCTGCTGCTGTGAGATGGAAACCTGGATTTCAGGCACAAACATCCTGCCCTGCTCACTCACAATACTTTGGGTGGGTTGTTTTTTTTTGCAGCAAGCATCTTTTTTCCCCCCTTGTGTCAGAGGACATAAAGTCCTCATCTTTGCCAGACAATGCATGGGCTCATCGGCTCCTCTCCAGCCCTTTCTCGTCTGTCTCCCCTCTGAAGGAAACAATCACTCCTTTCAGTCTTTTTTCATGACAGAATGTTTCTGGACATTTATCTTGGTGGGTTTTTTTTGCTCAGAGGCACTTTTCACCCAGTGACATCCTCTCTGGGGAAGGGCCACCCCTGCCACATGCAGCACTTCTCCAGGACTGGCTTGGATAGCGGCGCTTGCATTCCCCAGGCTGATTGTGCTGTCTGCTGTGAAACACGACAGAAAGGCTCTCACCTGCCCTTATCCTCTCACACTTCACCTGTCAAAGGCCTCTGGAGTATTTATATCAGGTAATTTTTAGCTCCTTTGCACCCTTCAGTGCGGCAGTGGCCGCCTTCCCCGTGGTGTGTTATTATTCCATTACTTCCAATAACAGATCAGTAATGGAGCCATTACTCAGCACAGCTGCTGTCTAATTGCTGTGCTCTCTCTGCTGAGCCTCCCCCTGCTCCATCTCTGTGGCAGGCAGCCCTTCCTCACGGGGCTGTGTGACCGTGGGATCAGCCACGAGGAGCAGGGACACGGGCAGAGGAGGGTCTGCCTGAGCTTTCACACGTGCAGCTGCTGTTGTGGGCTGCAGAGAGGACTGAAAGGGCCTCTCTTTGAAGAGAGGAGGGACTCTGCTTCCTGGCCAGAATGAGAATGGATGAGGGACCTTGCTTGTTGCCAGCTGTGGCTGGTGGAAATGGGAAGCACTGGGGCACCACTGGTTCCCAGTGCAATCCCTTCCACCTCGTCTTTGTTTCCCTTTGGAGCTCTCAGCTGGGATCCTGCAGAGGAGGCCAAGGCAGATGTGCCCAAGTCCAAGCACCCTGACCAGAGCCAACCCTTTTCTCTGGGCTGGGAGCATCAGAGTACACGCTGGCCTCGATTCAGACGCAATTTAAGCCCATGGGCAGTCAGCCCCAGGGGGTGGAGGGAGCCTGGGAGCTGGGCAGCTTTGCAAAGCTGTGGCAGTGTCCGTGCCATGGCTCCTGCTGCGAGAGGCAGCCAAGGCTGTCACAGGCCTGGGAGCACAAGAAAGGGAGGGCTTTTTTTTTTCTTAAACACAAGCCCTTGCCATAAAAGATGAAAATATCAACTGAATGTTCCCAGAGCTCTGTGAATATCTGCGTGTGGCTCATATGGAAAAAATGTCTCCTAATTCTTTCTGGGCAGAAGCAGGACTTCCTGATCTGGGCTTTTTGGGTTTAAATACAATGCCCCAGTGCAATGTCATCATCAGGAGGAGCCAGAGTGGTTAAAACACATCCAAGGCATGCTTGCCAGTGCAATGAATCCACCCAATAATAGCTCCCTGATTTCCTTTCTCTCTCTCTGTCGTTCTCATTCCCTGTGTTCCCGGGGAGGCTGCAGCAGAGGGAAGAGCCCTCCCCAAGCCGGCCCCACACACAGCAGCAGCTCCTCCACTGCCTCTCCAACCACTAAATAAACCCCCCACTATTCTCCTTTGTTATTCCTGTTGTGGTAATGATGAAATAAACACCCCAAGTAAGAGCCTTCCGTTGCAGCAAGGCTTGTGGAGCTGGAAGCTTTGGCTGGCAGGGGAGCTGCCGGAGTGGCTGCTGCTCTCTGGAGGAGGCTGTTAGCCAGTCCAGCGGGCAATCAGCAGGAATTCAGGGGCCCCCACAGGGATCTGACGCAGGCTCATGGCTGTTGCCATCAGTGACCTGACAGGTGAAGCAGAATCCCTCTTTGGAAAGCAAGATGCTGACACAGATCATCTTGGCGAGGGACAAGGAACAGGTCGGGACAGGCACAACAGGACAGCTTGGATTCCCGAGTCAGCTGGCTCCTTCCAAAGGCAGAACAGCCCCACCACACAGCCAGGAAACAGGGGAGGCTTCAGAGCCACCCTGAGCACACAGGTCACCAGGGAACGCAACGAGCCGCTTTGTGTCCCTATTCCAAAGAGGTGACACCGGGACGCCCGGGCAGGTGTGTCAGAGCCACGGATCCCATGTGCTGATTCCCTGGGAAGTTTGGGACCTGGGTGGGATGCAGGAGAAGAGGAAGCTGCCTCATCAAAGCCATCACCCCCTAGTTGAGCTCCTCCCCAACGTGTGAGGCTGCGTCTCTCAGGGCCTGGGCCACACTCCCCCTTTGCTTTGATTTCAAAGCACACAATGCCTGAAGGTGCACGAGCAGCTCCCGTCAGTCCTCCCTCCCAAAAGCTGCTGAGTGGATAAATGCTTTGAAACGGTCGATAGGAAAACTGGGTCTTGGCGCTTTCAGCAGGAGGAGTTAGACTGCCTTCTCATTTTAAAAAGCCAGTGAAATGAGTTGAAAGTCCAGCTGAAACTGAAGCAAAATCGCTTGAAGTTCTCTAAACATGTGTGTATATAGATACATACACACAGGGAGAGGGAGGGAGGGAAAGGGAGGAACAGAGAATCCTGCTTTGATTTTTTTGCCTTCCCCTTAGGTGCACTAATTCTATTTCAGCTTTTCATTCTGTTTTGTAATAAAGGTTTTTACTTTTTACGGGGTATTTGTTTTGAGCATGTTTCTGGGATCAGGATGCAGTTTTCTCCACTTCTCAGCAGCCTGGGGAGCGGGGAAGGAGACTGGCACAGAACCTCCAGGTGCCCTCAAGTTCGCAATGAAGGTACGTGTCATATGTGGAAGAAGGAAAACCTTTGTGTAATACCAGTATATCCAAAAGAGAGGGTCCCATGGCCGTGGTGTGAAGGTGTGGCGCCTTGTCATGGTTTAGCAAGGAGCAGCTTTGGCTTGGTAACGGGTTGCAGTGCAGACCAATCTGGGCCAATCTGGCGCCTCTGCCAGCACTATTTAGGGACGGGAATGTGAAGTGCTGGTAGGTGTGAGAGTGATACGAGATGGAGGCGACCACACGGACCCCACAGTCGGAGAAGGAGGAAGGAAGGAGGAGCACCAGAGCAGAGACCCCTCTGCAAGCCGTGGTGAGAAGGCAGCTGTGCCCCTGCGAGCCCTGCAGGGCCACGGCAGGGCTGAGAGCCAGCAGCAGCTCCGTGTGAGCGAGCCCGGCCGGGCAGGGCTGTGTGTGTGTGAGGGACCCCACGGACGTGCAGGGAGCACTGGTGTGGAGCCACCTGCCCTGAGGAGAGGCAGAGGGCAGAAGCCAGCAGGAATGGACTGACTGGAACCCCCACTCCCTACCCCCTGGCTGTTAGGGGGGGAGGAGGTAAAAACACCGGGATCAGGGCTCTGAGCCTGGGAAGAGGGGAGGGTGGGGAGAAGGGAGAAGGTGGTCTTAAAGGGCTGGTTGGACTCATGTTGTACCACTCTGTGTTGTTTTGTGTTGGTTATGTTTTGGGGTTTGTGGTTACTCTTTAGCTGGTGTTCATAGAATCATAGAATGGTGGGATTGGAAGGGACCTTTAGAAATCATCCAGTGTAACCCCCCTGCAGAAGCAGGGTCACCTAGATCAGGTCACACAGGAACATGTCCAGGTGGGTCTTGAAGACCCCCAAGGAAGGAGCCTCCACAGCCCCTCTGGGCAGCCTGGGCCAGGGCTCCCTCACTCTCATGGTGAAAGAGTTTTTTCTTATGTTTAAGTGGAACTTATTGTGTTCCAGCTTCATCCCATCACCCCTTGTCCTGTTACTAGCTACTATGGAAAAAAGGGATGTACCAACCTCCTGACACCCATCATTGAGATATCATAAGTGTTAATAAGATCCCCCCTCAGTCTCCTCTTCTCCAGCCTGAACAGCCCCAGGGCCCACAGCCTTTCCTCAGAAGGAAGATGCTCCAGTGCCCTGAGCATCTGGGTGTCCCTGCACTGGCCTCTCTGCAGCAGTTCCCTGTCCCTCTGCAGCTGGGGAGCCCACAACTGGGCACAGGACTCCAGCTGAGGCCTCAGCAGCTGTGGCAGAGCAGAGGGGGAGCAGAAGCTCCCTGGCCCTGCTGCCCACACTCTGCTTGTTGCATTAAATTATTTCTGTTTCCTTCCCCAAGCAGCCTGCTCTGTTTTGTCCTGGACTGTAAGTGGTAGTTAAGCTCTCCCTGCCCTTTGCAATCCTCAGGTCTTTTGATACTTGAGGCTAATCATGGTCTTTTGTCCCCTCTTGGGCCTAAACCGTGACACTGCAGTTCCCACTGCCAGGGCTGAGGAATTTCAGCTATGATCTTCTTTCCTTCCTGCCTAATTCTTCAAGTCGTTAATCTTAACAGGCTTTTACCATCACCTGATCTGACCTCCCATGTAAGGCAGGATGATTCATGGGCAAACTCTGGTTTCATTATGTTGTTATTTACTGACCAGCTTCAGCTCCTGGGGCTCAGCTCGGGTGTTTCGTGCTGTTCACCACGAGCATCTGCCGGTCTCTGTTTGTGCTGCTCCACTGAGCCTTGCAGGGCAGACACTCCTTCACCAAGGCTGTGCTTTGGGGACTACAGCAGGGAATTGTTTTTTGGCCAGATAACAGTTTCTACTCCATTTTCAAGGCTTTGGCTCTCCACAAGCATCTTTTGCAGTACCAGGGCAACTTCCTTGTAGTGCTGCAGGTAGAGGTGTGTAGAGCTTGTAGAGGTGCCAGTATCAGACAGCTTCCTTGTAGTGCTTCAGACCTAGAAATGCCAAGCTTGGGATGTGTGTAAGATGTGTGTAAGCCGTGTCCTCTCCACGGCTGCTCTACAGCAGCACCACACGGTTCCTCTCCCTGTGCCGTCACTCCTGGGTTGCACCATCGCTCACCCACATGGGTTGAGCAGCTCTGGTGGGTGGAAGGGACTGGTGTCCCACATCTTATGGTGAGCTGACAGTGGGCATGTGCTTTTTGGTTTTGTTAACAACCAGCACTGTGACGGTTTGCACCTCTCTAAAGCACGTTTCCGCCTAAGAAGCCAGTGTGACAGGCTGCTAAAACCTCATGTTGGGTTTTCAGCTGAGGAAGGAGATATGATGCAATATGGATGTTTCCCTGGCTGTCTCCATTGGCACAGCCCTACTCTGTTCACTGCCCTAATGCTGCAGGTGTGTAAAATGCACTCTGAACTCTCAGAGAGCTCTTTCCTCCCTCTCTCCCTCCAGCGAGCCTCTCTTGCTGTCCCAGCTCCTGGGTTCAACGAGGGGCATGGCTGAATCGTGCTGCAGATAGAGTTGAGGTGAGAAGAGAGAAGGTGAAGAGCAAACCAGAGGTCAGAAGCTGTTTGACCATGTCACTGCTTCGGAAGGAACCATCTCTCCAGGTGCACAAGCCCTCAGCTCAGCTGCATGAGGGTCTCCTGCTCTCCTCCAGGACCTGTCCATGCCAGCCCCAGGTGATGCCATGGGACAAGGACCAAGCCATCACTCCTCCTCATGCAATGGAGATGATGGCTGATCACATACTCCAAATGCCTGATTCCCCTTCAGCCCTCATTGTCTTGCACAGGAACGCTCCCTGCTCCGCAGCGGCGCTGCATACCAAACACGCTCCTGCCTCCAGCACATCCACTTCAAGGTCTCTTCTCTAATAGAGTCTCTTTTACCTTTTCAGCACAGTTTCAAAGAGCTCTCGCTGATGACTTGGGAGGCACGAGGGCTGGTGCTCAGCAGTGCCATCGTGGATATGAATCTTAATGGCAACCTGCAACCCTTCCAGTGGCTCTGAGCAAGGAGGAGATGACGGCGTTCCACAGCCCACCCCATTTGCCATTAGTCCTGGGCACACTTGGAGATTAATTAGAGACCAGTCTAATTAAAGCCCATTTAGATGTGGATCTGCTAAAATATGTCTGATTAATAATGTATGATGCTCTAGTAAGAGAGAGCTGTGAGCTACCCAGGCAGAGGCACGGCCGCCAGCTTGCTGCCAGTGACACCCGCCGCCTAAATCACGGCTGCTTGGGTTGGTCTCCAACAGACTGGAGAGACTTAATTCTCCCTGTTCAATAAATAACCTGTCTGTCTTACACACAGCAAGTAAGTCATTGCCTCTGGTGTAACTGGGAGCTGAAGGACCTTCATTTAAAGCTCTTTTCTGGGAGAACAGCTCTCTCTTGGGTTTGGGATGGGTAAGGAGTCTCTCATTTTTGAATTAGTGGGTGAAACCTGGTGCTGTTTGAATTTGGCCATTAATTAGAGGAAGTAATTGGGATGCCAGGGGCGTGTCTGATGAGCAGCCATGAAAGTCTCGAAGGGTTTAATGAATCCCTCTCTGCCACAGCAGTATGTGGCAGGGGAAATGGCACCTGCCAAACCAGCTGAGCCTGAGGGGCTCCTGTCCCCCTGCCCCCAAAGCACAGAGGCAGCTCTGAGCAGCCACAGTCTGCTCAGGGGCAGGGCTCGCTTGCCACAAGGTCTTGCACAGTCTGCTTTGAGTGCCCACGTTCCTGAGAGCTACTTGGGTGCCATTCTGGCTCTGCTGCCTGAGGAGAGTGAGACCAGAGCAGGGGATTTACAGCCTTTACTGCAGGTGACTGGAGGGAGGAGGGCTGGGCGCTGCTTCCCACACCGTGCAGGGCGAGCGAGGCTGCTGATGAGCTGCAGCTCTCTTTAAGATGTATGCTCCAGCTGCAGGCTAACAGCTCCTGGCTTGGTGATACCCAGAGACCAAGTGTTATAAATAACAGGAGATTAGCAACACTCTGTTAAGGCTCTGGCCTCCTCTGATGTGTTTGTTAATGTCAGCAAATGAGCTGTACTCCAGTGTTTAGCAACATCAAGCTGCAAATGCCACCGACAGAGAGTTCTAAATCTTTAGCTGGCTTTAAAAGCCTTTAAAATTGCAGCTCTCCTGTTCACACACAATCCAGAGGAGTGTAAATAACTTTTATGCTTCATCCTCCATCTGGAGCATGACAAAGGTCTGCAGGGTTTAGTGCAGAAGCTGTGAGGGGCACTGGAAGAGGCAGGTCCAGGCGGTGCTCAGTGTGTGTGCTCCCTCCAGCTCTGGCTGTGGCCAGCTGCTGTCCTGCCCCTTGTGAGCTGGACTGGGAGCTTCCTGCGCCCCGGGAAGGATGTGGGGATGGCACATGAGCCTGTTGCAGAGAGCTCTGGAAAGAGCTCCCACTAAAATGTGATTTAAGGAACAGTATATTACTCTGTTGAGTCCAATAGATCAAGCTGCCAGGATTTACTTGCTCTTGAGGAGGGAAAAGGGAGAAGGAGCTGTAAAGAGAGTCAGGAGAGGTAACTTGATGTGTTTTTCTTCAGCAAGCCAAGGTTTCAAATACCCCCCAGTAGCAGAGCTGTGGATTTCAGCACCCACATCCTCGTGGGAACTGAGGACGGGTGCTGAGCACGCAGAGCTCTGACACATCCATCACTTTGGGAAATCAGAACAGTCAAACTTCTCCGGCAGGCTGACGGTTCATTAAGGGAGAGCGAATTCAGCTCCCTGGCAGAGGGAGGGGGAAGGAGGGGCTTTAGTATGGGAAATGACTTTGTCAGTTGAGGTGGGGGAGATACTTATAGAATCAGTTTTCACCACTGGTGATAAAAATGCCTTTCATCATGATCAGGCTGCTGTCTTGTCTTCCTCTCCTGCTACTGGCACATGCTGCTGCTGCCACTCACTCCACTAATCATCCCGCTGCCTATCAGCCTGGGAACAGCTCCCACAGCCTTCTCCTCTCCCCTGGCTCCACGGCCACACCAGCCCTCTGTGGGCAGAACATGCAGCAGCTGCAAATGGTGATGGGATCACGAGGTGACCCAGGTGGGAAGGGACTTCTGGAAGTCTCTCCATCTGCCCCCTGCTCGGGGCAGGGTCAGCTCAGGCTGTGCTGCTGCTGGTGGGAGTCCTAGCAAAGCAGGACTGCCCTTGGGAAGGTGGCTCTGGGTCAGCAGCGGCCTCATGAAGTGGTTTCTTGGGGAAATCGGGTTTCACCAAGTACCTTTGGTAGAGATGAGCATGGGCTGATTCACAACAGGCAATTTGCTGGGATATGGGGCTGCAGCTGCTGAAGGGAGTGGTTTGGGCTGGGACCAGCAACCCCCTTCAGCACTTTCACCTGACACGGCAGCTTAGAGTGAAATGGGGCTTGGCCAAACGGCCCTTTGGCAGGGGAGGGGAGAGGAGACCGTGTCTGGGGATGTGCTGCAGTGGGAGAGGCAGGTCTGGAATTCAGAACAATCTCCACATGGCGAAGAAACAGTCCCAGAATCGATGATAGAAAATCCAATAACAGCAAGTGCAAAGTGCTGCACTTAGGCAGGGAGAAAACCCTGGCAAACAAGAGGAGGGGAGGAATAATTGGCTCTGCAGCAGAAGTGCAGGGCTGGCTGGAGTGGGCCTGGTCACCCAGGGCTTCCTTGGTAAGAGCTGACCACATCCCAGGTCACATCCCTGCAAGCAACAACTCATGGCCCAGCAGCAGCTTCACAGACCAGAGCATATGCAGGCAGCACCGTGCCCGCCAAACCCAGCCTGGGTGCTGTGGCTGAAGCGATCCCCAGGCTGAGGGGGAGGCTGGTGTCAGCCCCAGAACCCGAGCCACAGCTCAGAGCGGGGCAGGAGCCTCGGCTGCTCCTCAGCCCTGGGCGCAGACGAGCCGTGGCTGCCGGAGCCCGGCGCCGAGGCTGAGCAGGGGCTGCAGGTAATGAATGGGAGGCAGCACTCTGTGTGCCTTGGTGTCTGTCTGAAGAGCCAGGAAACACTGGGGCTGTTTAATTGAAAGCAACTGTACAAAGCCCAGAATTAATTCTTATTAAACAACCACAGTGATGTGGAAATTAAACAGGGATTAAAGTGAAGCCTCCCAAGACTCTCCCTGTTCTGACCAAGAATATTTTAAGGCACCAGACTATGTTAAATTTGAAGCAGCGAGTTAATCTGGAGGCACCTGTGTTTTCCCCTCTCTGTCTTGCTGCTCAGTGCTGATCAAAGCACTGGGGTGTCAAACAGAGACACTCTTACATTGGGTGACTCCTCCAAGCCCTGGTGTCCCACCTGTGTTTGCAAACACCACCTGAAATGGGGGGGAGGCAGCAATGCTGTGTGAAGGAAAGCCCAGGCAAGGTGAGCAAGGCCCCTGTCCCTGTGCTCCTGGTGCTCTGACCCACCTCTGGGAATCCCACAGCACGTGTGGCAGGGGCCCAGTGAGGAGGGAATGGAGCTGCTGGAACCCTGGCACCTGCAGTGCCAGGGCAGAAAGGCACCCAGGCAGTGACACACAGCAGCAGAACTGGGACAGAAAGGGTTGGTTCAGCCCTGGGTGCTGCCTTCTGCTCCCTGGGGACATGGATCACAGCAGGAGCTCTGTGGCTCCATCCCATGTCCCTCACCCGTTGGTGTGGGCAACAGCGACCAGTGGCTGCTGCGTGGGATGGGAGCTGCCCCTGTGACAGGCTGAGGCTGCAGCCATGCAGTCAGCCCTGGTGACAGCACACAGAGCAGCTCCCCCTCCCCTGCCTCCTCCCCAGGGCAGCTGCTGCTGGCAGCGGTGACAAGGCACAACAGGCTCCTGTCTGGGTGTTTTTAGCACACACATCTCAACCACCAGCAAAATGATGGGCAGCTGAATCTTCCCCAGAAGGCTTCTGCTCCTTGCTTGGGGGTGGTCTGTGGGCTTGGCCCCCTGGGAGGGTTTCACACCTCTGCGTTTGCATTCATAGAATCACTGAATAGTGGGGTTGGGAGGGACCTTTAGAGCTCATCCAGCCCAACCCCCTGACAAAGCAGCTCCCACCTACATCAGGTCACACAGGAACAGGGCCAGGTAGGTTTGAAGGCCTCCAAGGAAGGTGCTTCCACACCCTCCCTGGGCAGCCTGGGCCAGGGCTCCCTCACTGAAACAGTTTTTCCTTATGTCTCAATGGAACTGTTTGTTTTCCAGCTTCATCCCATCACCCCTTGTCCTGTCACTGGGAGAAGTGCTGCCCCAAGCTCCTGACACCCACCAGTGAGAGATTTGGAGCTATGAATGAGCTGCCCCCTCAGTCTCCTCTTCTCCAGCCTGAGCAGCCCCAGGGCCCGCAGCCTTTCCTCAGAAGGAAGATGCTCCAGTCCCCTGAGCATCTGGGTGTCCCTGCACTGGCCTCTCTGCAGCAGTTCCCTGTCCCTCTGCAGCTGGGGAGCCCACAACTGGGCACAGGACTCCAGCTGAGGCCTCAGCAGCTGTGGCAGAGCAGAGGGGGAGCAGAAGCTCCCTGGCCCTGCTGCCCACATTCAAAAGGGCTGTTTCCTCCTGAGGCCATGGAGAATCCCTCCAAGGCTGGCAAGGGCACGCAGCAGCCAGCTGATCCCACAGAACCCACTGCTCCAGGTGGGCTTTTAGGGGTTTATAGTCAGCCTGTTCCCTGTTGTGAACCAATACCATTGGGTTGGTCTTTCCCAAGCCCTTCTTGTGCAGCTCCTGAAATGAAAGATGTAGTTCCTCCTTTTGCCTCTGCCACTGCTTCTGCTGCCTTGAAAAGCAGCTTTGTGGTAAGGTGTTCTGGAAGAAGATGACTGCCACCCAGCAGCTCCTGTCAGTGCAAAGCTCCTCTGCTCCTGACTCAGCTTCTGGGTTTGTCCATCTCCTCATCCAGTGCACTGCTCCAGTAATTAAATATTCTCCGCTACAGATTGCTGGCTGAGGGTGACACACGTTTAATGAACAGCTGCAGGTCCCTAATCACTTTGGCAATTAGGAATGTAATTAGAGCACTTGCAAATGGTTCTCATGCTGATAAAACATGACAGAATAGAGCATTTTCACTCACTGTCAGTTGCCAGACAATCTGTTACCCATCTAATGGCAATTTAATTACAAATTCCTTCACTACCTTTGCTTCAGAACCATTCAGTCCGTGGCTGGACTGGGCAGCTCTTGGGTTCAAGTGTGACACTCCCCAGCATCACTGGTCTGAGCTGCAGAGGGAGAGGTTCAGGTTAAAGAGAGGAGGTTTAGGAAAGGAGGCCAAAGAAGTTGCTCCCTCCTGACTGGCTGATCCACAGCCTGTCCAGAGGGGGCAGGGACTGGGCACAGTGATGAGGGCTGAGCTCATTTTTGAGGAGGAGGAGGTCCCAGCTGGTGTGGCAGCAAGCAAAACAAGGGCAGGACTGGGGCACAGGGCAACCCCCTGCCTCCTGCAACCCCCTGCCCCCTGCCATGGTGCTGATTGCCCCCAGGTGAAAACGTGGCACTGAGGAACATCACACTGGAGGCCTTGGCCAGGAGCACTGACAGACTTGCAGCCACATCACACCCAGGCTGAGATCCGGCTCTGAGAGCTTTCTGCTTCAGTGAAAGCTCCCTTCAGTTCCTTTTGGTTTCAAAGAGCTATCTGGTCTCTTTTGTGTAGCTCTGAAACCTGACCCTGGAGCTCATGAGTCCCTCAGGTCCCAGACAGGGCTGATCAGACCCTCCCTCCCACCACCCTCCCACTGAGCAAACTTGGCTCTTTTCCTGTGACCCCCCCTTTTCAGCTCCTGAATGCCCTTCACTCTTCTGGACTCTCCTCTGAAGTGCAAACCCTGCTTGCTCTGAGCTGGCACAGCCACAGGACACTCTTTTCTTCCCAGACAAAGGCCCAGCTGAGCTTAGCTGGGATTTGGAAGTCACAAATCTCTGGAGACAGCTCATGGTGCTCCCAAACCACACAACTGGACCCATTTAACTGGCAGTGGGTGGCTGGGAGAGAGAAACCCAGGACAGTGTGGGCAGGAGGGGCTCCCATTTTGAGGGGCTTAAGGTGCAACTTGGGTTAGACACAGCCCTGCAGCCCACATCAAATGAGTTGGGGCCCTCTTGGGCAGCTGCTGGGAGGGCTGTGCAGAGGGCAGGGGGGCAGCAGAGCCTGACTCCCATGCATGGTATGGTGTGGCATGGCATGGGGGATTGGCTTACCTTGTCTTCACTGAACCATGGCCCAAGGGGAAGAGTCCCACTCGGATGAGCAGCCCTCAAGGTATTCCCCATGGTGCTGTAAGAGGCATCTGATGTGCCCCTGTCACCAGATGAAAGGTGAAAGGGCTCCCATCCCATTTACCAACCATGCTGCAGGCAGTTGTTTGCAGTGTGGGGGTGGAGGGCAGGGGGCTCAGGCTCCACTGTGGCATGAGGATGAGGAATCAGTGGCCTTCAGGATGGCCTCAGGATGACACTGTGTATTTCTGCAGTGGCTGTGAGCTTCTGAGCTGAAATAACACTGTAATTTTGTTGTCAATGGCACTTCCCCTCCGTTCTCAAGGTGCTGTGTAAATGTTAAGAGAGTGTTTAATTCCTTATTGGGTAGAGCAGGATCAAGAAGCCCATCTTAAAAATGATGACACTACTCCAAAGAAGTTACTCCCATCAAGGTCCCACCCTGAGAACAGAACAGAATTGGGGGGGGGTTGGGGCTCCTAATGACAAGTGAAGGGACACGATCAGGACCCTGGGCTGAGGGTCCCCTCATCCCCTGCTCCGTCCCCATGGCTCTATGTGCCTTTCTGCTGGGTGTTTACTCCTGCATCCTGTGCCTGACCCAGTTCTTGCTTGTTGCCATGGAGAACAGGACTCGTTTCCATTTGACAGTCTTTGAGTAGCTCCTGCCTTGACCACAGTCCAGCTCTGCAGAGGGAGGATGTTGTGAGGAGCCTTGCTGTGGTGTTCCCAGGAGAAGGGGGCAGGGGAGCTTTGCAAATCCCACTGAAGGGCTGGAAGACAGTCCCTGGCTGCCTCTCCAGGTGGGTCAGTGTGTGTTCCTGCAGCTCTGTCACCTCTGTCATGCTTCCAGTGCACGCTCAGAAGGCAGCTGCTGCCACCCACCTTTCTTCTGCCCTCCCCTGGGTCCCCAAGAGGAAAGGAAACATCTCACAGCTCCTTGCATTGGATCAGCTGATGGACTGCTCCATGGCTCAGCTGTGAGTTGTTATCCTTTTCCCAGGCAGAGGCCACATCCAGTAGCATGGTCTGTACAGAGGCACCTGTGCCACCCTCACCCCATCCCACCCATGGGCACTGGAACCCACTGGTGGTGACTGGGATGTGCTGTGATAAACAGGAATGCTGTTACACAATCACTGAATGGTGGGGGGTGGAAGGGACCTCTAGAGATCATCCAGTCCAACTCCCTGCCAAAGCAGCTCCCACCTAGATCAGGTCACACAGGAACGTGGCCAGGTGGGTTTGGAGACCTCCAGAGCAGGAGCCTCCACACCCTCCCTGGGCAGCCTGGGCCAGGGCTCCCTCACTCAAACACTCCAACAGTTTCTCCTTGTGCTTCAATGGAACTGTTTGTGTTCCAGATTCATCCCATCACCCCTTGTCCTGGCAATGGGTACTACAGAAAGACAGTGCTGCCCCAAGCTCCTGACACCCACCAGTGAGAGATTTGGAGCTATGAATGAGCTGCCCCCTCAGTCTCCTCTTCTCCAGCCTGAACAGCCCCAGGGCCTGCAGCCTTTCCTCAGAAGGAAGATGCTCCAGTCCCCTGAGCATCTGGGTGTCCCTGCACTGGCCTCTCTGCAGCAGTTCCCTGTCCCTCTGCAGCTGGGGAGCCCACAACTGGGCACAGGACTCCAGCTGAGGCCTCAGCAGCTGTGGCAGAGCAGAGGGGGAGCAGAAGCTCCCTGGCCCTGCTGCTCACACTCTGCTGGATGCCCCCAGGCTGCCGTTGGCTTCTTGCCCACGAGGCCACGTCGCTGCTCATGGGCAGCTTCTTATCACCCAGCACTCCCAGGTCTGTCTTCTGGAGCTGATCTCCAGCAGGTCACCCCCAGCCTGGCCTGGTGCAGGGGGTTGTTCCTCCCCAGCTGCAGGACTCTGCCCTTGCCCTTGGTGACCCTCAGCAGGTTCCTCTCTGCCCAACTCAAGCTGGTTGATATCTCCCTGAATGGCAGCACAGGCTTCCTCTGTTGCACAAACCCTACTCTGTGTGCCCTTGCCCTGGCAGCCCCGTGCCATGCTCGGTGAGACAGGGAGCACTGGCATTGTCCTCGCCCCCTGCAGCATCTGCTGCTTGCCCTGGCCATGGGCACAGCACTACATGCCCCACACTGCCCACCCTCTGGTTCCCTGTCCCCACCTGGGCCCCAGTGCCCATAGACCTTAGGTAACAATCACTCCTGAGTCCCTGTGCCAACACACCCTTTAACAGTCAGAAGTACCTCAGTGGAGGCTTGCCTGTAGCCAGAGCCAGGCTGTTGAGCCCTGATGTGTCTGATGAGCAAGAACAGTCAATTTTAGGGGCTGCAACTTCAGATGAGTATTTAAAATCTCAATTAGAGTTCTATTAAGGAGGACTAATCTGGGGCCAGTTCAGACAATGTAGCACAGACACTATAAATCATTTACCCTCTGCAGTCTATGAATGGCTCAGGGGTGTAATTTGCTGTTCTGTCCATTTATTAAGCTGTTGGGTGGGTTTTTTTAATCTAACCTGGAGTGAATTCACCAGTTAAAGACATTTTCACTCGTGGGTGGAGAGGCTGCAGCTTTGTGTTCCTGGCCAGGATTATCACAGCTCAGTGCAAGCCATTGTTGTCAGCAGACAGGAACAGCTGAGGCAGTCCCTTGATGTCACCTGCTAGATAAAAATAGCAGTTTGTCCTGTCTCTTTGCTTTGCAGCTTCCCAGAGAAGAGGTGAGGTCCCAGGGCTCCCACCAAGTCAGTGGGATTCCTGAGCTTTGCCAAGGGAGTTGTTTTGAATTTCTTGTTTCATGAGCTCAAAGGAACTGAAAAATGTAAAAAGCATCAACATCACTTTCCCCTCAGCCCACCCCAAAATATGGCCCCAGCCCCCTCCCAACAGCCTGGAAACCAGCCTTTTCCTGCACCCCCCAAGCCTCAGAACTGGGGTCTCAGGTTCCGAGCCACAGTCCCAGAGCCCCTGAGCCGTGAGCAGGACCTGCTCCAGGCTCTTGCTTCTTGTCCCAGGAGCCTCTGTGGCACACCCCATCTCCTCAGAGGCCCCTGTGCTGCAGGAACACACCTGGGCCAGGCCACAGCCCAAGCACACACATGTAGCTGCCCCCATCCTGCTAACAGCCTCATTTTTCCTCCTGGCTGACTCGAGGAAGCAATTTCTGGTTTGATTTGTGGTGCCTGTGACATTGAAGCCTCATGTGTTTAAGAGCACATTCCTGGAAAGCAGTGGCAGAGTTCATTTCATCTTCTCTGTGAACTCTTTTTCTTTCTATGAAGCAATCTGCCAGTAATGCTTTTAAATTGCCTTTCACAGGTGCCCATCAAAAAGAGCTATTGTTTCCTGGAAATCAGAGGTTAATGGAGAAAGGCACCAAATCAAGAAAGAAGAAAGAGGAAAGCTCCTTCCTGCCCCTGGCTAGCACCAGCTGCTTCATAAAAACAAAGATGACCAGCAATTACATCTTTCTTTTCAGGGTAAAGCTTCTTTTGGCTCACAGGAACTGTGGATAGGGAGCCCTGGACCATGCAAAGAGCATCTGGTGCCAGGGTTGCCTGCACTCAGGCAGCAATTCTGGCTGCAGGTAAAGCAGGAGGAGGAAGAGCCCCACAATGGTGATTTGCTCAGCCAGAGTACACGAGAGGAGATGCTGCCACGCTTCTGCCCAGGGCAGCCATCTCAGTACAGGCTGATCCCTTCCCCTCTCTTCACCTCCCCTCCATCCCCTGGCCCAGGCTGCCCAGGGAAGGTGTGGAGGCTTCTTCCTTGGAGGTCTTCAGGATCTACCTGGACATGTTCCTGTGTGACCTGATCTAGGTGGGAGCTGCTTCTGCAGGGAGGTTGGGCTGGATGAGCTCTAAAGGTCCCTTCCAGCCCCCACCATTCTATGATTCTATGGTTCTGTGACCCCAAGCCTTTCCTTGTCTGGCCCCACAGGGATCATGTACTGTACCACACAACACAACCTCAGCAGGAAAGAGCCTCCCACGCCACCGTCCCAGGGCCCTGTGCTCCTCATCCCCCCAGGACCTGCCTTGGTCTGATGGTTTATGCTGGAGAGGGGGGTTAAGGGTGAGGTTAATGAGGCTCAGCTCTGAGAAGCCTCAGAGGATAACACAGACCTCCTTCCCACCTCTCAGACACGACCCATTTCCCTAATTAATGCAGTCAATCAATGGACAATAAAGTAATCTCCGGAGTAATGATGTGGAGTTTCCCTTCACAGCTGTCAGGGGAAAGATGGGAGGTGTGACTCGCAGCACCCCTGAGACCCTCTCATCCTAAGCTTTCCCTTTCCCAACAGCTCTCAGCCCTGCCAGCTCTGCATCATCTGGATTCACCCTTTGCTGTTGCAGCTCAGGACAAGAAATGCTGCAGTTGGATGGTACCACATATGCCCCTGGCTCCTGTGGCTGTGGAATCACAGAGTGGTTTCAGCTGGAAAAGACTTTTAAGCCCATGGAGTGCAGCCTCTGCCCCAGCCCCATCACCCACCAGCCCACTGCCCTCAGTGCAACACCCATCCGGCTCTGAAACCCCTCCAGGGATGATGACTCCAGCAGCTCCCTGGGCAGCCCGTTCCAAGGCCTGACAACCCT
The DNA here is from genome assembly GCF_028858725.1 of Colius striatus. Taxonomy (NCBI): domain Eukaryota; kingdom Metazoa; phylum Chordata; class Aves; order Coliiformes; family Coliidae; genus Colius; species Colius striatus. Next base: position 942,733 of record NC_084771.1, read on the forward strand.
TGCAGCAAAGAAATTCCTCCTCATATCCTCCTAAAGTCCATCCTGACAGACACCTGTCTGGCAGGTCCCCTGAGCAACCATCAGCCCCGGGCAGAGCAAACCCTCCCACCACCTCCTGTGGAGCTGCCTTGGAGCCTGCAGAGCTCTGAGGGGTTCTGGGTTACACTCCTGGGTTACACTCAGGAAAAGCCTTTTCTTCGGTGTCGCTGGTTTGTTGCTGGACCCGTGACTCAGCGACACTGAGGGTCACACTCTGCCTTTTGTCAGAGCTTTGGAGAACACCGGCTGTGCCAACCACACGCTGCACAAGCTGCGCCACACACAGACAGCTGCAGTACCGTATATATATATTATTATATTATATTTTTATATATATATGTACACATTAACAAAGAAGTTGCAAAAAAAACCCAACTCAACAAAAAAGGGGAAAAAAAACCCAACAGAGCAGGAAGAACAGCCCCTCCCCAACCAAAGCCAAACGAGTGCGTGACAGGCGGGGAGGAGGGCTGCGGGTGTCACGGTCCCCGGGAGCTCACCGCACCCCCCGGGGCGCGACACGCGGCGGCGGCGCCGGGACCGTGGGAACCGCGCTCATTCTAACGCGGCGCCGCGGGCCCCGATTGGCTGAGGCCGCCGTTGCGTCACGCAGGCGCAGCCAATGGGAGCGCTGTGCCGCGCCCCGGCCCCGTGTGCCCGCGGGACGCGGCCGGGCCCCGCAGCGGGCGGGGGTCGCGGGGGTCGGGCGGGGTCGAGGGCCGGGGGGGTCCCACCGCGGTTAGTGCAATTTCGTCAGGAGAAACGTCACGCTCACGGCTCGCGCTCGCAGTCAGCGGGCCGCGGCCGGGCCCGTGGGCAGCGCTCGGGTTCCGCAGCGCAGCCACGCACCGCCCCCCCACCCCCGCGCCTCGGAGGGGGAGCGTTTGACACTTCATGAGCCGCCCCGGACGGCACCGGCACAGCAGAGAGGGCTTTCGTGAGAGCCCCACCGGCTTTGAGAGAACATCCAACTGAAAATGGCAACTTATCCTCTGGCAAGGCGTCGTGTCTGTGTGCTGGGCTGCGGGGAACGGCCGGCGCGACCCTTCCCCAGCGCTGCTGCCGCTGCTCTGCCCGCTCGAGAGGGACACACTGCTCGCAGCAAGCCCCGGACGGGAGCCCGACCAGAGGCAAACCCACCCTTCAGCTTGGCAGAGGGAGGCGGATCTCTTCCCCGCAGGCGACACCCCGCTCCCTTCTCGCAGGTAACCTCAGGCAGGTGAAGTGAGGGACGCTGTGCCGAGGAACAGGCAGAGCTATCCCTGGGCAGAGCTATCGCCTGGCAGCTGCCAGCACCAGACCCCATGGCAAGTGTTCCCCAGGCCAGGTCGCTGGCAGGGAGCACCCACTTTTGGACAGTGCCAAATTGGTCCAGCTGAGTTCAACCAGCCCCTCCAGCCCCCATGGGACAAGCCTCAAAGTACTGTCATCCTGTCTGAACCAGCCACCCACCCCTCCAAGGCTGTGCTTTGAGGTAGTTCCCGATCAGCAAGGTCCAAAACCAGAAAGGAAAGTGCTGTCAGAGCTGGGAGGTCTCATCCTGACAGTTCCCAGGCAATGCCACTGAGGTGTCTGGCAGCAGCACGTCTAGGGCAGAAAAAGGTGTTGCCAAACACTGCGGAGCAAAGCTCAAGCATCAGCCTGTCTGGGGCCACACTGCTGCCCGACTTCCTCGCCACCCTCTGCAGCCCCAAATGCCATGCTCCTGCCCTGGGTGCCACATGGGCATCTGCACACCCACCTGCCACCCGTCATGCCCCAGGCCCTGGCTGCAAGGGGGGCCTTTGCTCCCTCTGACACGGAGTGCTGTGCCTGGCCCAGCTCCTCCTGGCTTTTAGGCAAACATGGAAACAGCAGCTCAGCCAGGGGACTTGGAGCTGGTGGTTACTGGGAGTACTGGCAGCAGGTGAAGAGTTCCCAGCACCCAGGGGCTGGAGCCTCAGGATGGATTCAGTCCTTTGCCACAGAGCAAAGAGGACGGCTCCTCGCTCACACCACCCTGGTGGAGAGCAAATGGAGGGCTGGGATCTGGGGTCATATATTGAGATTTTGGGTCATAAAGCACAGAGATGGTCTCTGGGCAGGGCCTGACCATCTGCTGAGCAGAAAGGTGTGATGTTTTCTGCAGGGACACCAGACAGGCGCCTAATGGAGGTCTACGTGAAGCTGCATGTGTCGGGGCACAGCCGGCTGGACCCTGTGTCAGGGAGGAGCATCTGCCAAACCTCTGCCAGGGCCCAGACATGCCTTGGCTTGTCTAAGGGCTGAGGGGCAACCTGACTCCTGGTGAGCTCCTGAAGGAGGAACCAAAGCAAGAGAGGGCCCTGCAGCCAGCTGTGGGACTGCAAGCCCACTCAGGCCCAGGGAACCGGCCCAACTGCGTGACCGGGAAAGGCAGCGGGACCATCCTCAGTGCAGACCATCACAACCACCTACCATCCAGCACACAACCAGCGTGGCACCCACCAAATGTGAGGGGTTCCACCACAGAAGCTGCTGAACTTCAGCCAAACAGAAAGTTTTCCTCCCCAGAAAGCGATGCTCAGGTCCCACCCAGCTCTCGGGACAAGTGACCGATGGGTTCCAGACAGCCAATCCCTCCTGTTCCACCCAGGGACACGTGAGGCAGCCCCTGACCGTGGCAGCACCTCAGGTCTCCCCGACACCCACCCCAGCCCTTCCAACCCCCAAAGGCAGATAAAACCATCCCGGTGACAATCTGCTTTGGGAAGGACGGGAGCACCTCACCGAGGAGCCGCATGAGCTGTGCTGCATGAGCTCAGCAGCAGGAGTTTCTTTTCAGCCGTGGTCAGAAGTTCTTTCCCCTCCAAAGCGTGTGGGCAGGCGCTGGCTCGGTGGGCGCCGTGGTGGCTCTTGGCACGGCTCCTGGCACTGCCTCTGACCAACTCACCGCCAGCACCGCCGGCGTGGCCGGTGCCAGCGCGGGGCACGGGCTGGGCCAGGGCAGCCTAGTGACAGGCTTTCATCCCTGATACGTACGGGGACTCCTGGGGCCTGCAGTTACACTCCTGCTGCTCTGGGTAATCGATGAAGTCCGGGGCGGGCAGACCCGAGAGGATCATCAAAGATTTGTTCCAGATGGTGAAGGTCGGGCACACGGGCAGGATGAAGGAGACTTCGAAGGTGTGGAGGTGGAGGGAGTTGGCCGGGTCGTAGAAGGAGAGCGCGTTGTTGTCGTAATCCAGGAGGACGCCCAGGCGCTTCATCTGCGGGTGGACCTCCACCAGCATCTCCTTGTTGTTGTGCCTCACCACAAAGTTGTTGTTGCAGCGGGAGAAGACCCAAGACGAGGAGTTCTTCCCGATCCACTCGTTCTTGGGGGCTGACTTGTAAGCCACGCCGATGGCGTACCTGCGAGAGAGGAGGAGCTGTGCTGAGCACCCTCCCACGTGCAGCCCGAGGGCTGCTGCACCCCGTGCTTTCCAAGCCTGCACAGCAACAGCTTCACATGACTGAAGAGCCTCAGCTGGGGAAAAGCACCAGTCCCTCCCCAGGCAGCCCCCTGCTGCCAGGCAGGGCGGGGGGCAGAGCTGGCTCAGCCGGGGTGGCAGCAGGAACCGAGTGGCTGAGCCCTGCTGTGCTGCACCTGCAGTTTCAGCGGCGGCAGCACAAAGGTCCCGCTCGCAGGAGAGGCTCTCTGGGCATCTGCCTGGCAGGGGCTGGCTCACAACAAACCCCACTCTTTTCACCCCGTGTGCTTTGTGTGAAGGCGTTTTTCAGCCCAGGAGCGAGGGCTGGGAGCGGTTTCTGAGCTGGGGATGCTGCTGTGCTTTGAGTCCTCTTTCCCCAACAGAGAGGGGAGGTGGGCAGAGCCAGAAAGCAGAGATAGAAGAGCTTTCTCTGTCAATGACCCTGAGCATCAGCTCTGGAGCTCTGCCTCAGGCAGCAGCTGCAAGCACAGGGTTCAGGGGAAAGGCAAGAAGTGACCCAAAGGCTTCTGGCTGAGAGATGTTCATGCACCTCTTGAAAGCCACAGCCACCCAGACTGAAGGTCTCGACCAACCTCCCTGCCCATGAGCAGCTCTGCCAAAACCCAGCATTTAACCCCAGCCTTTAAAAACAGCTCTGAGAAATCTGAGGGCCATTAGGGGAGAGGGAGGGAAGACAACAACCTGCTGCCTACCAGGTCGAGGATCCCACCACCACCTCCCAGTAGTGGCAGCCGCTGTCGATGAAGACGTTGCCGGCCGCGCCGTAGCACCCCGTCCCGCTGAACCTCTCAGGCGTGTGGCTCTTCTTCAAGGAGCTCTCGTCCTTCTCCATCTGCAGCCCGTCATTGGAGATCTTCAACTTCTTGTGAGCCATCTTGGGGTCCAGCTTAAAAGGCTGACCTGTTTCAAGAGGGCATGTGGATTAGGGTCTGTGTTTGTTACCAACCTCATGCAGGCAGAACACGGCAGGAAACATCTGCCTGGGCATCCTCAGTGAGCCAAAGGTTCCCCTGGCAGCCAAGGACCCTGGATTACAGCTGCCCAGCACATCCTATTGTCACAGGCTGCTCTGCAAGCCCCTGGTCCCTGAGCTTCTCCCATGGCCCCGGGGCTCACAGCAGCTTCCCCGGCCCCCAAGGGAGGAGCAGAGTGGGGCCATGAGCAGCACCTGAACCTCATGCTCCAGGCTGGGAATCGCTCACCTTCACAGCCCAAAGAGAGGAAAAGGAAGTGAAACTCGACAATGCAGCAAGAAATGGGCTGCAGAGAGTGAAGTCTGTCCCTGGGGAGGCTGGGGGGCTGTGAGCAGCCAGGCTGGGCAGCACGGTGCGGGGAGCAGGGCCGTTGTCCTCACAGGGATCCTGACATGAGGGGCTGGGAGCACCCAGAGTCTCCTTACTGCCCTTCAAGCGCTTCATTCTCTATCACAGTAGCCCCCTTTAGCCCTCTGTTAGCAACATAAGACATGTCAGAAACAGGGGGATGTTTCCAGGCAATGGAAATGGCACCAAAGACACAACAAGGGGAGGCAGTGAACCAAAACCAGGGCAGGGCATGGAGCCTGAGCTTCCGAGCAGACCCGTACTCCCTCAGCAGAGATGAGTTACGTGAGCACCAGGAGGGGAGCACAGCCCCTGGAGTGCTCCTACACCAACACTGAGCCACTGCAGCACCGAGCACGTCGCTCAGCCTCCATCAGCAGCTGCTCCATCCGTGTTCCTCTGCCAAACCAGGGCTTGGTGCTCGGGGAGGAGGGTCTGGGCAACCCACCAGCATCAGGCCCAGCCTGTGCTCAGCCTCAGCAGCAGCAGGGCCCAGCCCTGGGGCTTCCTCTGCAATTAATACAGCCTGATGGATTTTGCAGATCTTTAATGCTGGATTGCAGACCCAACTGCAATTCCTTTGTAACCTTCCCAGCACACAGAGAGCCAAACTGCTTCCTAATTGACACATACTGGCTGTCCCTGCTTGCCTTGCTAAAGCCCTCCTGAAGATGTGCCAGGCTCTCCCTCACGCTGAGGAACCAGCTCTGGGCACCAGCCCCACAACATGCTCCCCAACAGTGAGCACTCAGCATTTCTCTGGAAGGTTCCAACTTTGATTGCCACAGAGCTTTGCTGGCTCCTGAGTTCAGGCCTCGTGTGTGCAGGGGCATAGGTGGGGATGAGGCCCTATACAACACAGAGCTCTTCGGTGTGGAGAGCCAGGGCACTGGGCACATCTTCTGCTGGGGCTGCTGGTGGGTGGCTCTGCCAGTGATGCTCAGGCTGGTGCCCAGACCCCTCACTGCCCTGCTGGGGCAGCTCCTCTGAACCCTGTGTTTCGGGGGACTGGGGCTGATGAAGGCACTGCTTGGCTGTGGTTTTCTTGTCTCTGTGGGTTTGCACACAAGACACAGTAAAGAGCACACAGACACTAGCTAAGATTTCTGAGGGGATTAATCTGCTTCAGCACAAAGCAAAATGAATAGGGCAGCTGCAGTGAAACCACTTTAATAAACAACTTCAGCTCAGGCTCTGGTACCTGGGGCTGCCCTGGCCCAGGAAGGGGCTGTGGTGCACAACCCTCCTGTGCAGTCCTGCTTTCAGCCATGGGCCTTGAGTTTTGGCAGGAAAAACACCTGTACTGATGCCAAGCAGGGAGGGGGTTCCCAAGCCAGGGCTAGGAACTGCTGCAAATGGCTACCAGCACTGGCCAGGGCATGGCCTCAGAGCTCAGAGTGACCCCAGAACAGGGCTCATCCCTGTGACACTTGGGTACCCAATGCCAGCTTCTGTTGGTTTTCTCTAGAGCCCAATTTGCCAGATAATTGAGTTGAGAGGCCTGAAAGTAAAGCTGCGAATTGGGAGTGACCTGCCCCTGTTCCTACAGACATTGGAATATTTCTGTAGCCATCTCTTTCAGGCAGTAATGCAAAGAGACAGGCTCTGAGGAAACGAGGTACAGAAATACCCATCTCTGTCAGGAGAGAGACAGTCACAGCCCTTTCCACGAAGATGACTCCTTCTTAAGGTCAGTGTCAGTCCAGCCCTTGCCGCTGGTTTGTGCTGGCACATCCTGGCCCAAGGGCCCCAGTAATATCTGCAGTGTGCTGTGAAGGGCATGACAGGACTTAAAAAGCACAGGAGGTGAGTTGCAAAACCTTTATCAGGACAACCTTTTAGAGGACACAGCCAGGTGCTGCTCCCATCTGACCCTCTTCCCAAAACACCACCCTGACACTGGGAAACAAAATGGATTTCACAGACTCTCAATGGTCCTGGCCTCAGCTGCCCAAATCCCCTCCTTGTGTGAGCCTGGTAGGGCCCTCTGCTGCCCTCCAAACCCCTTTGTGCCAGCTGAGCTGCGGTGTGGGAAGATGCTGAAGGATCCATCACCTGGGGACAGTGTGGCCAGGAGAAGCAGCAGAGCCCTGGCACAGGGCAGGGAGGAGCAGCAGGGCTCAGGCAGTGCAGGACAGGACAGCTCAGCGAGGGGCTGTCCCACGGCTCCAAGGGAGAGCAGGGCATCGTGGTTTCCATTGGGAAAGGGAAGACCAAGTAAGAAAAGAGAATTACTCCCACAACCTCAGCTCACTGGAACGTTCCTTTTGCTGGCTCACCCATCCATAGTGCCTGTGTAAGGCTTCAGAGCAGTGGGACACCAGCCAGCTCCAGGGCTGGACACAGCACGCTGCACCTTCACTGTACTGCCCTTCCCTGCAAAGCCCCGAGTGCCACAGCGTCCCAGCAGTCTGGCCTTGGGCGTGTGGGAGCAAAGAGGGAGGAAGGGGCAGCCTCTGCTGCTGCAGGGAATGGGTTTGGGCTTAATGAAGAGGGTCAGTGCTGTGTGGAAGGGGCTGGGCTGGGGCTGCTGCTGGCGGGCACCCACAGCCCAGCCCGTGGGACTCCCTTGACACCGAGGGTCCTGCTGCCCAGCCTGATGTGTGGGATGCTCCTGCCTGCTCTGTGTTCCCTGGGAGAGGGGCAGGATGGGAGGAGCACATGGGGCTCCCTCATCCTGGGTGCAGATGAGAACACTTGGTTTTCTGTCTACCTCAGCAGTAATTTGTCTGCAGGACAGAGGCTGTTAATGGGGCAGCTACAGAGTTACTTGATGGACTGGAGTTCATCTCTAACCAGGAGCCCTCAGCAGCATTGTTGATGACTGACACTCGGTTAAAAACAACCCCAAAGAGCAAGGCCTGCGCCTTGGGAGCTGCCAGGGAAGCCAGGGCCCTGCTCTCCTCTGTGCTGTGCTCCCACCATTCCTCTCAGCACGTCAAAGCACCCGTTTCTCATCTGCAGAGTCAGCACCTTTCAAAACACAGGGAAGCACTTCAAAACACCAACTGCAGGAGGGACACGTTTAACAAACAAGGCAGACTGGACTGAGTTGGCCTCTCAGCAGCTCCCCTCCAGCCCCACCACTATGCCACCTCTACTTTACTTCATTTGGTTTAAAGTCATGCAAAGAAAATGAGGAGGTGGAGGCATCACTCCCTTCCAAAGCCTGCAAGCAACTGCAGCCACAGCAAAGGCAGCACAAGGCAGGGCTGTGCTCTCCAGCCCCTGCAAGCAACTGCAGCCACAGCCAAGGCAGCACAAGGCAGGGCTGTGCTCACCAGCCCCTGCAAGCAACTGCAGCCACAGCCAAGGCAGCACAAGGCAGGGCTGTGCTCTCCAGCCCCTGCGAGCAACTGCAGCCACAGCCAAGGCAGCACAAGGCAGGGCTGTGCTCTCCAGCCCCTGCAAGCAACTGCAGCCACAGCCAAGGCAGCACAAGGCAGGGCTGTGCTCTCCAGCCCCTGCAAGCAACTGCAGCCACAGCCAAGGCAGCACAAGGCAGGGCTGTGCTCTCCAGCCCCTGCAAGCAACTGCAGCCACAGCCAAGGCAGCACAAGGCAGGGCTGTGCTCACCAGCCCCAGCTGGGACAGCCCCAGGGGTGTGAGGGGGATGAGGCCATGGAGCAGGCAGCTGTGGGCAGACACTGACTGCTTTCCTCCCTCACTGTTTCACTCTGTCTCTCCTGCCATGGCCCTGCAGGCAGCGACACTCAGGGTCCCGTGCCGGTGGGTGTGGGAAAAGGCTTCTCCCACTGCAAACCCAGAAGCTTCCCCCTTGCTGGGATGAGCCCAGCTCTGCTGCCCTCTTATCTCTGACTGAATCTCACTCTGATGTCCCTGAACACCCTTAACCCTCCCTTATCCATCCCCAGGGCGATGGAAAGCCCGGCTGCTTTTGTGCTCTGCGCGCAGCCGCTGAGCCCCATCCTCTCTTCATCTCCTTACGGCTCCCCAAACCCACCACCCCCTGAGCAAAGCCACGCACACTCAGCTGCCCCAGGAGCCCCCACGCCCTCCCTGGAGAGCCCAGGACGTGAGATGAGCAGGAGGACACGTACTGTTGGTCTTGAGGCGGGCGGGTTCGCTGTTGCGGCTGCCCGCCTGGTTGATGGCTTTCACCAGGAAGATGTAGCGGGTGCCGCTCTGCAGCCCGTGCACCGTGTAGTGGTTCTGCTTGATGTTGGGGACGATCATCCAGCTGTCCATGGAGTTGTAGAGGCCTGAGGGATGGCAGAAAGGGAGAAGAAGATGGATCCATAGGAAAGGACAAGATGCAAAGACCTTGTGCTGCTCAGGCAGAGCAACCACACACGCCTCAGGCTGATTCACCACCTGCCTGGGAGTTAAGAGCAGGAAAACTCCCACGGATGACAAACCCCAGCAACTCCAACAGCCTTTTTTTTCTCACCATGTGAAGGCCAATGCCTGGCAAGGCAAAGCCAGGGCAGGGCACTGCCATCTCAGATGCCACTGTGAGAGGTGATTGGGAAAAGGTGCTGAGGAATTCAGCCAGTGGCACCTTCCAGCCAGGACAGATGGCACAGGCAGCCCGGGAGAAGGGGATGCCCACCATCATCCTCCCTTGTCTCCTCCTGCAGGACAACCTCTCTGCTGCTCCAGGGCTGTATGACACGATGCCAGCAGCAGGAAGGGACGTGTTTGCAGCCTATTGCTCCTCCTGCACGGCCCTCAATGCTCCTGCAGGGGAAGCAATAACCCGTGTCCAAGGGATGCTGATGCTTCAGCTCCCTGTGCAGCCTGGTCTGCAGAGTGCTTCTGAGAAAATGACAGCTCCCAGGAGCTTGACACTTGTGAAACAGTCAGGAGGCTGAACCCTTTCTGGACATGGAAAGGAATTAAAGACCTTGGAGGCACAAAGCCCTCATGCTGCAGTGGTTTATGCTGCCAGAGCTGCAGGGCCTGGCTACTGGAAAGGTAGTGTTGTACCCAAGGTGGGCTGGCACAGTGCTCCAGGAAGGAAGCAAAGCCCAACATGGTGCCTCAGATGTCAATGCCAGATGAGAGTGAGCTGCAGACTGCCAGGCAGGATGCTGCAGGTTTGGGAGCAGCCTCTGGTGCTGGCACTGAGGCCCTGGGGGCAGCGAGTGCCCAGGCCCCCCCCCCGCCCACGCAGCAGCTCCAAGCACCCAGAAATGCCAGAGGGACAGCTCTTGACACAGGGCTGTGGCTCAAACCCAAAGAAGGAGTGAGCTCGGAGGCAGCAGCTGGAGGTTTCCTGGGTGATCCAGTGGGTCTGGAGGCAAAGGGTGAGCTGATAGGTGAGCTGGTAGGTGAGCTGTGATTTGAGGGGACTGAGGAGGGTTTCAGCCCAGGGCCAGCACAGGGGTGTGTGGTGGGAAGGCAGGAGCTGGGAAACTCCACACCTCCTCTCCTGAAGGTTTGCACCGAGGTGTCTGTGCATCTCCAGTGGCTCACTCAGCTGGAGGACAAGGGCAGGTTGCAGGCATTGTCATCCTGGATTTGGCTGCAAATATAGGTGGAAATGGCCTAGGGGAGCAGAGCAATGCTATTTGAAGTGGAAAACAGATGTGATAGCGACTGCGTGCTACACGCAGGGCTGCTCTCATCAGAGCACACAGCTTTCAGCCAGGCACTGGGAGGTGTTATCTCCCTGCAGACAAGGACTGGCTTTGGATCCTTCAGAAAGGACAAGGTGGCTGAGAGATGACAGTCCAGGAATGACTTGGCCTCCCAAGCAGGTTTCTTTCCCAAAACAACCAAGAAGGGGCTTCCCTTGAAGACCAAGGGCTTCCATCCTTGCCAAAGCTTTAAAAAGTCCCTTTTAGTGCAGCTTTCATCACCCATCAACACATCCCACTCCTACTGCGCTCTTGGCTTTAGAGGGAGCATGAAGGGGATGGATTCCACAGGCCAACTGTGCTCCTTGGAAAGGCATTTCCCTTCCTGGGAAGGTTCCTCCTGCCCTGTGAGGTGAGCCCTCACACACCACTTCCAACGTCTCTTCACGCATGAGTTCTGCCAGGACTCAAAAGCTCTCGTCACCCAGAGCTGACTGTGTTATTTCAAGTGACAATATATTATTCATGTTCCCCTCTGAGATGTTAGCTGATGTTTTTCTTTACTCTTGTGAAGAGCTGCCAGAGACAGCCAAGGAAGATGTGTGCCCCTCTGGGCTCTCTCCTGGAGCTGCCCTCACTGCTTGTCACCCCTGTGGCTTCCATAGAGCTGGTTTCCCTGCTGGGTGGGCAATAATTCCTGAGCTCCTTGTGGATAGGAGTCTAAGACAGGCACCCAAAATGGCCTTTGGGTAGAGGTGGGAGCCAGACCCTTCCCGAGGGGCCCCAGCACAGCCCCAGGCAAGGGCACAAGCTGCAGTGGAGACAAGTCTGGTTAGATATGGAAAATCATCTGTGTGAAGGTGAGGAAGCACTGGAACGTGGCACAGAGAGCTGGGAACTCTCTATCCTTGGACATGGTCAGTGCTCAGAAAGCAAAGCCTGAGCAGCTTGACTAAGCTCTACATGACCATGGCTGACAGAGACCTTCAGGTGTACCTCCTTGCCTGGACTACTTGGCGAGACCAGCGTGGGCCACGTTTCCTCCTCAGCTGGTAGGTGCAGGGGAGATGGAGGCTGGTGGACACCTAAAAATGGAGCCAAAGGGGTTGCTGAGCTCTCTCAGGCTTTCAGAGAACAAAATGCCAGAGCCAATGTGTTGGCTGGGGAGGAAAGGAGAGCTGAGCAGGGAAACAAGCTGCTGTGGCACCGGGTATGTGCACCTAACCTCCGAGCAAGAGGAAACAGATCAGCTCATTTTCCAGGCCAGGGGCAAAGGCTGGGGATCCAAGTTGAATCAGCTTGGAAAGTCACAGCAGTCAGTTTCTCTGGCAGCTTCCTGCAGGTTTTAAGTGCACAGCACAGCCTTCCCGTGTCACGACACCGCGCTCCCAGCACCGACCCGAGAGGGGAACTGACACTGGCCCAGCGAGGCTGCTCTGGAGCACTCTGTCAGCACTTCCTGCCATGAAAAGTGCTCCTCAGCAAAGCCAGGAGGGACAGAAGTCCCCTGCACGAGCCTTGCCATGGGGGTGCTGTGTCCTTCCAAAGCATCACTTCAGGTAGGCACACGGGAGGCTTTGTTCTTGTTCTGCCACGACAACATCCACACGTTCTTCTCAGATGAAACAAGCACTTTCCCTGGACCCCTCCCTGCAATGCAGGCCACAAATCAGCTTTCCTCCAGAATGCACAGCCCCTCCAATTTTAAGGAAAAGGCAGTGTTACAAGAAATCCTGACAGGTACTTATTTCTGACACCTCGAGGAGTCACTGGGCACCCAGAGGAACACACCACTGCTGCAGGATGGCAAACAGCCTCTGGCACGGCTGAACTGCCCTTCTCTCTCTGTGTCTCTGTGGAAACCCAGAGAAGCCCCTTCCCTGTGAGGACAATCAAACCAGCTATTTGTTTTTGCAAATAAACCTTGCTGACAAGCAGAGGGACTGTGTGGCTCCTCCAGATGGGACTCAGCTGTTCTTGGGGGTTTAGGGGGCAAGTGGGGGGATTCACAGTTTCCAGCCCCAGCTTTTTCAACCTGCAGTCTACCACCTCTCCCTAATGATAAGCCAAGGTGCTAAAAAGCTCAGAGTCTGAGTCTCTTGATCAATTTAGGTGTGGGGGGAAGGAAATTAAATAGACATGCGGCACATTTTGTTAGTTTTAATCCCCAGGCAATTTCTGGCTCACTTTATCTTCCAGCCTTCAGCTGACTCAGGCTGTCTGATGAAGTCTGCTTGGCTAATGCTGGAGCAGAGCTGCAGCCTGCAGTCAGACGTGGCAGTTTGGAGCAGTGGAGCAGCCCTCGAGGCCGCCTGTGACAGCCCCTGGGCACCGGCCCCTCAGCTGAGGTGATGCTGATGAGTGGTGGTACATGGAGCCTCTGCACATGGAAACTGGGAGGATAACTCTGCTTTTTAAGGTCTTGATCTTTGGAAGAGCAGTAGGAGGCTGTCAGATCCACAAGATGCTTTGCCTGTCAGGTCCACACGATGCTTTGCCAGAGCTGCTCTGCCTCCCCAGAGAGACCAGGTCTCTCCTTTTCCCTTCCTTGTCTGTGCCTCCTTCGTTGCCTCTGTGTCTTCCACCACCTCAGGCAGCAGGGCTGGGGCAGGGCTCATCCCTTCACAGCCACCCTAATCACAGGACCACTTCCTCCTGCTCCTTTCTGCTTGAACACACACCTCACCTCCACTGGTGCTGTGAACATCAGTCACACAGAGTCCATCGCTTCCCTGCCCAAACAGGGGACAGCTGTTAAAGCAGCTGTAATGCTCAAAAGCCCCAAACTACCACCATCTCCATCAAATAGCAAACATCCAGGAGGGAGTCCCACGTCTCAGAGGCTGCAGCCCCAACCTCCTGGCAAGCCTGGGAGCAGGTTCAGCCCTACAAAACTGTTTCAAAGCTGTTGCACTGTGCTAGAAGGTATCACAGCATGGAAAATACACCGAGCCCCACGCAGCCCGTGGAGCCCAGGCCCTCCCAGAGGAGCTGCAGGCTGCTGCCCTGAGCTGCAGGTCCCTGGGCTGTCTGACCACAGTGGTACCACACAGCAAGGTTCCCTCCTCACCCCTCAAATCCCACTCCTGCCACACAAACCCGTGGAGAAATATATAGGTACAGCAGTTCTTTGCAGGAAAAAATACTTCCCTGGAGGTGTGTCTGCATATTGCCATGGATAAATGAACCACAGCTAAGTCCCAGCCAGCACTGCCCTGCCCGTGAAGCCCCAGGACACGGCGTGGGACGCCCAGATCGGTGGCTGTGGCAGGGATGAGAGCCCAGCATGCGCCAGTGCTTCACCGAGATGGGGGCTGCACACACCAAGTGCAGGGCAAATCGACTCATTGATGGACCCCTGGCATGGGGGAATCCTCCCTCACTCATTACAGCCCTGAATGATCCTTTGTTGCAGCTTCCTCTCGATTCCCAGCCTTTAAACCTGCTGAGGTTCATAGAATCACTGAACGGTGGGGATTGGAAGGGGCCTTTAGAGCTCATCCAGCCCAACCCCCTGCCAAAGCAGCTCCCACTTAGATCAGCTCACACAGGAACGTGTCCAGGTGGGTTTTGAAGAGCTCCAGAGCAGGAGCCTCCACACCCTCCCTGGGCAGCCTGGGCCAGGGCTCCCTCACTCAAACACTCAAACAGGATTCCCTTGTGTTTCAATGGAACTGTTTGTATTGCAGCTTCATCCCATCACCCCTTGTCCTGCCACTGGATGCAACAGAAGGAAAGTGCTTCCCCAAGCTCCTGACACCCACCAGTGAGAGATTTGGAGCTATGAATGAGCTGCCCCCTCAGTCTCCTCTTCTCCAGCCTGAACAGCCCCAGGGCCCGCAGCCTTTCCTCAGAAGGAAGATGCTCCAGTCCCCTGAGCATCTGGGTGTCCCTGCACTGGCCTCTCTGCAGCAGTTCCCTGTCCCTCTGCAGCTGGGGAGCCCACAACTGGGCACAGGACTCCAGATGAGGCCCCCAAAGAGCAAAAGCAAAAGAAGGACAAGCAAAGCCCACAGTGCCCCCCCAGCCCATGCTGGACTCACTGATGAAGTTGGCTTGGCCGGTGAAGATGGTGTACTGCAGCTCGTAGGAGTTGACGCTGAACTCGTCCTCCGAGATCCAGTGCACGGTGATGGTGTCGTGGGAGGCCGTGCAAAGCTCCTCCCGCACCGACGGCGGGTTCGGGGCTGCGGGGAGCACGGACAAGGGTTCTGGTAAGTTTGTATCTGCTCAAGGGGCTCTGGTAAGCTTGTATCTGCTTTTCTTAACCTACCCCTTTTGCTCCCCTGGGGAGAGAGATGGGCTCCATGGAGCAGAGCCTCTCCACACAACCTGCTGTCTCATTTTTAGCCTCTCGTCGGGTCTCTCCACTAAACTTTCCAGTGCAATGACAAAGCACCCAGTGGCCAGGGTGTTTCCAGGTGTGCCAGAATGAGGGTGTTTTGCTGACAACCCCTCCCTGAACAAGCTGAGAAGATGCTTCAAAACCCACCTATTTCTTGGCGCTGGCTGTGGAGTTAAGTGTCCTGTCCCATGACTATTCCAGATATATGTTTACCTTTCATCACAAGCTGACCAGCTTCAGGATGAAGAAAATGGAGCTGAGCATTTATGTCCTGGCTCCTCTGGAGCTTTCACTCCTCTCTCCTGTTTTTGCAGCCCACACTTGTGGCAACAGGGCTGCTCCCAGACACCCCACATCACCCCCGACGAGGGCAGGAGCGGCGTTTAGCCCATGCTGTGGGTGCCCAGGCAGCACCGAGAGACCCAGCAAGGCCTCTGTTCACAACTTAGCACCCAGAGACCCTCAGAAAGGGCAGCAAAAGGGCAATGCTAAAGCATGCAGTGTGGCAGAAGTACAGTAACTGGTTAATTCACTGTTCCTTCCCTGTAATTCACCCTCTTGGATCCTTATGGGCATCCCTGGGTCACGGAGACCATCAGTTCTGACCTGCTTCCTGGACTTTCCCACCCGCCCTCCAACAGAGGATGGGGCCATGACACTGTCCTGGGGACAGGCCTCTGCTCTGCTGCAGATGACAAGGAACCTTCCACTAGTGAGAGTGAGTAGAGACCCTGGTTTGCTTTAAAATCCATCTGCCAGGGCTGGGTGGGCGCAGGGAGGGGGCTGCAGGGCAGACACGGGCACTCACCCGTGAGATAATCCAGCCCCTCCAGCAACTTCTTCTCTCTGGAAAAATCTAAAGCAAAGTTTTCAAAGGCATCATTAAAATTGATATCTGGTATCAGAACTTGAGAGGATGCAGTTGCCATGGCGACCCTGGAAGAAAGGAAGAGCCCGTCAATACGCATCAGCGTCGGGGGTGCGCTGCTCCCGCTGCCCAGCTGCCACGGGAGGGGGGATCGAAGGGGTGTGAGCAGCCTCATGGTGACCTCACACCACATCACACCCACCACCCACTGCTCCTGCCCCAGCCTCGGGACAGCTCCTCAGAGAGGCAGGGAAGGGGGTTCCATCCTTGTGGGGTCCCAGCCCTGGTTGCATCCCAAACTTGCTTTGGATGGGTATTTTAAGCAGTTTCTTCCCCAGGGAACGGAGTTTGCTCCTGCAGGAGATGTTCAGCTTCGTTAGGACCTGCCATGCAGCCCCTGTCCTCTGAGGGACGGGGACTGGTGACACCCTGACCCTGGTGTCTGACCTGATGACACCCTGCCCCCAGTGTCCCGACCCTGTGCATTTGAGGGCAATGTGCTGGAAGGCTGCAGGGGGTAGGATGGGGCATCCCAGGGCACAGAGAGCTGCGACCAGGGCACAGCCTGAGCCCCAGCCCATGGGTGCCACGGGGCAGGCGTGCCAGCCCACCTCTCAGCCACGTTCCTGGCGGTCTGCAGGAACCGTGCGTGGTCGTTCTCCTTCAGGATGTGCTCTGCCTGGTTGATGAGGACCGTGGAGCGCTCCAGACACTGCCGGCAGTTGGCGACCTGCTGGGCCAGCTTGCGCAGCTTCATCACCTGCCGGAGGAGCAGAGGGAAGCAAAGATGCCACGAGCCAGTAGGTAGCTCAAAAAGCACAGAGGGAGCCCCATCGTGAGCCAGGGGCTGCTCAAGGGAAGCAGGGAGCGGTGAAACAGCACAGAAAACATCCTCAGAGGCTCTGAGGAGCGAGAGCAGCAACACACTGTCCAAGTTCAACTTTACTTGCAAGTGGCAAAGCGCCAGGGAAATGTGTCTGTGCTGCTCAAACGGTCCCACGTGTGATCGAAGCAGGAGAGTGATGCACCTCCTCTCCTCTCCTCTCCTCTCCTCTCCTCTCCTCTCCTCTCCTCTCCTCTCCTCTCCTCTCCTCTCCTCTCCTCTCCTCTCCTCTCCTCTCCTCTCCTCTCCTCTCCTCTCCTCTCCTCTCCTCTCTCTTCCCCTGCAAATGCAGCATCACCCCTGTGCCAGCTCTCAGGGGATCTGCCTGGGAGAGGAGAGTTTCTGCAAAGCTTCAACACAGGGCCAGGCAACCTCAGGCTGGCTCAGCCCCAGCAGAACTGCTGGAAAACATCACGTTTGCAGCCACAAATTGTTTTCCAATTAAAGGTGAGGTGCTGCAGTAAGACAGGACAGGAGAGTAACCCACAACACAGGGAAGCAGGAGCTGAAAAACCAGCCCAGGCACCAGTCTGCACCCAAAAGTAGGGCACAGTGCTCCAACAGGCTCTGCTGTGTCCAGTGGAAACTCAGACTTGGCTCAGCCACCATTCAAAAGGGGACATGAAGTGACTCCAGGGAAAAGCACTGCTGACACTTCAGTCCTTTTCCTGAAAACCTCTGTGGATATTTAGTGATGGCTTTTGACAGCACTGCACAAGCCACCATGGAATAAACAAAGGGAAGGGGTTTGATGGCAACTCTTCTCTCTTCTGCAGAGAACTGGTGCACAAGAGCAGTGAGAGGAGCAAAGAAACCAGAAGAAATGCTGTTTCTTAGGCAAAAGCTCTGTATCTCAGGGGGTGGCTGTGCTGGAGCACTAGGGAAAGCCCCTTTGAAGCTCTCACTCCCTCCATGCAGCCAGGGCAAAGCTAAAGGAGAGGCAGGCACCAGCCCCAGCTCATCCCCTGAGGCCGCTCATGGACTGCAGTGGCTGTTGGGTCTGCTAAACCAAGGCCTACAGCTCCCACCAACAAACAATCACCAGATGGAACGCCCTCTTTCCCTCCTGCCTCTCCGTGCACACACACACAGGCGTGTGCAGCCACCCCTGGCACCGACCTCATGTCACGCTGTGCCCAGATGACACTCGGTGGCCCCGAGGCTCAGAGCCACCATGTCTCCCTGGCACCGTGCTGGGGACAAAGGGTGGGAACCCAGAGGCCATGGGGGCCCCTCAGAGACCTGGCAGCCTCACCCCAGTGCCCTGCTGGGTTTGCAGCTACGTGGGCACAGGCTTCCTGCTCCTACCCTGGCAAAGGATAAGCAGAGCAGTGTTGCCTCTGCTGATGGTTTGGGCTGTAATCGGGGCCTCTCTGCTCTGTCCAGCTGCCAGTTTGTAGGGAAACAACATCTCTGAGCCTTCCAGCTTCCCACCAAGTACGGCTGAAACTGGACAACATGGTCAAGAGAGAGGGGGAGAGGGTGGGAAGTGAGAGGCAGACAGACAGATGGACTGGCAGAAGGCACCGTGACATAAAATATGTTCCCTGCAGCGGCTGGGGTGGAAGCAGGTGCTTCAAAGCTCCCCTCTCACACACGGTGTGCCAGGCTGGTGCTGGCAGCTCTCTGTCTGGCACCTCACTCCCAGCCCTGATCAAACACACCTGTACCTGGGGCCACGCTGCTCCCTGGCACTGGGATGGGCCCTAGCGCAGGATCCGGCTCAGGGCTCAGCTGGGCACCGCTCAGAGCTGCGGCTGCTCCCCAGCGCACAGAAGAGCCCAGACAGCTGGGGCTGCTGCAGGAAGGGCCCAGACACCCCCCAAAGAACAGGCTCACCGGCTGTGCTGCAATGCAGAGCGTGGAGCCACTTCTCTGTCTGCAGTGCAGGGCTCGGGCGGCCCTTCAATATTCATCCTACGTTATTATATTAGCATGGCGGTGTCAGAAGAGCCCTGAGGAAGCTGCCTGGACCCATCCAGACAACTGCACCCATCTGTCATGCTAATGCATGCTCCTTCCCTCCTCTGGCCACTTCCAGCACATGCCCTGTCCTCAACGAAGAGCCCTGGGGGCAGTGGCAGTGAGGGACAGCAGCAGCGAGGGACAGTGGCAGTGAGGGACAGTGACAGTAAGGGGTAGTGACAGCAAGGGACAGCAGCAGCAAGGGACAGTGGCAGCAGGGACAGTGACAGCAAGGGACAGCAGCAGCAAGGGACAGTGGCAGCAGGGACAGTGGCAGTGAGGGATAGTGGCAGCAGGGACAGTGGCAGTGAGGGACAGTGACAGCAAGGGACAGTGGCAGCAGGGACAATGGCAGTGAGGGACAGTGACAGTAAGGGGCAGTGACAGCAACGGACAGCAGCAGCAAGGGACAGTGGCAGCAGGGACAGTGGTAGTGAGGGATAGTGGCAGCAGGGACAGTGGCAGTGAGGGACAGTGACAGCAAGGGGCAGTGACAGCAAGGGACAGCAGCAGTAAGGGACAGTGGCAGCAGGGACAGTGGCAGTGAGGGACAGTGACAGCAAGGGGCAGTGACAGCAGGACAGTGGCAGTGAAGGACAGTGGCAGTGAGGGACAGTGACAGCAAGGGGTAGTGACAGCAGGACAGTGGCAGTGAGGGACAGTGACAGCAAGGGGTAGTGACAGCAGGGACAGTGGCAATGAGGGACAGTGACAGCAAGGGGCAGTGACAGCAAGGGGCAGCAGCAGCAAGGGATAGTGCCAGCAGGGACAGTGGCAGTGAGGGATAGTGGCAGCAGGGACAGTGGCAGCAGGGACAGTGGCAGTGAGGGGCAGTGACAGTGAGGGGCAGTGACAGCAGGGGCATCAGGGACACCCGCCTCATGCCATGTGGGGCACAGGGAGATGCAGCTGTGTGCACCGAGGGCTGCACAACACAATTCCTTCCCAGGCATGGCCAGGCACATGGCTGGGACAGCCCAGCAGCACGGGCTGCTGAACCACGGGGCTGTGCCTGGGGAGGAAGGGCAGACCCTGCAGCAGCCACCTCCTCCAGGGCAGACCCTGCAGCAGCCACCTACTCCAGGGCAGACCCTGCAGCAGCCACCTACTCCAGGGCAGACCCTGCAGCAGCCACCCCCTCCAGGGCAGACCCTGCAGCAGCCACCTACTCCAGGGCAGACCCTGCAGCAGCCACCCCCTCCAGGGCAGACCCTGCAGCAGCCACCTCCTCTGGGCACAGGACAGGACCTCCTTACCTTTGTCTCCTTGATCTTGACAGCGATGACCTGCTTGCGCTGGCGGATGATCTCCATCAGCTCGTCACACTCCTCCATCAGCTTGGCCTCGTGCATGGCTGTGTTCACCTGGCCAGGAACAGCAGAAGCCCAGGCTCAGGAGCCTGCCTGGCTCTCGAGGCTTCTGGGGAAAGCAGGGAAGGGCCAGGAAGGGCCGGCTGCTGCGAGCAGGGGAGCGCAGCACAGGCAGCTGCTCTGCTTGGCCTGGACTCCTTGGTGATGGATTCTGAAGCTTTGCTCTGGAAAGTGCTCCTCAAAACAGCCTCCTCACCCTTGGACCAGTAACCCCTCATCAGCCCAGGCTACTAAGCCACTGTTCTTTGGCTGAGGCAAGATGAGGGGCAGAGAAGGCAGCAGGACACCGTGCAGGCAGCAGGGGCAGCACAGGGGGGACACGGGGGGAAGGAGCAGAGGTGAGCACAGCGTCAGCCCCAGGAGGCAGAAGGAAACGGTGGCTTCTCTCTATGAAAAAGAAAAGCTGCACTATTCCTGCTTGTTTTAAGCAAATTAATCCCTGTTGGACTCTCCTTTTCAGGTTTCAAATACACAGATTTCTGTATCTATTCTACAGCTGAAAGAGTGCAGCAAGAGCACGGGCAGAGGTTCAGTCCCCTGTCCCCAGGAAACATCAGCGCCCTTGGGGGGCAGGCAGGAAAGGAGGGACGTTTAATAGAAGGGAAATTGAGCCCTATCCTTGCAATTGAACAATGTACTAGAGGGCAGAAACAGATTTTCTTCATTTTATACTCTCAAAGCTATGTGAAATGGTCTGAAGGCAACTCAGGGTTGAACACATTTCATACAAGATCTGTTTTTAAACCCGGCCAGCAGATTATGCAACGGTGAAGTGGGAGACAGCTGATGGTCTGCAAAGATAACCCTCCTGAGAAAAAACAGTGGATGATCTTCCAAATCTGCTGCCAGGGAGCAGAGAGGAGAATCAGACCCGGGGTTTGGAGCCTGCAGCAATCTGGGCAGTGGCAGCAACTTCCCCAGCACAAGAAATCCGCAGCCCAGCCCGCTCATGCCCTGGGAGGCCGAAGGCAGACAAAGCCACAGTAAGCTACTGAAGTCCAAAGCTGAAGTCCCCAGCTGCCTCCTGTCCAAAAAGGAGCTTTTCCAGGCCAGGATCCCCACCTCACACAGATCTGCTGGCAAAAGTCCTGGCGTGGGCACAGCTGGGCACTGGCCACACCACTTCTTCTTAGGATGAACTAGTTCCCAGGTATGTGCTGCGTTTGGGAGTGAAGACTCAGTGGGTGCTGTGACTGACAGCAGGAAAGCTGGGCATGGGGGAGGGCTTGTAGACGTGAGAAGGGGAGGAAAAGCAATGTGTGGGGAAATGTGCTAGGGACAATACAGACCTGCAGCCAACAGCAAATGGTAAAACTCAAAGGTGGGCAGAGCCGGCGTTGCAGCTCGCGGAGGGATGAGGAACAACATCACAGCCCGAGGTGTGAATTCACACACAGACAAACCTCCACCCCCACAGCCAGGCAGCAGCAACCAGCCCTGAGATGGAGCAGAGGACCCCCATCCTGCCCCCACAGTGCTGCCATCCCCAAAACCAACAATGGGCTCACGGCAGCCGTGCCAGCGCTGGCACCGAGCCACCAACCCCCCTGCACACGGCGGCTGTGTGGGCAGCACCTCTGTGGGTAGAGCTGGGATCATCTCTGCCACCCACCCTGGTGTTTCACAAGCTCAGCTGCTGTGGGGCTGGTACCTGCTTTCTGAGATCCATGTTCCCACCACTGCCCCAGGATGTGCTCCCGTGGCCCTTTCTCAGCACCAGCCTCCCTTGTGCCAGGCAGAAGGAACTTGCTCCTTGTGAGGCCAATGGGGACACCTGGCTGCTCTGCTCTGTCCTGCCCTGGGCTGCCTCTGGCTGCCTCTGGGGCTGCTGCTGGCACAGCTCCCTGTGCCATTGTGTGAGACTGACACTGGACACTGCTCGATGGAGAGCAGCTCTGCACAGAAAGAGCTGGGAGTGCTGGGTAAAACTGCCCATGAGCAGCAACGTGGCCTCGTGGGCAAGAAGCCAATGGCAGCCTGGGGGCATCCAGCAGAGTGTGTGCAGCAGGGCCAGGGAGCTTCTGCTCCCCCTCTGCTCTGCCACATCTGCTGAGGCCTCAGCTGGAGTCCTGTGCCCAGTTGTGGGCTCCCCAGCTGCAGAGGGACAGGGAACTGCTGCAGAGAGGCCAGTGCAGGGACACCCAGATGCTCAGGGGACTGGAGCATCTTCCTTCTGAGGAAAGGCTGCGGGCCCTGGGGCTGTTCAGGCTGGAGAAGAGGAGACTGAGGGGGGAGCTCATTCATAGCTCCAAATCTCTCACTGGTGGGTGTCAGGAGCTTGGGGCAGCACTTTCTCTCTGTTGCATCCAGTGGCAGGACAAGGGGTGATGGGATGAAGCTGCAACACAAAAGTTCCATTGAAACATAAGGAGAAACTGTGTCAGTGTTTGAGTGAGGGAGCCCTGGCCCAGGCTGCCCAGGGAGGGTGTGGAGGCTCCTGCTCTGGAGGTTTCCAGATGCCCCTGGACACGTTCCTGTGTGCCCTGATCTAGGTGGGAGCTGCTTTGGCAGGGAGTTGGGTTGGATGAGCTCTAAAGGACCCTTCCAACCCCCACCATGCTGTGATTCTATGGGCAGAGGAGTTTGGGGGTCACACGTGTGCAGCCTCAATGTGATGTCCACAAAGTGCTCAAAAGGAACTCCCCATGTTCAGCCTCCTGGGGAAGCAGGGAAGGGCAGAGAGAGTTTCTGCTTCACACTTCAATGTGCTCTCTGAAGGGCAGGACTGCTTATTTAGTACGGCTCAGAAATGTATTTCAACTGTTGTTTTAAGCAGAACGACTGTCAAAGCTGAACACTCCTAAGCTATGTAGGAAACAACAGCCTAGAGGCCTGAAACTTACAGGACCAGAAAGAAATACCAAATAGCTTGCAATTCACCACAGGTCAGCTCATCAACACGCTGGAACTGAATTCAGAGGAGGTTTGGAAGGACATCCCACCGCCCCGGCACACCCAGGTGCATCCCTGCTCCAACCCTGCTGTGGTCTTGGGGCCAAAGTGTGTCCTACAGGAGCAGTGAATGCTGGTGACCAACACCTGGCCTCTGGAAGGATGTTCTGGCTCCTTCTATGCCTGCAAGATGTCCATTTGCTATCCAGTTTACCCTGCTCACTCCAAATTCACTTGACCCTGGGGGAGAGACAACTCTGACAAAAGCCCTTCCTACGGCAGAGACAAAACCCACTCTCCCCACCATGAGGCACTGCTAGAGAGAGCAGCAGGACCACGCCAGTGACAGGCACCAGCACTCCTGGGGAGGCCAGCAGTGCCACGAGACTCAGCTGCCGTTTTTCTGCTCCTTATTTCACGTGGCAGCTCCGAGCACACCCCAGCTCCTCCCTCCTCGTGCACTGAGCTGTGCTGGCTCGCGGCTGCTGGCAGCGCACGTGGCACCGCTGGCATCCTCAGCAAGGCTGTCTGCACTCTCCTCTCTCCAGATCATCAGGACAGCAACAAGGACCTTATTCAGTGAGCAAAGAACACAACAGCAATGGTTCCTGCAGGGAACTCAGGGTCAGGCAGCATGTCCCTGGCTGGTGAGCCTGCTGCTCTCCGAGATGCAGATGGGGAGGAACCAGCTGCAGATCCCTGGCCAAACAGCTCTAGGCAGCATCCCACCAGCTGCCTGGCCCAGGAGGCAGCCTGGGGAAGCTGCAGGGCTCACACAATGAAGCAAATAGCCATGATATCCTCCTATGAGTGCATAACCAGCTGGCTGGATGAGGGGAGAGCAGTGGATGTCATCTACCTAGAGTTCAGCAAGGCTTTGGACACTGTCTCCCACAACACCCTCATCAGAAAGCTCAGGCAGTGTGGGCTGGATGAGTGGACAGTGAGGTGGATGGAGAGCTGGCTGAATGACAGAGCCCAGAGGGTGGGGATCAGTGGCACAGAGTTGAGTTGGAGGCCTGTGGCCAGTGGAGTTCCACAGGGATGGGTTCTGCGGCCAGTCTGGTTCAACATCTTCATCAAGCACCTGGATGAGGGGACAGAGGGACCCTCAGTGAGTTCCCTGCTGGCACCAAACTGGGAGCACTGGCTGATTCCCCAGAGGCTGTGCTGCCATTCAGTGGGATCTCGACCGACTGGAGAGTTGGGTACAGAGGAACCTGCTGAGGTTCAACAAGGACAAGTGCAGAGTCCTGCAGCTGGGAAGGAACAACCCCCTGCACCAGGCCAGGCTGGGGGTGACCTGCTGGAGAGCAGCTCTGCAGAGAGAGACCTGGGAGTGCTGGGTGGTAATAAGCTAAATATGAGCCAGCAACGTGGCCTGATGGGCAAGAAGACAATGGCAGCCTGGGGGCATCAAGAAGAGTGTGGGCAGCATGTCAAGGGAGGTTCTTCTCCCTCTCTACTCTTTCAGTGTTTCAGTGAGGGAGCCCTGGCCCAGGCTGCCCAGAAGGGGTGTGGAGGCTCCTTCCTTGGAGGTCTTCAAGACCTGCCTGGACACGTTCCTGTGTGACCTGATCTAGGTGACCCTGCTTCTGCAGGGGGGTTGGACTGGATGATCTCTAAAGGTTCCTTCCAACCCCACCATTCTGTGATTCTATGATGTTTGCTCAGGCTCTGGCAAACTGCCCCCAGTGCACAGCAGCGATCCCGGCAGCCGCCTGCTGGTTTTGCTCTCTGGAAAGGTGCTGGTTTAGGGAACTGCCGCTTCATTTAGCGACCAGAAAAATCAATAGCCCATTAAGGTGCAATTAACTGCGACAGCCATTCTCCCTGTATCACCTCAGCAAACAAAGCAGCAAATTAATTTGCCATTAATTGGTATGTGTTGGTGGAAACAACGGCCAGGCATTAACCACCCTCCTCCTCCCGACCGCTTTCCACAGGAGCACTGCCGCTCTCCCCTCGCACCAGCTCTGTCCCTGGAGAGGCAAACAGAAGGTGCCTGGTTGCACATGGGGAACACAAGGAGTTTTGCAGATCAAGTGGTCAGAGCAGCAAGGTCAGGAGAGTCCCTTTCTTCAGCAGGATTAAAGGTGAACTCCTCTCCTCCTCCGACGCTTCTGTAATCCCCTACACAAAGCCCTTCCTGCTTGCTGCTGGTTTAAGCCTGAATGTTGCTATTCTGCTACAGAATTCAGAGCTCAGGCAGGAGAGATTGTAATCGCTGTCTCTGACAGCAGGAAGGATGCAGGGAAGCAAAGTGCATGTGTTTGGAAGGAGGAAGGGAAGTGGGGAAGAAGTCACTGCAAACCAGGAAAGGCTGGGAACAGCCCTGCCCTGCACAGGGATGCTGCTGTCATAAAGGGATGGACACAATGACCCAGCTGGGGACGAGTGCCCCTCTCCACGCTGCCTCAGTGGGAGGCTGGCCCTGAACCTCCCAGTCATGCCACCCTCTCCTTCAGACCCCTGGGGACTGTCCCCAGGTCCTCCAGCATTTAGGGGCTGAACTCTCTGAAACAATCCAGCCTCCCCCCTCCCCCCTGTCCCTGGGAAAGGACACGGCAGCGATGCCATTCACCCCATCACTCGGGCCCAGAGCTTCCCAGCGACCCTTCCCCATCACCCCCCAGTCCCCTGCTTGCTCTCACCAACCTCCACTTGCTGGCAGATCTGGATCAGCTTGGCCATCTGGTTCTCCAGTTCACTGTTGCGTTTAACCAGGTTGGTGAGATTTGTCTCCAGAGTTTGCTGCGAGTCCAGGAATGGGAGAGAAGAAAGAGAAAAGGACACAAAAAGATGAGCAAAGCTGAAGGACTGTCCCTGTTTGTTCCCCCATTAGCAGCTGCCACCCACTCTTGGGCTTCCTGGTGGCTCCTGCCCACGCTGGTGGGTTGTGTGAGCGCTTGGCCCAGGATGGGGAAGCCGCCGAGCTCGGCACCGCGGTGGTTCCGGGGAGGTGACCGGCCAGAGGGGACTGTGTGGGGCAATGGGGATGTCTGCCCTTTGCTGCTCCTCAGGACATGGCTGCAGATGCTGGGCTGGGCTGTGCTCCTGCAGCAAAGCCCAGTTCCTCCTGTGTTCCCTGGGAAGCGTTACGGGCAGCTGCACAAACACGAGGGGTATCCACGTTTCCCAACAGTGTCCTCAAACCACTGGCTGTTGCTGAACCCTCTGACAAGGCGAGAGACAAAACGTGCTGCTCCCCACGCTCCCAGCAGGAAAGAAGCCAGCACGGCTAAGTTCATCCTCAGCTCTGTACTGCACGTGGTAAGGAAGCCAAACAGCCCTGTTAAACCACTGCAGAGGGACTTCTCTCCTTTGCAGACCCTCTCTGTTGGAGCAACACTGGCACAGGCAGCGAGAGCGAGGCGGCAGCTCCGGACTGAGTCATGGGCACAGCTTGCCCAGAGCACCAGGCAGCAGGGACAAAACCCTCCCCAGCTCCTGCCAGGCTCTCGCTGCTGCCCACCATGCTTCTCACGCCACATCCCACCTTTCTGGATGAGCATAAAGGCTGGTTCTGACTCAGGACACCTGCCTGCTCGCATCCTCTGCCCATGTGGGAGATTACAGGCTCCCAGGAGAGGGCTGTGATAACCAAGTGCTCGCTACCTGTTGCAATGCTTGTCAGGAGAATGATACCCTATTAATATTTCAAACTTCAGGGCTGGAAGAGGAGCTCAGTGGTATTTTACTCGTCCTCAGCTAGAAACTGCAGCCCGAGGCCCTCCTCGAGGCTCCAGCAGGGCGCACAAACACGACCCCTCTCTGCACAGTGGGATCTGAGGGCTGGGTAGCCAGGGAGACCTTGAATCACAGTCATGAAACACAGGCCAAAGCGTTCATTCCTGAGAAACCACTGGCTCCCAAAGCACTGCGAGCTCGTTTGCAGCCCTGCAAGTGGCTAGCCAATGGTGAGTGAAGCAGAACACCCAGAAACAGGCTGGAAGGATGAAATAAACCCCAGGGTGCCTTCATTAAGTGGGAAGGGCCTTGCACAACAAGGCTGTATTGGTAATGAAACAAGCCAGCTGCTAACAGATGCTGCCACCCTCTCTCCTTACAGCTCAATATTGTTAAAGATAATTTGAGCAAAGCATTGAACATTTAACTTGCTAATTATCCTGCTCATCCCCAGCTCAGCTGCACTGAAGTTGCAGCTTTGAAACTGCAGCTGAGCTGCTTTCATGTTCCAGGGCCGTTGATAGAGGGCTGGCAGCACAGCTGAGCTCCAGGTACATGCTTTGAAGCACACGAGTCTAAAACACATCGTCAGCATCCCAAGTTTTCCTGGGGTCAGCATCACTCCTGCCCACCCTGAGCGCTCCCCGCGCCGTCCCGCACGCGGTGATGCCGAGGCAGCTCCTGGGCCGAGGGGGGACACACAGCTCAGGCTGCTGCAAGCCCCTGTGAGAATGCAGATGGAAGCATTTCCTTCTGTTTGATTTGCCCAAAGGCGCTGGGAGCTTCGATTGCACCAGCTGGTTGATTTGCAGGTATATATAAATTACAGCAATTATAGGGGTTGCTTTTTAATTGCATTGTAACGTGCTCGGAATTTCCCCAAACAGTCACCTTCTGGCCTGAAATACAGAATACAACTGGGGAGAGAAGTGAGGAAGAGGTAAAAAGGAAACACCATTATGTCCTTGAGCTTGAGCCACTGATGCTCAGTGAGATGACAGGGCCTGGGTGATGCAAACCTCGGGGCAGGGAGGAGTGTTTAGTTACCTGCACAACGAGCAACATTTTCCATGTTCTCCAAGATCAAACAAGCAGTTGAACTAAATATGGATTTCTCCATTCCTGCTTGCAGAAGGCATCGAGGCTGGGGGTGTTCAAGACAGCTTTAGGAATGATAACTATTAGACTTCCTCCTGGTTCACTGTGCTTTGTGAGACGTGACCCTGCTGCTCCATGGCAGCTCCCACCTCACCCACCAGTCTGGAAGCTGGTCTGCACTGGGAAATGTGCTCAATGCTGTGGTTTGAACCAGGTGAGGACTGGGAGCAGAGCCTGTGGTCCCAGCAGGCTTCCAGGGGAAGTGTCCCCATGGAGCTGCTCAGGAGCATCACACAGGCCTGGTCGGAACGGAGCATGGGAGGGGGCCTGGCTCCCACGGGCTCTGAGCCACATGAGCCTCAGTGGGAACCCCTGGGGCAGAAAAATCTGGAGAGCCCTGCAGCTGGGGAGAGCCTTTGACTGGGGAGTGCCAAGGTGGTGTGGAGGCTTTTGCTGCTGCTGCTGCTGCTCTGTGCAGACATTCACTTGCAGCAGCCCCAGCGCTGCTCTGGCAGGACAGGGCTCAGCAGCGCCTGCCCTGCTGCCTCAGCCCTGCTGCAGGACTGGCTTCCCACACTTATCCTCATGCAAAGACAACCAAAACTGCAGAGTGATTACTTTCAGTGATGTATTTATGGCTTTTTTCATTGCCCTTTTTCATTTATAATTGCTTTCAATCACAGGAGCAGGTCCCTGCTCTGCTCCCTCCACGTACCACAAACAAAGCACACCTGAGTCATGGAATCCCAGAACGGTGGGGGTTGGAAGGGACCTTCAGAGACCATCCAGTCCAACACCCCTGCCAAAGTAGCTCCCACCTAGATCAGCTCACACTGGAACGTGTCCAGGGGGGTCTGAAGAGCTCCAGAGCAGGAGCCTCCACACCCTCCCTGGGCAGCCTGGGCCAGGGCTCCCTCACTCAAACACTCAAACAGTTTTCCCTTGTGTTTCAATGGAACTGTTTGTGTTGCAGCTTCATCCCATCACCCCTTGTCCTGCCACTGGATACAACAGAGAGAAAGTGCTGCCCCAAGCTCCTGACACCCACCAGTGAGATACTTGTAAATATTAATGAGATCCCCCTCCCCAAACGGACACACACACACGGGATGCTCCCCCTCCCCAAACAGACACACACACACGGGATGCTCCCGCTCCCCAAACGGACACACACACACGGGATGCTCCCGCTCCCCAAACAGACACACACACACGGGATGCTCCCGCTCCACTGCCCTCCCTGATGGGCAGGGGCAGGACTCAGCCTGCAGCCCACTCGCCACTCACTCCTGGCAGCGACACATCTCCTGGGATGATGTTTAGAATCAATTCCCTGCCCCCAGTAGAAAGAGGGGAAATACAATCAGCGAGTCAGCTGCCTGCCTTTGCCAAAAGAACTTCCCCAGACAATAGGACAAGTGACAGGGACACGGCTGAGCTGCCGAGCGGCTCCCGGCGTTAACGCATCTGAAGTCGCTTTGCAGCAAAACGTACGGAGCGAAAGCTGAAATAAGCTGCCAGCTCTCGGAGCCTGCAGGACCCCGACTGGCACAGATGACCTAGAAATGGAGCCATTTGTTATGGTGAGGTTCTGAGGAGGTTACTGAAGGCAGCGTGGAGCAGGAGCCCTGAGCTGGGAAGGGGCTCTGGCAGTTCCCCACCAGCCCATCACCTGCACGGAGGGGGACGGGGACTAAGGGGAAGCATTCGTCTGACAGCCAAGGATGTACCTGAGGAAGCAATTCAGTGCACTGCAAAGACAACTTGCAACACCTTCCTCCCAGACAGGGAAATTAAGAGCAGTACAGGATCTGTTTATCAGGTTTAAACCCTGATGATCTAACCAGGTTTCAACCCCGACCAGCTCTTCCTACTGTGAGCCTGGTGCTGGCACGGGAAGCAGCTCCCCGGTGGGCAGCAGGGCTGGTGGCTGGGGGTGCAGGGGACACGGCGGTAAGCGTGCCACGGCACAGGGCTCCCTGCCACATCCACCTGAGTGCCACCACGGGCCCTGCGGTGGGAATCACTCGTTCTGCCCCAGAGTGTGGTGCTCAAGCTGTGTCCTGGGGGGTTCCTGCCTCACCCCCTTCACTCCACACAGAGCAAGCACCGAGGTATCTCAGCCCAGTGAGACCTGGAGCTGGATCTTGCTCTTGATTGGGGGAATCCACCATTTCTGTGGCTGTGCTCCCATGTGCAATGAGATAAAAGAGAGGAAGGAACCAGCCTGGAGCCCAGAGAGCTGGCTTTGCTGGGCTGAGCAGGGACATGGGTGCAGAGGGAGGGCAGGTAGTGCTCCTCCACACAGCTTCCAACACAGACTGTGTTGGCACACGCTGCATCCAGTGTCTCCTTGGGAACTGAAATTTATGAGAGAAAAAAAGCAAAGAAGAAAAACCCAAGTAAACAAGGCACCGCATGTAAAATGTGATGCTGCTTGTTGTCCCACTGCCTAATTAGCACATGCTGGATTTGCATCTTATCAGCAATTCTTCAGCACCCTTTTTTGGCCTGAGCTACACCCAGTGCTTGGCCTGGGCCGTTCCTGAGCAGTAAAGCCCTCCTGTCACCCTCAGGAGAGGTCCCAGGACATGCTGCGTTCCTGATGCTGTCTCTCCCCGTGCCCATGAGTGCTGCAGATGCTTCACATCCACCCCGGGCCAGGGCCCCAGCGTTTCATTGCTGGATGCTCCCAAAACAGCCTCATGAGAGCAGGTGAACCTGTGCTGAAATGGGCTCAAACCACCAAAGCAGCAACACGTTCTTTACTCCTTCCCACAGCAGCTCTGCTGCAGGGCTCACGTGTGGCTTCCTCCCTTCACCTTTTGGCACGACTGCAGGGCTCCTGACTCCTCCACCTCTGCAAAGGATGAGGAAAGGACATTGCTGACCCTGGAGGCCACGAGGATTTGAGCTTGGTTTGTTTCCCACCAGGTTTCCAAAGCTCCTGACCAGGCCCCACAGGCTCGGTGCAGTTCTCCTGCAGTGGCACGGTGCGCAGCAAGGCAGTGCCTGGCTCTTGCAGGCAGCTGTCTCATGCAGGGGTTCCTTTTTCCTTCTAGCAGTGTCTAACAGGCACCCCTTCAGCTGCTGGCTTGTAACATCTGGAGCTTCTCGCCACAGAGGATGCAAGTCCATCACTGAAGGAGGGACAGGGGGCTCAGATGCTTGCCCAGCAGGCAATCCAATGTCCTCACATCTCCAAAACAAGAGATTTCCCAGGTAGCTGTGAGCTAAATACAACCTGTTGGAGCGTGGAAGCAGAGTGGAAACCCTCCACACTGCCCAGGCTGTTCTGCCAGGCAGGGACCTCCCTGACACCTCCCCTCAAGCACTCTGTTCCTCAGGAAAGGCTGCCAGGGGCCTCTCTTGCCAGGCTCCCTCCAAATGAGAAATGCATTTCCTACAGAGGAGGTAGCCAGGCTTCTCCAAACCCATCACCTAAGCAGACAGTAAGGGGTTTTTAACTCTTCATGTGATTGCTGTTGTTTCTACTGCTCTGGGCGTCCCTGCTGCAGGTGATTTTCTCAGCAGCTCCCCCAGGGCCTGGCCACACATCACGGTAAAAGTCTTCATTTGAGTTCCAGTTCCCTGGCCCTGCTGGTAAGGAGGGCAGCACTCCTTGCCCAGCACACACACACACACGCACCTCATCACATGCCTGAATGGAGTTTGAGAGCAGCAACGGTAAAAGGTCAGCTGGCTCAGGGACCTGCAGCCCCTGCGACCTGCCCCAAGCCACGTGCCAGCAGCCAGAGGGGCAGGAGGGGGCTGCAACCCCGAGGAAGGGACTGAGCAGAGCAGCTCTGCCTGGCAGGGAGGAGAGTTTTCTGCCCACAGATGTGTTTACTCAAATACCAGCATTTCCAACATGACATCCTTCCCTATTAGAAAGGATACAGGCAAAATACCTGCTGTGGCTGACAAAACTCTTCGACTCAGCATCCAGTGCCTGGCTGCAAAGAGCCACAGCACAGGAGACAAAGAGCCTGTACAGAGCTGCTGTTGCTGCAGCAGGTCTAGGGCTCCACAAACCCCAGGCTAGTGACCCCAAATAGTTGCTTCCCAGCCCAGTGCTGCCCCAGCCCCTGCTGTGCAGTGGGGCAGGGGTCCAGAACAGACCCTGCTATGGTTCACGGGCTTCAGGGTCCCTTTGTGTCTTGGCCACAAGCCATCTGCATCGCTCAGGTGTGTGGTTGCTACAAGCCATCATCTGGAGCTGGAAGGAAGGGTCATTAGTGTGTGTACAGCCGCCTGAGTCACAGCAGCTACCAAGCACCAACAGCAAATTGCTTCGAGTGAGAGATTTGATGCTGCAGACCAATGGAGTTAATAATGAAGACAAGACAAGAGCAGCCATTCCTCCCCTTGGGTATACCAAGGGACCAAAGGAGAGCAAGAATAGCAGCCAGGGCTTTTTGCCACCCTCTGCCCAGGTGGCCCTGCTGCCCCGTCACTAGCCCACAGCCACTAAAAACAAAGCAGCACTCCTTAGGAGCTCCTAGGCAGGGGAATGGGTGAGCCTCCTCTGCAGTAGCAAAGACATGGTAATGAGAATGGCTTGTTTGTCCTTCTCAGGAAATTCCTCTCCTCCTGCAGCTTCAGATGAGCTCTGGCTTTTGGCAGGATGGGAGGGCGGATGGAAACAGCACCGTCATCGCTCGCAGGGAGAGTTCCAGCAGGCCTGCTCGATTCACACAGACGTGGCTCGTGCCTGCTGAGGCAGATGGAAAATCCTGCACTCAGAGTGAAGAGATGCTTAAAACCAGAGGCCGTGTCTCGCTCTCGCTCCCGCGGGCGCTCGGCTCGGCGTGGCGCTGCCGCCGGCGCAGCCCCGGTGCCACGGCAGCTTTTCGCCTCGCAGGGGAATCCACATCCTGCAGCTGCTGCTCTGCGGAGCTGCCGGCACACATAGCCTCTCCCACGACTAATAACACCCCCCACTCCAGCCAGCACATCTCATTCCCCTGGCAAACACGTACTGTGCTATGGATGGATCTGTGGCTGGCCTTGGGGCCAGGGCCAGGCCACAAAAGGCACTTCCTGGAGCCTTCCCCCCTCTACCAGAGCCTCTCTCCTCCCTCCCTCTACCAGTGACAGTCCTTCTCTACCAACCAGGACAGCAGCTCCAGCTGCATGATTGCACCTACACGTCTTTCTGAAGCCCACCACACTCCTCCTGGAGCTTGGCAAGCTCCTCTGAGCATGGCAAACAGCCAGACCTCTGTGTGGCCCCACTGCCACTGGGCCTGGGACCACTCCTGGGCATAGCTCCATCGCCGTGGCACATCCCCACGGAGCACACAACTGAAGCACATCCTCAACTGTGGCACACACACACACGCACAGGCAGAGCTGATGCCTTCCTAAGTTACATCTGATTTCTCAACCAAAGAAACAAGAGGAGAGTGGTTAAAACCAGCTGCGTGTCAACAGGAGCAGCGCAGGGTCGCACTTGCTGCCCCACAGCAACTCACTCTTTGGCCTCATTTCCCCGGGAACATGACAAAGTGCTTCTGCAGAAAGGCAACCTGAGCAACAGGGTGGGGAGAGCACGCTAATTCTCCTATAAATCAAAGCTGTCCCAGCCCCACCCTCAAGGTGGGGAAAAGGATCACATGAAGCAGTCTAATGTTGTCACTCCTCCAAAGCTGCTGATTAGTTGCAGGCTGGGGCTGAAGCATTGTTTGGCAAGTTCTGCTGTCTGGCTGCTCAGTTTCCCCTCTATGCTCTCTCTGTCCCTGTGCTACTTGACAGAAACAGAGGCTCTGCTTCCACAGACTCCCTCAGGCAAAGATGCTGTAAGAGCCCCGACACCTGCATGTGCTCAGCGCAAGCCGCCCTCCTACCTGCGGCCAGGGCACGGGCGGCTGCCGGGACTCGTCCACACAAGGAACACGCTGTTCCCAGGCAAGCCACGCAGATCCCATCTCCTGGGTAAAAGGAGAAGGAGGATGAGAACAAGCCAGAGAACACCCTTCCCTGTTCTGAGTGACCAGACCTCCTCCTAAGCCATCCCACAGTGCGAGGCCTCCACCAGCAAATCACAGAACCTCAAGGGTTGGAAGGGACCTAGAAGATCATCAGGTCTGCAGCATACAGATGGGAAAGTTATGGTCAAGGTTGGGCCACAGCCCTTGAGCCAGAACCACTGCTTCCTCCCTTCCAGCCTAAACCCAGCCAGCTACAAACAGGAGCTTAACAAGGCACCACAGAGCTGAGCTAACGAGCACTTCGGCAACGACGCGCAGCGACGCGCGCGGCTTCTTTAGGCCCTTCGGTGTTTATGGCCTTTAATCTTTTCAAAGCAATTCTTCCCCAGCTGAACATTATCACAGTTTTCTGTGTCATCGCAGCAGCGTGGAAAATTGTTTAAATATTTTATTAAATTCATCCTGCCTGTGACAAGCCAGTTTTTATTCCTGAAGCCATCGAGACGTTATCCGCTTGTTTGAGCTGTCCTAGTTAAACACTCCCAGACTTCAGTCCCCGGCTCAGCCTGCGTGCTTTTCAGCTGAAAAGAATGGGATTTGCAGGCATCTGGCTAAACTTGCTACATTTGATGTAAAAATGCCTCAACTCCAGTGAGTCCTGAGCTTGTTTTGTTGATCTTCCGCTACTTTTACTTACTCCTTTAAAAAGGGCGGAAGGAGAAGATTTCCTCTGCTCCAAGAGATGCCTTTTCCCAGCAATTTTCCTCTCATGAGTAATTTCTAGTTTTCTCCCAAACCAGTTCCAGGAGGTCCAGAGAGGTCATTTTCTGATGTGTTGCTGCAGGCACCAGCAGCAGCTGTGTGTGCCCAGGGGTGGAAGGGCTGTTGGGGAGCAAACTTCCCCATCTGCCCCATCTCTGGTGGGGTACAGTGTGCTAACGGAGCCAGCAGCAGCCCCAGCAGTCAGACCCTCCCCAGCCAGGGCTCACCCAGGAATCCCCAGGGCTCCTCTCAGCAGAAGCTTTGGAAGCAGCTCTGCTGTCCCCATGGGAGCTGAGCATCGCCTGCTTCGCAGAGAAGCCCCATCTGTCAGAGAAAGGAGCCACTCACAAGAATCCCATTTGAACTCTCTCACAGTTACAAAACCAGGAGAATGAAGGAAAGACAATCAAAAACGAAAGATCACACTGCAAATGTCCACCTGCTTCTTTAGCCCCAACTCTTCAGCCTTCAGCCCTAGTGGGTTTTTGTCTCTCTTGTGCTGCAAAAGTGACTCCAGACCTGAGCATCTGACGGTCAGGACACAGCGATGCGGAGGCAGCTGCAGGGGAGAGTCCCTTCAGACCTCAGAAGAGCAGCCTCAAAGAGCCCATTTATAGCTTGAGGAGGTGTTACCAGACCTGGACAAGCACTAGGGACTTTGAAACCTTTCTGAAGCTTTCTGCAGCTCTTTGTTTTCGCTGGGGTTTGCTGCGTTTACCACCCTTTCGGGTCACGGTGGCCTCAGCAGTGCTGCTCAAAGTCCTCCCTGTGATGGCGCACAGGGCAGCACGCTTGAGATGAGAGTGGAAAGGAAGGTTTGGCCAAAACAAATGTTTTCCACAGACTGAAATGAAAAGTTTTACTTCAGTTCTAACAGAGGGGAGGTGCCGGTGGGAATGAGTTGACTGGACGTGAGCAGTTCATAACCTCTACAGCTGGACAAAGTGTTCCCAGACTGTTAATGGTGAGATGCAAAAAATCATTACTAAAAGATAATCTCTCCTGATGTGAGACATCAACCCAGAGCTGAGCGTGCTGTGCTCCAGAGGCACCTCTCTCCTCTAACGAGACTGGCTTGGACAAAAGCGCCTCCAGCACGTGCGACTCCAGGCCGGGAAGAGCAAACCCACCCAAAACTATTCAAATCCAGGGAAAGTTAAGGTCATTTCAAAGTTCTTCCTCCTTCTTAACAAGCCACAGCTAGGAAAATACCCCTGCAAAATGCTTCACCTGGAAAAAGGTAGGAACGTTCAAAATCAAGGGATTTACCAGGTTCTTTCTCTGTTCCAGCTCTGCCCGGCCTCCAGGCACTGAAGCTCCAGCCAGCAAGCGCCCGTCCTCTCCCCTGCCCACTCACACAGGTGGTGAGAGGAGAAACCTGACAGCTTCCTTTAACCAGAAAAGTGTTCAACCAGAAAAGCAACAGCCTGATGATTATTGATCAGTCTCCAGAGGCT